>NW_026262692.1:1362500-2101997 GCF_021869535.1 Mytilus californianus | reverse complement strand
TATTTCTGAGGAGTCTTTTTTTTTTGTTTTTGTCTAAATATGTAAAAATGAGGGGTTGATGGCACGATTTGGCATCTGAGGGTTTTCAAGCTATGCATCTGAGGGATTGAAATTTGCCAGAAAATTTTGACAAGGTAACCATCCCCCCTGTTCAGAAATTAGATGGCCGTAACCAGGGGTCACGATTGGTGTGCCATTTTTTATACTGGAATATGCTGAAGATTTATAATAATTGAGAATCTGGATAGAGTTTACATGTTAAATCCCTGAAATATTTCATAAGATAATAGTTATAGGGATTATATTAAATCCCTGAAATACAGTGGAGATCACTTCTAACCTCTCATCAAATCTGTCAGAATCTGTCAGAAGAACTGTTCTAGGACAGTATGTAGAACTGTCATCCTGACACTTTTTAGACAGTTCTAGCTAGAACAGTTCTTACCTAGAACTGATTTGGTCAGTTCTACCTAGAACTGATTTAGACAGTTCTACCTAGAACTGATTCTGACAGTTCTACTTAGAACAGTTCTAGGGTAGAACTGTTCTAGGTAGAACTGTTCTAGGACAGTTTAGAACAGTTCTATGACAGATTATTCTGACAGTTCTAATGAGAGGTTAGAAGTGATCTCCACGGTACTTCACTATGATAATAGTTATAGGGATTATATTAAATCCATGAAATATTTCACTATGATAATAGTTATAGGGATTATATCAAATCCCTGAAATATTTCACTATGAAAAGGGTCTGGGTGGGGTTTACAGAAAAGAGAGTAAAGGGCTAAAAGTGCAGTATGAAGAGCTAAAAAATATGGAATATAACAAAATAGACAAAAATAATAAAGAATAGAGAATAATGGTGTTTTAAATCATAAAGAATAGAGAAAAATGGGCAAAGGAGAAAACTAAGAATAGATGAAAATGGTCTTGAAAATTAAAGAATGTCGAAATAAAAGACCCCGCGCCCAGACTCTCATGTATGTGCATGTACATTGCAACATACTTTGTTGTTTGTCGTCTTTTTTGGGTTAACCTTTACACCTAAACTGTGACGTATTGAGATTTGTTTTGTAATACCCCTCTGTGAGGGTCTGGATTGGGTTTACAGAAAAAAGAATAATAGGTAAAAAGTCCAGATTAAAGGATAAAATATAGAAAGAATAGAAAAAAAAGGCAAAAAAAAAAAAAATAAAGAATAGAGAAAATAAGGCAAAAAAAAATTAAAGAATAGAGATTAATGGGGTACTGAAATATAAAGAATAGAGAATAAGTATCAAAAGAAATAGAGAATAAAGAAAAATGGTATACAAAGTAACAGATATTTAATATTGTCAAAACGTGAGTGCACACAAGGTCACAATACACAGCCAAACTTCTATATGGTTTGATATTCTTTTATCCTCCTTGGATCAATATATATACAATATATAGAAAGTAAATTTTGTTTAATGCAAGTATTGAGTTCTGAAATGTGGAGATGTGAACAAGGTTATAAGAATAGAATTCTTCAGAGGAACAAACCAAATATTTTGTAGACATGCAGAATTTTGGAGTAGGGTCGAGATAGGGCAGGTAAAGAAACCGTAAATAAATTTTTTGTTTGGCCTTATCTAAATTCTTATGCATAATTAATGATAGGTCTCTGTTAGAAGACGTTAATTTACATAACTAAACTCATTTTATTCCGTATTAAATATCCAGTGCAAAAGGATCATTTGACACAGAAATACACATAAATAAATATAGCTAACAATTTAAGTCACAAACAAATAACCAATAAGAAACACATAAATGTGTAAGGTCCACGATACCAGGGAGGTATCATTAATTTCACATCGGAATCCATGATTATACCAGAATAGAAAAAAATACATGTATTATATGTCTCTGATTATAACCACAATATAAATAGACTGAATATATTATTGTTCTGCAAATATTTCTAATCGTATTGTTTATGTTTTAATATATGCCCTCCTGGGGCCATAATTTGCTAAATTGAAATTCTTGTTCTTAATAAAGAAAGCGGGGGAAGGGGTGGGGGGGGTGCGGTGACAAGTGGATTTTCTTTCCTGAGGGAATGTGTATTTCACGTGTTGCGAGTCAAGCTTTTTTCGTCCTGCTTTATCGCGCTAAATTTATTTTCACTTTTCTAGACATATCAACATCACACATTTTGATGGGTAAAATATTCAATTATCTTCTGTTTTGCGTAAGGTTATTTATTTTCAGTGCCAAACAGACCAGAATATTCATTTTCAAAATCCTCCTCCCCTAATCCAAATAATTATGACGTCTTGAAAGACTATTTTGAAATATCAGTTTTTCTTCTACTAAAAACCCAAACATAATGTATAGATCATTAACGATTGATGGCAGCATAAATCGAAAACTTAATTTCCCTTCCCTTTCTTTGAAAAACCTCCTGTATATGATTAATGTAATGCTATGATGTTTGCCAAGCTATATATACACAGAAGATGAAGATTTATGACCCATTGACCATGTTGACATATGAATTTCTACCTATTGTTATATTACCTCTACGATATTGCACCCATTTGGTATATTTGACATTCAAAAAAAAAAAAAGTGACACACCCATACCAGCGGCATGTCTGTGTATACCTTTTTATAGAATGAGAGACCCCCCTTTTTTTTGTGTCCTAGCGTATATCATCATCGGTTACTTTCGGAGTGAAAAGGACTGTGGTAGGGGGTTAACTGATCAGAAAATAACCTGAGGAACAATATAAGATTTTCTCTTCCTTTGGGGGTTCAACTGTTGACTTGTTCACACAAAAACGTCGCATGAGAAATTTATACTCTATTTTATGCTTAAAACTTAGTTTGACATCAATCTTAATTTGTGACTCATACAGTACATGCTATTAAATCGAATAGTTTCTTGTCTCCAGGCAAAATTATGTTACAAAAATGTTCTCTCATGAACTTTCAGCATGTATATGTAGCCGGGGTTTAAGTACTACTTTGTTTATATAAACACACCTTACTTCACCTTAAACTACGACTTAATTTATAAATAAATATCATGTATTCAAGGTTTCTTTTATTTAATTTTCACTTGATTTGCAATACTCAAGAGTTTTGACTATGATGTATAAATGAAGTAAATTCTCCTCATTTTTAGATCATGTTGATCATAACCACTTATCATAAATAAATTAAGTGAATACGTAATGAAATTTGAGGAAGATCATAATATTTATACTTACACCATGTACACCATTCAATGTACATAACATGTCGTTCAAAATAGATATTTCCCCTTTAAATATTACACACCATGTTCGTGGCAAGGATGTACAATTCTATAAATAACCGCACTTAAAAAACCAATGTATACAGAACTACACCACTATAACCGCATTACACAAAAATCGATTGGCGTAAGGCACTACCCTGAGGGTGTGGATGCCGGATGGGGGTTTACAGAATAGAGAATAATGACCAAAAACATAAAGAATAGAGAAAATGAATTTCTACATTTCTTGATTTGTGAAATGTAACTTCTTAAGGTGTAAATGCAATTTCTTAATTTGTTGAATCAAATCGGCAGTGTCACAATTAACTGTGTGGAATGATAATGTACATATTGTGTCTAACCATACTACAAAATTTCAACAAAATCCAACAGCAAGTCTAAGAAGAGTTGCGTCCGCAAAGTGTTCTATAGTTTCAAATGTACAAAAACTTTTAAATCCAATAACTACTGTAGAATTTGTGGAATCAAAACGGCAGTGTGGAATGATCAAATCCATATTCTGTATAACTATATGAGGGTGGTAAAGGGTTATTTGCGTGCAACGTGTTTTGCCATTTTTATTTCACGTGCAGCCGTGAAAAAGGTTCGTTATTCGCCGTGTTTCGTGAAATCGGTAAAAAGATCAACGTGCAAGAAATTTTTAATTGTTCGTTCATCGTGAAATGGCAATTTTATTTCGCGTTCTTCCGTGCAGATACCCTCCCTTTACGCCCCTCCTGTATATATATATCGTACAATAGTTCAGTAAAATCAACTTGCCGGTCTCATAGGAGTTGCTTCCACAAAGTACCCGAGACTGACAAACGCATGGATGGACAGACAAATGGACGGATGCAGACCATTACTAATTCCCTCCATCACATTGCCGCGGGGAACAAAGATCTTTTTGTTCCAAAGATTTTTATTAATTAACAGTCATTTTTTATACAGATTGATAATATTGTTTAATATGCAAGTTTTTACAAAACACTGAGGCTTATTCTCAAAATTCCACTTAAAATTTATTTTTCAAGACATAGAAATATCATTTGGTAGAAAAAATATGTATTTATTGATCTACAGTAAACAATTTACAGAACCTCTATCGGTTATCTATTTTTCGGACTCTGTGCACAGCATAGACCTTCATTTCAAAAGTTGACTGAAATACCCAAAGGATATTGTATTGAATATTTATCTGTGCCTAAGAAGTTTTAGAATCCATTCAATGGAGCAGGGATATAGAAATTCTGGGTATATTTCTGTCCGTCTGTCCGTTCCCCCATTGTAAGCACTCTCACGTCCACATTTTTTGTTTACAGATTTTGATTATACTTGTAATGTGTTTTGATAATATCTGGTACATATATTAGTGCAGTACCTTGAGTTTTTGGCAGAATAATTGCCCTTTGAACTTTGACAGGCGGGGGACATTATAGCACTGTTCATTTTGGTTAAATGTCTAAAATATTAGGATTTTTGTTCCTGGGTCGTTATAAAAAAAACATGCAAATTTCGATGAGGGAAAATTTATAAAAATGATGTCATTGCTTTAAAAATTTAAACTATTCTATAATATGGTAGCAACTATATTCAAAAATATGCAATGGGAAAAATGAAGAGTTCCTTCAGTTTTAACAAATTTAGGTCATCCTCTGATAGAACCATGTCAATGGTGTTCCCAATATAAAACATGCATTTAGTTACTAAAAAATATTGTTAAATATCAAACAACTGTTCCAATTTGTTGTTAAGGTTAAAATTACTTCTGTACTTATTGACATTATTTTTATAGGTATGCATTCTATTTAAACATAAATTTCAGAGTAAATTGTTGTAAAAAAAGTTGGCTGTCCTAATTATGGCCGTTATTAATATTAAAAAATACACTTAAACTGAATATATGTAAAATGTGTAAGACTGAATGATTAGATAATGCCTAATCCTTCGTATACGGCCATAAAACACTTTCATTTGTTAATAAAAAATAAAAATTATTGCATTTTTATATAGTAACACCACTGACGCTTCAGTAACTACAATGACACAAACGTATCACCATTGACAACACTTTTCAAATTTTACTTTTATTAAGTACTGAACACAAAACAAAGAAAACTGAGCAAAAGAAAAAGAAAAAAAATAATTCTTAGGCTAAACAATCTCAAATTATATAACATTACATCAATAACTTAAAATGTCAATAGTGTTACTAAATAGTGTCATTGGTGTTACCAGCATACACCAGTTTGTGAAAACTTTGTATATGTAATACATTATATTGTTAAAACATTGTTAAATAAGTATTATATTTCATAAATGATATGATTTTTCGCTTGTTAAACATGAAAGAAACACAAAAAAATGCTGATTGTCATAATATATTCAGTGGTGTTATTTTATTAAAGTGGTCTCACCATTGACAGTAACACCAATGATTTACAGGTGTATTTTTAGATTTAGTTACAGAATAAGTGTTCCATTCCCCTATTTTATATGTTGTTCCTGGTGCATGTTTCTACTATCAATATCTTTTCATAAATCAAAGTTCAGGAAATCTTTCGGAAAATGATTTTTATAAGGGTACACCATGAACACTATTTTCATTTACGATATAGCTTTTACTTACTTTTAAGAATTTTTCACTAAATTTTCAACATTGATTTATTTTTTCTTTTGCATAACATGCTTACAGTTAACATTGCTAGGGGGAAAACTATCGTAAATGCTGAAATCTTGAGAACGATAACTCTTACCCAACCAATTTGTCTTTTGGTTACACCAGTGACTTAATAAAATGAGACTCTTCTTTTTGTTGAAAATTTGTATTATAAACAAACATACACCTCCCAGATCATTAAAAAATGTTTGTATGTATCAAAATGCAATAAATAGTAATAAATCCTAATAACAAATGATATGAATAATAGTCCTATTTCAGGTCTGAAAGGTATTTTAGTAAAATATAACAGTAAATTCTGGCTATGTCCAAGGGTTTAAGAAAACATTAAGGATGTTTTTATAACATTTCATACTGTAAACTGTATATAGTGTATCACAAAACATTCATATCTAACATATACAAGTGTTATTTTGATATATTTTCATGTCTGTGACTTAAAAAGACCAAAATAACATAGTTTTGCATGTTTTTTTGATAATGACCCTCCTATCAAAATGGCTTCCTATGTTTTTGTATGTTTGAAAGGAAGACAACATTGCTGAATTTTCTATATCCCTTCACTGTACTTCCAAGAAAAATTAAGAAGCAGCTTCTTCATTTTTCTTGGAAGTACAGAACATACAAGTGTGTATACTTTTGGTATAACAAAAAGAATGACTAAACATTTTGATTTGCTATTATTGAATTGTTGGACCTATAAAGCAACTTGAATCACATTGTAGTCACATTAACATTAAAAAATGGAAAACTAGAAGACACATCACAGTTAAGTGCTCAAAAGTGTGCTCTAAAAATATAAAAATCAATTTCAAAAAAAGATTTTTTATTTATAATATATAATTTTAAATTCAATAAGTGAACTACCCCATACCATTTCAATTGCAACTTTATTATTTTATATATGAGGACAAATCTTCTTTAGTTCTGGGGAAGAATCGGCTAGGGGGACTTATTTACTGGGGATAGATAGGCTGGGGATGAATTGAGGCGGGGCCAGAACTACATGATAACGTCTTTAGTAGTAATGTTCTACAAAGAACCATGTTATTGTTACAACACAACGTTCATTTGTTGAAAGGGACCCCCCCCCCCCCCTTTTTAATCGAAACAGTGCATGTATCTATAGCTAAACTGTCTAGATATGGACAGAAAATAAGGACACTTACATATTTTGTTTTGAATTTTCAATTCGTGGTAAATAGATTGTCTACATTGTTTATGCCATATCTTCAGATAACAGAACAGTACAATATTATTATAGTATTGAATATATATATGATGGATCCATGGTTTCCGGTAACGATAATAGATCACTGGTACCTACACCCTTCAATCACACAGAAAACGATCCAACCAACATGCAGTATATGAAATTTGCCAGCTCTGCAAAACACAGGCAGAGGATAGATGCCACTTTATACTAAAATGCATATTGGCCACTCATATTAGCCCTGAAACAGCAGCTCAGATATTCAATGATGACAAACTACTCATGCACTGTATTCTGGATTGTTCAATGTTAAAAAAATTAGAAAAATAGACAAAAAAAGCGACAATATTCAGGACATAGGAGCAATCAGTGAAAATCTCCTGTTTGAATTGCACAATCTTAGGACAGTGATCTTGAATAAACTATTATACTGTATAAACTGTAAATATTATACCGGACTGAACTTTTGAATGATAATTAATGGTTAAAGAAATCCTTGTTTTCCATACACCCCCACCAAATACCGATAGTGACAAATGTATACCTGTCTTATAACAGGCTGCTCTGAAGTCAACGGAGGGAATTACCAGCAACAATAACGATAGCGCCCTCGTGCGGAATATTGTGGAACCTATTTCATTCTTGATTTGTTACTTCTTGATATGTAACTTGTATTTTATCTTGAGTAACGGAACTTCTCATTGGCTGGTAGAGGTAACAATTACACTGACACATTCTCCCAAAACGTGACTCAAACAAAGAAATTAAGTTTAAAAAATTAAGAAATGTAGAATTTCATGTAACGAACGAAGAAAATACGCAAAAAAATTAAGAAATTGCATTTACACTTTAAGAAGTTACATTTCACAAATCAAGAAATGTAGAAATTCATGTAACGGATGGAAACAATACATGTTACAAATTAAGAAATTGCATTTACACACTAAGAAGTTACATTTCACAAATCAAGAACTGTAGAAATTCATGTAACGGATGGAAAAAATACATGTTACAAATTAAGAAAGTACATTTTACATATTAAGAAATTACATTTTACTAATTAAGAAATTACATTTTACAAATTAAGAAATGTAGAAATTCATGTAACGGATGGGAAAAAATAGATATGTTACAAACTACGAAATTACATTTTACAAATTTAGAAATTACATTTTACAAATAAAGAAATTACATTTTACAAACTAAGAAATTACATTTTACAAATTAAGAAATTACATTTTACAAACTAAGAAATTGCATTTTACAAATTAAGTAATTACATTTAACAAATTAAGAAATTACATTTTACAAATTGGCGGATATTCCCTTCCATATACAGTGATAAAATCAGCGTCTCCAGACATGTTTTGTATCAAAGCATGGAAATATTATTATTCCCATGTCTGTTTACAATGTATGCATCTCTATTCCATGAAATGTACAGGAGGTAAGATAATTATCCCCATGTCATTGTTAATTTTTGCGCCTGTCCCAAGTCAGGAGCCTCTGGCCTTTGTTAGTCTTGTATCATTTTTAATTTTAGTTTCTTGTGTATAATTTCGAGTTTAGTATGACGTCCATTACCACTGAACTAGTATACATATTTGTTTAGGGGCCAGCTGAAGGACGCCTCCGGGTGCGGGAGTTTCTCGCTGCATTGAAGACCCATTGATGGCCTTCGGCTGTTGTCTGCTCTATGGTCGGGTTGTTGTCTCTTTGACACATTCCCCATTTCCATTCTCAATTTTATTAATAGTGTTGTTTTTTACAGGAATGGGGAGGGGGATCAAGTGTTAGAGGAAGAAAAGGGAATAATTGTCCATAATGGTCTAGGTATTGTCGAGCGTCGCGAGCCGAAATTCTATTTGACGATTTTACGCGGATAAAAATGATATTCTTTCCGATCAAGACATACTTCTGATTCAAGATTTGATAATTAATAATTTATTACCTTATTGACAATGTAATAACATTAAATAAATAAGAGAGTGTTTGTGCGTGTTCTACACAACATGTTTTCTTGCACTAGATTCAATAAATAATACAAGGTTGTGATACACAACGATGTTTATCTAGTCTAATCAATGTTAACAAGCTCAACAAAGGATCAATTCCTTTATTTATGTGTATTACATAAGATAAAATCAATTATTTTGCTGTAATAATAAAATCACTGGAGGTTTGAGGGGGTGTAGAGGGCGTACGGCCCCATTAATGAAAAATATGTTGTTCATAATATATATAAATTTTTAGTATAAAATCGTCCGAAATCTTTTTCGCCTTGCTTCTCTCGGTGCCATATCTTCAACATAACTTATAATAATAATATATATATATAGTTTTTATTCTCATAAACCATTAGTTACAATGTTGGGTTGCTGTCTCATTGACGTATATGAAACATCTTCATTTTTATATTTAAGCACCCCATTATTCTCTATTCTTCATAATATTCTGGCTCATTTTTCTGTAGACTTGGCCCATAATTCTCTATTCTGTAAACCCCATCCAGACCCTCATACTTGTTGAGACAAACATTGATTGTTAATGCTACATAATTTCACAGGACTAAGAAAAACGGCCTCTTCGTAATGTATTGAGCAGTAATAATAAAAATGTCTATATTAACATAACATAACTTAGACAATACCGACGAAAGTCAATGGCTGTGTTTGGATATACGTCAGAGGTGGCCTATGGTTATCGATAGGTACCTTTGGTTTGATATTTTATATATATAGAAAATATCAAACCATGGGTACCCAAAGATACCTATGGGTAACCATAGGCTGCCTTAGGTGTATATCCAAACACAGCCAGAAAGACTTTCATTACTCAAATCGTCCATGACGGCATATAGGAAGAGTTAGGCTGTGTTTGGATATACGCCAGAGGAGGCCTATGGTTGTCCATAGGTACCTTTGGTTTGATATTCTATATATTAAAATATCAAACCATTGGTACCCAAAGATACCTATGGGTAACCATAGGCTGCCTTAGGCGTATATCCAAACACAGCCTTAATATAACTCAATTTGAAATCTTTTTGTTTTTATATTTTTTGAACAGCCAGTAAATACAATTTTTGATAATGTACATCAAATTTAGTAACAGAAATAGGAGATATTTCGAACAATGTTTACAAATAATCAGACTGAGTATAAAAATAAGTTATGAGATACAACTCGACCTGGAATTATTAAATACATTTTCAACAAAAAAGAATCTTAAGTAAATCGTGTTGTTAGATGTACGTGTCATTTTGCCACATAATTACATTTTGTTTTATTATAATTCATTTTTGTCATACAAAACACATTGACATAAAGAGAAGACAACACGAATGCGAAAAAAAAAATAGAGAAATATGGCAAAACAAAATATTGATTATTTTTACTGTCTACATATTGGGGTCTTGAGCGTACCTGATCAAAAGAAAAACGTTTTGGACTCACAAAAGATTTCCAAAAAGCATGGGAGTAACTACTAGATGTAACAACCTTAATTGATAATTGGAGTCCAAGTGTTTTTATCGGATGAAAAATTTTCAAATGTTACATATATCGATCTTTATCACGTCACAAATATAAAGCAGTTAAATCAAAACAAATAAAAGAAATTGGTCCATTATTTAAGTTAAAACAACTAAGACGTATTTTAAAAACATGACGCCTATTCCTGATACTATCTATTTGTGCTTTACAGGTTTGTTTGACATTAAAAAGATGGATTAATGATTTTTGATATATAGTGTAATTCAATTATTAAAATATCCCTACATGGAAAGTGTCATCAATTTTTTTAATCAGAAGAACTTTATGGTATTCTTTCTGAATTTCTTCTAAAAGGATATGAATATTAAAACAAAAACAGTGTAAACTTAATTATTTAACATTACCTTCAGTCTTTCCGAGAAAGCTGACCAACATGGCCACCGTAATTTCTTTCCACATCTTCTTCGTTGTTATACTTGTTGCAAACTAACTCTGTAAAACAGGTAGAAGTTTGCATGCAACAGATTTCAAAATCAATGTTAAAAGGTACACATGGCTAAACCTGATATATTGCATTGTATAAAATCAATTTTAATTACCAAGAATGTCTATGTTTAACAAAATGCATATCTTATCTATTTAATGTTTAGTAGTTGTTGTTTAATAAATAAAAAGGCTACACCAAACACAATTTTCGTTGTATAGGTTTTCAAACCGGTAATGAAAAACTATTCACATTCTTATGGATATTTCCTTTTCCGCACATAGATATAAAAAGTGAAATGATCTTGCGTTTTATTGTTATTTAACGACGTGTGTACCCTTATGATGACAAATGGCCTAAGTTGATAAAAGAATGAGTTTAATGAAGGATTTAAATTGTAACAAATACTGTCCAATACAATAATTGTATTTGATCTTATGTGTTTTCTCTTTAAGTTTGACTTTTTATTTATTTTACCTGTGAACGTTTCCTGGGATATATATAAATAAATTTAACTGTTTATAATTGACACATCCTCCTTAAAACGCGTATTATCGAGTAATTTCCATTTTGTTCATTTCTAACCCATTAACTATGGTAAATTAAAATATTGTTTACGAATGAAATAAATTTATCCATTCCTTGAATTTATAAAATTTCCCATGTAATATATATGTGTACGTGATTATTTGATTGATAATTGGTATTTAACTCCACGTGCACCCCTGTTTGTTATACCTTGGCGGTCAGTTAATTATTGATTGCGGAAATCGGAATGCTGGAAGAGAGCCACCGATCGCGACCTTCGGCAGAAAAACTGACTAACAACCTCAGTTTTTGCAGGCTAGTGATACAGTAGACGAACTACTTAAACCTCTCGGCCTCTTGTACCTGAATGAGATAGTAACCAGCTGATACAATAAACTAACAACCTCAGTGTTTACAGGCTAGTGATACAGTAGACGAACTACTTAAACCTCTCGGCCTCTTGTACCTGAATGAGATAGTAACCAGCTGATACAATAAACTAACAACCTCAGTGTTTACAGGCTAGTGATACAGTAGACGAACTACTTAAACCTCTCGGCCTCTTGTACCTGAATGAGATAGTAACCAGCTGATACAATAAACTAACAACCTCAGTGTATACAGGCTAGTGATACAGTAGACGAACTACTTAAACCTCTCGGCCCCTTGTACCTGAATGAGATAGTAACCAGCAGATACAATAAACTAACAACCTCAGTGTATATAGGCTAGTGATACAGTAGACGAACTACTTAAACCTCTCGGCCCCTTGTACCTGAATGAGATAGTAACCAGCTGATACAATAAACTAACAACCTCAGTGTTTCCAGGCTAGTGATACAGTAGATGAACTACTTAAACCTCTCGGCCCCTTGTACCTGACTGAGATAGTAACCAGCTGATACATTAAACTAACAACCTCAGTGTATACAGGCTAGTGATACAGTAGACGAACTACTTAAACCTCTCGGCCCCTTGTACCTGAATGAGATAGTAACCAGCTGATACATTAAACTAACAACCTCAGTGTTTACAGGCTAGTGATACAGTAGACGAACTACTTAAACCTCTCGGCCTCTTGTACCTGAATGAGATAGTAACCAGCTGATACAATAAACTAACAACCTCAGTGTTTACAGGCTAGTGATACAGTAGACGAACTACTTAAACCTTTCGGCCCCTTGTACCTGACTGAGATAGTAACCAGCTGATACATTAAACTAACAACCTCAGTGTATACAGGCTAGTGATACAGTAGACGAACTACTTAAACCTCTCGGCCTCTTGTACCTGACTGAGATAGTAACCAGCTGATACAATAAACTAACAACCTCAGTGTTTACAGGCTAGTGATACAGTAGACGAACTACTTAGACCTCCCGGCCCCTTGTACCTGAATGAGATAGTAACCAGCTGATACATTAAACTAACAACCGTAGTGTTTACAGGCTAGTGATACAGTAGACGAACTACTTAAACCTCTCGGCCTCTTGTACCTGAATGAGATAGTAACCAGCTGATATAATAAACTAACAACCTCAGTGTATACAGGCGAGTGATACAGTAGACGAACTACTTAAACCTCTCGGCCTCTTGTACCTGACTGAGATAGTAACCAGCTGATACAATACACTAACAACCTCAGTGTATACAGGCTAGTGATACAGTAGACGAACTACTTAAACCTCTCGGCCCCTTGTACCTGAATGAGATAGTAACCAGCTGATACAATAAACTAACAACCTCAGTGTTTACAGGCTAGTGATACAGTAGACGAACTACTTAAACCTCTCGGCCCCTTGTACCTGAATGAGATAGTAACCAGCTGATACATTAAACTAACAACCTCAGTGTATACAGGCTAGTGATACAGTAGACGAACTACTTAAACCTCTCGGCCCCTTGTACCTGAATGAGATAGTAACCAGCAGATACAATAAACTAACAACCTCAGTGTTTACAGGCTAGTGATACAGTAGACGAACTACTTAAACCTCTCGGCCCCTTGTACCTGAATGAGATAGTAACCAGCAGATACAATAAACTAACAACCTCAGTGTATACAGGCTAGTGATACAGTAGACGAACTACTTAAACCTCTCGGCCTCTTGTACCTGAATGAGATAGTAACCAGCTGATACAATAAACTAACAACCTCAGTGTTTACAGGCTAGTGATACAGTAGACGAACTACTTAAACCTCTCGGCCCCTTGTACCTGAATGAGATAGTTACCAGCAGATACAATAAACTAACAACCTCAGTGTATACAGGCTAGTGATACAGTAGACGAACTACTTAAACCTCTCGGCCCCTTGTACCTGAACGAGATAGTAACCAGCTGATACAATAAACTAACAACCTCAGTGTTTACAGGCTAGTGTTACAGTAGACGAACTACTTAAACCTCTCGGCCCTTGTACCTGAATGAGATAGTAACCAGCTGATACAATAAACTAACAACCTCAGTGTATACAGGCTAGTGATACAGTAGACGAACTACTTAAACCTCTCGGCCCCTTGTACCTGAATGAGATAGTAACCAGCTGATACAATAAACTAACAACCTCAGTGTTTACAGGCTAGTGATACAGTAGACGAACTACTTAAACCTCTCGGCCTCTTGTACCTGAATGAGATAGTAACCAGCAGATACAATAAACTAACAACCTCAGTGTATACAGGCTAGTGATACAGTAGACGAACTACTTAAACCTCTCGGCCTCTTGTACCTGAATGAGATAGTAACCAGCTGATACAATAAACTAACAACCTCAGTGTATACAGGCTAGTGATACAGTAGACGAACTACTTAAACCTCTCGGCCTCTTGTACCTGAATGAGATAGTAACCAGCAGATACAATAAACTAACAACCTCAGTGTATACAGGCTAGTGATACAGTAGACGAACTACTTAAACCTCTCGGCCCCTTGTACCTGAATATGATAGTAACCAGCAGATACAATAAACTAACAACCTCAGTGTTTACAGGCTAGTGTTACAGTAGACGAACTACTTAAACCTCTCGGCCCTTGTACCTGAATGAGATAGTAACCAGCTGATACAATAAACTAACAACCTCAGTGTATACAGGCTAGTGATACAGTAGACGAACTACTTAAACCTCTCGGCCCCTTGTACCTGAATGAGATAGTAACCAGCTGATACAATAAACTAACAACCTCAGTGTTTACAGGCTAGTGATACAGTAGACGAACTACTTAAACCTCTCGGCCTCTTGTACCTGAATGAGATAGTAACCAGCAGATACAATAAACTAACAACCTCAGTGTATACAGGCTAGTGATACAGTAGACGAACTACTTAAACCTCTCGGCCCCTTGTACCTGAATGAGATAGTAACCAGCTGATACAATAAACTAACAACCTAAGTGTATACAGGCTAGTGATACAGTAGACGAACTACTTAAACCTCTCGGCCTCTTGTACCTGAATGAGATAGTAACCAGCAGATACAATAAACTAACAACCTCAGTGTATACAGGCTAGTGATACAGTAGACGAACTACTTAAACCTCTCGGCCCCTTGTACCTGAATATGATAGTAACCAGCAGATACAATAAACTAACAACCTCAGTGTATACAGGCTAGTGTTACAGTAGACGAACTACTTAAACCTCTCGGCCTCTTGTACCTGAATGAGATAGTAACCAGCTGATACAATAAACTAACAACCTCAGTGTATACAGGCTAGTGATACAGTAGACGAACTACTTAAACCTCTCGGCCCCTTGTACCTGAATGAGATAGTAACCAGCTGATACAATAAACTAACAACCTCAGTGTTTACAGGCTAGTGATACAGTAGACGAACTACTTAAACCTCTCGGCCCCTTGTACCTGAATGAGATAGTAACTAGCTGATACAATAAACTAACAACCTCAGTGTATACAGGCTAGTGTTACAGTAGACGAACTACTTAAACCTCTCGGCCTCTTGTACCTGAATGAGATAGTAACCAGCTGATACATTAAACTAACAACCGTAGTGTTTACAGGCTAGTGATACAGTAGACGAACTACTTAAACCTCTCGGCCTCTTGTACCTGAATGAGATAGTAACCAGCTGATATAATAAACTAACAACCTCAGTGTATACAGGCGAGTGATACAGTAGACGAACTACTTAAACCTCTCGGCCTCTTGTACCTGACTGAGATAGTAACCAGCTGATACAATACACTAACAACCTCAGTGTATACAGGCTAGTGATACAGTAGACGAACTACTTAAACCTCTCGGCCCCTTGTACCTGAATGAGATAGTAACCAGCTGATACAATAAACTAACAACCTCAGTGTTTACAGGCTAGTGATACAGTAGACGAACTACTTAAACCTCTCGGCCCCTTGTACCTGAATGAGATAGTAACCAGCTGATACATTAAACTAACAACCTCAGTGTATACAGGCTAGTGATACAGTAGACGAACTACTTAAACCTCTCGGCCCCTTGTACCTGAATGAGATAGTAACCAGCAGATACAATAAACTAACAACCTCAGTGTTTACAGGCTAGTGATACAGTAGACGAACTACTTAAACCTCTCGGCCCCTTGTACCTGAATGAGATAGTAACCAGCAGATACAATAAACTAACAACCTCAGTGTATACAGGCTAGTGATACAGTAGACGAACTACTTAAACCTCTCGGCCTCTTGTACCTGAATGAGATAGTAACCAGCTGATACAATAAACTAACAACCTCAGTGTTTACAGGCTAGTGATACAGTAGACGAACTACTTAAACCTCTCGGCCCCTTGTACCTGAATGAGATAGTTACCAGCAGATACAATAAACTAACAACCTCAGTGTATACAGGCTAGTGATACAGTAGACGAACTACTTAAACCTCTCGGCCCCTTGTACCTGAACGAGATAGTAACCAGCTGATACAATAAACTAACAACCTCAGTGTTTACAGGCTAGTGTTACAGTAGACGAACTACTTAAACCTCTCGGCCCTTGTACCTGAATGAGATAGTAACCAGCTGATACAATAAACTAACAACCTCAGTGTATACAGGCTAGTGATACAGTAGACGAACTACTTAAACCTCTCGGCCCCTTGTACCTGAATGAGATAGTAACCAGCTGATACAATAAACTAACAACCTCAGTGTTTACAGGCTAGTGATACAGTAGACGAACTACTTAAACCTCTCGGCCTCTTGTACCTGAATGAGATAGTAACCAGCAGATACAATAAACTAACAACCTCAGTGTATACAGGCTAGTGATACAGTAGACGAACTACTTAAACCTCTCGGCCCCTTGTACCTGAATGAGATAGTAACCAGCTGATACAATAAACTAACAACCTCAGTGTATACAGGCTAGTGATACAGTAGACGAACTACTTAAACCTCTCGGCCTCTTGTACCTGAATGAGATAGTAACCAGCAGATACAATAAACTAACAACCTCAGTGTATACAGGCTAGTGATACAGTAGACGAACTACTTAAACCTCTCGGCCCCTTGTACCTGAATATGATAGTAACCAGCAGATACAATAAACTAACAACCTCAGTGTTTACAGGCTAGTGTTACAGTAGACGAACTACTTAAACCTCTCGGCCCTTGTACCTGAATGAGATAGTAACCAGCTGATACAATAAACTAACAACCTCAGTGTATACAGGCTAGTGATACAGTAGACGAACTACTTAAACCTCTCGGCCCCTTGTACCTGAATGAGATAGTAACCAGCTGATACAATAAACTAACAACCTCAGTGTTTACAGGCTAGTGATACAGTAGACGAACTACTTAAACCTCTCGGCCTCTTGTACCTGAATGAGATAGTAACCAGCAGATACAATAAACTAACAACCTCAGTGTATACAGGCTAGTGATACAGTAGACGAACTACTTAAACCTCTCGGCCCCTTGTACCTGAATGAGATAGTAACCAGCTGATACAATAAACTAACAACCTAAGTGTATACAGGCTAGTGATACAGTAGACGAACTACTTAAACCTCTCGGCCTCTTGTACCTGAATGAGATAGTAACCAGCAGATACAATAAAGTAACAACCTCAGTGTATACAGGCTAGTGATACAGTAGACGAACTACTTAAACCTCTCGGCCCCTTGTACCTGAATATGATAGTAACCAGCAGATACAATAAACTAACAACCTCAGTGTATACAGGCTAGTGTTACAGTAGACGAACTACTTAAACCTCTCGGCCTCTTGTACCTGAATGAGATAGTAACCAGCTGATACAATAAACTAACAACCTCAGTGTATACAGGCTAGTGATACAGTAGACGAACTACTTAAACCTCTCGGCCCCTTGTACCTGAATGAGATAGTAACCAGCTGATACAATAAACTAACAACCTCAGTGTTTACAGGCTAGTGATACAGTAGACGAACTACTTAAACCTCGCGGCCCCTTGTACCTGAATGAGATAGTAACTAGCTGATACAATAAACTAACAACCTCAGTGTATACAGGCTAGTGATACAGTAGATAAACTACTTAAACCTCTCGGCCCCTTGTACCTGAATGAGATAGTAACCAGCTGATACAATAAACTAACAACCTCAGTGTTTACAGGCTAGTGATACAGTAGACGAACTACTTAAACCTCTCGGCTCCTTGTACCTGAATGAGATAGTAACCAGCTGATACAATAAACTAACAACCTCAGTGTTTCCAGGCTAGTGATACAGTAGACGAACTACTTAAACCTCTCGGCCTCTTGTACCTGACTGAGATAGTAACCAGCTGATACAATAAACTAACAACCTCAGTGTATACAGGCTAGTGATACAGTAGACAAACTACTTAAACCTCTCGGCCTCTTGTACCTAAATGAGATAGTAACCAGCTGATACAATAAACTAACAACCTCAGTGTATACAGGCTAGTGATACAGTAGACGAACTACTTAAACCTCTCGGCCTCTTGTACCTGAATGAGATAGTAACCAGCAGATACAATAAACTAACAACATGTAAAATATCAACAGCTTCATTGACAGTATAACAAATGAAAAATAATGTTTACCTTTAAATCAAACAAAAATCAGATTGCATCCCCTTTCTCGCTATTCTTTGCATAAAACATGGAGATAAAGGATTCGAATACAGTTTCCTAAGTTTCATTCATTGATATGTATTTTAGACAATATGGTAATTTTTATACCTGATTGTTTTAATTTTGACGTTTAATTCTAAACATTTCAACTATTAAGATTTGGACTTTTAAAATAATGCAGTAATATGTTCCACTAAAAATGTTGTGAAGTATTTTAGTTACTTCTTTTTATTTGTTTAAATGTTCTTTCAATGGAAATAAAAGTTACAAATAACATACGAATGTAAAATTGTCTTATGTAATGTTAGGCTGAATCAAAGTACTGATCAGTTCCAGCTGTCCAACATATTTGCATATACAAATACAAACAGCGGCTATTTGAAATGGAATTTGCTTATTTTTGCTCATTTCTATGCTAAGATGTCATATTACAAGAAGCCTGAATGCAAAAGGACTCAACTGATTTGGCAGACAGTATAGCTATGCAAAGTTAGTTTTCGGAATAAAATGTTAAAGGTGCAGTGTACTGCTACGGGTCATATTATATCAAAAGTAAAGACAATTTTATCAGCTCTTACTCAAAATATTGACAATTTTATAGGAAGAAGGTCTTTTTCACCTGTTTCAACTGGACCAAATTACTACTACACCTTAAAAATGTTTACCCATTTTTATAATAAATGGGAAGGTGTTTGATTATCTTTCAAGTATTACACCGGAGATCTATATTTGTAACGTATATCAAAGGAAGACAATTTTTTTTATCGGGCCTATTGTTGTTCTCAAACTCATAGGCATAGAGAGGCAATTTACAAAGTCTCATTATCAAGTTCTAGAACTCCTGATGAACTGTTTGCAATCGAGTATCTCATCAGCTGACATGATTTATCAAATATCTTTCTTTTGTTCTAATTCTTGATTGGTGAATTAACAAATTTTTCAGAAACTAACGTTTCAACTCTCTTAGGCAAAGTTGACCGTTTATGATATAAAGGACCTAAACAAAGAATAGTCAAATTTCATCTAAGGTCAACATTGCCAAAGAAACATCGAATTCCCTTCCAAATTCTCGTCACACTCTATAGCTATATTTTATCAATATGTATGCTTAATGTTTTATTTTCTAAGATGAAAAATAGACTATTTCCTGTCATTATTCAACGTATATACGACGTCACATATATGTAAAAGTTTATCATCATCATCGTATTTTTTTGCAGTTCATAGCCGTAACAGTTTTTCGAGTTTAAATAGCATCACAATTGATAAATTGATTTCTATTCCCATTTGAACTACAGTTGTATGATAAAATGTTTTTGTCACCAATTGCACATTTTCGGCTTACATCTAGATCTATCTAAAGAACATGACTACTACCAAACTCAGAAACAGTGGTGACGTCTTCCTTGCTACGCTAGATTGACTTTAGATAGTTTAGCGAAGCAACGTTACCGCCGTTTCGAAGTTTGGATTACTACCTGATCATGAAAGCTGCAAACATCTATTCTTATTGCAAATTCTTGTATTATTCTTTGTGACTGGTGATGCATTGCCATTAGGAGTATCTGGACCTAAAAAGTGCATGATCTTAGTAATATTAATGATTCCAATAACGTTGTAAAGTGTGTTGACTAGCAGTCTATTTCTTAAATTTTTTTTGTCGTTTTTTGCCATGGCGTTGTCAGTTTGACCTATGAGTTTGTATAACCCTTAAATATCATCCGCATCTCTCTCTACTATATTTATTATTCCAATTAAATCAAAGATTTTTAGAATACATATAGTTAAATACAAATTTGAATATTACTATTTATACTATACTTATTATTTATAATCAGTCATTTTGGTGTCTAAATAAATAATTATTTCTTTTATAGACGAATACATAAAGAATATCATATGCCTTTTTTAATATCACACCCGTATCAACCCGAGACATAAGTATAATCCCATGAGCTCTGCTCGAGGGATGATATTGGTTGAGGGTTGATACCGTACCATATACACTTTATTATATACTTCAAGGAGATGTTTTCATACAGTACACAAACCAAGGACGAGGATGTTAACAAGTATGAATCACTGTACGGGCTGCAAAATCAGGAAAACCCAACCCATATAGTAAGCTTACAACTTTCGGCAAGACACAACGTGAAACAATTAAAAAAATTCAAAAGAGAAAACTAAATGCCTGATCAGTTTTAAAAGAAAACCGATATTATCAGCCTATTAAAAGAATATATAATTTACATTGTTTCAACTTCCTCAGGCAAAGATGACCTTAGATGAATTTGGCTGTTATTGCTAGGTCCGTTTTCGTGTTATTGCTTCTTAAGTTTCTACGTATTGATACATCACTTTCAGATGTTTGGTTTTGAACGATTATGATGATAAAGCCAGAGAGTGTTTCGGGCACATACAAAATTTAAGATGTAGTATTTTCATTTACTAGCGCTGGGTCGAACCACTGCAGATGCATTGTTGAACCCCTATGGTATCATCATCTGAGTAGTCAGTGCTTCGGTACTGACATGATTTATAACATATGTTCTTAATGTTCCCGTTGATACAGTAAGAAATAACGAAGAACATCAGGTTTTTTTCTTATCAGGGAAAATTTGACCTGCGATGTTTTTAGCTACTCTTCTTTGGGCCCTTCTGATCATATAGCTTCTAACGTTTTACGTATTTATACAGCCTTGTCCCTCAACTGTTTGGGGTTGAGAGTTCTGTATGAAGGTAAATCTAGAAAAGTACTTTAGAGGCCAAAATTGATAAAACGTTATTTTTTTGGACTGGACAAACGTGTACTTTTTATAGATAATTGACAAATTGTCTAGTCTCTTTGTATAGATTGTTATTCGTATGTTAAAACGGAAGGTCAATGATTTGTTTATACTTTTCGCTCAGGCGACATATGTTTGTTTAATTGATTACTGTGTATATACAATTGCACGTTCTTTAGATATATCTAAAGTACATAACTTACACCTGAAATCTGAAATTGCAATTTTTGTTTCGTTAATGAATCACTCATTTCTACAAACCCACTCAATGAGGTTGTGAAGATTAAAAAAAAACAACGTTTGAGTGGTACATCTGAAAAGTTTGAACCGCATAGACAAAAAGTGGTTGTTATGCAAACGTCAAAAGATCAAAACTGAGGTTAAATTAAGAACAAATCACTATATTTACAATGTGTGTAAGCAAGTCTCGCCAGCTCCGTACGGCAAAGTTCGATACCGGACACGGCTCAAATGAAAGATAATAAATGAGAAAAAGGCCCACTGAAATAATTTTTTGAGGGTGAGAACCTTCTGGGAATTGAAGGGGTTCGAAGTTGATAATATTATTTTTTTTACGTGTCCACCGTTCATTCTTTCGGCAACTCTCGCCACCTCCGTACGGCAAAATTCGATACTGGACATGGCTCAAATGAAAGAAAATGAATCAGAGAAAGGCCCACTGAAATAATTTTTTGGGGGTTAGAAACCTCTGGGAATTGAAGGGGTTCAAAGTTGATAATATTATTTTTTTGACGTGTCCACCGTATATTTTTCGGCAAGTCTCGCCAGCTCCGTACGGCAAAATTCGATACCGGACATGACTGAAATGAAAGATAGTAAATCAGAGAAAATCCCATTGAAAGAATTTTTTGGGGGGTTAGACTCTTCTAGGAATTGAAGGGGTTCAAAGTTTATAATATTCTTTTTTTTTACATGTCTACCGTACATTCTTTCGACAAGTCTTGCCAGCTCCGTACGGCAAAGTTCGATACCGGACATAGCTCAAATGAAAGATAATAAATCAGAGAAAGACCCACTGAAATAATTTTTTGGGGGTAGAACCTTCTGGGAATTGAAGGGGTTCAAATTTGAAAAAAAAATTATATACGTGTCCACCGTAAATACTTTCGGCAAGTCTCGCCAGCTCCGTACTGCAAAGTTCGATACCGGACATGGCTCAAATGAAAGATAATAAATTAGAGAAAGGCGCACTGAAATAATTTTTTTGGGGTTAGAACCTTCTGGGAATTGAAGGGGTTCAAAGTTGATAATATTATTTTTTTTACGTGTCCACCGTTCATTCTTACGGCAACTCTCGCCACCTCCGTACGGCAAAATTCGATACTGGACATGGCTCAAATGAAAGATAATAAATCAGAGAAAGGCCCACTGAAATAATTTTTTGGGGGTTAGAAACTTCTGGGAATAAAAGGGGCTCAAAGTTGATAATATTATTTTTTTACGTGTCCACCGTACATTCTTTCGTCAAGTCTCGCCAGCTCCGTACGGCAAAGTTCGATACCGGACATAGCTCAAATGATAGATAATTGATTAGAGAAAGGCCCGCTGAAATAATTTGTTGAGGGTTATAACCTTTTGGGAATTGAGCTGGATCAAAGTTGATAATATTATTCTTTTTACGTGTCCACCGTACATTCTTTCGGCAAGTCTCACTAGTTCCGTACGGCAAAGTTCGATACCGGACATGCCTCAAATGAAAGATAATAAATCAGAGAAAGGCCCACTGAAATAATTTTCTGGGGTTAGAACCTTCTGGGAATTGAAGGAGTTCAAAGTTGATAATATTATTTTTTTTACGTGTCCACCGTACATTCTTTCGGCAAGTTTCGCCAGCTCCGTACGGCATAGTTCGATACCGGACATAGCTCAAATGAAAGATAATAAATCAGAGAAAGGCCCACCGAAATAATGTTTTGGGGGTTTAAACCTTTTGGGAATTGAAGGGGTTCAAAGTTGATAATATTATTTTTTTTTACGTGTCCACAGTTCATTCTTTCGGCAAGTCTCGTCAGCTCCGTACGGCAAACTTTGATATCGGACCTGGCTCAAATGAAAGATAATAAATTAGAGAAAGGCCCACTGAAATAATTTTTTGGGGGTTAAAACCTTCTGTGAATTGAAGGGGTTCAAAGTTGATAATATTATTTTTTTTGTGTCCACCGTACATTCTTTCGGAAAGTCTCGCCAACTCCGTACGGCAAAGTTCAATACCGGACATGGCTCAAATGAAATATAGTAAATCAGAGATAGGCCCAATAAAATATTTTTTTTGGGGTTAGAACCTTCTTGGAATTGAAGGGGTTCAAAGTTGATAATATTATTTTTTTTACGTGTCCACCTTACATTCTTTCGGCAAGTCTTGCCAGCTCCGTCCGGCAAAGTTCGATACCGGACATAGCTCAAATGAAAGATAATAAATCAGAGAAAGGCCCATTGAAATAATTTTTTGGGGGTTAAAACCTTCTGGGAATTGATGGGGTTTAAAGTTGATAATATTATTTTTTTTACGTGTCCACCGTACATTCTTTCGGTAAGTCTCGCAAGCTCTGTACGGCAAAGTTCGATACCGGACATGACTCAAATGAAATATCATAAATCAGAGAAAGGCCCACTGAAATAATTTTTTGGGGGTTAGAATCTCCTGGGAATTGAAGGGGTTCAAAGTTGATAATATTATTTTTTTTACGTGTCCACCGTATATTTTTCGGCAAGTCTCGCCAGCTCCGTACGGCAAAATTCGATACCGGACATGACTGAAATGAAAGATAGTAAATCAGAGAAAATCCCATTGAAAGAATTTTTTGGGGGGTTAGACTCTTCTAGGAATTGAAGGGGTTCAAAGTTTATAATATTCTTTTTTTTTACATGTCTACCGTACATTCTTTCGACAAGTCTTGCCAGCTCCGTACGGCAAAGTTCGATACCGGACATAGCTCAAATGAAAGATAATAAATCAGAGAAAGACCCACTGAAATAATTTTTTGGGGGTAGAACCTTCTGGGAATTGAAGGGGTTCAAATTTGAAAAAAAAATTATATACGTGTCCACCGTAAATACTTTCGGCAAGTCTCGCCAGCTCCGTACTGCAAAGTTCGATACCGGACATGGCTCAAATGAAAGATAATAAATTAGAGAAAGGCGCACTGAAATAATTTTTTTGGAGTTAGAACCTTCTGGGAATTGAAGGGGTTCAAAGTTGATAATATTATTTTTTTTACGTGTCCACCGTTCATTCTTACGGCAACTCTCGCCACCTCCGTACGGCAAAATTCGATACTGGACATGGCTCAAATGAAAGATAATAAATCAGAGAAAGGCCCACTGAAATAATTTTTTGGGGGTTAGAAACTTCTGGGAATTGAAGGGGCTCAAAGTTGATAATATTATTTTTTTACGTGTCCACCGTACATTCTTTCGTCAAGTCTCGCCAGCTCCGTACGGCAAAGTTCGATACCGGACATAGCTCAAATGAAAGATAATTGATTAGAGAAAGGCCCGCTGAAATAATTTGTTGAGGGTTATAACCTTTTGGGAATTGAGCTGGATCAAAGTTGATAATATTATTCTTTTTACGTGTCCACCGTACATTCTTTCGGCAAGTCTCACTAGTTCCGTACGGCAAAGTTCGATACCGGACATGCCTCAAATGAAAGATAATAAATCAGAGAAAGGCCCACTGAAATAATTTTCTGGGGTTAGAACCTTCTGGGAATTGAAGGAGTTCAAAGTTGATAATATTATTTTTTTTACGTGTCCACCGTACATTCTTTCGGCAAGTTTCGCCAGCTCCGTACGGCATAGTTCGATACCGGACATAGCTCAAATGAAAGATAATAAATCAGAGAAAGGCCCACCGAAATAATGTTTTGGGGGTTTAAACCTTTTGGGAATTGAAGGGGTTCAAAGTTGATAATATTATTTTTTTTTACGTGTCCACAGTTCATTCTTTCGGCAAGTCTCGTCAGCTCCGTACGGCAAACTTTGATATCGGACCTGGCTCAAATGAAAGATAATAAATTAGAGAAAGGCCCACTGAAATAATTTTTTGGGGGTTAAAACCTTCTGTGAATTGAAGGGGTTCAAAGTTGATAATATTATTTTTTTTGTGTCCACCGTACATTCTTTCGGCAAGTCTCGCCAACTCCGTACGGCAAAGTTCAATACCGGAAATGGCTCAAATGAAATATAGTAAATCAGAGAAAGGCCCAATAAAATATTTTTTTTGGGGTTAGAACCTTCTTGGAATTGAAGGGGTTCAAAGTTGATAATATTATTTTTTTTACGTGTCCACCTTACATTCTTTCGGCAAGTCTTGCCAGCTCCGTCCGGCAAAGTTCGATACCGGACATAGCTCAAATGAAAGATAATAAATCAGAGAAAGGCCCACTGAAATAATTTGTTGGGGGTTAAAACCTTCTGGGAATTGATGGGGTTTAAAGTTGATAATATTATTATTTTTACGTGTCCACCGTACATTCTTTCGGTAAGTCTCGCAAGCTCTGTACGGCAAAGTTCGATACCGGACATGGCTCAAATGAAATATAATAAATCAGAGAAAGGCCCACTGAAATAATTTTTTGGGGGTTAGAATCTCCTGGGAATTGAAGGGGTTCAAAGTTGATAATATTATTTTTTTTACGTGTCCACCGTACATTCTTTCGTCAAGTCTCGCCTGCTCCGTACGGCAAAGTTCGATAACGGACATGGCTCAAATGAAAGATAATAAATCGGAGAAAGGTCCACTGAAATAGTTTTTTGGGGGTTAGAAACTTCTGGGAATTGAAGGGGTTCAAAGTTGATAATATTATTTTTTTACGAGTCCAGCGTACATTCTTTCGTCAAATCTCGCCAGCTCCGTACGGCAAAGTTCGATACCGGACATGCCTCAAATGAAAGATAATTAATTAGAGAAAGGCGCACTGAAATAGTTTTTTGGGGGTTAGAACCTTTTGGGAATTGAAGGGGTTCAAAGTTGATAAAATTTTTTTACGTGTCCACCGTTCATTCTTTCGGCAACTCTCGCCACCTCCGTACGGCAAAATTCGATACTGGACATGGCTCAAATGAAAGATAATTAATTAAAGAAAGGCCCGCTGAAATAATTTGTTGAGGGTTATAACCTTTTGGGAATTGAGCGGGTTCAAAGTTGATAATATTATTCTTATTACGTGTCCACCGTACATTCTTTTGGCAAGTCTCACTAGTTCTGTACGTCAAAGTTCGATACCGGACATGCCTCAAATGAAAGATAATAAATCAGAGAAAGGCCCACTGAAATAATTTTCTGGGGTTAGAACCTTCTGGGAATTGAAGGAGTTCAAAGTTGATAATATTATTTTTTGACATGTCCACCGTACATTCTTTTGGCAAGTCTCACTAGTTCTGTACGTCAAAGTTCGATACCGGACATGCCTCAAATGAAAGATAATAAATCAGAGAAAGGCCCACTGAAATAATTTTCTGGGGTTAGAACCTTCTGGGAATTGAAGGACTTCAAAGTTGATAATATTATTTTTTTTACGTGTCCACCGTACATTCTTTCGGCAAGTATCGCCAGCTCCGTACGGCAAAGTTCGATACCGGACATTACTCAAATGAAAGATGATAAATCAGAGAAAGACCCACTGAAATAATTTTTGGGGGGGTAGAACCTTCTGGGAATTGAAGGGGTTCAAATTTGAAAAAAAATTTATATACGTGTCCACCGTAAATACTTTCGGCAAGTCTCGCCAGTTCCCTACTGCAAAGTTCGATACCGGACATGGCTCAAATGAAAGATAATAAATTAGAGAAAGGCGCACTGAAATAATGTTTTGGGGGTTAGAACCTTCTGGGAATTGAAGGGGTTCAAAGTTGATAATATTATTTTTTTTACGTGTCCACCGTTCATTCTTTCGGCAACTCTCGCCACCACCGTACGGCAAAATTCGATACTGGACATGGCTCAAATGAAAGATAATGAATCAGAGAAAGGCTCACTGAAATAATTTTTTGGGGGTTAGAAACTTCTGGTAATTGAAGGCGTTCAAAGTTGATAATTTTATTTTTTTACGTGTCCACCGTACATTCTTTCGTCAAGTCTCGCCAGCTCCGTACGGCAAAGTTCGATACCGGACATAGCTCAAATGAAAGATAATTAATTAGAGAAAGGCACGCTGAAATAATTTGTTGAGGGTTATAACCTTTTGGGAATTGAGCGGGTTCAAAGTTGATAATATTATTCTTTTTACGTGTCCACCGTACATTCTTTTGGCAAGTCTCACTAGTTCCGTACGGCAAAGTTCGATACCGGACATGCCTCAAATGAAAGATAATAAATCAGAGAAATGCTCACTGAAATAATTTTCTGGGGTAAGAACCTTCTGGGAATTAAAGGAGTTCAAATTTGATAATATTATTTTTTTTACGTGTCCACCGAACATTCTTTCGGCAAGTTTCGCCAGCTCCGTACGGCAAAGTTCGATACCGGACATAGCTCAAATGAAAGATAATAAATCAGAGAAAGGCCCACCGAAATAATGTTTTAGGGGTTTAAACGTTGAAGTTCTGGGAATTGAAGGGGTTCAAAGTTGATATTATTTTTTTTTACGTGTCCACCGAACATTCTTTCGGCAAGTTTCGCCAGCTCCGTACGGCAAAATTCAATACCGGACATGGCTCAAATGAAAGATAGTAAATCAGAGAAAGGCCCACTGAAATAATTTTTTGGGGGTTAGAATCTTCTGGGAATTGAAGGGGTTCAAAGTTGATAATATTAATTTTTTTACGTGTCCGCCGGACATGGCTTAAATGAAAGATAATCAATCAGAGAAAGGCCCACTGAAATAATTATTTGGGGGTTAGAATGTTCTGGGAATTGATGGGGTTCAAAGTTGATAATATTATTTTTTTTTACATGTCCCCCGTACATTCTTTCGGCAAATCTCGCCAGCTCCGTACGACAAAGTTCGATACCGGACATAGTTCAAATGAAAGGTAATAAATCAGAGAAAGGCCCAGTGGAATAATTTTTTGGGGGTTAAAACCTTCTGGGAATTGAAGGGGATCAAACTTGATATTATTATTTTTTAGATGTCCACCGTACATTCTTTCGCCAAGTCTCGCCAGCTCCGTACGGCAAAGTTCGATAATGAACATCGCTCAAATGAAAGATAATAAATCAGAGAAAGGCCCATTGAAGTAATTTTTTGGGGGGTTAGAACCATTTGGGAATTGAATGGGTTCAAAGTTGATAATATAATTTTTTACCTGTCCACCGTACATTCTTTCTGCAAGTCTCGCAAGCTCCGTACGGCAAAGTTCGATAACAAACGTCGCTCAAATGAAAGATAATAAATCAGAGAAAAGCCCACTGAAATAATTTTTTGGGGCTTAGAACCTTCTGGGAATTGAAGGGGTTTAAAGTTGATAATATTATTTTTTTTACGTGTCCACCGTACATTCTTTCTGCAAGTCTCGCCAGCTCCGTACGGCAAAGTTCGATACCGGACATGGCTCAAATAAAACATAATAAATCAGAAAAAGGCCCACTGAAATAATTTTTTGGGGGGTTAGAACCATTTGGGAATTAAATGGGTTCAAAGTTGATAATATAATTTTTTACCTGTCCACCGTACATTCTTTCTGCAAGTCTCGCAAGCTCTGTACGGCAAAGTTCGATAACAAACGTCGCTCAAATGAAAGATAATAAATCAGAGAAAAGCCCACTGAAATAATTTTTTGGGGCTTAGAACCTTCTGAGAATTGAAGGGGTTTAAAGTTGATAATATTATTTTTTTTACGTGTCCACCGTACATTCTTTCGGTAAGTCTCGCAAGCTGTGTACGGCAAAGTTCGATACCGGACATGGGTCAAATGAAAGATAATAAATCAGAGAAAGGCCCACTGAAATAATTTTTTGGGGGTTAGAATCTCCTGGGAATTGAAGGGGTTCAAAGTTGATAATATTATTTTTTTTACGTGTCCACCGTACATTCTTTCGGCAAGTCTCGTCAGCTCCGTACGGCAAAGTTCGATAACGGACATGGCTCAAATGAAAGATAATAAATCGGAGAAAGGCCCACTGAAATAATTTTTTGGGGCTTAGAACCTTCTGGGAATTGAAGGGGTTTAAAGTTGATAATATTATTTTTTTTACGTGTCCACCCTACATTCTTTCGGCAAGTCTTGCCAGCTCCGTCCGGCAAAGTTCGATACCGGACATAGCTCAAATGAAAGATAATAAATCAGAGAAAGGCCCACTGAAATAATTTTCTGGGTGTTAGAACCTTCTGGGAATTGAAGGGGTTCAAATTTGAAAAAAAATTTATATACGTGTCCATCGTAAATACTTTCGGCAAGTCTCGCCAGCTCCGTACGGCAAAGTTCGATACCGGACATGGCTCAAATGAAAGATAATAAATTAGAGAAAGGCGCACTGAAAAAATTTGTTGGGGGTTAGAACCTTCTGGGAATTTAAGGGGTTCAAAGTTGATAATATTATTTTTTTACATGTCCATCGTACATTCTTTCGGCAAGTCTCGCCAGCTCCGTACGGCAAAGTTTGATACTGGACATGGCTCAAATGAAAGATAATTAATTAAAGAAAGGCCCGCTGAAATAATTTGTTGAGGGTTATAACCTTTTGGGAATTGAGCGGGTTCAAAGTTGATAATATTATTCTTATTACGTGTCCACCGTACATTCTTTTGGCAAGTCTCACTAGTTCTGTACGTCAAAGTTCGATACCGGACATGCCTCAAATGAAAGATAATAAATCAGAGAAAGGCCCACTGAAATAATTTTCTGGGGTTAGAACCTTCTGGGAATTGAAGGGGTTTAAAGTTGATAATATTATTTTTTTTACGTGTCCACCGTTCATTCTTTCGGCAACTCTCGCCACCTCCGTACGGCAAAATTCGATACTGGACATGGCTCAAATGAAAGATAATGAATCAGAGAAAGGTCCACTGAAATAATTTTTTGGGGGTTAGAAACTTCTGGGAATTGAAGGGGTTCAAAGTTGATAATATTATTTTTTTACGAGTCCAGCGTACATTCTTTCGTCAAATCTCGCCAGCTCCGTACGGCAAAGTTCGATACCGGACATGCCTCAAATGAAAGATAATAAATTAGAGAAAGGCGCACTGAAATAATGTTTTGGGGGTTAGAACCTTCTGGGAATTGAAGGGGTTCAAAGTTGATAATATTATTTTTTTTACGTACATTCTTTCGGCAAGTTTCGCCAGCTCCGTACGGCAAAGTTCGATACCGGACATAGCTCAAATGAAAGATAATAAATCAGAGAAAGGCCCGCCGAAATAATGTTTTGGGGGTTTAAACCTTGAAGTTCTGGGAATTGAAGGGGTTCAAAGTTGATATTATTTTTTTTTACGTGTCCACAGTACATTCTTTCGGCAAGTCTCGCCAGCTCCGTACGGCAAAGTTCAATACCGGACATGGCTCAAATGAAAGATAATTAATTAAAGAAAGGCCCGCTGAAATAATTTGTTGAGGGTTATAACCTTTTGGGAATTGAGCGGGTTCAAAGTTGATAATATTATTCTTATTACGTGTCCACCGTACATTCTTTTGGCAAGTCTCACTAGTTCTGTACGTCAAAGTTCGATACCGGACATGCCTCAAATGAAAGATAATAAATCAGAGAAAGGCCCACTGAAATAATTTTCTTGGGTTAGAACCTTCTGGGAATTGAAGGACTTCAAAGTTGATAATATTATTTTTTTTACGTGTCCACCGTACATTCTTTCGGCAAGTATCGCCAGCTCCGTACGTCAAAGTTCGATACCGGACATTACTCAAATGAAAGATAATAAATCAGAGAAAGGCCCACTGAAATAATGTTTTGGGGGTAGAACCTTCTGGGAATTGAAGGGGTTCAAATTTGAAAAAAAATTTATATACGTGTCCACCGTAAATACTTTCGGCAAGTCTCGCCAGCTCCGTACTGCAAAGTTCGATATAGGACATGGCTCAAATGAAATATAATAAATCAGAGAAAGGCGCACTGAAATAATTTTTTGGGGGTTAGAATCTCCTGGGAATTGAAGGGGTTCAAAGTTGATAATATTAATTTTTTTACGTGTCCACCGGACATGGCTCAAATGAAATATAATAAATCAGAGAAAGGCCCACTGAAATAATTTTTTGGGGTTAGAATCTCCTGGGAATTGAAGGGGTTCAAAGTTGATAATATTATTTTTTTTACGTGTCCACCGTACATTCTTTCGTCAAGTCTCGCCAGCTCCGTACGGCAAAGTTCGATAACGGACATGGCTCAAATGAAAGATAATAAATCGGAGAAAGGCCCACTGAAATAATTTTTTGGGGGTTAGAATCTTCTGGGAATTAAAGGGGTTCAAAGTTGATAATATTGATTTTTTTACGTGTCCACCGGACATGGCTCAAATGAAAGATAATCAATCAGAGAAAGGCCCACTGAAATAATTTTTTGGGGGTTAGAATGTTCTGGGAATTGATGGGGTTCAAAGTTGATAATATTATATTTTTTTTTACATGTCCCCCGTACATTCTTTCGGCAAATCTCGCCAGCTCCGTACGGCAAAGTTCGATACCGGACATAGTTCAAATGAAAGGTAATAAATCAGAGAAAGGCCCACTGGAATAATTTTTTGGGGGTTAAAACCTTCTGGGAATTGAAGGGGATCAAACTTGATATTATTATTTTTTTACATGTCCAACGTACATTCTTTCGGCAAGTCTCGCCAGCTCCGTACGGCAAAGTTCGATAATGAACATCGCTCAAATGAAAGATAATAAATCAGAGAAAGGGCCACTGAAGTAATTTTTTGGGGGGTTAGAACCATTTGGGAATTGAATGGGTTCAAAGTTGATAATATAATTTTTTACCTGTCCACCGTACATTCTTTCTGCAAGTCTCGCAAGCTCCGTACGGCAAAGTTCGATAACAAACGTTGCTCAAATAAAAGATAATAAATCAGAGAAAAGCCCACTGAAATAATTTTTGGGGCTTAGAACCTTCTGGGAATTGAAGGGGTTTAAAGTTGATAATATTATTTTTTTTACGTGTCCACCGTACATTCTTTCTGCAAGTCTCGCCAGCTCCGTACGGCAAAGTTCGATACCGGACATGGCTCAAATAAAACATAATAAATCAGAAAAAGGCCCACTGAAATAATTTTCTGGGGTAAGAACCTTCTGGGAATTGAAGGACTTCAAAGTTGATAATATTATTTTTTTTACGTGTCCACCGTTCATTCTTACGGCAACTCTCGCCACCTCCGTACGGCAAAATTTGATACTGGACTTGGCTCAAATGAAAGATAATAAATCAGAGAAAGGCCCACTGAAATAATTTTTTGGGGGTTAGAAACTTCTGGGAATGGAAGGGGTTCAAAGTTGATAATATTATTTTTTTACGTGTCCACCGTACATTCTTTCGTCAAGTCTCGCCAGCTCCGTACGGCAAAGTTCGATACCGGACATAGCTCAAATGAAAGATAATTGATTAGAGAAAGGCCCACTGAAATAATTTGTTGAGGGTTATAACCTTTTGGGAATTGAGCTGGTTCAAAGTTGATAATATTATTTTTTTACGTGTCCACCGTACATTCTTTCGGCAAGTCTCGCCAGCTCCGTACGGCAAAGTTCGATAATGAACATCACTCAAATGAAAGATAATAAATCAGAGAAAGGCCCACTGAAGAAATTTTTTGGGGGGTTAGAACCATTTGGGAATTGAATGGGTTCAAAGTTGATAATATAATTTTTTACCTGTCCACCGTACATTCTTTCTGCAAGTCTTGCAAGCTCCGTACGGCAAAGTTCGATAACAAACGTCGCTCAAATGAAAGATAATAAATCAGAGAAAAGCCCACTGAAATAATTTTTTGGGGCTTAGAACCTTCTGGGAATTGAAGGGGTTTAAAGTTGATAATATTATTTTTTTTACGTGTCCACCCTACATTCTTTCGGCAAGTCTTGCCATTTCCGTACGGCAAAGTTCGATACCGGACATAGCTCAAATGAAAGATAATAAATTAGAGAAAGGCGCACTGAAATAATTTTTTTAGGGTTAGAACCTTCTGGGAATTGAAGGGGTTCAAAGTTGATAATATTATTTTTTTTACGTGTCCACCGTTCATTCTTACGGCAACTTCCGCCACCTCCGTACGGCAAAATTCGATACTGGACATGGCTCAAATAAAAGATAATAAATCAGAGAAAGGCCCACTGAAATAATTTTTTGGGGGTTAGAAACTTCTGGGAATTTAAGGGGTTCAAAGTTGATAATATTATTTTTTTACGTGTCCACCGTACATTCTTTCGCCAAGTCTCGCCACCTCCGTACGGCAAAGTTCGATACCGGACATAGCTCAAATGAAAGATAATTGATTAGAGAAAGGCCCGCTGAAATAATTTGTTGAGGGTTATAACCTTTTGGGAATTGAGCTTGTTCAAAGTTGATAATATTATTTTTTTACGTGTCCACCGTACATTCTTTCGGCAAGTCTCACTAGTTCCGTACGGCAAAGTTCGATACCGGACATGCCTCATATGAAAGATAATAAATCAGAGAAAGGCCCACTGAAATAATTTTCTGGGGTTAGAACCTTCTGGGAATTGAAGGAGTTCAAAGTTGATAATATTATTTTTTTTACGTGTCCACCGTACATTCTTTCGGCAAGTTTCGCCAGCTCCGTACGGCAAAGTTCGATACCGGACATAGCTCAAAGGAAAGATAATAAATCAGAGAAAGGCCCACCGAAATAATGTTTTGGGGGTTTAAACCTTTTGGGAATTGAAGGGGTTCAAAGTTGATAATATTTTTTTTTTTTACGTGTCCACAGTTCATTCTTTCGGCAAGTCTCGTCAGCTCCGTACGGCAAACTTTGATATTGGACCTTGCTCAAATGAAAGATAATGAATTAGAGAAAGGCCCACTGAAATAATTTTTTAGGGGTTAAAACCTTCTGTGAATTGAAGGGGTTCAAAGTTGATAATATTATTTTTTTAGTGTCCACCGTACATTCTTTCGGCAAGTCTCGCCAACTCCGTACGGCAAAGTTCAATACCGGACATGGCTCAAATGAAATATAGTAAATCAGAGAAAGGCCCAATAAAATAATTTTTTTGGGGTTAGAACCTTCTTGGAATTGAAGGGGTTCAAAGTTGATAATATTATTTTTTTTACGTGTCCACCGTACATTCTTTCGGTAAGTCTCGCAAGCTCTGTACGGCAAAGTTCGATACCGGACATGGCTCAAATGAAATATAATAAATTAGAGAAAGGCCCACTGAAATAATTTTTTAGGGGTTAGAATTTCCTGGGAATTGAAGGGGTTCAAAGTTGATAATATTATTTTTTTTACGTGTCCACCGTACATTCTTTCTGCAAGTCTCGCCAGCTCCGTACGGCAAAGTTCGATAACGGACATGGCTCAAATGAAAGATAATAAATCGTAGAAAGTACCACTGAAATAATTTTTTTGGGGCTTAGAACCTTCTGGGAATTGAAGGGGTTTAAAGTTGATATTATTATTTTTTTTACGTGTCCACCTTACATTCTTTCGGCAAGTCTTGCCAGCTCCGTCCGGCAAAGTTCGATACCGGACATGGCTCAAATGAAAGATAATTAATTAAAGAAAGGCCCGCTGAAATAATTTGTTGAGGGTTATAACCTTTTGGGAATTGAGCGGGTTCAAAGTTGATAATATTATTCTTTTTACGTGTCCACCGTACATTCTTTTGGCAAGCCTCACTAGTTCTGTACGTCAAAGTTCGATACCGGACATGCCTCAAATGAAAGATAATAAATCAGAGAAAGGCCCACTGAAATAATTTTCTGGGGTTAGAACCTTCTGGGAATTGAAGGAGTTCAAAGTTGATAATATTATTTTTTTTACGTGTCCACCGTACATTCTTTCGGCAAGTATCGCCAGCTCCGTACGTCAAAGTTCGATACCGGACATTACTCAAATGAAAGATAATAAATCAGAGAAAGGCCCACTGAAATAATTTTTGGGTGTTAGAACCTTTTGGATATTGAAGGGGTTCAAATTTGAAAAAAAATTTATATACGTGTCCACCGTAAATACTTTCGGCAAGTCTCGCCAGCTCCGTACTGCAAAGTTCGATACCGGACATGGCTCAAATGAAAGATAATAAATTAGAGAAAGGCGCACTGAAATAATTTTTTGGGGGTTAGAACCTTCTGGGAATTGAAGGGGTTCAAAGTTGATAATATTATTTTTTTTACGTATCCACCGTTCATTCTTTCGGCAACTCTCGCCACCTCCGTACGGCAAAATTCGATACTGGACATGGCTCAAATGAAAGATAATGAATCAGAGAAAGGCCCACTGAAATAATTTTTTGGGGGTTAGAAACTTCTGGGAATTTAAGGGGTTCAAAGTTGATAATATTATTTTTTTACGTGTCCACCGTACATTCTTTCGTCAAGTCTCGCCAGCTCCGTACGGCAAAGTTCGATACCGGACATAGCTCAAATGAAAGATAATTAATTAGAGAAAGGCCCGCTGAAATAATTTGTTGAGGGTTATAATCTTTTGGGAATTGAGCGGGTTCAAAATTGATAATATTATTCTTTTTACGTGTCCACCGTACATTCTTTTGGCAAGTCTCACTAGTTCCGTACGGCAAAGTTCGATACCGGACATGCCTCAAATGAAAGATAATAAATCAGATAAAGGCCGACTGAAATAATTTTCTGGGGTAAGAACCTTCTGGGAATTAAAGGAGTTCAAAGTTGATAATATTATTTTTTTTACGTGTCCACCGTACATTCTTTCGGTAAGTCTCGCAAGCTCTGTACGGCAAAGTTCGATACCGGACATGGCTCAAATGAAATATAATAAATCAGAGAAAGGCCCACTGAAATAATTTTTTAGGGGTTAGAATTTCCTGGGAATTGAAGGGGTTCAAAGTTGATAATATTATTTTTTTTACGTGTCCACCGTACATTCTTTCTGCAAGTCTCGCCAGCTCCGTACGGCAAAGTTCGATAACGGACATGGCTCAAATGAAAGATAATAAATCGGAGAAAGTACCACTGAAATAATTTTTTTGGAGCTTAGAACCTTCTGGGAATTGAAGGGGTTTAAAGTTGATATTATTATTTTTTTTACGTGTCCACCTTACATTCTTTCGGCAAGTCTTGCCAGCTCCGTCCGGCAAAGTTCGATACCGGACATGGCTCAAATGAAAGATAATTAATTAAAGAAAGGCCCGCTGAAAAAATTTGTTGAGGGTTATAACCTTTTGGGAATTGAGCGGGTTCAAAGTTGATAATATTATTCTTTTTACGTGTCCACCGTACATTCTTTTGGCAAGTCTCACTAGTTCTGTACGTCAAAGTTCGATACCGGACATGCCTCAAATGAAAGATAATAAATCAGAGAAAGGCCCACTGAAATAATTTTCTGGGGTTAGAACCTTCTGGGAATTGAAGGAGTTCAAAGTTGATAATATTATTTTTTTTACGTGTCCACCGTACATTCTTTCGGCAAGTATCGCCAGCTCCGTACGTCAAAGTTCGATACCGGACATTACTCAAATGAAAGATAATAAATCAGAGAAAGGCCCACTGAAATAATTTTTTGGGGGTTAGAACCTTCTGGGAATTGAAGGGGTTCAAAGTTGTTTATATTAATTTTTTTACGTGTCCACCGGACATGGCTCAAATGAAAGATAATGAATCAGAGAAAGGCCAACTGAAATAATTTTTTGGGGGTTAGAATGTTCTGGGAATTGATGGGGTTCAAAGTTGATAATATTATTTTTTTTTACATGTCCCCCGTACATTCTTTCGGCAAATCTCGCCAGCTCCGTACGGCAAAGTTCGATACCGGACATAGTTCAAATGAAAGGTAATAAATCAGAGATAGGCCCACTGAAATACTTTTTTGGGGGTTAAAACCTTCTGGGAATTGAAGGGGATCAAACTTGATATCATTATTTTTTTACATGTCCACCGTACATTCTTTCGGCAAGTCTCGCCAGCTCCGTACGGCAAAGTTCGATAATGAACATCGCTCAAATGAAAGATAATAAATCAGAGAAAGGCCCACTGAAGTAATTTTTGGGGGTTAGAACCATTTGGAAATTGAATGGGTTCAAAGTTGATATTATAATTTTTACCTGTCCACCGTACATTCTTTCTGCAAGTCTCGCAAGCTCCGTATGGCAAAGTTCGATAACAAACGTCGCTCAAATGAAAGATAATAAATCAGAGAAAAGCCCACTGAAATAATTTTTTGGGGCTTAGAACCTTCTGGGAATTGAAGGGGTTTAAAGTTAATAATATTATTTTTTTACGTGTCCACCGTACATTCTTTCGGCAAGTCTTGCCATTTCCGTACGGCAAAGTTCGATACCGGACATAGCTCAAATGAAAGATAATAAATTAGAGAAAGGCGCACTGAAATAATTTTTTTAGGGTTAGAACCTTCTGGGAATTGAAGGGGTTCAAAGTTGATAATATTATTTTTTTTACGTGTCCACCATTCATTCTTTCGGCAACTCTCGCCACCTCCGTACGGCAAAATTCGATACTGAACATGGCTTAAATAAAAGATAATGAATCAGAGAAAGGCCCACTGAAATAATTTTTTGGCGGTTAGAAACTTCTGGGAATTGTAAGGGTTCAAAGTTCATAATATTTTTTTTTACGTGTCCACCGTAAATTCTTTCGTCAAGTCTCACCAGCTCCGTACGGCAAATTTCGATACCGCACATGGCTCAAATGAAAGATAATAAATCAGAGAAAGGCCCACTGAAATAATTTTCTGGGGTTAGAACCTTCTGGGAATTGAAGAAGTTCAAAGTTGATAATATTTTTTTTTTTTACGTGTCCACAGTTCATTCTTTCGGCAAGTCTCGTCAGCTCCGTACGGCAAACTTTGATATTGGACCTTGCTCAAATGAAAGATAATGAATTAGAGAAAGGCCCACTGAAATAATTTTTTAGGGGTTAAAACCTTCTGTGAATTGAAGGAGTTCAAAGTTGATAATATTATTTTTTTTACGTGTCCACCGTACATTCTTTCGGCAACTCTCGCCACCTCCGTACGGCAAAGTTCGATACTAGACATAGCTCAAATGAAAGATAATAAATCAGAGAAAGGCCAACCGAAATAATATTTTGGGGGTTTAAACCTTCTGGGAATTGAAGGGGTTCAAAATTGATAATATTATTTTTTTTTACGTGTCCACAGTACATTCTTTCGGCAAGTCTCGTCAGCTCCGTACGGCAAACTTTAATACCGGACCTGGCTCAAATGAAAGATAATAAATTAGGGAAAGGCCCACTGAAATAATTTTTTGGGGATTAAATCCTTCTGTGAATTGAAGGGGTTCAAAGTTGATAATATTTTTTTTTGTGTCCATCGTACATTCTTTCGGCAAGTCTCGCCAGCTCCGTACGGCAAAGTTCAATACCGGACCGGGCTCAAATGAAAGATACTAAATTAGAGAAAGGCCCAATAAAATAATTTTTTTTGGGGTTAGAACCTTCTTGGAATTGAAGGGGTTCAAAGTTGATAATATTATTTTTTTTACATGTCTACCGTACATTTTTTGGCAAGTCTTGCCAGCTCCGTACGGCAAAGTTCGATACTAGACATGGCTCAAATGAAAGATAATAAATTAGAGAAAAGCCCACTGAAATAATTTTTCGGGGATTAGAATCTTCTGGGAATTGAAGGGATTCAAAGTTGATAATAATATTTTTTTACGTGTCCACCGTACATTCTTTCGGCAAGTCTCACCAGCTCCGTACGGCAAAGTTCGATACTGGATATAACTCAAATGAAAGATAATAAATCAGAGAAAGACCCACTGAAATGATTTTTTTGCAGGTTAGAACTTTCTGGGAATTGAAGGGGTTCAAAGTTGATAATATTTCTTTTTTTACGTGTCCACCGTACATTCTTTCGGCAAGTCTCGCCAGCTCCGTACGGCAAATTTCGATGATCAACATCGCTCAAATGAAAGATAATAAATCAGAGAAAGGCCCACTGAAAAAATTTTTTGGGGCTTAGAACTTTCTGGGAATTGAAGGGGTTCAAAGTTAATAATATTATTTTTTTTACGTGTCCACCGTACATTCTATCTGCAAGTCTCGCAAGCACCGTACGGCAAAGTTCGATACCGGACATGGCTCAAATGAAAGATAATAAATCAGAAAAAGGCCCACTGAAATAATTTTTTGGGGGTTAGAACCTTCTGGCATGGGAATTGAAGGGGTTCAAACTTGATAATATTATTTTTTTTACCTGTCCACCGTACATTCTTTCGGCAAGTCTCTCCAGCTCCGTACGGTAAATTTCGATAATGAACATCGTTCAAATGAAAGATAATAAATCAGAGAAAGGCCCACTGAAATAATTCTTTGGGGCTTAGAACCTTCTGGGAATTGAAGGGGTTCAAAGTTGATAATATTATTTTTTCACGTGTCCACCGTACATTCTTTCGGCAAGTCTCGCCAGCTCCGTACGGCAAAGTTCGATACCGGACATGGCTCAAATGAAATATAATAAATCAGAAAAAGGCCCACTGAAATAATTTTTTAATAGGTTAGAACCTTCTGGGAATTGAATGGGTTCAAAGTTGATAATATTATTTTTTTACCTGTCCACCGTACATTCTTTCTGCAAGTCTCGCAAGCTCCGTACGGCAAAGTTCGATACCGGACATGGCTCAAATGTAAGATAATAAATCAGAGAAAGGCCCACTGAAATAATTTTTTGGGGGTTATAACCTCCTGGGAATTCAAGGGGTTCAAACTTGATAATATTATTTTTTTTACGTGTCCACTGTACATTCTTTCGGCAAGTCTCGCCAGCTCCGTACGGCAAAGTTCGATAATGAACATCGCTCAAATGAAAGATACTAAATCAGAGAAAGGCCAACTGAAATAATTTTTTGGGGCTTAGAACCTTCTGGGAATTGAAGGGGTTCAAAGTTCATAATATTATTTTTTTTACGTGTCCACCGTACATTTTTTCGGCAAGTCTCGCCAGCTCCGTACGGCAAAATTCGATACCGGACATAGCTCAAATGAAATATAATTAATTAGAGAAAGGCCCACTGAAATAATTTTTTGGGCGGTTAGAACCTTCTGGGAATTGAATGGGTTCAAAGTTGATAATATTATTTTTTTACCTGTCCACCGTACATTCTTTCGGCAAGTCTCGCCAGCTCCGTACGGCAAAGTTCGATAATGAACATCGCTCAAATGAAAGATAATAAATCAGAGAAAGACCCACTGAAGTAATTTTTTTGGGCTTAGAACCTTCTGAGAATTGAAAGGGTTCAAAGTTGATAATATTATATTTTTACGTGTCCAACGTACATTCTTTCGGCAAGTCTCGCCAGCTCCGTACGGCAAAGTTCGATACCGGACATGGCTCAAATGAAAGATAATAAATCAGAGAAAGGCCCACTGAAATAATTTTTTGGGGTTAGAACCTTCTGAGAATTGAAGGAGTTCGAAGTTGATAATATTATTTCTTTTACGTGTCCACCGTACATTCTTTCGGCAAGTCTCGCCAGCTCCGTACGGCAAAGTTCGGTACCGGACATGGCTGAAATAAAAGATAATAAATCAGAAAAAGGCCCCCGTAAAAAAATTTTGGAGGTTAGAACCTTCTGGGAATTGAAGGGGTTCAAAATTGATAATATTATTTTTTTTACGTGTCCACCGTACATTCTTTCGGCAAGTCTCGTCAGCTCCGTACGGCAAAGTTCGATACCGGACATGGATCAAATGAAAGATAATGAATCAGAAAAAGGCCCATTTCTCACTTTATACATGTATGATGGACATCTCTGGTCATTTAAACGTTAAAATACAATATATACCGTACTGGTAGCTAGATTTTCTTTTTTACGGAACGTTGTTTAATCATGTGGTTTTCTCATATACCACATTATGATTCTTTGACAAGTTGATTCTCATTGTGTTCTTTAGTGGTCGCTCGAATTGGTCACTAGCTTGATTGGTCGCTAGAATTGGTCGCTAGCTTGAGCCTGGTCACCGACATTCATATTTTATTTTTTTCAAGTTGTCGAGCAAAAAATGATGCTTTTAAAAAAAAATATTTAGTGCCAGGAAACAAATAGAAATCAGGATTTTGACGCTATTAACCCCAGGGCTTCAGGGGGCCTTGAGCAGTCCCCAGGGCCTGTATGCATAAAGCTACTTAAGTTAAGATTTTCCTTAGTAAACACTTAAGTTAAGGAAACTTCACCCTTTTTACCTAAGTGGTATGCATAAAAAATCTTAAACTAAGTATTTCCTTAGTAAATTCTTAGTTGGTTTAAGTCACGCCCACACAACTTAAGTGGTATGCATAAAAACCCTTATACTAAGAAAACGCCTAAGATTATACTTAAGTATAAGGTACCTATAGAGCTACCTTAACTTTTCTAAAATATATAAAATCAGTCGAATGTATGCGTTTTTTGCAGAACATGGATATATTAGTTCCTATTTAATTGAATAATAAATATATTCAGTAATATTTCGTTTGTTTATTGCTAAATATTAACGATCATTGTAATTTTCGAAAGATCACTTATAATCAACAAAACCAAGAGATAACAAATAACACATATATTTGGCAAATTTCCCGTAAATTTGTTTCACTAACTGGGACAAAATCAAAACGTTTTAAGACCTACTCCGTGGAATTCGAAGTTTATATATATGATATATTCAGTTATATAGATACAATGGATAAGCGTTGATTCTTGAAAAAGAAACCATGAGCCCGGAGGGCGAATGGTTTGTTTTTCATGAATCAACGCTTATCCATTGTATCTATAACTTAAACTATTGTGTTAATGTCTTTTCAAAATTAAAGCCTTTTCTTAATTAGAAGGTATTGTAAGTGAGTTTAAATAACCATGTTATCGTGTCCAACGATGCATTAATAAATCTAAGATCATAATTAATTGGTTAAAAAAATACAAACATAACACAACACGTCTGCCTTTAAACATCTTTATATTATCAGGCATCTGAATATTATCTGTTTTTACAAAATAAGACATATTCGAACTTATTTCTAATAAGATTGAGAATTGAAATGGGGAATGTGTCAAAGAGACAACAATCCGACCAAAGAGCATATATAAAGTATATATACTAGGTTTTTGTACCGACATTTCTAGCAAGAAGCTTAATTCTAGGCACATCACGATTTTCTCGCATAGGAATTTGCGAAAAAACATTTTTAAAATTATGTAGCAAAACAGATGAAATCATGCTATATTTATAAAACAAAAATGGACATAAAAAATGTAATCATTTTCGTTTCAAATATGTGAAATAGTCCATAATAGTAAAAAAATAAACAGAAAAAAATCGATATTATTACAAAATATCCACAATAACATACTAAACAAGAAAACAAAAAACAAAAACGACAGGAAAACTAAGGAATAGGGACAAAAACGAGAATACAGGGATTCGAACCTAAACCGACAAGTCCCTACCTTTAACTCATTGATCTCAACCATGCTAGCCTCGCGGCTACCAACTTATACTATAGGATTGCCTATTATGTATATATAAAGGTACAAGCCCTGTGTGTCCGTTGTACCGATGTATATCATATGTTCGTTAATATATATGAAATAGACATTTAAATTGTAACCGAGAGGTTTCGTCGATATGTTGATGTCAGTAACACATAACAGATTTCAAGGACGGGTTCGATTCCCAGTGAAAGCATATAAAAATAACAAAAATGAAAGGTAAGTTTTTAAATTAATTCCATTAGTGAACAGAAATCAGTAAATTAGCCAATTCAAACTTAATGAAATTAGACACACAATTGAAACAATTGAATATAGTATGGTGAATCCATTTCAGCGACAGATTTAGGAAGCGTTGATTCTAGAAAAAGAATCCACGGTAAATGAATAGGCTGACGTCACGACAATGGTTTACGTGTTCACGTTTCACGTATGCCATCAATCCCATTTGGATATTATTATTTTCAATAAAGTTCAATTATTCTTACTTTGCTATTACTTGAGATTTCATCCGGCTTGTCAGTCAACAGAGGGGAGAACATTTTTAGCCCGCAGGTCGTCAGCGGAAAAATAAATAGGCCGGAGCAAACGTCCCGTTCACCACCAAGGCGAGAAAAAAATAAAGACAGTCTACTAAAATAAAATTATCCAGAACACGACATATGATTATTGAGGGGGCGGACAGGGTAAAGGGAGACAGGGAGAGGGGTGGGATAAAGGAGAAAGGGGGCAGGAGAAAGGAGAGAGGGGGCGGGAGAAAGGACAGAAGGGGCAGGAGAAAGGAGAAAAAGGAAAGAAAAGGGAGACAAAAAGGTATATAAAAATTAATTAAAAAAGCTGAAAAACAATTATTTTATTAAATTGATAATAAAAAGCTTCAAGAAAGTGTTAATCATAGGAACATAGGAATATCATAGGAACGAAAACAACCTCATTAAATACTGATCAATACTCCGAGTGTCGTCATTAATTCATTACAGTTTCTTGTATACGGAGAAAGACTAAAAACTAACAATTTCCAGGATTTCATACTGAGTCCTTGCATGGATCTACAATTTGTCGATACCCGTATCTTGGCATTGCACAAAGTCATGTTTTTCTCCTCTGTTTATGACGTCGTTACATCAAATCCATTTGATGTTGGATGTGTACTGATTGATAATTTAGTCTGAGAGACATGATTTTTTTTTATTAGTTGTTAGTTGCTTTGAACTAACTGTCAGTAACTGCGAGTACTCTTAGATCTGAACTTTAAGTTAGTGTATTTGCTGAACAAGTACCCGGCCACGTCCACTCTGTGTTTTTGTTATATGCATTTCTATTTTCTACTGATTTTTATTGTTCGTTCTTATGTTGTACTGTTACACCACTGTCCCAGGTTAGGGGAGGATTGGTGTCCCACTAACATGTTTAACCTCGTCACCGTGATTCTGAATGTATGTGCCTGTCCAAAGTCAGGAGCCTGTAATTAAGTGGTTGTCGATTGTTGCTCTGTTGCATATTTGTTTTTCGTTCAGTTTTTTTTTAAATAAATTAGGCCGTTAGTTTTCTCGTTTGAATTGCTTTGCATTTGTCATTTTGGGGCCTTTTTATAGCTGACTATGCGGTATGAGTTTTGCTCATTGTTGGAGCCATACGATTACTAAAGTTGTTAATTTCTGTGTCATTTGGTCTCTTGTGAAGATTTGTCTCATTGGCAATCACACCACATCTTCAAAAGCGAGACATAGCGATCCTACGTTTCGTCGTCGGCGTCGGCGTAGGCCACAAATATTCACTCTGTTGTTAAAGTTTTTGAAATTTTAATAACTTTCTTAAACTATCTTGGATTTCTACTAAACTTGGACAGAAGCTTGTTTTTTGATCATTCGATAGTATCCAGAAGTAAAGTTTGTTAAAAAAAATCATGTTTATCTGTATTTTACTTATAAATGGACTTAATTTTTCTGCCAGTGAACATAACATTCACTCTGTGGTAAAAGTTTTTAAAATTTTAAAAACTTTCTTGAAATATCCTGGATTTCTACTCATTTTGGACAGAAGCTTGTTGATGATCATAAGATAGTATCCAGAAGTAAATTTCGTAAAAATTTATTTTCTGTTTATCCGTATATTACTTATAAATGAACTTAGTTTTTCTTCCAGTTAACATTATATACAGTCGGCAGTTAAAGTTTTTAAAACATTTATTAGATTCATTAACAATCCTGGATTTTTACCAAACTTGGACAGAAGAATATTTGTCCCCATAGACAACAGCAAAAGTAGACGAGACACAGGGTTTCGCAGAACCCTTACGAATTTGTATATGTATAGAGACACATGTCACTATCTTTTTTTTTAAAGATTATTTGCTCCAAAATTGACCAAAATGCTAAGAATTTAGCAGAAAAGGGATGACGTTACTGAATGTAGAGTAACGTTTTTTTGACTCTGAGGTATTGAAAAAATATGTAACGTGATCTGAATGGCATTTGTTATTTTGTTTTCATTTGCACTGTCCGGTTTCGTAAATTTCTTATCAATTCTACTGATTTAATTCTATTTCGATCTAACTGTGTGCACATTCTGCTTAGAAAATAAACTTTACCCTACCAAACTTGACAAAGGTAATCAATCTACCGCTACTTCCATGTATGGATACAGTGTTTTTATTAAATAAACAGTGATTTTCAAGTACAATTTGAATTTATTAATTTGAGGTTGCAAAATGTCCGGTTGCAAATATTTCAAGCATGTTCAGGACGATACAATGCAATTTGAAATAGTTCTATCTAAAAGACAAATTTAATGCAGCAATCAAAAAAGGTTATTTATAAAAACATTCCGTAAGTTGTAAAAGTGATAGATAAAATAATACATATTTTTAATTTAGTAAATATAAGGAAAATAGTACTATTTCATTTAACCAGCATTAGGTTGGCCTTTTGTGTACCCAAGCTGGCAAGTGAAGGAAGTCAACTTAGGAGTGCTGTGATTGGATGTAAGGGAACACATTTTTTTTTCTCTATGAATAACTGCAGTGTGTATATTTGAAACATAAATTTTGAAACCCATTGAAATATTTTCTAGAGAATTATTCGAAAAGACTTCCAAAATTTCATAAATTTGGTGTAAAATGACGGTGGGCATGGATAACATAAACAAGCTCCGTTGGAAGTTGGTCATGATACTATTTGGCTTCAATTTTTAAAACAGAATAATAAAGTACTAGCACCACACATAACTGTTTTGTCTAGGTTTTTATTATAAAAAGTTGTAAATTTAGAAAATGTTAGTATTGTCGCCTATGGCAGAATAAATAGTACCGTTTTCCCTATACTCTCTATGATGTAAACGTGTTAGTTGTGGTCGTAGTTGCGGACTTTAGGTAAACAAAAATATCTCTCTAAAACCTTTTTTGTTGAATTCGGAGCGCTTTTTTTTGTTTACCTTCATCAAGCACCGATTATTCATTTATTGTTGACAACTGTTTTTTATAATGAATCGTGTGATTGTAAATTTCGAGAAAAAATTTGTTTTGAAATACGGAATTGAAAGAAAAATAGGTAACGGAACAAAAACAAACAAATATTTAACAAAGAAGCACAAAAAAGCATATATCAAAAACAATCATGTTCATTCCTTACTTATTTTTGTGTTTTAAATTAACCCATTAAGGATTGAAATATTTGAAGTCCTGTGGCTTAATGGCTAGGTTCACATCAACTCTGGGGTAGAATCGCGTGTTTGACGTAAGAATGTAAACGTCACACAGGTTGAGATATAAAATAATTTTGTCATTTAAAGTATGTTTTAAATTATAATAGAACAGTATCATAATGGCATTATAACAGAACAATAACATAATGGCGGGATGTTTAAAAGTACAGAGCCACGTAATATGTACCAAAGAAACACAAAAAGTCACACGTACAAGCACACCAGCAAAAATGAAAGATAATACAAACAACACATTGACGGGATGCATTAGTACCGAGCCACGTCAAATGGACATCACAAAAAACAGACCAAACAGTAAAAGTAATATTAATGATAGAACAAAGACAAATAAAAGAACAATATAACACGTTATCAAGATGATAAACAACGTCAGCACGCAGAATCTATACATCAAGACCATAAATGTATTATTTGTGAAGTTGATACGGAATATTTATGAACTTTTTTAGAAAAAAGATGAGACGTTCTTTGATATACCCCTGGTTAATCAACTTTCTGCTCAGACACTGGTGACGTTTTACAAATTCTGAGTGGGAGCTGCAAGCTCTTGATTATCGAATAAGTGGGAAATGTATATCCCATATGCAGGTGAAGTTGGTATATTGCTACTAAGGTGGGGAAAATTGATAATTTCAATGTTAGAAATAAAATGAATACAATGTAGAAATTATACTAGTAAACTGATCAGGACTGTGTTGTGTGCTTCATGATATCTTGTTGTAAAGGAAACATGGAAAAGATGTTCTGGGTTTTGCACTTTTTGTATGGTAGTCAATTCCAGAAAACGGATCTTGTACAGACCTAATATTTCTTAGCTAGCTCTGTATTAGGCCATTAACTATTAGATTACCATAAGGAACACCTCTCAAAGAGTAAGGATTTTTATATGATATCAGTAAAAATTGTTGAACTAGGAACATTGGTGCTTCAATACGCATACATTTATATTGATGTAAATACCTGTTGTATTCAAGCTGTTGCATATAAGATTTACTATCTTGATTCTAAAAATAGAGATGCTGTTTAGAAAGACGCCATTAAACCAAGAGTTAAAATGGTGTAGTCGAATTCATTCCTTCGCGAATAGTACGTAGGGCATCACTAGTTGGATGACAGGCGAAGTATATATCTTTCACACATTACTACGGAAATGTTTCAAATGGTTGTATCCACAATGCCGCCCAGAAATCCTCGATTTTCACCTACAAAAGTAGACTTATCACTGGATTTGTACTTATATGAGCAATACCAGGGGTGCTACATGTGGAGCAAGATCTGTTTCCCCACCCGGACCCCAGATTCCACCCCGGGTTTTAGGTTTGATTCATTTTAATAAGTCTTTAGCTTTCGTTGTTGTGTCTTTGGGATTGTTTGTCGTTTAGTAATTTTTATTGGTTTTTACTTCTTTGTGGATACAAAATGTAACACCTGTACTACCGGAGCAGCTAAATTCTATATCCAATGGTATTCAATAGCTCTTATAAAAGAGTCGATTTGGAGGCTTATTTTGTTTAAAAAAACAGTTATCGTACTCTGTATGAAGAAAAACTGAAATAACTTTAGTGTAAAAAAAATTAAAACTGCGAAGAAGGAAATTTATTTAAAGCCTGTCAAACCATCGTGTTTTACGTTGTTTCAAATACACTGAGTATGTTATATCAGGATACGTTTCTACACAACACGCATAATACACCACATTCCTAACCACGCTTGTATCTATTATATCATAGCTGTTGTGTTGTTGAAAGTTTGACAAATCTATGACAGGTCTTCTGTTTTGTAAATCAATTTTAAATCCATCAAATGTCCATGATCCGAACTTAAGGGTGCATTTAAATACATCGTTGGACTGTTTACAATTATCGACCTCAAGACGTATTGGCAGGCGAAAGTAAACAAGTCCTGATTGGTCAATAACTGCGTTTGGTTCAAATCGTGTCCTTGTGTCTGGACTGAAAAAAACAATACAAGCGTAAGTACATTATATGCTCGCTTTGTTGGTACTAGTAGGCACATTTTTAATGATAGTCTAATAAGTGGTAAAATAAAAGAGTGTAAGAGATCAAAAGTAACATATAAGAGATAAATCCGTATAGTGAACATTTGTATGCAGAAAGAGACTTTTCAAAAACATTTCGATTTTTTTTTTTTATTATTTAATTTACTTATTGACAATGAACCTTTTCTAATCCAAACAAACAACTTTTTTTTATAAAAGAATAAAACGAAAGTAAACGAAATGTTAAAAAAAAAGTACAACATTGCATTAAAACAATAAAATCGGATATTTTATTATCGTTGATTTGCCTATGTTTTTAAACGAAATCATTCAGAATCATTCAATATGTATAATATATAGAGTCAAGTACAGGTGTGCATCTATATATTCAAAGTAAACAACATACAAACTGACCTCGTCAAATCTAATTACATATTTTCTGGTATTCAATTAAATAAACATTGAAGGTCAAATTGCTAAAAAGGAAAAAAAAAACACCCCCTCAAGTAAAACATGAATGCAAAGAATAAAAAAATTTATATATTTGTTTGAATATATGTAATGTTTATTTGATAATCCTAATCCATTTAACATCCATATTGATAAATATTGAAACTTTAAAGAAAGAATAATTCAGAAATAATTTCAAAGAGTATCTTTATCATAAATTTTATTCGTTTCAAAGTGTTTGTCACAAGCAAGTGTAACATTACTTTAGGAAAGGTTATTAGCGACAGATTTTAGATTTTAGATTTATTCTTTATAAAATGTTTTCATAGCTTTTATAGACCCGAAATCAATACAAGTTTGACAAATTGTGTAGATATCAATTTGTATAATTGTATAATCTGTGCTGTCCCCTTAATGATTTTTTGATTGTTTTATATGCTGTTGGATTCCAGTCGCATAGACGTACACCACTACATTTGTATCAGTTAATTTCACAAACAAGAATAAAAAGATTGATTCTGTAATTGATGAAATAATCAGATTGAAATTAGTGCCACAACTTTCCCATTACTGATTTTCTATTATTTATTTCATTGGAGTAATTTTCTCTATTTTATCCTTTGCTCATTTATCTGTATATTTCGGAAAACTCTATATCTAATCGATTTCGATGTCTAAATACAGTAAATAATGTGTGTATGCTTTGCTGACTTTAAGAGACACTTCGAATTGGAAGGATTAGCAGTATTTTGTGAAACTGCGAACGACGAGGTTTAGTGTAATAAATTGATACCCATTATCCCCTCTGAGAGTTTTAAGTCGTAGATATTTATAAATTCCATGCTTTCACACTTTTAAGTTATTATCTAATCGAAAATGATACAATTTTTAATGGAAAAATATTGTTTATGATAACTGTAATAAATTAGGTGAATGATGAGATATTACATAACTTTGTAACTAACTGATTACAATTATTGTAATTAAAATAACGAAAGATTTTTTTTTTAAACACAGGAAATGTAATGAATGCTTATGATTACGGTATATTCAGTTACCATTTGGTATTACCTTTATATATTCCTATAATACAAAGATTTTTAATCATTTTCGGTTTTTATCACGCACGATCTGCTTACCCAATATAACTGTGACTAAGGGTGATGAAGATATCATCACATAAAGGGATGTGTTAGTTATCACTTTCAGCCTTTAACCCTAATTTTTTTGAACAAAATTAAAATGATATTTTCCTTTATATATGTCAACACCCTTCTTTTTATCATTTTACCTCAAGTGCTGCTCCAATATGAGTAGAAGTTCCATTATTTACTATTAAATCTATTGCATTAAGAACACCAGTAGTATCACCGTGGTCTTTTAAATCAAATTCCGTTGTTTGGTCATGTACACTAGAAAACATTTGGAAATGATTGGACCACACTTTTAATAAAAGGTTTTGTCTGGGTAAATTCTGCGTCACTTATGCTTCCGGATTCATCAATCAGGAATACAATATCAGAGCAAGCAAGACAATTTTCAACATTTGAACCTAGAAAAAAAAATATTACTATAATTGAATCTATTTTATATTGTTTACTTTAATCTTTAATTAGTATGATGAATAAAGTACACTATCACTTTCAGAAAGAAGAGCAGTCCCTTTATCTTTGGATTTACATGCGAAAGTGTGGAGACTTGTTGTTTTTGTCCTGTTACATATTACCTTACGTTACTCTTTCTTGGTCTCAGGCCTGAACCTGTCAGGCGGTTTTTTGGGGGATCAGTTTGAAAAGAAACGTTATATATTGAATTGAGTTACCATACCTTCGGGTGCATGAAACATTTTCTATAGTTAATTACGGCCCCACTTTAAATAATTTTAGCGGCTCTACTATTGAGGGCTTAAACAATAGACCGATTTGGTTATAGCGACTTTCGTGTAATTGACCAAGCGCAACGAGACTCATTAGCAGTATGATATTTATCAATAATTTAATTTTGGATGTAACATGTCTTCTGATTGTCTGAAACCTTTTTGTTTTTCAGTTCATAGACATAATTTGTCATGTGACCGTGATGTTAACAACTTTTTTTCATGATTTACTTCTTAAAAATGGAATTTAGAATTGAATGATAAGGAATAAGTGTAATACTTTTTCCGGTTTATTCAAAAATAACCTCAACAATGTGGTGCACACTTTACGATAAACCGCTACATTTTTATGTTATTTAGAATAGACAATCATTCCTTAATTATCATTATCTTTACTTTTATTAAAGAAATAAAGTTTTAACTCCCTCCAGAAAAGTTGAGCTGAAATATATAATTGGCTATTATTTTAGGTCCTTTTTTTAGTCATATCAGTCTTCATCAGTTTTTGTTGTTAACCATCCTGTTTGCCATTTTGCCATTGCTTGTACCTCGGAATGTATCCAAAAGTACTTTTAATACCATGTTTTTTGGAAGTAAATTTTGTTGAATAAAAAATAAATTATATTTTTTTAATCTTCTTAAAGATGAAATATTTAGATGAATACATTAATGATGTACATAATATGTCGAAATGAACGAAATGAACGAAAAATAAATGATCTATGAAGAGATTGTTTTAATTATGAGAATATGTTAACTTACTAGTTTGTCAGCACATTATGGTTTTCAAGTTTGTAGATTTGAATTTGAAAGAAGTATACAGTATACGATCATAATATCAATACTTTATGACGAAGTGGTTTCAAATAAAAGTGAAAATGTTCAGGTTGTATAGCTTCTGACAACATAAGACAGGATGAAAAAAGTCATTACGATATACTTTTATCGGTACTCATTTAAAAAGTAAAAGAAAAAAAATACCGAACTCCAAGAAAAATTTAAAACGGAAAGTCTATTATCAAATGGCAAAATCAAACGCTCAAACACATCAAACGAATGGAAAACAACTTTTAGATTCCTGACTTTGTACAGGCATTTCCTTATGTATAAAATGGCGGATTAAACCTGCTTTTATAGCTAGCTAAACCTCTGACTTGTATGACAGTCGCATACAAGTAAGTTGTATTGACAACAATGTGTAAACAAAAAAACCGACATAATAGGTAAAAATGTCAAAAATAAGGGTAGAGCAGTCAACATTCTGTTATAATCTTAATCACGATAAAAACAAATATATATGTCAACAAAGAAAAAGAAAATGGCATATAGGCAAAGCACATAAGCAAACATGAAAGACAACAATACAAAAAAAAAAATGACCATAGCACAATAAATCAACGACGGGATTTATAAGTACCGAGCCACGCCAAAAAAATACACTGCAAATCTAGTAAAAATGAGATCAGCTGATATACAATTGACGTCATCATAAATTCTGGTAAAGTAAGATTTGTAGCTTCTGTTTTCGACAATTCCAAAATGTCTTGTATCTGAATTAAACAAGGTTGTTTGCAAAATTTATTTGAAATTACATTAAGATTATGAAAAGAATATGAAATATTCACGTTTTCTGTATCTTTTAGAATGGGAAACCGGCTACATTTGATGCTTAGGTTTGACACATCTAAATAATTTAGGAAAGACGTCATAACATAACCATGTTAAATTCCTAAGCATAAACATCGACACGATGTTGGACCGTTCGTGTTCATAATGGTTAGTTTGGTTTAAGATTATATCCACGTTGCTCATTTTAAAGAGAAATCTTTTTGAAAAAATGTTAAACCATGACCCATTCCACTTATAACTCTGTGTAAAAAATTTGGAAAAATACCTGTTAAGGTTTTTGGGAGACGCAACAACACTCACAGGTAAAAAAAGATGTAACAATATCAATTTCAAATAGAAGGCCTTAGTGTTCAAATTATTTTCCTAACTTCATTAGTATTTTTAAAAACACTGAGAAGCTTCCCTTCAATTTTGCTAACTCACTCAAAAATAGTTATCAATAAGATTTGTGAAATCAGCATGTTCCAAGTACAAATCTTGGTTGTTTGAATAATGTGACATTTTTTCGAATAATCATGTATGTTTCGATTTATTACGACATGCTTGGCTGACATGGAAAGATGTAGTAAAAAAGGTATTGCGTTATATGTTAAATTGTCGTAAATATAATTGAAATAATGCTAAATCTGTTTCTTTCAACTATTAAAACAAGACATTATGTAATATGTAATTGTATAATCAATATTTTTGAATGATTTATTTTTTAATCATTAAAAGTGATATGTATATGGTGCAAGTCAAAGTATGGACAAACTTTTTGACTCATTTCCTTATTTTAACAAATAAGATGTCATGAAACATTACCAACCCTGTCCTTTGAAGGGAACACGATCAGTTATAATTGAAGTTGATAATCATTCATATGCGGTGTAAAGATGTTTCAACAGGTATGGTTATTCGTGGGAAATAAATCAAGCTTCAACATTGAAAAGAGTAGCATTGTAGGTTGAGCATCTTATACTGGCCATTCATCATATGGTATGACGTCTGTATTAGGTTTGTTACTTTCAACATTTTGGCCTCAAACATCATAGAAGAGACTTTAATTGTCAAAAAACGCATCTGGTACAGTTATATTGGTACCTTTAATGTTATAGTATTTAAATTCGATTATACGAAAATAACACATTGTAAATTCAGTGCGTTCAAAGCACTTTTCTAGATTTGCGTTCATTAGGAACGGTCAAACTGAAATACTTGAAAGCCATAATATGTCTAAAAACTTTGCAACTGTAGGAGCACATGTTAATGACTTATATTAAAAGCACCTAAAAAAAATGGTCGGACGCATCTATGGTCAAATCTACCTGAGCTATTAGAAACTTTTTTTTCATAATAATTTCTTTATTTCTCAACTGGGAATTTTATATTAATATGTTTTAAATTATGTCAGTACCATTAAAAGTAAATAAACGTAACACCTTATAAATTCCGTGCTTCGAATGGCTTTTCTTGATTTACCAACTATTTGAAAGCCAGAAATATTTTAATACGTAGACACGTATGAAACTATATGCCAAAATATGACCTTACAGAAGTGCCAAATTAATCCTAGGCCAACTATGATTGGGGAGTTTCAGGAAAAACATTTTACAATAAAGAATAAGTTGCAATAAAAATAGCCTTTCGCAGCTTTCAGCTGTTAGAAATTATCTTAGAGTGATCAAGATTGAAACCAATGACGTGCAATTGAATAAAAGACCTAATGACGTAGAAATTAATAACTATCGGTCCCCGTACGGCTTTTAACAATGAGCAAAACCCATACCGCATAGTAAGCTATAAAGGCGCCTAAATGACAGATGTAAAACAATTCGAACGAAAAAAAAACTAAAGGACTTATTTATGTACATAACAATAAATTTGCATATGTTGCCAGTACAGGCAAAACAACTCAAATTATTAGCTCTCAGCAAACTTCCTGGTTAAACATATTTAACAATCGATACAATGTAGCTAGCAAGTTTGTCGATTGTATATTAAAAACATTTTCTAATAAGTTCTGTGTACTTTCATTTGATTTCCATGTCTGTCTTTATTTGATTGACATTTCCATTCATTTATGATAGCCAAGGCATAGATGCAGTGATTTTTAAAAATGCGAATCACTACTCCGCTCTGAAGGCCTTTCTGTGACTTTGACATTAATAACAGCAATTCCATTCATCAACCTTTGGTTTTAGTTATCCAGTTCCCTGTACAGATCTCTTTTTTCTTTCTATTGGCAAAATATATTTCTATATAAAGCAACATTTTCAGCGTTCCTAGAGAATAACAATGGTGTTGTAATAGTAAGTTTTTTTACAGAAAGATTTTAGCTTGGCCGAAAGGTGCAGCTGTAACAAACTTGGAATTCCCGAGTATATGCTTGTATACTACAGCTGGGACACTTTCTGTTGTTTTTATCTACCAAATTTAGTAACAAATGATGCCATGTTGATTGCAGGTCACGTCACAGGTCTGGTGTTCGTAAAGAGATTGAAAATATGTTTTATTTTTCATAAAAATAATATTAGCTTCAGTATAAAAACAAATGTAGGTCAATGTAATTTAATATCTATTTGTTTTATATAGTGTAAATCGTTCACTCAAGTACAGATGATTTTTTAAAATCTATTAAAAGATCACAAAAGATAATAAAAATGTTTTTGTATAATCAAATCTTCCAGATCAGATTAGATATTAGTAGAAAAATTGTTAAAGACAATGTGCGCTGAGGCAAAACGGTGGGTGTTTCACAGCTGCGCCATGTATGTCATATTAAATCTAATAAAAGATAAAAGACAACAACTAGTCTTGTATAAATGTCGATTTAAAAATTAAAAGATGTATTCTGCTTACCGAGGAAAACAATTCCCCTAGAAACCAAATGGTGTACGGCCTTACAAAATGAACAAAATCCATATCGCACAGCAAGCTTGTAAACGCGCGGTCACGGCAGATGAGAAACAATTTTAACGAGAAAAATAACGAAATGAATTATGTACAAAACGAACAAAAAATAAAATATACATCAACAAACGATGACTTCTAAATTACAGGCTTCTGACTTTGGACAAGTACATACACCATTTGGCGGATTTCAACATATCTGATAAACCCCCACCCTCCCTTTATCTTGAGTAGTGATGAAACAACACAAAAGAAGAACAAACTTAAAAATTAATTTTAAAACGGCTTTACGTGTCAAATTGACATAAAACAAGCAAATATCATAATCAATCTAATTTAGATAATAGAAAGATATGTTCTTTGGTGCTGCGCTTCACACATGAGCTTTTTTCAATGTCGATGCCTTTGTTCTCCTCATTTTAGTGGTAAGGCATTGCTGCTTTTAGTGTACGTATCTTGAGTTTGAAACTTTAAATTATAAGATTCAAAGGAACTTAGGTTTGTAGCTTAAATATTGACCAAACGCTGTTTATTATTAATTTTTAAGTCACTTCCATTAACCGCCAGAATTATGTAAGTAACTTAAGTTTAAACCGCCTTTAATGTAAACAGATTGACAGAAACGTATATGTAACCCACTGGACATACTTGTCTAATCTCGAAAGTCAGGAAAAATAATGGCTCGCAAAAAAAATGGTTTACAGTATTTATACGATTAATGCCTATAATGAATGATATCATCATTGATTTGAAATATTTGATTTTAATGAATTCGCACGGACAAATTATTTCTAACATTTTCCTTTTCATCCACAAAATATACATAGCGATGCTGCATGTTTTGACGCAAACATCAAAATGATGTTCATTGCCAATAAATGTTAAAAAAAAATTGGTAACACACACTTTATTGTAAATGGATAACAACGTTGGAATGGTTTAGCAGTTCAATCATTCCACGACCTTTTATCATAAAATGATACGAACCACAAACATATTGCGTTTACCATGTCGTTTCAATAATGAATTTAGGGGTCCATTGATACGTCATTTCCCATACGAACCAGTGGACATTCAAGTAGCCCTGTCATGCAGATATATGATTATTGACATATTTGCATGGGAAAATAGCTTTCTCTGTATCAGGAAGAAATTTAGGCAACAGACATCTACCGATGTTCAAATCACATCAATCAATTGAAAAGACACAAAAAAAGAGAAATTCTTTCATTACTCAAATCGTCTATGACGACATAAAAAGAGTTCATATAACTCAATTTGAAATCTCTTTGTTTTCGAATGATATTTTGAACAGCCATAAAATACAAATTTTGAAGATGTACATACAATTTGGTAACAGAATAAGGAGTTATGTCAATCAATGATTAAAAATCATCAGACTGACCATTAAAACATGTTATGAGATACCATTCGACAAGAAATTATCTTTTTTAACGAGAAGAATAAGGAAAACGTGTCGGTACATATACGTGTCAATATGCGAAATAACTACAATTTATTTTTATTGTAAGTCATTTCTATCATACAAAACACAACGATTTAAAGAAAAGACAAAACGAATGCCAAAAAAAAAATTTGAGGAATGTGGCAAAACAATATATTGATTTTTTTTACTATGTACAGGTTTGGGTTTTGAGCGTGCCTGATCAAAAGAAAAGTGTTTCGAACTCACGGAAGAATTATCTTTATTTCACGTCAATACAGTGGTTAAAGGCGTTGGTGGTTCGAAGTAAAAAAAGGCATAGGAGTGACTGGCAGCTGAAACAACCAAAATTAATGATTTGAGTCGGATTAAACATTTTCAAGTGTTACATAGTTTTAACTGTATCATGTCACAAATATGAAGCAGTCGAACCAAAACCGATAAAAAAATGTGTCCATTGTTTCAGTTAAAAAAGTGAATACTTTCCTGAAAATAATATAATACAACATGCAAGACGTGTGTGTTCAAATATATTGTGCCAATTCCTGATATTATCCATTTTTGTTTTAGAGTTTTATTTCACATTAAACATATGGATCGAGGATTTTTTCTATATTATGTAATTCAATTGTTAACATATCCCAACATGGAAAGTGTCGTCAAATTTTTAATCAGAAGAACTTTACAGTTTTCTTTCGAATTTTCTTCTGAAAGGACATAAATAGTAAAAATAAACAGTATGAAATTTAATTATCTATTATTACCTTCAATCTTTCCGAGAAAGCTGACCAACATGGCCACCATAATTTCTTTCCACATCTTCTTCGTTGTTTAACTTTTTGCAAACTAACTTTGTATAACAGAGATAGTTTGCATGTAACAGATTTCAAAATCAAAGATAAAAGATGCACATAACTAAATCTGACATATTGTATTGAATAAAATCAATTTTGGTTACAAAAAATAGCTTTGTTTCAACAAATGTATATATTAACTCTCTAATAGTTAGTCGTTATTGTTTTACGAATAAAAAGGCTACACCAAACAAGTTTTTCATTGCGTAGATTTTTAAACATGTAATGAAAAATTATTCACATTTTTATAGATACTTCCTTTTCCGCACAAAAAGTTGCTAATAGATATGAAAAGTAAAATTGGTCTTACTTTTATTTATTATCTAATGACATGCGTACCTTTATGATGATTAATGGTGTTAAAACATAGATTTTAATGAGGGATTTATTTCATTGTGATGTATAAAAACAAAAAGAGAAAAGCAAAAAATGTAAAAAGCAATTGAAAATCAGGAAATATACACTTACTGTCAACGCTGATGTTTGTTCGGTTGTTATATTTCAGCTTTCATAACCATTCCACATCTGGGGAGGGAACAATCCGTTCAAATAGTTTCTTTCGGAGTAATAAAAAAAGTGCCTCAGTCCAGCATATCGACTGCTGAGTCTCAGAGGTCTATGGGATGTTTTCAAAAGACGAAAATTCCGGCACACAACAGCAATTGGTAAGTATCAAATGGCCATAATTTTGCGGACTACCTTTTTTACTGTTGGTTGTCGTCTGTAACTTGCAACAGGAACAAAGTTCTGGACTTTTCGCCACAAACTCTGATTAAAGTGAAAATAGCACCAACTTACCTGAGCGTGTGGTAGATCAGTTTCAACTGCTGATTACAGAACGAACTCACAGTCACATATGACTTTTCATGGGCGCCACCTGCACTCTGTGATTTGGCGAACTTTGACTGTCAGTATTTGCAATACATGTAAGTGGTCACCTTTTTTGCGATCACTCATTGGACATTCACAGTACCCTTTTCCGGTACCTTCCATGTATTGTAAAGAATTGTACATTTGGCTTAGGGCACATTTGAAAAGTCCCGTCGCAATATATTTCTCAAGTTTTCATGTGTTGAATAGATTTGAACACCCAAATCACTGTTAATTTCTGTACAGTAGGAATCTATCTTCCGACAATGTCCGTTTCCAGTGTCCGTAAATAGAGACTTCCGTCAATATCATGAGGCACTGCGGGTTCGTGCGCAAATCGAGTGCATGTCATTGAGGAACGGATTCCAGCCTGCTCATGACACATTTCAAAATTGTTATATACCCGCTTTATCGGGACGCTTCAGGCCAGTATTTAGACTTCTTCAAATATTGCACAGCCACTACATTAGTCTACTTTAGACTTCGGCTAGGAAGACAACAATGGATTAACCCCAACCTTTTTCAATTTAAGGACAAATGTCATCAGATTACTTACAAAATTTACTTTGTACCTGCAAAGGTAAATCTTTGTGCTCTAAAAGCTATGTTTGCTTTGAACAAAATCTGTCCCGCACTGAACTTTGTCCGTGTCAAGGAAGTGAAGCGTGCTGTAATGCTAATATACGCGTACTGAATTCGCAAACGATGACGAAGAGATTGACCCATAGCGATAGCTAAGACTCTTTTAAACACTTTCCGACAGTAATTTTTTGAATCTTTTTTTTACAGTTTATCCCTATTTATGAAGACGAAAGCTTTTGTATGTAGCTTTTCAAAGACACGTTATATAAGTGTTATGACCGATTTTAAATTACAACATTAGCAAATTAGCATTATTATCAATCACTTCCCTAAAAAATTGATGAGTCTACACATTTTTAGCAGGATATCTAATCCCACTAAGACAATGTGCATGCATTAAACTGATTTTGTTTTACACTAAACCAACCGCTTAATCAATGCAAGTCACACCTTTGATTTTTCTTAAACCTCGCATTCGCCTCGGTAGACTATAATACTTTTTGGTTATAACTGATCTGTTCAACTTTGCAAATACACAAAATTTATTTATCTATTACCCGATACTAATTTTCCAAAAATACACAACCTTTTGGATGCAAAATTAAAAACACTGTTTCAGCTCTTGAATTTTGTTTTTTTGTAAAGAAAGAAAAATTTTGAAATAATTTGATAAACTGGTGTTTTACAGTTTTAAAAATAATTCTGTTATATGTTGTAGTGAAAAATGATAAGCAAAATGAAAGTAAATGGATGTGAAAAGGTCATGGCTACTTCTACATTTGCTCTGTCATAAATGGAAAAAAATCAGAAGGTTCAAGATTAACGCTATATTGTAATGGCAGCGCTTTATATAAATAGTCAAATTTGTCGTTTTGACATCCTTAGCAGCATATGCTTGTGATTAAATTGTTTTTGTAGCATTCTAATGAATATATATCAGAAAAATATCCTTTTTTCCTCGTGGTTAAATTAATGATATTTTTAGGCTTGATCTTTGACCCCAATTTCACAAAAATGTGGCAACTCTTGGATTATACGACCAAACTTTTCTTATTGTACACATTTTCCTCTTTCCATCGATATATAATTTAGGTGTGTGTTCTTCCGGTACATTAAAGTTTTAAAAAATGAACTCTGGTTGCAGTACTACTAGTCCTTTGTCTCATATCTTGACTTAGATCTAAACATTGACAACTATTAACTATTATTTACATCAAGCTATTTCCTTCATTTAGATCATGTCATAACCATAATTTAGATCATGCTATAACCAGACTTCATCCTCTGATATGAACAATCCATCAGCTAAGCATGAAATACAGATGCATCATACCGAATTATTTAATGGAAAACATATGCTACAGGAAAAACAACTTGCTTTGTTACGATAATTTATATATTGCCATTTGTTTTACTTGTTTTCTTGTTGCTCTTTTTGCGTTTTACTTTCAGCTCATGTTATCCAATCCTTAGTTTTGTAAGCATTTGAATAACGTTCATAATATTGTCCCTATCCTCATTGCATACGTATTATTTCTCGACAGGAGTTGCCACATTGTATGTAGATTTTTCGTCAGCCCGTTGTCTGCAATTTTAAGTATTTTGAAACAACATTATAGCAAATTTGATCTAGTACTTATGAATTCACGACCAAAATGTGCAATTCAGTTGTTTTAACTCTTTTTTGAACGTGGGGCTATATTACAATAACCTTAATTTTGAATCACACTTTCCTCATGAACTATTCAACAGAATGACTCATAAGCAAATTATCAGCTTGAAAGTGATGTAATAGAACGCTTAAAATACTTTCGGATCTGTCGGAAACCCAATCCTGCTTTCCGATACTTTGAATAACGAGTGGGTTCTAGCTTTGGAGGACAAAACATGTAACTTCTTCGTGTTCTCTCATATTATCAGATAGAATAGTAAATTAACGATTATTTTCGAATTTTGACTGAGGCATATCAACAGACTTATATGGGCGGTAACAAATCTAAATGGCATGGACTTTGCAATGTTTTAAATAGGTATATACTACTTTGCATTTACTAATTGTCATACGATGTCAAAGAAATATTCAGTAGCAAAGGAGGGGCTAAAGATACCTAACTCATTAGTCGAAAATAAACTGACAACGCCATGGCTAAAAAGTAAAAGACAGATTGATAATTTAGTCGTAGATGCATGAATTTTTTTTATTAGTTGTTATTGGCTTTGAACTAGCTGTCAGTAACTGCGAGTACTCTCAGATCTGTACTTAGTGTCTTTTTGTTGTTGGGATGTACAAGTACCCTCCCACGTCCACTCAGTGTTTTTGGTTATATGTATTTTTTATTTGTATCCATCTGATGAGTTAAGCCTTTTTTCAACTGATTTTTGTAGTCTGTTCGTATGTTGTACTGTTACACCACTGTCCCAGGTTATGGGAGGGTTGGGCGCCCGTTAACATGTTTAACCCAGATGTGCCTGTCCAAAGTCAGGAGCCTGTACATCAGTTGTTGTCGTTTGTTGCTGTGTTACATATATGTTTTTCGTTCATTATTTTGTACATAAATTAGGCCGTTAGTTTCTCGTTTGAATTGTTTTACATTTGTCATTTCGGGGCCTTTTATAGCTGACTATGTGGTATGGCCTTTGCTTATTGATGAAGGCCGTACGGTGACCTATAGTTGTTAATTCCTGTGTCATTTGGTCTCTTGTGAAGAGCTTTTCATTGGCAATCATACCACATCTTCTTTTTTATATAAACAGTACACAAAACACAACATAGAAAACTAAAGACTTAGCAACAAGAACCCCACTAAACACTAGGAGTAATCTCAGGTGTTCCAGAAGGGTGAGCAGATCCTGCTCCACATGTGGCACCCGTCGTGTTGCCCATGTAAGTGCAAACCCGATGATAAGTCTAATTCGGTATGTCTCATTCGGGAAAAAGGGACAGGACTACAGTTACGATATTTGGAACATATCCGTTGTCTTCTGTGAAACAGATATTCCATAATGATCAACCAACTCGTGATAGCGTCTGTAAAATTTACCAAGGGATGATTTCATCTTCACCACTTGGGACAATTGGTTTGATAGCTTTCTTGTGAGCAGCAATCCTCTATCAAGGAAATCATGATAGGAAATACAAGCCATGGAATATCGTATCAACTGTGAGATAAATACGCCGTATGCAGGCGCCGCTGGAATGTTGATACAAAGAAATGGAAAGTTCACAATTGGGAAGCTGAAATCATCTCTTTTGTTCTAAAGTTTTGTTTTCAACCGACCTTCATTGTCAATATCTAGATGTAAGTCAAGATATGAGGCAGACTGAACTGTATCTGTTGTATCCTTTATCTCAAGTTCAATGGGGTAGATGCGTTCAACATAGTCATCACATTTTGAATTATTCAGTGAGAAAACATCATCTATATAGCGGAAAGTGAAGTTAAAGGATACTGCTAACTTCTTTCCATTCTTCCTTAGAAGTTTCTATATGAAGTCAGCCTCATCTGAATAAGGGAACAAGTCGGCAAGAAGAGGTCATGGTAAAATTCATAAAAGTAACTTTCATAATGATAGATCGAGGATTGTGGACTTACATGAATTAGAAATTTAGTTAAAATGTCATTAGAAATATGAGAAAAAATAAAAGGCAATGGTAGTTTACTGATGGCCATATTTCGTAAATCTATTTGAATATACAAACGAAATGACTACAACTATGGGAATCAAATGAACAAATTGACAAAGTCCTGGTGTGTCGACGGATAAACACTTCTGATAAATGCATGCATCAACTATGCTGTCAATCCAACTTATTTCAAATTTCAAATATAATGATAAGTAATAAGACACCATTGACATATTTACAGATCAGACGGCTATCCTGGTATTTTAATATCAAGGGTCGGGAAGACAGGGAACAAGTCAGTAGACACAAACACATAGTTTTGATGAACAAAGTCATGCTGATGACTTGAGATACTGACATAAGTTGCATGTAGGAAACATTCGATAAAGATTATTTACACTCCTATAAATGACTGTTTATCTATTGTTTTTTGTATTAGAATTAAGTGTTGGCACCATAAAATTTTACATATATTTCGATATAAGTTTTTTTTGTACAATATATTTTAAAGTAAAACAGTTTAGAAGTAGATACGGACTGAAATACGAAGCGTTGTACTGACGTAAATATGAAACTTCTAAAAAAGGGAACAGTAGTATACCGCTATTCGAAACTCATAAATCGATAGAGATAAAAACAAATCCGGGTTACAAACTAAAACTGAGGGAAACGCATCAAACTGAATAATGATAAAATGATAAAATCGGGAAAATCTGGGTTCCAGTTAACGCAAAGGCATATACAGACTTAGTTTGTTCGTAACCAATGCGCATACACAAATTTGTGCATTAACTGTTCACAACTGGTAAATAAATATGACTTTCTGTCAATTGTGCTATATTAAAAAACAAACAGGTGAAAGACAAAACTCATTAGTAGAAAAAAAATGACAACACCAAGGGTAAAAAACAAAAGACTACAAAAAGACAACAAAAAATGTAACACAATTAAAGAATGAGCATCACAAACTACACAAAAAATATGGGATAGTCAGGTTTTGACATACATTATTGATTTTAACAATTGATTAACTGAATAATTGATAAATAATTCTTGGATTAACATTCATTGGTAAATGTTAATGGCAAGTTCATCACGGGAGGTCGATCTGCGAATTTTCCGCAATATAATTAGAAGTGACATAAGGCCTCCCAAACAATTATCAAAAAAAAGAAAAGTAAAAATACCTATGCAACTATAAAGTTTTGAGTTATTACTTCATACTTTATTAGATTCTTGTTAAATCAATTAATCTTTTTTTTCAAGATTCAAACAAATGTTTCAGTGAAATTCGGCTGCCCAGTACAAGATATAAACTCATTATGTAGACCTATACAGATGGAAAAGAGGGGCGAAAAAAGAGGGACACGCAAACTCATAAGTCGAAAATAAACTGACAACGCCATTGCTAAAAAAGAAAAAGACAAACTGACAAAAAATAGTACACAAAACACAACATAAAAAACCAAAGACAAAGCCACACAAACCCCATCAACAACTGGGGTGATATCAGGTGCTCCGGAAGTGTAAGTAGATCCTGCTCCACATGTGGCACCTGTCGTGTTGCTCATGTTAGTTCAAACCCGGTTACAAGTCTAATTACGTAGGTCACTTTCATGAAAAGGGGACGGATACACTTTTTGAAAAGGTTTGTGAAGTTTCGTGTTTTAAATCAATTTGTTATTTGATGTCTTGCATTTCTATAAATGATAAACGCTTTTGTTCATTTGTTGTGCAGTTATTTATGTACCTATATATTTCAACAAGGGCAAATTTGCAAGTTTTTTTTTTGGATTAATGATAGTATATAAAATTCATATTGATTTTATTGATAAGACTATAATGTTATATGTATATCTGTAGTCTACTAAAAAATCCTGTCTGCTTTTTCCTTAAGGGTCTATGAAGTATCAAATATACGTCACCATTTAAGAACAGTGAAATATGATATCTTTGATTTTGAGGATTGGCAGTTAGCAAAATCAATGAACATTACATCATACTAAAAAAGAAGGCATTTACGTAAAAAAATGTTTGTTTTTATTCTTGATTTTTTTGTCAGAAATATGATGCTGTCAGTTAATGTTAGACATATAAGACATTACATTTCATGTGTGTTTAAAAAATATTAAGCTTTGCTGTACGCAGTTAAAAAAGTAATGTCAGTCTGAATTTATGAATAAGAATGTGTAAATAAATAAATAAAAAGTGGATAAAAAATAAAATAATAAATATATTAAATGATAAAATTACGAATTTATCCATATAAAATAAAGAACGCTACAAGGTCTAAATTAATTACTTCCTGTATATTTATAGAGAAGATCTAATAAAATATGTTTTTTTTTATATTTTTGTTTTATTTAGAAACAAAGATAAACTTCGAATTCTGTTTAAATCTTCTCTTATGAAATATTCTTAAATTGTTTTAATTAAATCACAATTTTACTATAAAAAAAAACTATATTTTCTTTTGAAGATGCCGTTTTCAAAAATGATGAAGTTGATTATTTATTCAAGCTGCCGCAATTTTTTTGATAATTATTTTTTTCTAATTCTTACACGATTTATCCTTTCCTGACCTGTTGATTATTTTATCAACGTGTGGTTTGTTTGATCTCAGTTCTTCATTGGTCAAAATTCGTTTATGACGTCAAATTTTCTTGCATTCCTCTGATTTTCCTATTGTGACGTCATGAAAAAAGGCGACCATGCCTGATGACGTCACATAGAAAGAATACATCTTTTTGCAAATCATTTGAAAGGAAGTATTTAGTCTGCATATCGATTAAAAATCATTAGAAAAACAGATTCCACCACCAAATCTTGTGTAATACGATATTTATCAACTCTCGACAGTTAAATTTTAAATATCCAAAACGCTCGGCGAGGCTAGTGTTTTGAATTTGAAAATTTAACTGTCTGGAGTTGATAAATATCGTATCACACTCGATACAGTGGTAGAATCTATATATATTACATACTACAGCTTCAATTTTGGTCAAAGATATGAATTATGAACAGAACATACAGGAATAAGTACGATCAGAGTAATATCCTAAAATTGCGATATTAGTAAAATATAGTCTGGAAAATGTTTCATTGTAAATGATAAATGAATAGGACAATATTATTCGGCCACATTACTACAGACATGTTTGTTATGATGTCGTTAAATGTAAAAATTGACATTAAAAGATTATATTGCACAAATTATTACAAAAATAAGATTTGATCTTAAGCCTTATAAAAACGATAATTTACCTCAATCATATTTTTTTTATACAAATTTGTAGCAAAAACATGATTGTCACTTAAAATCATTGACCATTGACTTAAAATATATGTCCATAACTCTTATTGTATGAAAACATAAATAATTTTACCTGTTTCGTTGGAAAATTGATCATAATAATATTTGGATATAGACATGATAAAGGAAACCTTCCTTGTCTGAAATATGATGAATATTGTAATTCAAAGAGGAAAATTCCAAATTGACAATAAAAATTACTATTATAGTTTTTGTCATTGTAGTGTCACTCCACGTGTTCAGTTTTTTCCATTTGTTGAAAATAACATTTTATAAGGGCTTTTAGAATTTCTCATTATTGATGTCAATGTCTCCGCCAGTCGTTTGTGATATTTTGTAGACATACTTCTAAATTGCTCCCTTAATTTCACGATAATATCAATGTAACAGTCATAAGATTATTTAAATACATCTTCATAAGGCAAGATCTCATTTAACAGTTATACCTATAGTTATGAATATATCAATAAATAAACGTCATTCTACATGATCTAAGCTATAAATGTCGGATAAAGTCTCGAATCAATAGTCAACAGAACAAACCATATCGATGAACGATTTCTGAGAAAGTAGTTTGTCTGTTGCTTTGTCTCTAGGATTTTCCTTCCTAAGGGATACTATTTTATCTCTTAGACGTCGGATTTGGGATTCGATTTCATTTCTTATCTTATCTGTTGTCTTTTGAACTTCCTTTTCAGACTTCTCAAATATTTCGCTGCTGTAATATTCGTTAACTTTTTGTAAGCGAATCTGTTTAATAAGTCTTGTTAAACGCTTTACTTGCACAAATTTGTTTTTTTGTTCAGAAGATGTATTAAAAACTAAGTAGCGATATTGACATTGTTTAAGTAAAGGCAACGTGCTTTCGACAATATCCTCTACCATTTCTACAGGGTAGTTGGTATCATTTCTCTTGATTGTGAAAACCACAACTAAAAACTGTACAATATTAGGTCCGAAATATTTAATGTAAGGATCCATTGTTGACATCAAGTCAGTATGGCTAAATGACTCTGTAAAGAGAACAAACGCATGTGGCCCTGGAGACGTGCGTGCGATACAGTCTGCTATTATCTTCTTGTCTTTTTCATTTGATATTTCTTTGCAGAAACTAGGGAGTTCGTAAAACTTGTATGTTTCTCCATATAGAAGTTTTGTCGATCTGTAAAACTCTGTCCTACTTTGTGCGTTCCCCATTACAGCAATGCGGTATTCCTCTACATCTAGCGAAAAAATATGTTAAATACTTTTAAAAACAATAAAATTGAGAATGATAATGGGGAATGTGTCAAAAAGACAACAACCCGACCAAAGGACAGAAATAGCCGAAGGCCACCAATGGGTCTTCAACATAGCGAGAAAAAGCATACAATCAAACCATATTTATATTTTGGAAATGTGTGGCAATTAATTACAAAAATAAAGCAAAAAAATAAAGCTCGGAAAAAAAGATGGTCAATATTCTCCGACACTTGGTTTTTTTAATTAACTCATTGGAAAAAGTCTTTATAGTAGTAGGACAAACAAGAAAAAAAAAACAATCAACATCGATCAAAAATAAGTTTATGTCCTTGTTATCAGAAATTAAATTTCACGTATTTTCTATTAAAGTCATATATTACAGTCAGTTCAAATTTAGCTTTGAATTTTGCAAATATACGTTATGGTATAATGGCATTATGATGAGATATGATAACATTTACTACACTTTATAGAACGTCTGATAAACTTTAGTTGTCATTTCACCCACTACAATTTAGAACATATGTAAACGTAGCCCGTCAATGAAAAAAAAATAGTGCTTTTGATGTCATTGATTACTTAAACTAACAGACAAATTTGCAAAAAAAAAAGATTTTGGTGATAGAGAATTATATGTTAGCCATTTTGAGTCTAAATTTTCTTGATATTCATTTCGCATTAACAATCAAGGATTGATGCGCTCCATAGTAAACATATCTAATATTTCCAGAAAAGCAGGAGTTATAGTTGTAGCAGTTGACCTCTGAAAAATTATGAGACACTACAAGACTTTAAACAATGGTTGATAATTGGCATAAAGAAAGATTATACATGTACAATTACAATACATGCAGGGTTTCTATGAAGTTAAACTTAAAATAAAATCTCTAAAAGCTATGAAAATTTGGTTGATAATATAGGGGTTTTGAACTGGTGGTCTGAACCCTTTAGGTATTGATTTCGTTAATGAAACATCGATTTTTATTACCCATGTTATTTCAACTGATCGGGCGGAGCTTACGTTTTAATTTGCATAAGGACAGTCTAGATGTTTGTGATAAGAATGATTGCCGTTATAATTATATTTACTGATTTCTAATCACCTATCAGTATCACCAAACGGATATACAAAATAACTTAGTCACAGATTCAGCAACCGACAGCCACTCCAGTAAAAACCTTCACAGAGAGAAATGCAAAAGCTATGTTCCCTTGTTAGCGAGGCTACTATACGGATAATTAAAAGAGAGAAAAATGAAAAAGGCAGATTTTATTTCAAAAGAAACTAGTCACAACTAATCCCCTTGTTTTTAACTCCGTTTTGCTAGAAAATCAACGGCTGTGTCTAACTATTTACCTTGCAAATACACATGTAATGTTTATATATTTTAACCTGACCAATGACCATAACTGGACACTTCATTGATGAGTCTATCCCAAAACACGTATCTATAGATGGAATCGTCTATGATAAGTGAACCGGTTAAACTCCACCCAGTCAAGTGAAATAAATCAAGTAATACAAATACGCATATTTATGGTACGATTAGGTTATTTGAAAGGAAACCTTATACTGAACCAGATATGTGGGAATTTAGAATAAGGGTAGGGAAAGAGTAACTTTATAAAAGTATCCATTAAGCTGGAGAAGTATAAAATATGCAATCATAAAGAAATAAAGAACTATCTCTGATATAAATTTTTCAAGATAGAGAAAGAAAACAAGCAGAACATGTCGTGATTTTGAGTTAGATTATCAAGTAAAGATGCGTGTATCAAAAGTAAATAGATAACTATGAAATTTGAAATATTTGATTATATTCTGTGTAATTTTTTCGGTAATGGATTCCTTGATTCCTTTTTTTTTAACACTAGCCTGATAATTATAGATTACAGGCCACCGTATTTTACCGATGTTCAATGATTTAGTTGACCTAGTCCACTTGAAATTCCCATTTTTCCATACAGCAATTTGTTTTTTTATGATTCTAGATTATTGAAAGGTATAGCATATTCAAATTTATGTATTTCAATGCTGTTAAATGTCATCATTAAATAAACACATCTGACTAACCTTTTAATGCAGGCATATCAATCATTGACATTGCTCGAAACATTTTTCTGCAATATGTAATATTTAATTTAGATATACTGATTATTAAATGATAAAATGCAGAAAAATGCAAAACTTGTAAATAGTCTATCAAAAATCTCAATTGAAAACCAGTTTCATTCAAACCATTCGACATAATCCTGGTTTCATGGATCAATTGATAATGTCTTTGAAGGCACCATGCCGTAATAATCGATTGAATGCGTTTCAAAATAGAAAACTTAACTGTTTGCGATTGAACGTTTGCACGATTAAATTTCATACAAACTATCAAATAATTTAAGATCCTTGAATCAGTTTACTTGTTGAGACTCCTGTTATGGTTAGTTTTAATTCGATTTTTTAACAATTTAAATATATTGTTGGTTTAGGTTTTTTTTTTATTCAAACACTTTTTGTATCCTTTAAAGTTGAATCGATTGCATCATTTAGACATCAATGTTTAATCCTTGGAACCATTGATACCTTTGTTTGTCACCAAAGCTTTTAATTAGGCATGTCTGTAACATTCGCAGTGATTGATGCTGTTATATGTTTTTTGGTTGCTGTCGCAAACACTTCTGCGCCCAATCTATTTCTATTCGTGGAGCTTTAGTTTATATTATATTAATATAATTTCAAATTCCAATAATCATGATAATAGTTAATCTGCCAATGAGTGTGCATTGTATCATGTGTTGAGTGGCATATGTTTCTGTGTCTTTTCTTTTTTTGGTTAATGAGGTAAATTTACAATCATTTTATTAAGGCTTTGCCAATGTTTATATACTTTTTGCAGTTTACAGACGACACCATCCTCATTTTGAATATGCGTTTATGTGAAATGTTAACCGTTTGTTTAAGAATATAACTGCATTGATTGTATTAGTTTAAAAATCTATTTGTTTTAAAAGAAACCTACATCTTTTAGGCTCACACTTTCAGTTTTTTTCTTTTCTGTCAGTGTTTATATGCAGCTAGATATCCTTAATGTTAATTGTTTCCACTAACCAATAGTGACTACACTGTCATAGTTGTGCATGACATTTTGTTGATTGTTTGCTTATCCCTGTTATTTTCTTACCTTTTTCCAGTAGATCCCATCAGTAGTCTCGACGTTAAAGAAGGCAAGCGCAGCTCGCTTTTGATGTCTGTGATGTTCACTTTACCTTATGTTTGGGGGAAAAACAATAGTTTTATATACTAATAAAGCTATATACTACGTTTTGTAATAATAACATTTTAGATCTCTTTCATATGAGCCACATTAACAAATGTAGCAAGATACTTTCAAACATGAAGGTACTGATGAACAAACACTAAATTTTCTTTCAAATGTTTGATTTTCGTAAATAGGATGAACATTCTTTGACCTATCTATTGTTATCGCTCGCAGCTTTTACATATCTTACAGATCATTACATTCGAGTAGAATGGTATAATCTTAAGGTAAAATGACGAATGATAAACTCATTAATGGTTAACGTATATCAGCATATAGCACCGGGAATTAAAGAATTAAACATTACAACATTATGGTTGTTTTACTTTTAATGTGGTTGTTATAATTTGATTTTTAATTGTGTATTGTTAAAGTTGTATGTTCTCTTTCTATATAATTGGGCGTATCTTAAAAAAGAATAGCAATCATAAAAATTGCAGGTTTTATTACTTAAACTAAACATGACATACCGTAGTTGTCAATGTCGATTTTAAAATGAAAAATCCTTTTTCTTGGCATCACAGCGGTTGAAAAGCCTGCAAATATAAATACATAAATCCATTGTTCGCTATTTATTTTACCACACTGTAAAATAATGTGTTCAAATAAATATTTATGAGAGAAACAAAGTTGAAATTTTGACATGACCTTGACATGAAAAAAAATGAATAACTTGCACTTAGATTTTTTTATGCAATTCCTTATGTTTAAAGGGTAACTTTGTATCATGTTTTTAACATCAGAATTATGATATTTGGACTGATTTATATTCAAAAAAATATTTGCCTTTCATTATGTATTTTGATGTAAATAATGTTAATACCGTATACGTGTGATAGTTTAAATGAGATAAATTAAGACAGATTGTCGTGGAAAAGTACAGACAAGACTGCTAAAACAACACAGGCATTGCAAATTATCATCACAAAAAAAAGCACACACAATTAGAGCAAACGCTTCACAAATTCTTATTTAAACAAAATCTTTGTGAAAAAAAAACGATTATGGTATCAATTAGAGCAACGAATAGTTTCCTTAAACAATTATTCTAGTACAACCAACAAGTATTCACAGTAAAGGCACATCTAAATTAAGTTGAACTATAGAATTCAACAATGTTCATTATGAGGTTTGTGGTTAAATGCCGAAAGGTATATATTATAAGGTACGTATGTTGATGCCAAAATGTATACATTATGAGGTACTAGTTTTAATTAAGGTGTTGTTTCGATGCCGGGAAGATAAACTAAAAACTGAGTTAAAGGAAATAAACAAATATATGCTTAGTAAATAATGAATTGAATAGATAAGATTTTTTTGTGTATTACCTGTTGCACATGGTTGACATTTGTATGGCTTCAATTTAACCTGTGATCTGTACGAAAACACCTTCTTAAATTCTTCTAAAACACTTTCGTTGTATAAGACGTATTGCATGAAGTTAAAAGCTTTTTCACTTCGTGTTTTATTTCCAGAAAAACATCTTTTGGAAACATAGCCGTCATCAGATCTTGACTCTTCTATTCTCTTCAAAGTGTCGTCAATTATATCATCTTCAATTTCATCAAGTACAATTTCGTAATTGCATAATGCTCTTAATGTTGACCGGTAACAATCTGTACACAGAGTAGATAATAAACCGTAATAACATTCAAAGTTATCAGATTAATGTACAACTTTTATTGTTGAAACATCATAGCGCTGTTAGAGCCTTCCAGATAAAATTTAGATATTGTAGTGTACTCTTATTTGTATGGCGATGGACTATGATCATTTTTTATATTGCAGTATACAAACACATGAAACAAAAGTTTCATTAAATTGTATAGGTTTGGTACCATTAAAACGTTTAAACCCGCTGCATTTGTTTGCACCTGTCCTAAGTCAGGAATAAAGGCAACAGTAGTATACCGCTGTTCGAAACTCATAAATCGATAGAGATAAAAACAAATCCGGGTTACAAAGTAAAACTCAGGGAAACGCATCAAATATAAGAGGAGAACAACAACACAACAAAAACACAACATTAAAATGTAACACACAAAGAAACGAACTATAATATAACAATGGCCATTTTCCTGACTTGGTACAGGACATTTTAAGAAAGAAATGGTGGGTTGAACCTGGTTTTGTGGCATGCCAAACCTCTCGCATTTATGGGAACATCAAACACAACACCAAAACGACAACATCACATGGCAGGACCACAATACAAATAAATGGGAGAACATATAGGACAAAGAAACACACGAATAATAGCTAACAAAAGGTACTAGGCTTAAAATTCAATACGCCAGACGTGCGTCTCGTCCACACAAGACCATCCAGTGACGCTCAGATGAAAAAGCTTGAAAGCCAAAAAACAAGTACAAAGCCGAAGAGCACCGAGGACCAAATTTATTGAATTTAATTAAAGGAATCTGATGTTCAGTAGTTGTCGTTTGTTGAAGTGGTTCATAAGTGTTTCTCGTTTCTCGTTTTTATATAGATTAGACCGTTGGTTTTCCCGTTTGAATGCTTTTACAATAGTAATTTTGGGGCCCTTTATAGCTTACTGTTGGTGTGAGCCAAGGCTGCGTGTTGAAGACCGTACTTTGACCTATAATGGTTTACTTTTATAAATTTTGACTTGGATGGAGAGTTGTCTCATTGGCACTCATACCACATCTTCTTATATCTATATAGTTTTAATATAATAAGGACGAACAATTTAAAGTGCTAAATTTTCGAACAATGCATTAAATAAGAGAAAGAAACTTTTTGTATAGGAATAATCAAACTTAAATTTTTATTTTGTCCGCCATTTAATGATTATTCTTTTTATACGTATAAATTTAATGACTTCAATAAAACTCAGTACAGAATGATGTATCATGTAATGGTATAAAGGATCAAAAGTCAATTGAAAATAATCTATACCTTATTCTTCAATGCTTTCAGACACCGGAAGCAAACTGAGTATATTAACCTGTTGATAGGAAATTATGTAGTTCTGAACACTTATAAATTAGGATATCTAATAGTATTCCAAATTAAAAAAAAATCATAAAACGTTTTACATTTAGATTGTCGAGGAACTAAGTACCCTTATTTGGCATTATATCATATGCTATTTAACATACAACTTACGTATTTACATCTGGAATATTGTTTGAAACGAACCCGACTACTTACCTAGACAATAATCTCTGTGGTTGATTGCTTTTTGATTTCTTGGTTTCTTTCCTAAAATTCATCAAATATATTTTTGCATTAAACATGTTGGAGACCAGTATAGTCACATATTTTCTAACCCTCACTTATGATTCATATCAAGGCTTTGATATCACTGAATTGTCCAACTTTCCAACTATATCGAAAGCGGTAAAATTAGCGAATTGATAAAATATAGAAGGCAAATAGGGAATGTGTCAAGGAGACAACAACCCGACCACAGAGCAGAAAAACAGTCCAATACCACAAATGGGTCTTCAACGCAGCGAGAAATTCCCGCCTCCGGAGGTTTACTGATGTTTAAATTTCGTAAATCAATTAAGAAGAGACACATCAAGAACTGAGTCATTCGCATGATATCCAAAAGGAGCCAGACCGGGTGCATCGACATAGTACGCATTTTCAATATGCACACATAAATCGTCGTTCGAATTAATCCCAGTTCCGTACATATGTCACAATAGGGAATATGACACAATCGGTTTAATCACAGATCACACGCCTATGCTGGAATCTAAAGATCTATGACAGCGATAACATTTGAGTTGGGTCAACCAAAGCGTGATTTTGACAATAAAATATATGCAGTGTCTATTTCAGTCATTTTTCCTCACAACTATGTTGTTGCAACTTTTGTGTAAGGAAGAGTACACTCCTATAACGAGGTCGGCACAGTGGGAACATGTACGGGCGTAAAGTATTAGCTGTGATGTGAGGGTATGTAACTGCTGAAAAATTGGAAAGTTTCCATCAGCACGTATGTCATAGATTCTAGCTTGAAGTCATCTATTCGTAGATCAAGATGTCACGAAAACTCATTACTTTCGGTAGTATCCTTAAGGTATAGAACCACTAATGCAGGCCCGGTAGGAAAGAACATACAAGAAAGTAGCACATATTTTAGGCAAAATAGTTCCTACGCATAGCTGTATCTTTGTCAATAGGTGAAATATTTGGGTAGTTTTGGTATCAAATAAAAGATTGGGGACTTGGGATCACTGTAGAACCCTTGTTGAAAGTTTCTTTTGAATAATAAAGAAGTATATACAATTACAATAGGAGGGCACATTTGCCCTGTTGTTCACATCAAAAATACCTGTTTGTTATCCTATCAAACTTCAGGGAACCAGTACGCTCTAATATGCAATTAAAGGTATGCACAAGTCAGGATAATGTATAGATTTGACATGAAATGACTGCCACTTTATTTGAACTTAAGACAAAGTAGCCATTAATGTTTGACATTGCAGAATTTCACATAGAAAGCAATGGGGCTATAAATTAGTGGTTTTATACCTTAATACCAAGTTTAGAATATTCAGTGGGATACATTCAATGTCAACAATAAATGAAATATGGTAATTTAGTGATAGAACACCATCAATATATCTGAAAGTGAAATTAAAACAATTGGAAAGATATAAGTTACTTCTTTTTTGTTTCTGAGAATATTCTGTATGAAATCTGTTTCATATGAGTACAAGAACAGATCGTGCACAATTCGTACCCATTTCAATACCGATGTTGTACTGAAATTTTTATCCATCAAATTCAAAAATATGGCGTTGATCAAAATTTTATGCATTTTGATGATATCTTCTGTGGTGTATTTCTCGTGGAAATTAGTGTGGTTCTTTACAAAATAAGATTTTTTATAAACCAAAGCAAGGAATATTGACATTTCACAGTTTTGTAGAACAAACTCTGTTTTAGGAGACGATGTTGTAGATTTTTCAAATATGTATGGGAAATATTAATGTTAAGCGTGGAAAAATCTAAGATTTTAATAATGCTGCAATTTGGTAAAGATGGTGATTGAACATTTTTTGAGTAGATCTTAAGAATTTCATAGAATCGACATCACTAGCCGAATATACAGCATTACAATATTTCTGAAGGAAATATTCTCTGTTTAAAGAATGGTGGTAAGAACTTAATACGATATCTAATCGAAAATTTTGACGAACCGGCAATCTTTCGTTCTGACTAAGGATTTTGTAAAGTAAACGTGTCAGGTATAAAGATGGGAAATTGTCGTTGTCCTTTTTGGTCTAAAATCTCTTCTGTCGAATTTGTGAATGATGAACCTCAGGCAAAGTTGGCCTTAGATGGATTTGGCTATTTTTTTTAGGTCCTATTTGGTTCAAAGCTCTTCAATGTTTTCGGTCCTTAAACATCTCTGGATTTCAAATATTCGGTTTTGAGCGTTCCTGATTAAGGTTAATCCAGAAAAGCGTTTCCGACGCATGAAGTTTATAATCTGATGTTTTAATTTTTTTACGATGAGGTGTATGTTGGATTCTCAGTTCTGCTGACAATTTCAAATTCTCTAATGAGACTTTCCAAATATTTACTTGCATATAAAACAATAGTGTTTGAGACTGTGTGCTGGAATAACGACATATGTGTCGAGAAGAGAAGATAGAGTATCCGCAACCTCAGATAAAGTATCCAGTTGTGGTTCATCTGGCTTTCAATTTACTCATTTTGTGGCATAATTCTCGACTGCATTCATTAATTACCTGATGTTCATCTTCTAGTTGAAGTGTTGAGGGATTCGATATTTCGCGTCTTTTGACTTTCAGTTCTTTAAGCTGTTCAGTGTCAACGATGTAAAGGCCTCCGATATAATATTACCAGCGTACCTATATATATATTTATATAGGTAGGATGCACCAGATCAATCGATATATATGGATTATACTTCCTTGTTGTTTATGGTCTTTAATATCATAAACGTATTCAAACGGTGGTTGAGAGTCTTTAAATTGTTTTTTTTTTTTTTTTTTTTTTTGGCATATTTGTTTGTCTTTAAAGTGATTGAGATTGTAACACAATGTTGACTGATGTACCCCTATTTTTGACATTTTTACCTATTATGTTTGTTTGTTTTGTTCACACATTGTTGTTAATATAATGGAATTTTATGCGACTGTCATACAAGTGAGAGGGTTAGCTAGCTATAAAACGAGGTTTAATCCACCATTTTCTACATAAGAAAATGTCCGTACCAAGTCAGGAACATGACAGTTGTTATTCATTCGTTTGATGTGTTTGAGCATTTAATTTTGCCATTTACTTAGGGACTTTCCGTTTTGAATTTCCCTCGGAGTTTGATATTTTTATTATTTTACTTTAAATTATGATAGTCGATTATTTTTGTAATAAAAATGTGATCAAATTGAATTTAGTTTATCTGAAAAACAATGAATTTTAATAATTATTGGTTAACGCATTTCTAAATTCCTCATACGATATAATATCAATGTAAAATTACAGATCTATAGAATACGAAAGGTAGGTAATTATCTATTTCATGTATTTATATACATGTTACAACCCTGCAATGCAGATATCACTTACTATTCAAATTGTCTTCCAATATTATTTCTGATATTGTACTAATTTTTTTTTCTGTTTAGGCTTTTGATGTGTTATAAAAACTTTTTGTTGTAATTTTAAAATTACAATTATGACTGTTATGAACTATTTTGATCCTTATTAAGTAATTTTCATTCGATTATGAACGTGTGGTTCTTTTGTTTTTTATTTTGTTTATTGCTGAAATAAAAGTATAAAGAAAAATTGTTTTTATATTGTGACGTCATGAAACCAGAATACCTTGCCTGATGATGTCTCTTACAAAGACAACAATCTATTACCTAAACACTAAATAAACATTAAGGTTTGACAATGGAAACATGTGAATCATGAACTTTGTATCATTGAGGAGCACCCTTTGTTTGATATTGTTCCTCATAGTAAACTTTATTTTCCTGTGTGAAGGTTTGAGAACTGCAGTTTGCTATTTGAACATGGCGTATGTTTGTCGATATGGCATTTTTTTAAGATAAGGGGCGAAGTTCGAAAAAAATATTGAGTCAAAGGAAAGTCCTCAAAATGGTCAACACACATTTACATGGTTCGATAAAGTCAGTTGAATGATTCAAACGTTAAACGTTTATTAATTTGGGCTTGGAATATTGAGGATGAACACATAGAACTTATAAAGAGGATTGCTTAAATCTATTCGTCAGCTACAACTCTTAATACATTTACGGTTATGTGGAAACACACTATAATAAAAGAACTTACCATATGATGAATCAAGAAGTGCATGAATCGGGAGCTCTTCTAAACTGAAATGAAAAATGTTCTGCCCTCTAATATGATGTAGAAGCTTCTCATTTTCCTGCAGAAATTTCTCAAGGAATATCTTAAGTTTTCTGTCATCTTCTCCGTTTAAGATTGACAATATTACAACTGGTGATAAAGAAGTTAAATGGAAATAAATACATCCTTCCCATATTTCAATTACACCAGCATCTAACGCTTCCTGTATTGCGGTTGTATTTCTCACGTCTTGTATATTCAAATGATCGTGATTGTCATTATCACCGAAAAGACAAGCGACAAAATTGTTTGGGGTCATTGGACGTGTACCACCAAGTGAAATCGTCGATGATTGTTGGTCACCTAAAAAAAAGATTGACAACTGATTCATTCTTTCGATGAAACAAAGTAAATGAAATAATATAATACATGATTAAGTCTACAGAAGAAGATAAACATGACAAAATTACCAAATTACACAGTGATATTTTATTGAATATGTCTTAACACATCGTCGGGTGATTCTTATATTTGTCTTTGTCAATTTTTGATGAAATGAAGATAGAAATTTATCTTACCTTCTATAAACTTCTAGGAATAGCATTGCTTCAAAAGCGAACACGTGGGAATCATTTTTATATAACAAAAGGTCAGTTGGCGTGTTTTATTTTGAATACACGGTCAGTGGAAATGCTTCAATTGATATTCAAAAAAGGTCTTTGAGACACTAACTTTTTCACTGTAAATAATTGAAAGTTCTTTTTAAAAAAGGGGGCGAAAGATACCAGAGGGACATTCAAACTCGTAAATCGAAAATAAACTGACAACGCCATGGCTAAAAAAGAAAAAGACAAATAAACAAACAATAGTACACAAAACACAACACAGAAAACTAAAAACTAAGCAACACGAACACCAAAACACTTGGGTGATCTCAGGTGCTCCGGAAGGGTAAGCAGATCCTGCTCCACATGTGGCACCCGTCGTCTTGCTCATGTTAGTACAAACCCAGTAATAAGTATAATTCGGTATGTCACACTTGTAAAAAGGGGTTGGATTGTAGTTCCGACATTAGGAACATATCTGCTATCATCTGTGAAACGAATATTCCATAACGGTAAACCAACTCGTGATGGCGTCCGTAAAATTTACAAAGGGATGCTTTCAATTTTACCATTTTGAACTCTTGGTTTAATAGTTTCCTTGTGAGCAGCAACTCTCTGTCAAGGAAATCATGATAAGAAATACAAGCCAGGGAATATCGTATCAATTGTGAGATATATATTCCTTATGCAGGCGCTGCTGGAATGTTGCTACATAAAAATTGAAAGTTCACAATAGGGAAGCTAAAATCATCTTTTTTGTCGTCAAGTTTTGTTTTCAACCGACCCTCATTGTCAATTTTTAAATGTAAGTCTGATATGAGATATGAGGCAGACTTAACTGGATGTATCCTTCCCTAAGACAAGATACTTGTATCTACGTTGGCCATTCTTTTTTAAAAAACAAAGCAATACCAATTCTTTCAATTTGTCATTTAGTTTGGTATGGGGAATACCTGTGTAAAGTGTAGAAAAGTCAAATGTTTTAATACTATTGCAAGATGAAAGAGTCCTTGTATGTACTCTAAAAGTTCTTTGGAATTTTTTAGTATATTTGTTAAATTTTCTGAAAAAATTGTGAATCCAAAGTTTACAACTTTGGCTAAATTTCACATATCAAGATAATCGGTAGAATATTTCGTTACACAGTGTAACTAATAAAAATTGAGATCCAGGTGCAATGGTATACCTCCACACTTCCCATTGAATAATAATAGCTTATTTATCTTGCTGAACATCGGAAAATGAGAGAAAAATAGTTTATAGTGTTGTACCTCCACTATGTTTAGCATGTTAAGGTATCTTTGCCTGAATAAAATGTTAGTAATATTATGCTTAAATTGTTTGCTTGATTTTCCTTGTCAACTTACTGAAGTAATTTATACCAGTCGAGCATTGCAGAATTTTTGATATCACACAATTTAACAATCCACAGTCTACCTCCTTCAGAAACATAAGAGGATTAGAACGTGGACAAAAGTTACATATTCGTGGACCAAAATAATACATGAATGATTTTTAAGATTTATCAACATAAAAATCGATCCTTTTTTTTTTTTACTTTTAAGACTGCGTTCTAAAGTCCCACGCCCAAACCACGTCATAAAAAGGCCGTCAAATGTCAGAGCGAGCGCTCTCGGACTAGTTATCTTAGTTAACCCCTCATTCATAGAAAAGACAGATAAATGTCACTCAACATAAATTTTTGAATAAGGTTGTTTCAGATTTGTTCTAAACTATTCTGGTTCTGGTCTGTAGTCACTATAATAAACAAAGAAATATGATGTGTATTTTGATTGTTTATGGCCGATAGATTCATATTTAACCAGTACGTGCCAAAACATGATTCCTCTATCAGTGTTAATAGAGATTTTCTTAGTAGGACTAAGCCAGCATACAGAGAACAGTATTTATGAGCTAATATTATTGATTTATTGCTGACGAAATTAACCAACCACTTAATATACCTGTCTGTGTTACTAAGGGGAGTCAACCGTGTTTTGAATTCTGGATTTTTATCCATATTTGATTTTTGTTTTCAATGATAAAGAAAATAGTAAACAAAGGCAACATTAGTATACCGCTGTTTAAACATTTTGAATTTAAAACATCCTTTTTTCATATGGCATTCAATTATTAACCGAAGGCGCCATTACGTTAACTAAATTTGCGATGGCAAATCATTATATATTTTAATCTTTATAAAAAAATAAGACTAATCAAACATTTGTTTTTCAAATTTATTTGATACTGTCAAGCATTACCTAAAACCGTAAAAGATTAATCGGGTACTTTTGCTATGAATCCTCATAATACATAGTGATTAAAGTAATCATGTAGTGATTTCTACAGTTGTAATCCATGTTTGAGACGTTTTGTTAAGAAACTACTATAATAATTGTTTTACATTTGTTTGAATTAGACGTCAAGTTAACAGTAACTGGTGTTCTTTGTTAAACAATATTTCTAAATATCGTAGATTAATGTAGATAGACTACAATTGTTCTTTTCTTATATAAATGAAAAACGTATTTGTTTATATCTCAATATATTCTACCTGAAACCTGACCGGTTGTTGATATTTGTAGTAACTGTTGAAACATAGCGTCATGTCCAGTTAACCGCATCACTGTAATAAAATTTGAAATCCATGTTGTGTCTGGTCGGTTTAATAAAATCTTCATTAATTCTTCTCGCTTGCTTGACTTCGTTTCTTTATTCTGTACGAGGTCGTGTTCATTGATAGAAATTATACTACGTTCGAACAGTAAGTCTAGTGTCGAGATTACTTGTAAATTCTTGCAGATGTATTCACGATGCTGCTTTATAAATGCTTTCGTTAAACATTGGTATATTCTCCCTGTCGTGTTTGCATCAGAATTTGCATCTAGAATAATAAAGATAATGACCGACAATTGTGAAAAATGATGAAGGTTTATTTAAAAACGAACAATGAATTCACTGAAAGTAACTTGATAAAACGAACCAGCTCTGATAAATAGGTGATTGATTATTGCAGGCATTCGACCAACAAAAGGTTCAGGGCGATTGCTTAATTTTTAAAGACGGGTTGTATAACTTCAATCGACCATTCACTCTTTGCATAATTGAAATGATACATGTATGTGTTGTGTTAATTTCTATTTCATAAAAGTGTGTAATTGATATAAACATAAGATAAACCTTATCATTTGTTGGTTTTGACTGTTATGGTGAAGTTCTGTTAGTTTCATGTTTTAAAATTTTTCAAGGATTTGGAATTGTAATCTGTTGGCCTCATGACCCATGATCCCGAAACATGTGTTTGGTTATAAATTTCCTATCATACACTTTGAGAAAAGATTCGGACAGTTAGTATTCCTTCATATTTAGTCTTTCGATTAAATTCAAATATCGCCTTTAAGCACGTCCTAATTTTATTTTTATTTGATTGGTCAAGATATTAATATAATCAAAACAACTTAAACGAAACTGGTCAAGATATGGGTTATGAATCAATCGACTGTAGTTTTTTTTTTCTTCTTTTTTCTCAAAATATGTTAATACGATTAGACAGATTGAAAGAATGTTGCACATGAAAATTAGAATTAAATACACGTTGTTTGACCGTTTTAAACCGATTCCAAATATTCAAGACACGTACTTCTGGATAACTTTAATCTGGTAAAGCAACGATTGTTTCCCATGGCTTACCGCAAAAGGTTGACAAAATCTATTTAATACTGTCAACTTACCACTGTTTTCAGTTTCTGTTATAACATGTACTATTTCAGCATGTCCTGTTCGTCTTAATCCCTCCAGAAATAATGTGCATTGGTGATTTCCTTTTCTTATTAGCTTCTTCAAAAAAGCATCTATCTTCAATATACCGTTACGTTGATTCTGAATCATTTCGAACTCTGTCTGATTGAAAGCAGTGGTGTCCAATGCAATGCAATTCATTTCATCCGCTGAAATACCCGAACCTTTAAGAAAACTGAAATGCCGCTGTATTGCACCTACTAAAATATAATATTATACAAGTTGTAAAAGAAATCATTTTTAAATGGATGAGTATTTCGAACGGTCTGAACTAACTGCTCTTGTGAACGTCGAAATGTTGTAGGGAAGCGGTCCTATTACAAAACGAGCAAACCAAACAGAAAAAACAAAAATGACAAAGCGAAAAATCTTTATTAAAGTACGCGAATAATAAGCATTGTTCTCATTCTGTCTGAGAATAATCCGATGGTTCTTAACTCACGCTAGATAGGTTTTGATGAGATTCATTTTGATCAATCGTTAGTTTTAAATTAATGTTTGGTATTCGCCTTTTTATGCCATCTTTCGAGTTTGAGTTCGTAATGAACAAGATAAAAACAGACAATATTTCCGTTTTTGTTTTTAAAGTGTAAAGTTAGATATCTTGTCTTAGAGTTTTAAAGTGTAAAGTTAGATATATATTGTCTTAGTGTTAATGTTTTTAATAATCTGTACATGCATTAAATAAATACACAAAATGAAAGAAACAAACACATACAATTTGTCAACATCTTAAGATACGAACAAATAAATAGACGAAAAAACAAGTGATTTTGCTCTTTTGAAGATCCGATCATGTTGTTCATGACAATTAAAAGGTCGACGAGAAGTCTCATTCGATAATAATCATTTACATAAAAATGAGTGAATGTTGACACAATAGCCGTGACCATGTGTGACCAAGACATTCCGTAACAGTCCCTCAAGTCAGTTGAAATCTTTTATTTTTTGGACCAGGGTGGGCTTCATGTAGTTTTTGTAAAAGATCGGATAAAACGAAATCCCAATGTTGACGGGATTCACTTCTTATATATCTTGAATATATGTATTTATGTCTATTGTTCATTTTTCTAACCCATTTTCCCCATTTGCCAAACTATCGTATATTCCTGAAGGAATATTGATTGTAATTGCTGACTGCCGTCAACGATTTAGCGAATGAAAGACGTGTTGTAGGTAAAAATACTATTAACAAATTTTAAAAGGTTGTTGTTCTTCACGTATCTTATATGATTTTCTTTAGTTACACAAACATTGATCATCATAATAAACAACAACGAAAAGTGATAATAAAATTGCTTTGGTTGGTACGGTTATTAAGGATAAATATCATGAAAGTAAATTATTTGCCATTTTGTCGGCTTTCATTTTTTTGCCATGGCATTGCCAGTGTCTCTAGACTCATGAGTTTAGAATGCCCCCTGTTTCCGTTTGTTTTTATCCTTCTGATTTAACAGCCTTTCTTTCTTTAATGATATCATGCTGGTGAAGGTTGCCGCCTGTTAAAACGTTTAAACCCGCTGCATTTGTTTGCACCTGTCCTAGGTCAGGAACCTGTTGTTCAGTGGTTGTCGTTTGTTGATGTGGTTCATAAGTGTTTCTCGTATTTTATATAGATTAAACCGTTGGTTTCCCTGTTTGAATGGTTTTACACTAGTCATTTTTGGGGTCCTTTATAGCTTGCTGTTCGGTGTGAGCCAAGGCTCCGTGTTGAAGGCCGAACTTTGACCTATAATGGTTTACGTATTACAAATTGGGACTAGGATGGAGAGTTGTCTCATTGGCACTCATACCACATCTTCTTATAACAATTGATAAAAAATCTGGTGAAGACATTTTAGGAAATATAATAAAATCCTTAGGCGAAAAAACCCACGTGGCATGTAATATTTACGTGCTAAACTGTATACGATTGACGGCGTATGTTCATCACTTTGTATAGCATGAAAATGGATGACTATGGATATTTTCTAATTGTCGTACCTATTCTCCCCTCCTTTTTTGTCGATTATGACATAATCGAATAGACTTAGGACTTAGTTGGGAGCCTGCTAACATGTTTAACCCCTACACATTTTGAATGTGCCTGTTCCAGGTCAGGAGCCTGTAATTCAGTGGTTGTCATTTGCTGCTGTATATCATATTTGTATTTCGTTCATTGTTTTTTATATAAATCAGGCCGATAGTTTTCTCGTTTGAATTGTTTTACATTAATTTTGTTATTTCGAAATCTTTTATAGCTGACTATGCGGTATGGGTTTTGTTCTATGTTGAAGGCCGTACGGTGACTTATAGTTGTTAACTTCTATGTCATTTTGGTCTCTGTTAGAGAGTTGTCTCATTGGCACGAATACAACATCTTATTTCTATATCAACACCAAAGTTGTATTTGCCAAGAACAATTCATGAGGAGCAGGATCTTCTTACTGGAGCACCTGGGGTCATCATCGATTTTTGGTGGGGTTCGTATTGCTCAGTTTATAGGGTTTTTCATCTAGTGTTTTGAATATTGTTGTCTGACTTTCATTCGTTTTTCTTCATTCTTCGACTTACTAATCCTCCGCCTTGGTATCTTCTGCTTCTTTTCTAAAGGATTCCGATATCATGATGCGTTTAAATTTGAGATACACTTATTTACTCAATAACAGTGACCAAACATTGTTCAACTGATTTTAACAATTTGCCAAATATTTGAACTTATTTTTATGACCCTCACATTGTGATTGCATTATCCACCATTTCAACAACTGAAACAAAAACATCACAAGATTAATACACTAGTACAAATCGTAAATTTTACATGGCAGGGGGTCAAAATAACACGGCTGAGTAAAAACTCTTCAAACATGTTCTAACAAAATGTATTAATACCAATTTACCATATGACTCCAAGCTTTACTACTGTAGGGGCGAATACTTATACATTAAAAAAAAGTTTAAAGATCTGTTAGAATATATACAATCTAATTCTCTTTCCTCTAACATTAGTATAAAACATTTGATATGTTCACCCTTTACTCAATTTGTACCCGTTCCAAGCTAAAAGAACAGTTAAAAGATTGAACTAACTTTGTTTCATAAAAATAGCATGGACAAAGAATATACAAATGTCTTGCTTAATGGAGGAACAATTCATCCTTTGTAAAAAAAAAAGATACACTCTAAAACAGACATAAGACTTTTCATCGTTTTTTTTTTTTTTTTTACTTACATGAGCAACACGATGGATGCCACATGTGTACCCTTTCGTACCTTGAGATTACCTTCTGTTTCGGTGGTGCCTAGATCCTCTTTTGTCGACTTGCTCCTTACTTCATATCAAGTGGTATTCATATAAGAAATTTCATAGCTGACTATGCGATATAGGGCATGTATGTTGTGCTTATTGGTGAAGGCCGTACGGTGACCTATAGTTGTTAAATGTTATGTTATTTGGTCCCTGTTGGAGAGTTGTTTTATTGACAATCATACCACATTTTCCTATTTTTATATATCCTCTAACAACATATATTTAAAATGTTGGCGATGCTGAACGCATCTTTCCCATCAAACTTGAAATAAAAGGATATGTTCAGACTCCGTCACTATTTGGTTGACCGTTATGGAATATCTAATATTGTCATATATATATGAATTAACTGTATACAAAACTTTGAATTGTTCGAAATACAAAGGATTTCCATCACATTAAATGTATCTTGCAAAACCTCTCAAAGTTTTTTACCCTCACTGCTGTTCCACTTCGTACCTTGTTGGGTTCTTTAACTTTTTTGATTCAAGCATCACTAATGAGTGTTTTGTAGCGCGTCTAGACTACCAAATTATAATTCTGATATATTTGATGACTTTTTTTTACTGATGACGACAGATATGTAACCATTGTCGTTTACTGATGACGACAGATATGTAACCATTGTCGTTTACTGATGACGACAGATATGTAACCATTGTCGTTTACTGATGACGACAGATATGTAACCATTGTCGTAACCACAAAATTGTCCTATTTCCTCGATGTGACATCGCCGAATTAGACTTATCAACGAGTATTTGCAGGTGTATCGATGGTCACTCGATTATGATATTTTGACTGAGTGTACATTCGCATGCTGGTGAATGCATGCTTAACAGGAGACGCTAAACCTGTCGATGCACTATGTCAAATTTAATGCGATTCCCTCAGTTTCTGTTGATTTCCTTGATTTGTCTCTTCCTAATCGATTTCTGAGATTTGAAAATCGTCACAGTGAATTTAAAAATTAAGAAATTGCTAGGAAGCTAAGGTTCCGACAATTTCATGCAAAAACGAACTTTGCTATTTTGTTATGTCTTATTTGTTTATACAGCTTCTAACGTTTCTGCGTTTTTATATGCTTTTAGCTTTCAAATGTTTGAACTTAACTGATAAATCAAATCCAAAAGAACGCTTTGGACCTACTAAAGGGAACAATATGAACTCCAAATGAAGTATGACAGGGTTCATCTGACAATGATATGTCAAAAAACGAAAAACGACCAAAAGACAAACAACAGTAAACCAAACACAACATAGAAAACTTAAGACTGAGTAACGGGAACCTACAAAAAACGGGGTGATCTCAGGTGATCTGAAAGGGTTAGGAGATCCTTCCTTACATGTCACTCCCGTCGTGTTAATCCTATCAAATACGTTGATAGTTATATCAAGCGACTAGATGTCACGCAATAGTGGATTTGTATTTAACTCTTATTCAATCATACGACATCACAAAATTCGTTAACCATCAGTCATGTTAATTTTCTAACCCTGAAATTTAAAAGAATGGGAAATTTTGAAATTGAAACTCGTTGTTCATGAGTAATGATAGATGAGATTGTTACATTGTATAAAGAATACAAAAATTAAATACAACAAACAACGACACTTATAACAACTGTTATTATTATTATTGGATGTACACTTTTATAGTGACACTTATCCTGTCAACAGTACTCTCCGTTGCATATACAAGAGAAGAGACAAGACATGTAAACCCCATAGTATTAATACATCTTACCTTAAATACATAATATTTTTTAAATCCATTAAAATTTACATTGAACTTATTTCAGTTCTACACGACAGATTTATACAATAAATCGTTCAACAATTTAAAAAAAAATAAAACAAATTCGATATTAGATGTGCGTAGGTATATTATTTAAAGGCAACCAATAATTTCAACAAAGACATACAATATAAATTACAAAGGTGTAAGATTTCTTTTCACACGCAAAAAAGGATCGTTGAAGTTGAACTATTTTTGAATGACGAATTTCAATACTAGTTTATGTCCTGAATTTAAAAAAAAACCTAAATCATACTTCATATTTAAAAGAATTATTTACTCGTTCATCGACAAATGTTGAATAATTAGAATACACACCACCCATGTTCGTTTTAATAGTATTCTAAGCTTGAGGTATTTTATTAATATACTGAGAATAAAGTTTTTAATAAGAAATAAAGTTAATTCCGAGAACAATTGAAGATTTTTACATTTTAAAGTTTGTAGTCATTTATCATTCACTCCGTTTTCAAAGAATATTACACTTGATAAACAGTTTATCGTATGTGTCATAAGACAAATTTCATGTTATTGATTGAAAATATACTTGGTATTAATTTTTATATTAAAGGTAAGGCAAGTTCTGATTAATATAAATTCAAATTATTGTCGTACGATAGCATACTTTCTAAAATTAAGGGTGTGTACATACTTTGCTTTTAAATGACAAAGAGAATAAACAACTTCTAGTTTAAACATCATCTGCACCCTCTGTATCTTAAAAAAGCTACCTTTTACAAGTTAGTAATGATTTTGAAAAAAAGAACATGATTTAACTGTAATTGTTTTGCAAAACGTGAACAACAATAAAGTTTATTTCCTCTTGATAAAACATAAAAAATGAGAAGTTTTGATACGATAGCAAATGAGACAACTTATCACCAGAGTAAACTAACGTTGGTGTTAGCAACTTTAAGTCACCATAGTGGATTTAAACATGAGCAAGACCCAAACATTATAGTTAGCTGTAAAAGGACCTAATGTGAAAACAGTAAAACAATCCAAACAGAAATGAAACGACCATATTTTGAAATGAATCTTCAAACAAAAAACAAATATCATCCAATAAATTACAGGCTCATGAATGTGACGGGAATAAAATATCACTTAAGGGTGAAAAACATATCATGTGAAAAGAAGTTTGCATGACTACATAATGTTGAAAACAAGTTAGATCAAAATACCATGAAATTCAATATGTCATGGGTAATAGATTTTGTAACTTTTATATCACGTCACAGGATCGTAGTTTTTACAGTAACTATTAATAGTAACAGTAATTCACCAATGTTCAAATTGCATACATTAATCAATTAAGACGAAACCATGTTTGGCTTTCTCTGATGGTTAGTTTGATATTGGACATGTGTATGTAAATCGGATTAAAAAAACATAATCTAAAAGAATAATGTCACTCTCAGATAATAATACTAAATCACAGCTTGTCGGAGTTTTGTGTGATGCAGGATGTTCTTAATTTCTGTAGGATTGATTGCTTGATTGTTGTTTACTTATCGTTCAGTGGCAAGTATATCATGTTTGTGTGGGACGAGAACAAGCAAACAATTAATACAATGGATAGGAATACCAGTTTTCTAGACAGAGGTGAGCGGCGGGAATTTTGGATTTGGGTTGACATTTTCATATATTTCGGTTATGCATTGTGAAAAAAACAGTCACCTTAATGTCGTTAAAAAAAATAGTCCTTGCTCGTAAAAAGTAAAATAAAAAAAATACAGAACTCCGAGGAAAATTCAAAACGGAAAGTCCCCAATCAAATGGCAAAATCAAAAGCTTAAACACATTACATGCATTAAACGAATGGATAATAACTGTCATATTCCTGACTTGGTACAGGCATTTTATTATGTAAAAATACTTAATTCAGTATCAAATACACGTGTCAATAAAGGATTATTATGAGGACCATTTCAAACGAGACAGATTCATCATAAAACGAGAGAAGAATTACGAATTTGAAGAGCGTTCAGCTAAATCCTGCTAAGGTATTCTATTCCTGGGGTAGAAAATCCTTAATTTTTCAAACTTACCGATGTCGATTTAAAAACTTCAAAGCAACTCAGTAACTGTTGAAAACTGCACAGATGTCTGCATTCGTGATTTACGTTGTTTATCTGGCAGTCTGGTGTACTGCAAAATTATTTTTCCATGTGTCCACTCCTTTTTTATTATAGTTTCTTGCTGTTATTCTGTCGCGTTCATGTATACAACATATCTTCTCTTGTTCATGTTTATATTATCTAACTAAATAAAGAGACATCTTTTAAATCCCCGCCATGCATGTGGTTATACATGTACCTTAGTCTTTTAGAAATACACACAATTTTGCCTTCAATTTCAAGTGATTTTTAAAAGATCAAACTTAACTTACCACAGTTATACATGAGAAACAAACAATTATGCGTTTCGCAATACGTTTTAATTCCAGAGAACAAAGCTTCAACTTTGTTAAAAATAAAAAAACTTCCAGTTGGTGCACGATAACATGACGGGTTTTAAATGACTGAAAGAAGTTTTGTTTTCACACGTAAAGAACCTTTGTCATTATTTTTAATGCGGTTTCACCTAACATCCACCGGTGTTTTGAATACAAAGTTTAAAATACAAACACGCAAGCATTTCATTCGAACAGGAAAGAACTTGATATCTATTTATACCGCAGAAACATTTGACATTAAAAGATGATTTTTACATCTTATATTTCTTGTTCCTGCTTTCAGGATCTACAAATATTAATATAAAAAAGAAACTATCTTTTTACTTTTGGTATTCATAAATATTTAGTAAGTATTTCTTTAGTATAGTCTTAGTTGCATTACATTCCACACTCTAATCTATTCAACTAGGAATATACATTTCTCCCAAAGAAAACGATATGAATATCAACGACAATACATGTATGACAATAAAAGACATTACTGTCGATCGATCGAATAGCAAACAATTGTGAAACATAAACAAAACTTGGGGGAAAATGAAAGTAAGGAACTAAGATATACATTGACTTTTATCCTTAGTAATAGTAGTAGTTCTTGTAGTAGTTGTTGTAGTAGTAGAAGTAGTAGTACACTAATATATGAAAGTCCATAAGTCAAATTGTAATTTTCTTTTGATTCTCGAGAAAAAGTATCAAGTTATGATGTGGTTGTATTTGAGCATTAAGTTGGAAGGATCTCTACATGAGTACTGTCGGTTTCATTCAATCAATTCATATTAAATCCGTTTTAATTTAGACCTGATTGTAGTTTTACTTTGCAATTGATTTATTACACTATTGGTATACATTTTTTTAAAAGTAATTCTGACAGGACTTTAAAATAGTAATGCACTTATGATCCTTGTTCCGGTTAATATGATCTAACTTCAATATCAAACTGAAACTTCCTTGTACATGTTGTATCACAAGCACTTCAGTTTTAGTGAAATTATTACTACAAAACTCATCTATATTGTTCATCCTATGAATGATGGTCTGCGAGGAAAGGAAACGTCTTTCGTTGACAAACAGTGTTCATGAAATTAATATAATGCCTACATTGGTAGTTATTAGAATTATGTATCTAAAGATATGTTCTATCGTAATGCAATATCTGGTTCTAAGGTCAATTTTGAAATTGAATGAGTGGTCTGTTATCGAGCTGCCGGAGACCAATCGCATGTACCTGATTAGTATACTAGTAAATTTTGAGAGATTAATATAAAATGATGTAAAGAAACTGAATACTTTTTGGGGGGATTTTCGTTGTTGCTTATACCAATTTCGAAATCAAAGAAAAACACCAAGCCATATGACAAAATTCATATTCATTGTCTTGTAACCTACAAATCAAATGATATGGTTTTATTATGTATTGTACTTTTTTTTACATTCTAAAATTTGTATGATGTTATATTATTTCACTAATGTGTAAAACACATACTTGATAACTAAAACAAAATGTCATATCTGATTATTTTCTCAAGATAAGCAAATGCACGTCAATACTCAACTCTAATTGATAGTCAAAATATGATCGTCAAGACTACTACTTTTTTGGTTTTAAATTTCACTACGATAATAGATAATTCATGTGGCTAGACATGTGTTCATTTTACTGAATTTGATACAATGAGCTGACTATAATATCTTATTTTTGTATTCTATACATACCTAAGTGTTATCTGATGAATTTGGTTGTACAAAAACAGGTATTTCTGTTCTGAGCAACCAGTTAAATATGTCATCCCATGTCAATTTCATATATTTTGTTTATTATTTATAAGAAAGTGTCAACAAGGGTTCTACAATGAACGCAAGTGCTGCAGGTTTCACTTGACACCACAATTACACAAATATTTTACTTATGTACAAAAGAAAGAGCTACAATGGGTAATATATAAACTATTTTCGTATATTTCTTCCTGACTGCGCTCGAATTAGTGGTTTTATATCAATTTTTGAAATAGTCATATGATGAGGGGTTTATTTCTGAATTTCACATGTGCCAACGACTTTCTGTTTTTTTCGATTTATGTCCTTCTTCAGTTATCAGAAACATCAGTGTCTTTACACAAAACAAAAACTAACCGATATATGACTGTTGTGGTTCCAGAATCAATGTTTTTGTTTTATTTCTTTGAGGAAAGTCCATAATTCAGGAAATTATACGACTAACCGTATTGATAGTTAGATCTTTATATAAACGACAGCCATACGTAGCAGCATCATTATATATCACGAATTACTACTGTAGAATTTGAATGTTCACTTCTTCCAATGATTTTGGTCGTGCTGACTGACGTCGAAGATTGGAGACATCAAGTACACTTCATAGCATTAAAAGTTTTTATTAACTTCAATATTAAATATTTCTCAACGCCACAGCAAATATACGATATACTTACCTTCGGATTTACATATATGGTCGAAATGACTAAGCTTTTTTAACCTAATACACCTTTTACAAATGTTTTACTTACCACGTATTTTTTAGTTGAAGAAAAAGAGATAACACAAACATAAAACGATGGAAAAGACAAACAAAAGTCCATAAAATACTAACAAACAAAAATTAATGATTAAACCCATATGCCTTGCATTAGAGGATAAGTAGTTTCTTCCTCACAAGTGTTGTTTATTTCAAACAATAAGGATATGTGGTATAACCGCCAATGAGACAGCTATCCATTTGAATCCAAATGACATAGAGGTAAGCAACATCAGTTCGGGGTGAAGCACAAACTTGGTTAAATAAGTTCTGAGCCAAGATTTAACCAGCAATATAGTTTACCCACATTCAAACCTCTGTATGAGACTACCGTTTGTGTCTAAATATGTTTTTGAGTAAAATCTTTGATCATATCTGAATATTGATGAAACGATCTCAAATAAGACTTTTTGTGCAATTTTACATTTTATTTGAACCCTGTAAAGCGAGTATCAAAGCCACTATTCCAAACTATAAATACATATATTTGACACCCTTATGTCTTGTGGATGTCTGAAGCTTATTATATTTCTTTGATAGATTTATATTTTATTTTTATTTAATTTTTAGCTCACCTGGCCCGAAGGGCCAAGTGAGCTTTTCTCATCACTTGGCGTCCGTCGTCCGTCGTCCGGCGTCGTCCGGCGTCGTCCGGCGTCGTCCGTCGTCGTCCGTCGTCGGCGTTAACTTTTTACATTTTGAACTTCTTCTAGAGAACCACTGAATGGAATGAATCCAAGATGGCCGCCAGCGGGGGACTTAGTTTAACATAGGACCCTATGGGAAATGCATACAAATGTCTTTTTTTAGAGAACCACTGAATGGAATGAAACCAAACATGGCATGAATGTTTCTTATGAGGTGCTGACCAAGTGTTGTTACTTTGTAGCGGATCTATCATCCAAGATGGCCGCCAGAGGGGGACTTAGTTTAACATAGGACCCTATGGGAAATGCATACAAATGTCTTCTTTTAGAGAACCACTAAATTGAATGAAACCAAACATGGCATGAATGTTTCTTATGAGGTGCTGACCGAGTGTTGTTACTTTGAAGCCGATCCATAATCCAAGATGGCCGCTAGCGGGGGACTTAGTTTAACATAGGACCCTATGGGAAATACATACAAATGTCTTCTTTTAGAGAACCACTGAATGGAATGAAACCAAACATGGTATGAATGTTCCTTATGAGGTGTTGACCGAGTGTTGTTACTTTGAAGCCGATCCATAATCCAAGATTGCCGCCAGCGGGGGACTTAGTTTAACATGGGACCCTATGGGAAATACATACAAATGTCTTTTTTTAGAGAACCACTAAATGGAATAAAAGCAAACATGGCATGAATGTTCCTTATGAGGTGCTGACCAAGTGTTGTTACTATGAAGCTGATCCATAATCCAAGATGGCCGCCAGCAGGGGACTTAGTTTAATATAGAACCCTAAGGGAAATACATACAAATGTCTTCTTTTAGAGAACCACTGAATGGAATGAAACCAAACATGGCATGAATGTTCCTTATGAGGTGCTGACCGAGTGTTGTTACTTTGAAGCCGATCCATAATCCAAGATGGCCGCCTGCAGGGGACTTAGTTTAACATGGGACCCTATGAGAAATACATACAAATGTCTTCTTTTAGAGAACCACTGAATGGAATGAAACCAAACATGGCATGAATGTTCCTTATGAGGTGCTGACCGAGTGTTGTTACTTTGAAGCCGATCCATAATCCAAGATGGCTGCCAGCGGGGGACTTAGTTTAACATGGGACCCTATGGGAAATACATACAAATGTCTTCTTTTAGAGAACCACTGAATGGAATGAAACCAAACATGGCATGAATGTTTCTTATGAGGTGCTGACCGAGTGTTGTTACTTTGTAGCGGATCCATCATCCAAGATGGCCGCCAGCGGGGGACTTAATTTAACATAGGACCCTATGGGAAATGCATACAAATGTCTTCTTTTAGAGAACCACTAAAAGGAATGAAACCAAACATGGTATGAATGTTTCTTATGAGGTGCTGACCGAGTGTTGTTACTTTGAAGCCGATCCATAATCCAAGATGGCTGCCAGCGGGGGACTTAGTTTAACATAGGACCCTATGGGAAATACATACAAATATCTTCTTTTAGAGAACCACTGAATGGAATGAAACCAAACATGGTATGAATGTTCCTTATGAGGTGCCGACCGAGTGTTGTTACTTTGAAGCCGATCCGTAATCCAAGATTGCCGCCAGCGGGGGACTTAGTTTAACATGGGACCCTATGGGAAATACATACAAATGTCTTCTTTTAGAGAACCACTGAATGGAATAAAAGCAAACATGGCATGAATGTTCCTTATGAGGTGCTGACCAAGTGTTGTTACTATGAAGCTGATCCATAATCCAAGATGGCTGCCAGCAGGGGACTTAGTTTAACATAGGACCCTATGGGAAATACATACAAATATCTTCTTTTAGAGAACCACTGAATGGAATGAAACCAAACATGGCAAGAATGTTCCTTATGAGGTGCTGACCAAGTGTTGTTACTTTGAAGCTGATCCATCATCCAAGATGGCAGCCAGCGGGGGACTTAGTTTAACATAGGACCCTATGGGAAATACATACAAATGTCTTCTTTTAGAGAACCACTGAATGCAATGAAACCAAACATGGCATGAATGTTCCTTATGAGGTGCTGACCAAGTGTTGTTACTATGAAGCTGATCCATAATCTAAGATGGCCGCCAGCGGAGGACTTAGTTTAACATAGGACCCTATGAGAAATACGTACAAATGTTTTCTTTTAGAGAACCATTGAATGGAATGAAACCAAACTTGGCATGCATGTTCCTTTTGAGGTGCTGACCAATTGTTGTTACTTTGAAGCTGATCCTTCATCCATGATGGCTGCCAGATGGGGACAATGTTTAACAAAGGATCCTATGGACAATACATACAAATGTCTTCTTTTAGAGAACCACATACTGAATGGATTGAAACCAAACATGGCATGAATGTTCCATATGAGGTGCTGATTAAGTTTTGTTACTTTGAAGCTGATCCTTCATCCATGATGGCCGCCAATGGGGGGGACTTCCTTTAACATAAGAACCTATGGGAAATACATACAAATGCTTCTTCTAGAGGTGCACTGAATAGAATGAAACCAAAACATGGCATAAATGTTTCTTATGAGGTGCTGATTAAGTGTTGCTACTTTGTTGCCGATTTACTGTTCAAGATGGCCACCAGGATTTTTTATTAAATTACAGGACCAATATTAAACCAAATTTGGCCTCACTCATTATTAGGGTATCTGTTATGATTTTAATCTATTTTTACATGATTTCCAAAACCAAAGTAGAATCAGGTGAGCGACACAGGCTCTTGAGAGCCTCTAGTTTTAATGACGTTAGTAAAAAGTCCCCATAATTTATATTATCCTTATGGGAAAACATCAAGAAAAGAAATAATAGGTACTATAGTTTCATAAAATTTATCATTGTTATCATTATCATCATTATCTATCTAAATGTTTACAAAAGTAATTCCGACAGTTAGGAAAATGAACTTACCCAATATTTAAGCAATAAATGAAAATATATTCATAACCATGTGTGATTGATTTACAAGTACTTATCATCATGTGATTCATTATTATGACCTAAATTCAAGATTAAACTGAAACTTCCTCGTAATAAATGCACTTCAGTTTTCATATCAAAATACAAATACTAAATATATCTATATTATCATCATATGAATGATGTCCTGTTAGGAAATTATTATTTAAAGTTCTTTAATTTCACTATCAAATATACTGATGATGTCCTGTAACTCAATGACCAGAATTTCAATGACTGCTTGTGTGTCATGTATCCAGTCAACATGAGATTAAGGGAGCTACCAAACAAGAAAGGCTGATTCATATCATGATCTTTTCCTCAATATTGACACATATGGACGACTTGTTGAAGTGATTCGATTAAGCTGATATTAGATATTCTGTTATTTGGTTAGGTCCTTAATTGTTTTGGTGCACTTCATTGTTAAATGTATCATTATTCCAGATACCGAAACTGAATTTAATATCACGTATCTAGATAATTTTCTGTCAATTCAAATATTTTTTCGATATCATTGCGACGTGATATGTTATAACAGTACCAAACAATTAATTATAAATGCATATATTATCCGTTTTTGGGATGGCTTGTACCAGTTTTGTTCTCAGTGAAAATCGAGTGATAGTGCAAGATTCACTTACATTGTCTTGTAATGTACAAACTAGACAGTATTGTTTTATTATTTATAGTTCATTTCCAAAATTTATATGATTCATATTATATTAAATATGTACTTGATAAAAAAAAAGCGTTATATCTGTTGTTTTTTTTTCTTGTAGATTAAAAAAATGAACGACAATACTGTAGTCTAATTGATATAATAATTCAAAATATACTATCCACAGCTGTTACATACATTTCGATATGTTTTTCTATTTAAATTTAAGTTATCAAAATTGATTCAAATGGATAGACAAAAGATTGTAAGTCATTTTTCGATCAGCATTATTTCCACAACCCATGGTATGTAAAATAGAATTAACGAGATTCGAATAAAAGCAATAAAACTAATTTCATCGTGTCGATTGTTGTCGTCTTTGTGTGGTTGTGGAGATTTTGACAAGGAGACAACAATTAAACACAAAAAGTAAGTACTCAAATCAGTCACTTCGTTGCTTATCAAGATAATATATCAAGAAGTGACTATCAATCCATATCAAAGAATGACTGACAACTCGATGGCAAAAAAGAAAAAAAACGAATGAACAAACCACAGTCCGTATAACAATACATACGATATCCTTAGCAAATGAACCATAAAAAAAGGAAAAACGATACTGAACACAAGTGTTTGTGTAAGGTAAACATGTCCTGATCAACTAGTGGCAGCAGTCGTAATGCTCGACTAGAGTAAAACTCCTTTTTGTATAAAAAAAATAATAACACAGGACAGAGGGAAGGAAAGTCGCTACGACAATGGTACATATTTGTTATATGTCATGCAGTTTTTCATAACTTCCAATAAAATGGAATTGGCGTCCCTATAAATAGCGAAGAAATTACCTTTGATTTACTTTTATGTCCCTTGGTTCAAAAGTTTTCATTTTTTTGGCTATTTGCATATGTAAAGTTTCACTTCTTTATAATTTTCAGAAATATATTTTGTGTTTTAATTTTACCTGTTTATATAAAATAGAGAATGGAAATGGGGAATGTGTCAAAGAGACAACAACCCGACCATAGAGCAGACAACAGCCGAAGGCCACCAATGGGTCTTCAATGCAGCGAGAAACATACACATGAAAAGTTTGCAATGGACAAATGTTTATTTATACCTTTTGTTATGTTCAATTATCATCCTACCTCATTGTCAATTCCTATGTGTTGGTAGATGGTGATGTATGTTATACAGTCGAAAATAACTGACCATTCCTGTTTTACTTTTTATTATATCTGAGATGTTTTATGAAAAATAAACCCTCAAGGGGACCATCTTTTTTTGTTTGATCAGCTTTTCAACCTTCTTATTGGATTTCAATATATAGCCTCTATAATCACTGAATTGACATTGACTGTCGTAATGCGTGTCTAATTTAATCTGAGATAACCTTCATTTGTTGTTTAATGGAATAAAATATGACCAGGATAGTCTCCAAAACATTTACGTTTTTAGAAAGAGAACACCTTCATTTAAGGCTATTTATTTTAAGATTTGTATTCAAATTCAAAATGAAGAATACTTTTGCAAGAGTTTATGTATATGTGTGTGTACTATAGCGCGAGGACAGGGTAAACGATTACATTTCAATCACATAGCATTGGTAGAAATCACCTATACATAATATTCAGAGGTTACTTTTTATCATAATAATTTTACAAATCTTTGAATGGTTGTAGAGAAACCGATATATGTGTACAATGTATCATTTTATATATATCATATCGTGTGTTATTGAAAGCTAAGAGTTCAACATGAATTAGGGAGATCAAGATTCCTTTTATTTTTGACAATTCACCCCAATTGGAAACAGTTTTTTTGATTAACAAAAGTAATCCTTGGTAAAGGATGTAGGTAAGTAATTGGAATAACCCGTTGAATGTTTTTTCTTCTTCAAATAAGTGTTTGGTTCCCTTTCCCTATCCTAATAGTTGTTTAGATTCAAGCTTGATCGTAATTAGATGGTTATCAACGTAATATAATGTAAAAAAAGAAAACAACACTTTATGAATTTTATTCGTCCAAAGCGTTTTTTCTTTATTATTTAACCTTATCAGGAACACTAAAAGCATTTGATACTTAAAGGTGTATAAGAACCGAAATTCGTAAAGAGCTACAGGATCAAAAGGGACCTTTAAAGAAAAGCTAAATCCATATTAGGTTAGTTTTGCCTGCGGAATTTGGAAACTTAGTGTCCGAAAAATTTCTAAACCTTTGAACGGACAAATGGAATGTATGTTATAAATCATATCAGTACCCAAGCATCAATAAATTATGTTGTGTACACACCTGAAATGGTAAAAATTTAGGGTTTCATTCTTTCCACACTATAATAAACCTTCCAAGAAGAAGGTTAAATGGAGGACAAGCGCACATTTTCCTATAAAAGTTTATAGATATAAGAAGATGTGGTATGAGTGCCAATGAGACAACTCTCCATCAAATACTACTTAAATAGTACTCTTTATTCTGATTCTTTATAAAGCAAAATGCAACAGTATACAAATCCTTAGTAGTGTCCAAGCATAACTGCATAGATTAATAGAATAGACTCTTCAGAACTAAAAGGTTTTATTTTTTGCTCTCCCTGGGACGTTGTTGGTTAAAAAGAGTGTACCTAAAATGTCGGCGGATTTTTATCAGGGCAACCATTCTGAAAACGTTTTCAGAGCACTGCAACTTGAAAGAAGGCAGTGTGTCCTTCTTTAAGTAAGTCTTTTGTTAGAATCACTCTTTTTATTCACAAGGCAAAGGGAAAAACAGTTCTGAACATCTGTAAATATACTTTAATCCTTCAATTTTGATACAAAACATAACATACCTTTCAGTGATATGTATAATAAATAATGTAAACAATAGCAATTAACAATTACAACATAATATAAAATATGTAGATAACTAATTAGTTATAATAAAACCAATATAGCAGAATTTTACAACTAGTTAGAATTTTGTCTGTTGATGATAAAACAAAAAGATTACAGTACAGTCTAATAGAATAATTGATATGTGTTGTACTACATCATACTTGACAACTTTTTTCACTTTAGGAATGTATAAAAATGATCTACCTAGCTATCCAAAGATATTAAGCTTTTGTCTTTCCAATATTATAAACTATCAAATTGAATGCATAATAATATTTCAACCTTCTTTAGTTTAACTATAATTATTATCTAATAAATCCATGTAAGGAATAATCATTGAATATATATATATATATATATATATATATATATATATCAGGCTTAAGTATGCCAAAGAGATGCGAAAGATATCAATGAGCATATAATCTACATCAGAATCCTCGGTGGTCAAATAAACAAAAAAATTTCTTTCTTACATTGACTGAATGAAGTCATGCAAAGGGTCCTGCCTGTGTGATTCTTGTCAAACTTTTCTCAGTTATTCCTTTGTTACACCATGTCAAAAGTTATATTTGACCTTTTGAAGATATATCAAATGCACCAGGTCTTTTAAAAGACATTTTTCAAATATTTGACCATGATCATCACCTTTAAGAGAAATTAATTGTCTAAATGCACATCTGGTACTGTAAATTTGGTGCTGTTGATATTCCAAAACTGGTGCAGATTAAAAGTGGTGTTCTTAAAATAGAAATTTGTATTTCCAAATTGAGGACTTAAGCAGATTTTGTTAATAACTTGAAATGAAAACTCCCTAATTGCTAGCATAATTCTTTGATCCACTGGAAATTTGCTTAGGAGAACAATGTCAGTTTATTCCCCAATGTAATATCTTGATTCAGATGATTTTGATACAAATAAGTGAGATAAAAAAAATTCTAACTTCAGAGGAATATTGTAACAGTATATGATTTTACATTATGATTAAGAAATCCTGCATATTGAATAAAAATGTGAAACTATTCCTAACAAACTGAATAAACTGCTTCGCTGAACGCAGCTGGATACGTCCGCAGAGGTCCAACCCTGAACAGTTGTGGCAAAAATGGACACAATATTCAAGCTTGATACAGGTCTGAATTTGGATTGTAATTAAATATTTGACATAATATAGGTTTCTGAATAAATGTAGTCAAAGAACTTGAAATTGGTTATATGAATTGAATTTATATTCAATTAAAGATTTTTTGTTGTTGTGCAATACACTGTGCTGTTGCGCAATAATTAGTAAATCTGTTGTCAGACTATAAACAAATAAAGTTCAATTAATTCTCCATGTCATATTAGAAATTTATGAAAATGTAAAGGGAGCTTACATCAATAGATATAAACAATTCACCAAAGTTTCATGAGAATTGCTGACAGCATTTTTGAGTTATTGTCCGAAAACTGGAAAATCCCCCCTTTTTTAATGAATAAAACCCCACAACTCAGAAATGTAAAATGTAAAATTTATAAAATTCTAAACGGAGCTTACATCAATAGATATAAATAATTCACCAAAGTTTCATAAGAACTGCTGAAAGCATTTTTGATTTTTTGTCCGAAAACTGGAAAATCCCCCTTTTTTTATGAATAAAACCCTGTAACTCGGAAATGTAAAATCTAAAATATAGAAAAATCGAATGGGAGATCATGTCAATAGATATAAACAATTCACTACAATTTCTTGCAAGTTGGTGAAAGTATTCTCGAGTTGTTGTCCGAAAACTGGAAAATCCCCCTTTTTTAATGAATAAAACCCCATAACTTGGAAACGTAAAATCTAAAATTTATGAAAAACGAAAGGGAGCTCACATCAATAGATATAAACAATTCACCAAAGTTTTATGCAAATTGGTTAAAGCGTTTTTGAGTTAATGTCCAACATGTTGACGACGGACGGACGGACGGACAGAAGGACAACGGTATACAATAATACGTCCCGTAAACGGGCGTATAAAAATTGTACATAATGCCTATTTTTTCATTTCTATTCTAGATCAGAGCAAAACTTGTAAACTACATTTTAGTCATTTGAACTATGATAAATTGAAACACAACACAAAGTAACGTGGGTTTAAGGCACATTTAATTTCATATGCATAACAAGGAACTTTAGTTTATTTATTAAGCTCTATCCGGCTTAAATGTTACCATAAATTAAAGGTTCTTTCTAGAAACAGTTCATAAGGATATGGATTTAATAATTTGTCTGTGTCTCAACTCACAGTAGAAGTATTTTTTTTATTTCTGAAGACAGCAGCATAGCCTGTTAACTCTAAACATGCTTGTATCCTATTACCTACAGTGACAATTTTACCTGGTGTGAATTCACATGGTTCTCAATACAACCTTCCATTTGAAGTTCATGCAATTCCATCAGATCTTTTCATTACCGTTTGTATAACAAATACAGATTTTAAGAGTTTTGAAATTGGTTATCTACTGTTGCATCTTACTCATTTAAATAAATTATATGATTAATAAAATAATACAAATGAAGTGGACAAGGTCATACAGATTTTGTGGTGTGCTAAATAAGCAAACTTAACTTAATTGTTCTTTGTCTTTGGTACACTCTCAGATAGATATGCTGTAGTTAAGTAAACAGTACAAAGCTAAGCTTTACGTCGAACATATTTTACACAGACATTTGTATTTTTAGCATTGTAGATACATATTTGTGCACAAGAAATTTTGTACAAAAGTTTGGCAACATATTTTCCTAAACAGAAAAATTCCGCCATGAAATATTTATTCTTCTATGCATCTTTAATATTTTTTAAATAACTTTTATAGTCTTTTGTCAATAGTTTCATTACTGACAATTAAAACTTGTAATGCCAAAATTTGTATAAAAAGTATATAGAGATGAAGAAAAATCACTATACATTCACTTCATCAAAATAAATAAATGTAAATCATGCTAGCACTAAATTGACTGGAGAAGTCAAATGACTTAAACATACTTTAAACTTAACATAAGCATTAGATATACAATGCATTTATGATTTCAAATAATCTTTTGACTATGACACATACATGTACTATGAAACCAGAAAGCACTGAAAACACAAGGAACTTTTTTATGTTTCACAAAAAAGTTTAAATTTAGAAAATGATTTATTATTCACAATGTATCATCATTAGACCAGGAACTACTTTTTATTCCCTATAAAATACAACATATTTATTCCAAATACAAAGACTAGCTTAAATGTATACAGTCAAAAATTTATTGTATAAAACAAAACCCCCAAAAATCAAAAACAGCATAAAAAGCAAATATAATAGAATACATGCATAGTCACAAATATAAATGTTATATACAAATATGTGTGATATAAAATAAATCCAAATATATTATTATGACCAGAAATAAAGCTTTAAGGTGGTACCCAACACCTTGACTAACATTAATTTGGCTCGTTTAATTTTCCTAAAATTTTGACAAAATGTTTACTTTGACCCTTTGACAAAAATATAAAAATTTCAAAAAATTTGAACCAACCACTTTATCAGAAAAATTTCTTTGGTTATATAGCAGTTTGACAAACACTAATTTTGATCATTGAGAAGCTTAATATTTCCTTAACAATACAACGTAATTAAAACGTTTAGCTGATTTTTACAGAGTTATCTCCCTGTAGTGTTAGGTACCACCTTAAACTTGACAATCAGATCTTTACTCTTGAAATTTGCTACAATCTATCAGCTTTCATGTGAATGCTGTTTTCATGGTTGATACAAGCTTGTTTATGTCATGACTTCTGTAATGGTATGAAAAAGTAACCCCCAAAGTTCTCCTCCTGTTAAATTTGACCAAATATTGTGCAGAAAAATTTCCCCAAGTCATTGCACAAAATCCATCTTCTCTTCAAAACTTGCATCTGGGAATGACATTTATTTACAGAGGTATTCATAATTTTTTGGAGAGTCTAATTCTAATACATGTATTTAATGATTAATTTATGATGCAAAATGAACAGAAGGTTCAAGGTAACAGATAAAAATAAAATGTACTTTTCACACTTTTTGACACACATTTCAATCAGAACTTTTACTCTTTCTGTTTTTCTAATTCTTTCATATGGTGTAATGTAAATTCAGAAATTATTTCGATGTTTTATTAATTAGAATAATTGGACTGGGTTAGCATTAAAATAATTAGAACTCACATTCTGATATAGGATACATCTATCTGTCGGCAAATTTTCCTAAAATTGCAATAATAAATCAAGCCTTCTTGTCCTTTCTTAAAAAATCGCAATAATAAATGCAACGCAATAATTTCTGAATTTACAGTAACTAATAAGTTTGGGTGGTAATCTAATTGTAGTGACTTTAGCATTCAACTTAAGATTGGTAAAATTCAAAAGAAAAATTACATTGGGTATGATATTTCTTACTCTAATTTTCTAACCAATCAGACGAATCATTATCTATAATGATTGAAAGGTAACTACTTTTCACTACAGGCCTTGCGGTTATAAAACTTTTGAGTATGATTTTTGTACTCGGACTCAGTAATCAACCAATCAAAATACTGGATTTGATGTTTAGAGCACAAATATTGTACTCCGAGTACTGAGTAAGTTTTATGACCGGGACCCCAGGTCTTAATATAAGCAAGTGCCAATAGTCATGTTGATCAAAAAATATAAAAAAGGTAGTATATACAGGTAAATAGTTAACCAAGTATCCCCCTGATTTATGTACTTCATACATTAATAAAAATAAAAGAAGATGTGAGGTATATGTCAAAGTGACAGCAAATCAATGGAAAAAAATTCAAAATGGATTCTAGGTGGACATATTGCATGAATTTTTACATTTTAAATGACATCAAATGCACTTAGTTTGTGTTCAATCTAAATTGTTGAAACAGTTCCTTAGTAAATGATGAATGTATTTTCAACTGACCTTTACTCAGTCTTTTTGAGTAAATTAACCTACAAATCAATCTATGTCCCTGAATGATACATGCCACCTGTCAATTTTAATTCAAATCTTTAATAATCAAAAAAATTAATTCTTTTTTACGCCTCTAGTTGCTTACAAAATGTTCCTAAGTTTCCATTATCAAAGTTTCAAGTGTCTTAATATCTATCAAAACATTTTTTGAAACTATCATTTTTCCCAACGTTAAGGATGAAAGAACCAATAGTGAAAATCTCATCTCTTTTTCAATAATGTTTTTGCAAATTCAGAAATTATTGCATATTTGCCTTGGGATATGTTTCACAAAAACAAAAAGTCCCATCTAAATTTAGATAGTATTATTTATATGCTGTATTTCTTAAAATTGCAATAATTGATCTTGCATTTGTGTGTTCAATAATCACAATAATGAATGCACACAATAACTTCTGAATTAAAGTATTCATTATTTCCTTCTTTCAACCATGTTAACAGCTGAGATATGTTTTAATCTATATTTCAAGTAAGATTCAACAATGAATAATTACTTGAATACAGCATTAATAACTGATTCCATGTATATGCTATTTGTATAATTTCATTTTGTATATCCCATCGTGATATTATCCAATCACTTCACAGATTACATTCAAATTCATTTGTAAAACATTCTCTGATTGGTTAACAGCCACATGCTGAGTTGTTTTCATTAGTTGAATCGTCATTAGGCACAACCCTAGATGTACTATCAGCTTTAGCTTCAGATTCCTCAACTTGTTTCTTGAAAATATCTGGCAACAAAGAAGTATTCTACATTTGTCATGTTTGTATATTAATGTGTATAAAGATTATAATGGAAAGTTATAATTCTAAAATATGTCTTTAATGGTCCAGTGACACATGAATGCTAACAACTAATATTACTTCGTTTTTGAGAACATACAATGTTTTTCAATGACAGCCAAAATTTCAAACCCTTCTTTCCACTTTGCAGAACCAATATAATAGATGTATTGTTTAATTTGTTCTTATCCTAGATAAACATGAAATATTTGACTTTGGACATCAAAAATCATTATGACCAATCTACAAAGAATATATATTAAAATGTTACGGACATTTATCACAATGGAATTCAATTAAAATCAATCTAAATAAAACTCTAAATAAAGTCAATAAAGTGCAAATGTGTGGAGGTAATCAGGCTTTATGTAACTGTTTCAAAATTTGAGGATTGTCAAAGTGAAATGTATATGAGCTTTTGAGGAGTGTAACCTCAATGCAAAACATTCCAAAGTAAACAAATGGTTCAAGGGTTATACAACATGCCCTTACATCTGTGACAGGACACATAATATGGGCCACTGGACGTTAAGCAACCAACAATCAATCAATCAATCATAATATGGGTAAACATGTAAGAAATTCAGTAATTAATAACTTACCAATTAAAAGGTTGTTAAATGCCTCACCAACATTTGATGAATCTAAAGCTGATGTTTCAATAAATGAATAATGTCTTTCATCTGAATAGAAAAGGGAAAAAAACAAAATATTAATGGTAGAAATTCAGTGTACAATTCCGGTTTTTACATTTTTAGATTTCATACATAAAAGTCAGTATTACTTCGAATTATAAGTATTACTTTAAATTCATTATTTTTCGTGGGATACCGATTTTGGTGGATTTCGGGGGTAAAATTAACCATGAATATAAATGTTCAATGAAGTTCAAATTTTCATTAGGCTTGTATGCAGACTTTGATAAAAACAGGAAATCAAATATCCACGATAATACAGTTTTTCCTAAATCCATAAAAATTGGTATCCACGAAAAGAAATGAATCCCCAGTTCTACCCGGTAAGTTTAATGTACTGTGGAGATTTTATAATTTTGTGATACACTCTTCTCCCATTAAAGGAATATTATAAAAGTAAACACATGATTATTGGTATTGTTCATAGGAATACAGTGTTCTCCCCAGGAATTTTGGATAACATCACATTTGGCGTAAAAAAAAATTGTGTATTTATTTTTCAATGTCATTTGTTGCGTCGCGGCGATGCTCTCTTTCTTTTAAGTTATGTTGATTTTTTTCAATTCATAACTGAGAATACAATTAAAGTATAACTGTTCTTTTAGTTTATTTCTTTAATATTCATTTATAGTTACAGAATTATATTTTTCTTGTTAGAAACTACCAACTAAAAATCTAGTACAAAAGAGAACTTCTTTTATATCAAAAAGGAAAAGAAAGTATCATATAGTAATACCATTTCAATTAAAAACTATTCTGTTTATCATGTTTATGAAATTCATTATTTCCTGGGACTCAATGTATCAGTCCCAGTTGTTTCAAACAGATATATGTTTTTAACATTGTTAAACTACTTTAATCAGTAAATTAATTGAAACAATGCGTTTACATAGAAATAAATACAAATTCCAAGGAGATCTAACAAATAGTCTGTAAATTCGTGTGGAATGAGTAGCTTTCCCCATTGGGATCATTATTATTCTGTCAGCTGTGCCGTTTCTGCGTCTGTAGTTATTACCGTAAAAATGCGGATTTTTATCATAGCTGGTCCGCTTCCCATCCGTAATTAGTACAAATATATCAATGGCGGTCGAAGAAAAATTTACGAAAATAAACAATGTTTGAGAAGCGAATTGGATGGATATATCACGGTTTTACTGTAATAAATAGATGAAACATTACCTAAAGGCAATTTTCATCACGTTCTAATGAAGTATAGAACTTATTTTGCCCAGAACCGAAATGTTTTATGTACGCTCTCGAGTACCGGAATGGAAAGAAAACACTTCTTTACAAGTTGTTAGCTTGAAATATTAAACGACCAGCCTGTTAAGTTCGCTCGTTTTTTTTTTCTTCTCTTAGAAGACGAATTTGCCTTGATTCAAACGTAGATTTCGAATTGTTTATGATTTCTCGTGTTATCAGTCATGTCATAAGTGTCAGCTTGGGGTATTCGGTATCCAAACAGTTATCACCCAAAGGGCAATTAACACCTATTTAATCAATTTAATTGCCTCTTATGTCCGATTTGAAGGGATTACAATTAAAGGTGATATAATTTTTATGATCACAAGCGGCAATTCGATGAAAGTTCGAAATTTAGGACATCGATATTGCAGCAATTTAAGAGCAGACAAGAAAAAAATAGCGTCCTCAAAATAATTAGAGCGTCGCGGAAATTATTATAGCGTCACAGTAAAAAAATATAGCATCGCGGGGCCGCGACGCTAAAATGGCCTGGGGAGATCACTGGGAATAAACAAGTTGAATTGTGATCTATTGCGGCCTAATGACACATCCCTATAAGGATTCTGTTTGACAGGTTGTTGATGAGTGCTGGATGGAAAAAAACCATCACACAGAATAACATGTTCACATGAAGGTTGATTCAATATTTCAGAATGCTTTCATTTGTACTTCCTGCGAAAAATGCAAAGAAAATTTCATACATGGCCATTATGTGTAAAAATACATAAGTATACGGTTAACAGGAAGTTAAATCTGAAAATGCATCACTCAGTCAAGCATGCTAAAGCTGATGATTGCTTACATCCACTTTAATTGAACTTTGGTGGATAGTTGTCTCAATGGCAATCATACCTCATCTCCTTATTTTTATAACATGAAGGTTGATACCTAATTCCGTGAAGCTCTGATTTAAAGTTGCTGAGAAAAATACAACCAAAAATGGACAGATATCAATCAGTAATAGACAGATGTTAAGATGTTCGCTACTCTTGTTTTTGACTTTTTGTCAGATACTCGGAATCCTCTAGTTTTATCCATGTAGTGCCAATAAAAATTTTGCCCGCTTACACCTACTTTTCTTTTTATAACTTTATTACATATAGTTTAAAAGGCCATTTTTGAAAATCTTATAACATCCTTGTTATTTTTTCAAAGATTTTGTGAGAAAAAAGGAGCCAATGTTAAATATGAAAAGTCTAGACAATGCTAGAGAGAATAATTTCCTACCAAATTTTCAAATGATTATATCTCAAAAATAAGGACACAAACCTTTAATTGTTTCTGCTTTTTAGGTTCCTTTATTTATAAACTATCAATTTATAATAGTCCTTCACTAAAAGCTTGTTATTTTAAAACAGAGGAGCAAACATCCTTAATCAAGTATTCCTCCTCCTTTTGAGCATATGTATAAGGATGAAATCAAACAGTGGTTCTCTCTGGATACTCTAGCTTCCTCCACCAATAAAGACTGACCACTAAGATATAGACAATAGTGCTGAAAGTGGTGTTAAACACCAACAATCAATCAATCTATCTATTGGTGAAAACATTATGTGAACCACTGTCATGACTGTTACACCGTGTCAGTCTCATACTGAACATACTGAATTTTGTAATTAATAGTAAACGATGCTATAAATCCATGTCAATTTAAAAAAAATACTATTGCCACATGACATGTTGTCCAAGGTTTAATAATAAATAATTAATCAATCAAAAGTGTTATTTTTCTAAACCAACTAAATTAATAATATTGGTGATTCTATTTCTATCTATCTTCTATTAATTCCATTAAATTATTCTTTTTCTATGTGTCATATCTAATTTTCTCATCCCTCATATATTGTGATTATTTCTGATTTTCAGGAAAAGCATGTGAGAAAAAAAATTAATATCATGCTCAATGTTAGCACACTGGAAATCTTAAAAAAAAGAATTCCAGTTGTCCCCCTTTGAGCAGTAAAAATATAAGCAGAAATTCAAAGTTTTTGTTTTATTGTTAGTGATTTTTGCTTCTTTGATTTGTTTTAATTACAACTTGAAAATGTTATCATGTTATCATTGTAAACATCAGGTCAAAATCAACATTCTATGATAAAACCCATTGTCATCAACAACATTACGAAAAAAATGGACATCTGATGCAAAATAGTTACCTGTCACTTAGCAGGACAATGGATGACATAAACACACTGTGTTTAATTGACACCTTTTTTTACATGACCTAACTTAAAGGAACCAATTTCACATTTATTAAACATAAGTCCTATCATTACTCGAGTAAAATATGAACTATACTAAATCAATGAAACATTTGGAGAACTGAGGTGCTAAATTGGACTCCAATAAAACTCAAGATCTGCACATGTGGAAGTATGGTCCAAGGACTTTTCAAAAATTGTTTGCAAGTTATACTTTAATGTTCATGACTTGCAAGTAATTTCCTCAGATTTTGTGTCATAATAGTTGCAGGAACATCTGAAACATCTATTTAGAAGAAAGTTGACAATTCTATATAAAACTAGAATAGGTGACAATCTAATGTACTTCAATGGATTGATTTATATTCTTTGATATCAATCATTGTAGTAGGAGATAAATTTGCTAATTCAAAAGATACTACCTAATTATGCTGTTACAACATTTGCTAAAATCAAAGTATCTATAAATATTTAATTCATCTAGCATCTTAATATATGAGCCAAAAAAATAATATCCAAGTCAGAGCCATTTTTCATAGAACTAGATAATGGTTTACTCCAAAACAGATTTAATTACAGGTAAAATACCTGCAAAAGCTCTGCCCTCTTCGTGTGTGACCGTTCTCTGCTCACGTAAGTCTGTTTTGTTACCGACAATTATAACACAAACATTAGGATCAGCATGCTGCTGTAACTCGCTCAGCCATTTCTGTAGGTTCTCGAACGTGTGTCTCTTCGTAATATCATAAACTACTAAAGCACCAACAGCTTGTCTGTAATAGCTAAAAATATTACATAAAAATGTACTGCAAATTCAGAAATTTTTGCAATGTTTTTATTATTGCGAACATTTCCACAGAATAGACATTGCCAAAATAAAAACTGGTATTTTTAAAAATAAGTTAGATATATTCCAGTTGTTTCTTGTATTATTATGAAACGACTTCCTGTTGGTTGGTGTTAAGATACATGGTACATTCCTCTTGGTCATGGGGGGTACTTAAAAATTGCCTTCCGACCCTAGTACCTCCTTTTTAATGGAATAGCCCTAAGGAGTAGGTTGGCAAAGGGTCCATATTGAACCTTAAATTCAGTGAAATTTACTCTTGAGTAATAAAAATAAAATTTTGATGACAAAATATGTAAAAATATCTGACAAATACAATTTCAACAAGCTCATATTCATTTATAAGTCAAATAGTGATATCGTGTGTTATAATTGTGGAGTCTTATGACTAATTTTTTGCTTAAAACTTTTTACTTCAAGCTACTTTGGCCACATGCAAAGACCACCATAATTTTTTGTTAGGATGTGTATCTCACTCATATACATCTTTTTATAACAATTTAATTTTGGTTGAAATGTGTGACCAATGTTTTTTAGAAGGAAATATACCTTACAAATGCATATAAACTGACAATTTGATTAAAAACTTGAAAAATATTATACTTATGAAGCTGTCAACATGGTTAAAACGAACACCAGACAACAAAGAGGTAATAAAGTGAGCATTGTCAGATCCTTAGAAGTGAAGCATGGACACAGAATCTGTATATGGGCAATAATTTGGTATTCGGCCTTTGGTTTCTTTTTGTATCTTTTTTTTTAAGTTCTAAAACTTTAACGTTTATTCTGTGGGTTGTGTTGGTGTGAGAATAGTATTAATGGAACAAGTGGGTTTTTCAAGCAAAAATTAATCCATTGTGATTCACCATTTTCGTGACAGGAAAACAAACAGGGAACAAAACTTTATTTTCTTTATTTTGCACAATTTATTTCAAAAGACATAAATGAACACAATTACTAGTGTTACTTGCTTCATGTTAATATTTAAAATCTATTTTCAATGTTAAATTAAGGTTTTTTTAAATGCGACAGGAAACCATAAGAAACCGAAAGCATTTTTTTTAGTTTTATTTTATTGGAAAATCAGCTTAAAATAATCTGAACAGTAAACTTTTTCTTGATTATGTTACTTATAACTTTGGTTTTTAAATTTAGGACTGTTTTTGATAATTTTTTTCCAATAGACAATAAAAACTATGAGAATATAGAAACAAGGGTGTCACTAAAATCAGGGGTTCAAATTAGCGGTGGTCCGAGGTCCGTGACCTTCCACTAATGCAATGGGACTTACATTTTGGTTACTACACAGGAAAAATTGCAACATATGTTTTTCATATGTTTTCAAAACATATGTTTTTCATATGTTTTCCATATGTTTTTCATATGTTCGAAAACATATGTTTTCATGTCGGGCCTAAACATATGTTTACATATGTTTTCAAACATATGAAAAACATATGTTAAACATATGAAAACATATGGTGCAATTTTTCCTATGTAGCTACGCCCGACGGACCTTCGATTTGAAAGAAAATAAAAATTAACTTGCCGACCTTTTTAATAATCAGTATCGTCATTTCAAAGCCATATTACTATTGACATGGTATACCCCTTGAGAGTTTATTTCAAACCATTTTAACTGTCGGCAAAATAAGTTTGTTAACCCATTAGAAGTGATGAATAAAGGCAACAGTAGTATACCACTGTTCGAAACTCATAAATCGATAGAGATAAAAACAAATCCGGGTTACAAACTAAAACTGAGGGAAACGCATCAAATATAAGAGGAGAACAATAACACAACAAAAACACAACATTAAAAATGTAACACACACAGAAACTAACTATAATATAACAATGGCCATTTTCCTGACTTGGTACAGGACATTTTAAGAAAAAAATGGTGGGTTGAACCAGGTTTTTTGGCATGCCAAACCTCCCGCTTTAATAGCAACGTCAAACACAACACCAAAACGACAACATCACATGACAGGACCACAATACAAATAAATGGGAGAACATATAGAATAAAGAAACACACGAATAATGGCTAACAAAAGGTACTAGGCTTAAAATTCAATACGCCAGACGTGTGTCTTGTCCACACAAGACCATCCAGTGACGCTCAGATGAAAAAAGCTTGAAAGCCAAAACAAGTACAAAGCCGAAGAGCACCGAGGACCAAAACTTCCAAAAAGTTGTGCCTAACACGGCCAGGGTTTTCTGCCAGGGACAAGAACATCCTTATTATTTAGAGTAATTTATAATTTTGCAAACAGTAAATTTTATAAAATGACTATATAATAGATATACATGATAAAAACGAAGTGGGGACTAACTACAGAATAAAAACGGATACATTACATAAATCAACTTAATCCAACATATAAAAATACACAGCCGAGTTAGCCAAAGCATCAACGCAAAGTGACGTCACATTTGAAATTCTAAAAAACACACAAAGTGACGTTACATTTAAATTTGTAAAAATATTTCCCAAAAATAAGATAGGATGAAAAAAGATGAAAGTTGCCTTAAGTAAATTTGTAATCCATTCATTGCATTAAAAACGTCATATTCCCTTCCAAATAGCGTTTCAAACATAGTTTATTTTTGTAAATTTTCTCGTCCGCCATTGAAATATTTGTACAAACTACTGATCAGTCGGGAAACGGACCAGCTATGAATGAAATCCGGATTCTAAGGATAAGACTACGGACCCATGAATGGAACATCTGACAGAAGAATATTAATCCCAAAGGGAAAAATTAAGCATTCCACACTTTCTTTTCTTTTTCGATGTAAAAAAAGGTTGTTTCTTTATTAGTGCTAGATATTTAGTTGGTAGTTTCTAACAAGAGAGGAACTAATATAAATGTGCAACATATGATGAACTTAAACAGCTATGAATTTGAACTGTTACTTTAATTGTATACTCGGTTATGAATTGAACAATATAAAAAAAAAGATAGATATAGGCCTTTATATTATAGTAAAAATCAAACATTGTAGCGCCTTGAGTGAGCACTTCTCTTTCAAGTCTCACCACTTCTCCCTATCAGTTTAAAAAAGAGAAGTCACTTCTCCTTATGATTCTGAAGTAGTGTAAGCCCTGAGATAATGGTATAATTACCAATAATTTTGTATCTTACTGAGTTATGAAATATTTCAAATAAAGTAGGACCTGGGATTTATGTTGTGGACCTTTCAGTTTGGAGTGTCAAAGGTCCTGGACCTTCCAGTACCAAATGTTAATTTGAACCCCTGTAAAATAAATTATTTTTTGGGCGCCAACTGATTTTGACTACCAATGTATTTTCTCTTGCTTTTTGTTATAATTCTTATACACTTTTATATGTAGCACATGTAAAATTGAGAATGGAAATGGGGAATGTGTCAAAGAGACAACAACTCGACCATAGAGCAGACAACAGCCGAAGGCCACCAATGGGTCTTCAATGCAGCGAGAAACTCCCGCACCCGGAGGCGTCCTTCAGCTGGCCCCTAAACAAATATGTGTGCCTACTAACCCTTAGAAACCCAATGCAGTGTGCTAGCTAGCTCTGTAACACAATTGCATGGTTTACACTTTGTGCTTATGCGTCACTAACCAGAAAATTCAAGCACTGTATAAACTGGAAGATCTAGCTAGTGCTACTTATCTTATATAATGTACTTTTCTATAAAGGGCTGTTCCAGAACTGAATGTATGGGGGTGTTGGGAGGCACTTTCTCAGCTCTCACTTTTGATTCAATTCGAAAGATGCAGGACATTTTAAATTTCTAAATTTTATTGAACACAAAACAAACAGCGTGATCCATCAAACATGTTAATGTTTGGAACATCCAATATGTTAGTGATAAAAATAAAATTGAGAATGGAAATGGGGAATATGTCAAAGAGACAACAACCCGACCAAAGAGCAGACAACAGCCGAAGTCCACCAATGCGTCTTCAATGCAGCGACAAAATCCCGCAGCCGGAGGTGGTCCTCAGCTGGCCCCTAAATAAAATTGTGTGCTAGTTCAGTGAAAATGGATGTCACACTAAACTCCAAAACATACAAATGAACTAAAATTAAAAAACATACAAGACTAACAAAAGCCAGAGGCTCCTGACTTGGGACAGGCGCAAAAATGCAGTGGGGTTAAACATGTTTTGTGAGATCTCAACCCTCCCCCTTTACCTCAAGTCAATATAGAATAAAATGCTCCGCAGTGCGCAGCTTGATACGACCGCAGAGGTCGAACCCTGAACAGTTGGGGCAAGTATGGACACAACATTCAAGCTTGATACAGCTCTGAATTTGGATTGTGATTAAATATTTGACACAACATAGGTTTCTGACACAGAATGAATGTGGTCTAAGAACTTAAAAATTTAAAATTGGACATTCACCTATTATGGTCCAATATCCAAAATCTAAATACATGGTAAGATTCAGCATATCAAAGAACCCCAAGAATTCAATTTTTGATGAAATCAAACAAAGTTATATTTTGGACCCTTTTGACCTCAATGTGGACAAAGTTGATAACGGGGCCCAAAAATCAAAAATCTAAATACATGGTTAGATTCAGCATATCAAAGAACCCCACATATTCAATTTTTGTTGAAATCAAACAAAAGTTTAATTTTGGACCCCGATTTGGACCAACTTGAAAACTGGGCCCATAATCAAAAATCTAAATACATGTTTAGATTCAGCATATCAAAGAACCCTAAGAATTCAATTTTTGTTAAAATCAAACTTAGTTTAATTTTGGACCCTTTGGACCTTAATGTAGACCAATTTGAAAACGGAACCAAAGATTAAGAATCTAAAACACGGTTAGATTCGGCATATCAAAGAATCCCAATAATTCAATTTTTGATGAAATCAAACAAAGTTTAATTTTGGACCCTTTGGACCTCAATGTGGACCAATTTAAAAACGGGGCCCAAAATCCAAAAACTTAATACATGCATGGTAAGATTCAGCATATTAAAGAACCCCAAGAATTCAAGAATAAAACCCCATTGAAATTGGTCAAGAAATAAGCAATTTATACGAAGTATCTTCTTTTGCACAATACTGTGCAATTGAATATTTCTTGCTATTGCGCAATACTGCACAATTGACAATTTCTTGCTATTGCGCAATATTGTGCTATTGGATATTTCTTGCTATTGCGCAATATTGTGCTATTGGATATTTCTTGCTATTGCGCAATAGAAGATTTCTTGCTATTGCGCAATACTGTGCAATTGAAGATTTCTTGCTATTGTGCAATACTGTGCAATTGAAAATTTCTTGCTATTGCACAATACTTATTATATAATAATTTACACATCCTGTTTGGTGTGTATCTCCTACCATATCATTATTATTTGCTTTTAAATATAAATCAGAAATAACCAACTTAAAATGGAAAATTTTAAAAGGAAAAAAAAAAAAAAAATCCCCCCCCCCCAAATTTTTTGAACCCCCTTATGATTCATCACCCCCAAACTCAATCCCAGCCTTCCCTTTGTGGTATGGTACCTTGCAGTACAATTTCAGAGAGATCCATACACTAAAACACAAGTTATTGTCTGGAAACTAGAAAAATGTGTTTTTTGGCCCCCAATTCCTAAACGTTTCAGGCAATTACCCCCAAACTCAATTCCAGCTTTCCCTTTGTGATATGGAACCTTGTAGTACAATTTCAGAAATATCCAAACACTTACACACAAGTTATTGTCATGAAACTAGAAAAATGCTTGTTTTTTGCCCCTTTTTTGGCCCCTAATTCCTAAAATTTTGAGGCAATTACCCCCAAAATCAATCCCAGAATTCCCTGTGTGATATGGAACCTTGTGGTACAATTTCAGAGAGATCCATACACTTGAACACAAGTTATTGTCTGGAAACTAGAAAAATGCTTATTTTTGGCCCCTTTTTGGCCCCTAATTCCTAAACGTTTCGGGCAATTACCCCTAAACTCAATTCCAGCTTTCCTTTTGTGATATGGAACCTTGTAGTACAATTTCAGAAAGATCCATACTTTTTCACACAAGTTATTGTCATGAAACTAGAAAAATGCTTGTTTTTTGCCCCTTTTTTGGCCCCTAATTCCTAATATTTTGAGGCAATTACCCCCAAAATCAATCCCAGCATTCCCTTTGTGATATGGAACCTTGTGGTACAATGTCAGAGAGATCCATACACTAACACACAAGTTATGTCTGGAAGTTACAAAAATGCTTATTTTTGGCCCCTTTTTGGCCCCTAATTCCTTAACTGTTGGTACCATAACCCCCAAAATCAATCCCAACCTTCCTTTTGTGGTATTGAACCTTATAGTTAAATTTCATAGAGATCCAGTCACTTAAACTAAAGTTAGAGTGCGAAACCAATGTGTCTATGGACGACGCCGGACGACGACGACGCCAACGTCATACCAATATATGACTGCAAAAATTTTTGCGGTCATATAAAAAAGAAACACATTGCAATACACTCAGTAAAACTCAGTTTAAAAGAAGTCCGAGTCCGATGTCAGAATAGGTAACAAAAGAAACTAAGCAAAATGACAATGATTCATAAATGAACAAAGGACTACTAGCAGTTACTGACATGCCAGCTCCAAACCTCAATTAAACTGATTAAAAGATTAGGTCTTCATCATATGAAAATCAAGTACAATCCCTCCCGTTAGGGGTTTAGTATCATACCATCATAAAATATATGAGAAGAACATAACCTGTATCATGCCAATAACTGGTTTTAGAATAAATGTGTTTATTTCCGATGCAAAGACCCTATGATTGAATCAATATTAATACCAAAATATGCCATCCTTAATGATTTTGATGTCAATTTTATCCACATTATAAGTAGTATCTTGTAACGTCCATCCTGTCCCTTGCTTTTTGTAAAATTGCATGTTTTTATATAGATTAAACTGTTGGTTTTGCCGTTTGAATGGTTTAACACTAGTAATTTTTGGGGCCCTTTATAGCTTGCTGTTCGGTGTAAGCCAAGGCTCCGTGTTGAAGACCGTACTTTGACCTATATTGGTTTACTTTAATAAATTTTGACTTGGATGGAGAGTTGTCTCATTGGCACTCATACCACATCTTCTTATATCCAATAAAAGTTTGAATTGTTTTACATTTGTGATTTCAGGACCTTTTATAGCTGACTATGTGGTATGGGCTTTGCTCATTGTTGAAGGCCGTACAGTGACCTATAGCTAGGCTGTAAATTTCTTTGTCATTTGGTCTCTTGTGGAGAGTTGTCTAATTGGCAATCATACCACATCTTCTTTTTTATATAGACAAGATTCCATATACAAAACACTATTTTGCGAGTGTATAGAAATTCAATAAAATCCTATAATTGTTCACACCCTTTCATTACAACTGCTGGAAAATTACAATTAAGTACCATGGATTACAGAAATATAACCAAAAACCTGATATACCAAAAAGAATAGCCCGGTTTATTTCACTCAATTTCTTTCCAAAATTTGTGACCACAAATATATAAATCTGATTAAAAAAAAATTCTGGTAAGTTGTTATTGGGCTCGTTTCTCTAAAGGTCACAAGTTTGATTGTAACTTCTTATCATTCAATACAAATTATGACCGATCTTCAAAGTCACAAGTCCTTAGATTAAACAGAACCCTATAGTTCCTTTCAGCAAGGGCAACTGTAAAAAGCTTATTTCACATGTCAACATTAAAGTGACATGTTATTTCATGCAATGTTTTATCATGGCAAATTTGATATAGGTGAACATATTTTCAAAGCAAAATGTTATTTTTAAGTTGAAAAGAAAAGTGTTTTGATATATTGGCCATGTAGGCAGTGAACCGGCACTACTTACCTGAAGGGAAATAACACTTTTGAAAAGCTATGAAATTGTGACGCATACAACTGAACTGGATACAACATTGGCAGTTTCCATGTATTGATTTACTACTGGCATACTTATGCATTTAGATTTGCATCTCTGGTTGAAATCTGTCTTAAATGTAATAGTATTACTATAAAACTCCTAAATATGTGTTTGTTTTGAAAAAATAATAGTGCAATTTATTCAGAAATTTCCACGTTTTCTTAATTAATACAGGATACCATAATCGTTGTATCTTGATGTTTTAGCCAAAAAAATGTAATTATTGGTTTTGAAATTCCAGTTTTATACAATTTATTCCAATGTCAAATTCCTATTAATCCAGTAAAGTAAAAAGACTTTTAACTTGGAACTAAAATCTTATAGTAGGCATCATGTGATATTTGTGACCTGTACACCATCTACATGGTTTCCACATGTTAACTTCTTTAGTGGGCTAAAATCGATAAAGTACTTCCTTTTAAGTCATGCATGGTAAAAGTTTACTTCTCCTTTGACAATATTATTGCATTTTGAAAAGTGTTTGCTGAGTATTATTAAAATTAAAAAAACTAAATTGTGACAAAGATACCAACTCTGTACATTCCAAGTGTAACGGTATATCAACATGTATTTTTTTTTAAATTATCTTCATTTACCTAAAATATCAAGTACAATTTACTGCTAAAGCAAACTCAATTCAACGAGCATCGGCAGAATGATAAGAGACGTAATGTTGAATGAATTCCCCAAGGAATCTTTTCATCGTTATCCGGAAACAAAGTGTGTTGTAACGTCCCTCGAATAAGAAATCGATTTTGTCAAGTCATTGGGCATTTATTTTCACTCAAGAAAGTATGTAACATTATGCACGTAGGAAAAATAATAGACCCCTGTCACTATCTCTTTGAAAATTGTATTTTCCTTTTTTAAACAATATGAAAACAGTCTACAGAATGTGCTTGCTACTATCCCATTGGAAACAAAAACGATGTTTAAACCTAATATTTCATATACCCGGCCGTAAGCACTTAATCACATGTTCGCCACATGTTTCACGTATGACCGGAAATGATCTGGACTGAACGACAAAAACAATTTTAATAAATAAAAAGTAAATAACTGGACTTCTGTTTCGTGTGAAATGTAACACATAACGATAACGTCATTTTCTAACTTAATTATTACGAAGAACAAAACTAGAATGTAAATAATCACTGATTTACCTGTTTGAACATCTCGCGAGAGTTCATATTTGCATATTGTTATGAAGAATTTATTTACAATAAAGCAGACTACACCATCTAAAATTTGCGTTACGAAATCGGAAACCAAAGTAACGCTACTTTTCTTACACCTGCTACAAAAATAGTTATAGTTCTCGGCAATTTCTTCTGACTATTCTTTTTGATCGATGTTCTTTATTATTTGAAAGCAAAAGTTCGATTTTGCAGGTGACGATTATCTTTAAATCGGGCAGCGTTACGCACTTCTGAAGCAAAGATAACGCTAAGAAACGACATACAAAAGTGGCCAAATAATCTTCAATATTTGTTTATTTCAAGTTCTCTCTAGAGAAGATTAGAAAGCACCTATATTTTAATAGAAATAATAGCATTTGATGGTGGAGCGACAACTTCTCTCAACAAAATACAATATTTTATCACTTTTCTATCATTATCGGAAACGGTCCCAATACCAAATTATTGCCCATATTATAATAATATAATACTGTCATGACCTTGTTCCAATTTAAAAACAAGTGTCTAGGTAGTTAGTATTGGCTGTTGTAATTATTTCTGTAATTCTCTCACAAATTATCCTTTTTCTGACCTGTTGATCATTTTTATTTAATCAACCTGTGGTTTGTTTGATCTCAGTTCTTCAGTCATTTTTTGTCATTGGTCAATATTCTATTATGAAGTCAAATTTTCTTGCTTTCCTCTAAATTTCCTATTGAGACGTCATGAAAAAAGGAGACCATGTCTGATGACGTCACATAGAAAGAACACATCTTTTTGCAGATTATTCGAAAAGAAGGATTTAGTTTTTCAGCATATCATTTTAAAATCATTAAAGAAACAGATTCCACCACCGCATCTTGTGCTATATGATATTTATTCACTCTCGTCAGTTAAATTTTAAATATTTAAAAAGCTCAGCAAGCCTTGCATTCCAAATTCAAAAATTGAACTGTCTTTAGTGGGTAAATATCATATCATACTTGATGAAGTGGTAGAATCTATATTTACCTATACTTACACACTAGTAATTGCCCTATATCTTTCCTGTCCAGCAGTATCCCATATCTGGGCCCTTATTGTTTTGCCTTTAATAACCATATTTCTGAAAGAAATAATGTAACTATCAATGTGTTTATTTTTCTAGATTATATTATTCTACATTAGAACTGACAACCTCAGAGTTGCAATGTGATTGTGATCACTGTAGAGGCCCCTCCACCCTCTGAGAGTGATTTATAACTGAACACCTTGACTGTGATCACTGTAGAGGCCCCTCCCCCTCTGAGAGTGATTTATAACTGAACCACCTTGCTTATGATCACTGTAGAGGCCCCTCCCTCTCTGAGAGTGATTTATAACTGAACCACCTTGCTTGTACTGTAACTTCCAGTCTAAAATTTCTCAATCTAATGACCTTGTGTTCTATCTTTTACTGTGCATTTTACATTTTATTAATTTATAGATTTGCCAAAAATAGTTATCAATAAAATGCTCCGCTGGGTGCAGCTTGATACGACCGCAGAGGTCGAACCCTGAACAGTTGGGGCAAATATGGACACAACATTCAAGCTTGATACATCACTGAATTTGGATTGTGATTAAATATTTGACACAGCACAGGTTTCTGACACAGAATGAATGTGGTCTAAGAACTTACAAAATTTTAATTTACCTATTCAAACCATATCATTATTATTTGCTTTTATATATAAATCAGAAATAACCAATTTAAAATGGAAAATTTTAAAGAAAAAAAAAGGAAAAAAAATCCCCCCCAAAAATTTTTTGAACCCCCTTATGATTCATCACCCCCAAACTCAATCCCAGCCTTCCCTTTGTGGTATGGTACCTGCAGTACAATTTCAGCGAGATCCATACACTTGAACACAAGTTATTGTCTGGAAACTAGAAAAATGCTTGTTTTTTGGCCCCTTTTTGGCCCCAAATTCCTAAACGTTTAAGGCAATTACCCCCAAACTCAAACCCAGCTTTCCCTTTGTGATATGGAACCTTGTAGTACAACTTCATAAAGATCCATACACTTACACACAAGTTATTGTCCTGAAACTAGAAAAATGCTTGTTTTTTGCCCCTTTTTTGGCACCTAATTCCTAAAATTTTGAAGCAATTACCCCCAAAATCAATCCCAGCCTTTCCTTTGTGGTATGGTACCTTGCAGTACAATTTCAGAGAGATCCATACACTTGAACACAAGTTATTGTCTGGAAACTAGAAAAATGCTTATTTTTGGCCCTTTCTTGGCCCCTTATTCCTAAACGTTTAGGGCAATTACCCCCAAACTCAATTCCAGCTTTCCCTTTGTGATATGTAACCTTGTAGTACAATTTCAGAAAGATCCATACACTTACACACAAGTTATTGTCCTGAAACTAGAAAAATGCTTGTTTTTTGCCCCTTTTTTGGCACCTAATTCCTAAAATTTTGAAGCAATTACCCCCAAAATCAATCCCAGCCTTTCCTTTGTGGTATGGTACCTTGCAGTACAATTTCAGAGAGATCAATACACTTACACACAAGTTATTGTCCTGAAACTAGAAAAATGCTTGTTTTTTGCCCCTTTTTGGCCCCTAATTCCTAAAATTTAGAGGCAATTACCCCCAAAATCAGTCCCAGCATTCCCTTTGTGATATGGAACCTTGTGGTACAATGTCAGAGAGATCCATACACTAACACACAAGTTTAATAATGTCTGGAAGTTACAAAAATGCTTATTTTTGGCCCCTAATTCCTTAACTGTTGGTACCATAACCCCCAAAATCAATCCCAACCTTCCTTTTGTGGTATTGAACCTTATGGTAAAATTTCATAGAGATCCATTCACTTAAACTAAAGTTAGAGTGCGAAAACCAATGTGTCTACGGACGACGACGAAGACGACGACGCCAATAGGCATATAAAAACAGAAATACATTGGACAAGATAAACTTCAAAATGTCAGATTGCTTTTGCTTCAAATATCATAATTATTTCTTGTATCCATGTAAATACCTGAGTACCACACTTCAATTCAAATGTAAACCCTTCACATTTCTTTTCTTAAATCTACAACCAACCCAACCTTAATATTATTTTTTTTTACTTTTCGTTGTTGAATGAAACAACTACACAAGGCAAATTAACAAAGAAAAGACAAAATGAAGAAATAAAGTTTGAGGGAGATCTTTGCTTAAACATTCTTTAAAATTATCTAATTTATGTTAAGTTTAACAATGGTCAATGGTAAGTAAATGAAGCGTTTTCATATTTTATATCTGTTTTTCTTTTTTTTTGTATTGATAGTATTTTTTTCACTTCAAATATAAGTTCTAATATCATGAATATGATTTTTCAAGTTTGGGCAAAGCTTTCAATATACACTTCTGGTTAATGTTCAATAACATAATCTTTATCAAAATATTATCTTTTCTCTTTTTTGATTGTAACTGTTATATCAATAAAGTTTACCTTGTAGAGAATTCCACCCCAATAGTTGTTTTACTTTCAGCATCAAATTCATTCCTAGTATATCTAGATAACAGGTTGGTTTTCCCAACACCAGAATCTCCTATCAGTACAACTGTAATATTGGGAAGAATTATTAACAATTTTCAACTAGGGTAAGCTACACAACAGCCTTTGTGGATTTTGCATTTTCCACCTGCCCACAGTGAGCCCACCTGTGCCCACTCTAGCTATATTCTCTTCTTTTTGTAAAAATATTGATTACAAATGCTTATCTGCTTTTATCAATTGATTGTACTTGCAAGTCTTTTGATCAACAAAAGAAATTGCATGCCCATTCCTATGGGTGGGCAGAGTGGACAAGCTAGAAATTTTGCCCACCCAGTGACCACCCCCACTGTGGGCGGGTGGACAAGGCAAAATCCACCTGAACTGTAGTGTATTTATTCCTTTAAATGATCTATTCTATAGTATCCTGATCACACTTTATCATGTTTATAACCTGTGAGAAAAATTTAAACATGGAAAACAATTTAAGATAATTACCAAAAACATTTATGAATTTTGTTCATTGTCATTTAAACATTTCATAAATCATAAACAGCTAGTTTGTTGACTGTTGTTTGTCTTTCAGTCATTTTTGTTTTTTTGCAATGGCATTGGTTTTTGACTTGTGAGTTTGAATATATATCCCTTCCATATCTTCCGTCTCTCTTTTTCATACATGATAAACTTTTTTAGTCACATTTAATTTCCAACTGCTGAAAATAAAATTGAAAATGGAAATGGGGAATGTGTCAAAGAGACAACAACTGACCAAAGAGTAGAAAACAGCTGAAGGCCACCAATGGGTTTTCAACACAGCGAGAAAATCCTGCACCAGGTGGCGGGCTTCAGCTGGCCCCTAAACAAAAATGTGAACTAGTTCAATGAAAATGGGCATCACACTAAACTCCAAAACAACTACTTATTTCATGTTTTGATGATACTTAAACAAGTTTTAACCAGATCTGATCTATCTTGAATTTTACTGACAATGATAACATGGATAACTTAATAAACAAGTTTTTGTTTTGTTAATCGAGCTGTTGGTTTTCGCGCTTGAATAGTTTTACATTTTGTCAGGCCAGGGCCTTTAAAGCTGACTATTTAGTATGGGTTTTGATCATTGTTGAAGGCAATCATACCATATCTTCATTCTTAATTTATAATAACTGTTTTAGTTATGTCTACATCCATGACTTTGTATACATTTCTGAACAACAGTAAGAAGCAATGGATTAATAAAGACTTAAAGGTAATAGATACGTAAATGGGCATCTCATGCATTTTCATGAAATTTTGGAAGCAATCAGAGCATGTGGAATGGTATATGAATATCGAAAAAATAAATAAGTAACTTAAATACTGTTGGAAATACAGTATTTTGATTGTTCTGTAGACAGAAGTACAAATGTAAAGGATGCACGTAAACATAAAAAAAATATTGAAAAATTTAACTTTATATTGCCTTTTCTCAATAACGTGTCCTACGAATTTTCTTTAAAATTTATATGTTATTGCCACTAAAATTTCTGATTTATTGATATGAAAGTTATACAAATGTTATAGGGGGTCACCGAATTCATTTTTGCTGTATAAATCACTCAAGCATCTCTATAATGACTAAAAAGCGTCGAAAAATAAAAATTCTTACCACGACGTCACAATTATTATTGCCTTTTCAGCGCTTTTTCCAAGTTTTACAGAAGATTCAACTATTCATACTCAAAAAACAAATTTGGTGACCCCTATCAATTTTATATCAATAAAAGAACAGAGACCCAATGTCCCCCGCGTTGCACATACTTTATCTATCCAAGGCCAATAACTAAAAAAAGTACTTCTTTTTTGTTCTTTAAAAAATATTTAAATATCTTAGAGAAATGAAGGCTTCAGAACAAAATGCAATGCGATTTCCGTTATAATTAATTTTCCCAGGGCATAATTAACTCGTTAAAAATATTTTATCAGCACTTATTTTAGTAATTCATCAAAGACAATGCTGATATAAACCTATGATATAAGTTTCATAAAATTCTGGCAAGAATTGTACACGAGAGCACTAACAATGCAATTTTCCAAGGGACATTACTCTTTTAAAAATAACTGATCGGTTCCAATTTTCAAATTTGTCCAAGAAATTGATAAAAAACCTATAATAAAAATTTCATAAAATCTGGCAAGAATTGTACACATGAGAGTGCTAACAATGCAATTTTCCATATAATCAATATTTCCAAAGGGCATAACTCTTTTAAAAATGATTGATCAGCACTGATTTTCAAACTCATCATAAAACATTGACGATATAAACCTATAATATAAATTTCAAAAAAATCTGGCAAGAATTGTACACATACATGACATAAGAGCGCTCATAAGGCAATTTTCCATATAATTAATATTTCCAAGGAGCATAACTCTTTTAAAGATAACTGATCGGCACTGATTTTCAAAATTCATCAAAGACATTGCTGTATAAACCTATGATATAAGTTTCAAAAAAAAATCTGGCAAGACTTGTACACATGAGAGCGCTAATGATGTAATTGTCCAAATAATTAATGTTTCTAATGGGCATAACACTTTTAAAAATAATTGATCAGCACTGATTTTTGAACTCTTCCAAGATATTGCTAATATAAACCTATGATATAAGTTTCATAAATATCTGGCAAACACTGTACACCTGAGAGCCCTTACAAGACTGGACGGATGGACGCACAGATGGACACACAGAGGGACGGACAGACGCTTGTTATTTCCATGTCCCCCCAACACGTTTCATGGGGGACAATAAAATGGAAATTTCAGTGACAATAACATATCATTTTTAAAGAAAATTCGTGGGACAGGATTTCGAGAAATGTTAATTTTAAGTCAAAATTGCTGTACTTTATGATATTTACTTGTATTCTATATACATTTGTACTACTTTTTTCTGGATATGTTATTTGCTCTATCTCATCAAGTATAAAAGTTATATATATAATTTTTCGATGCTCATGTGCAGTTCTTCATGCTCTAGTTCATAAAATTCCGTGAGATAATCCATTTACATACCTTTTACCTTAAATTAATGTTCAATGTTACAATCATACTGATTCTCAATTCTGTGATTTCTCTGATTAAAATACTGCATTTATATATCATGTATATATATAATGTGATTCCATCCTTACTTTATAACAAGGAGGTTTTCTTTCTGTTCTGATAAATTGTTAAGACAACCAATGAAATCTGTGCCTCCAAATTTTGGAAGGTGTGTGTACTTAATGCCAAAATCAGAGGATTGAAAAGGTTTTCAAACAGAAAGTAAAACAATGACAGTACACACAGATCAAAATAACCAAACACCCAACTACTCTCTGTCATGAATAGGTAGGTTATAATCTAGGCTGAACATTCATGACATTAAAGTTTGATTAAACATGTTAAACAGCAACCCATCAATTAATCTAAGACCTCTCAATATTTATCTCTGCACAATGTCTACATACCTTTCCATATAAAATCATAATGCTCTTCAGAGGCCATCTTCAACCAATCATGTGATATGTATCTGAAATATATTAAGAAAAAAAGTTATGTCCATAGCAGAAATAGATTAATATCCCAGTCTATGATGCTTATATGGATTACAAATGCAAAATTAAAAACAGGCAGATTTAGAATGTTAAAAGTTGCTCTCTCAGAGATACATGTAAGCATCTAGAAAAAATGGGTGTCAAACACTGAATTCTTATGAATTCAATATTTTAGTCTCATCATGTATGGTACAAAAAAATATACATTCACTGCTGAATTTTCTTGTGATAAGTGATACATAAAATCCTTTAGATAAGCAGAAAAAATTGAAAATAAGCTTAGCTACGCTTATTAACACCAAGAAGAAAAGAGATAAGGTAAGGAACATTGATAGTCACTGTATATAAACGATAACAAAGGTGTAAGATGTCAAGGGGACAGTTGATAGTCACTGTATATAAAAGATAACAAAGGTGTAAGATGTCAAGAAAACAGTTGATAGTCACTGTATATAAAAGATAACAAAGGTGTAAGATGTCAAGGGGACAGTTGAAGAAAAGCTGACATTGCCAAGGCAAAAAAAGATAGAAGTTAAATGGTAAACACTTCCACAAAACACTTCTACATAGTAAATTAAAGACTGAGCAACATGAACCCAACCAGAACCAAGGGGTAAACTCTAATAGGGTCAGAGCTCCTGATAAGAATTTACTAATTAGGGTTTTTACTCCTAATTTTTTATGTAATTGAGTGAAATAGTTTTTTCTTTTGCATCATCAGTTCAAGTTCACCCCTCAAGCAAAGATTCAATTGGGTTTTTAACCTCAATATTCCCAAATGCATTGGGGTTTTTTCATCATGGTTTTAAAATTGAGACATTAACTCTGTTCTGGGTAAAGTTGATTCATTGTCCATACCTGACAACATTTTAAAATGCAAATGGGGGTTTTAAGTGCAATATAGCTCTCATAGTCCTATAAAACCTTTAAAGGGCCTTCAAATTTATGTTGTTTTTTCACTTCTTCATACTTGTACAAATCTATAGCCATGTTAAATTGATTGTTTTGTTTTGAATTGTGGACAAAATTGTTCTTTCAAAATTTCCATTTTGGAGCTTTCATAGGTGAAATCCCCCACAAATATTGACAGTTGCACTGTGTACAGTTAGCAGGTATTATTGTCATGTGTATGATGCATCAATATTATAGTTCTGTGAATGTGTTAAAACAATTAAACATTGATTCATGGACAGGTTTATTTTTACCCAATTTAGTGACATAAACCAAAATATTGTCCATGTTAGCAGCAAAACAGTCACAATGACTTTAAATATATGATCATGATGATGGAAGGTTATTTAACGTCCAGTGTCATTGCACAGGAAGTTATTGCCTTCTCCAAGAGTGAATTAATGATATGGGTGACATTTCTCTATTCCTCAGAATACATGTATGTGTCAGTTTTGAGATAATTTAATAAACTATGTCTTTGGCACAAGAGGTACTTTTTCTACCTCTTCTATTCCATGTTATAAAAAGAAAATGTTATGAACTGGAGCTGATTGTTTATCGGGACACAACATTTAAGCAAGGGAAGAACGATTTAAAGATTCCGACAAGGACCTAGTTCTGCCATTTGTAACTTCTCTGCCCATATCGCTTCAATTACATTTGTGTTAATGTAAGTGAGCGAGAATGCCCGAGTAGATACGATTGCTTTTTCATAGGTGCTCTATTTTAAGAACGACAGTAGAGTTCTTTAAATTACACAAATAGATTTATAAATTACGCAAAAATAATTCATTATTTAGGGTAAATAACGCACTTGACAGCAACTAATAGGGTTTGGAATGCATCGTTTTAATAAATAATTGGGTTCTTCTTTCAATGAATTGGGTTATTAAACGCTAAGGACAATATTGAATTGGGTTTTATATTGTTTTAATTGAGTAATTACGCAAATTTGCGGCTTATGTAGGGTGAGCAGTTTCTACTCCACAAGTGGCACCTGTTGTATTGCTCATGAAAGTTAAAATTCTCTTATGAGTCTCATTTCCTGATATCACAAAATCGATGAAAAGAGAACAGCATCAGGTGAAAATAATAAATCTGTTTATTTTCTGTGTATAAAACTATTTACAACAATAAACATAAAAAAAAAGCTTAAATGGATGACTATATTCTGATATTTACGACGTTTTTACGTAAATTTTACGTCAGGATACAATATTTTCAAGCTGTCTTAATGTTTAAATGTATGAATGGTCTAGCACCTGATTACCTATCTAATAAATTTACTGCTTGTACTGATCTTTATACAGTACCATTCAAGAGGACCAGCTCTCCCACACCCTACACCAAGGAAAATGTCGGAGTCACTCCGAAAAACTCGGATATTCCTCCCAAAATGTTGGGAGGAATTTAGGAGTAATCTCTCCCAAAATCGCGTAAATGTTTATTGTGATAGCGACCTCACTCCCTACACCGAGGAATTAATTGCCCTTATCCTACTTTGATCTTTACCGGCACACCACTGATAGGGTAATTGGGTTACCTGACAGGTAAAGGTTGATGTAATAAAGAATTATATTTCAGGTCTACTGTACCAGTTTAAGTGTCAAACAGGTGTATAATTTTAAATGTCTTTTTATACTGGTTAAGTTTAATTTTTGTGGTTATAATAAGTTCAAATATTTTCGTATTTCTTGCTTGCCAATCTAAAAATATCTTTACCTAAATGTACTTGCTTTAAAAAAAAAGAATTATAAAATATAGTGGAAAATGTGAAAAAGCGCAATATTTTTTTCAAAGTTGAAGTCTTTATTTGAAAATTATGTGTCTCAATGTTTTGTATATGCAAGTAAAAAGGAAAATTATTCACCATTCGTTAGGCATAATAATTATGTAAGTCTACGGCATTGTCTTTTTACGATTATCTAATTGCTTGAATGAATAAAAGATTTAAAGCAAAATGTTGTTTTTAATTCTTTCAATTGCATTAAAGTTTTATAAAAAATAATAAAATGCTCCGCTGGGGCGCAGCTTGATATGACCGCAGAGGTCGAACCCTGAACAGTTGGGGCAAGTATGGACACAACATTCAAGCTTTATACAGCACTGAATTTGGATTGTAATTAAGTATTTGACACAGCATAGGTTTCTGACACAGAATGAATGTGGTCTAAGAACTTAAAAAATTTTAATTTACCTATTCAAACCATATCATTATTATTTGCTTTTATATAAATCAGAAATAACCAATTTAAAATGGAAAATTTTAAAGAAAAAAAAGGGGGGAAAAAAATCCCACCCCCCCCCCCAAATTTTTTGAACCCCCTTATGATTCATCACCCCCAAACTCAATCCCAGCGTTCCCTTTGTGGTATGGTACCTTGCAATACAATTTAAGAGAGATCCATACACTTGAACACAAGTTATTGTCTGGAAACTAGAAAATGCTTGTTTTTTGGCCCCAAATTCCTAAACATTTAAGGCAATTACCCCCAAACTCAAACCCAGCTTTCCCTTTGAGATATGGTACCTTGCAGTACAATTTCATAAAGATCCATACACTTGAACACAAGTTATTGTCCTGAAACTAGAAAAATGCTTGTTTTTTTGCCCCTTTATGGCCCCTAATTCCTAAAATTTTGAGGGAATTACCTCCAAAATCAATCCCAGCCTTCCCTTTGTGGTATGGTACCTTGCAGAGTACAATTTCAGAGAGATCCATACACCTGAACACAAGTTATTGTCTCGAAACTAGAAAAATGCTTATTTTTGGCCCCTTTTTGGCCCCTTATTCCTGAACATTTTGGGCAATAACCCCCAAACTCAATTCCAGCTTTCCCTTTGTGATATGGAACCTTGCAGTACAATTTCATAAAGATCCATACACTTACACACAAGTTATTGTCATGAAACTAGAAAAAGGCTTGTTTTTTGCCCCTTTTTGGCCCCTATTTCCTAAAATTTGGAGGCAATTACCCCCAAAATTAATCCCAGCATTCCCTTTGTGATTTGGAACCTGGTGGTACAATGTCAGAGAGATCCATACACTTACACACAAGTTATTGTCATGAAACTAGAAAAATGCTTGTTTTTTGCCCCTTTTTGGCCCCTAATTCCTAAAATTTGGAGGCAATTACCCCCAAAATCAATCCCAGCATTCCCCTTTGTGATATGGAACCTTGTGGTACAATGTCAGAGAGATCCATACACTAACACACAAGTTATGTCTGGAAGTTACAAAAATGCTAATTTTGGCCCCTTTTTGGCCCCTTATTCCTTAACTGTTGGTACCATAACCCCCAAAATCAATCCCCACCTTCCTATTGTGGTATTGAACCTTATGGTAAAATTTCATAGAGATTCATTCACTTAAACTAAAGTTAGAGTGCGAAAACCAATGTGTCTTCGGACGACGACGACGACGACGTCATACCAATATACGACCGCCAAATTTATTTGTGGTCGTATAAAAACTGTACTTAATTTTGACCTCGATGTCTCTACCAGTAAATTAATATTTTATTTACGAAATGGACATACTTGTGTAAAAATAACCGGAAACTTCCGCTAAATTAATGAGAACAGTTTAAAGAAAATCATAAAAATTACGTGTCGCAAAGTTTTGTATATGCAAGTAAAAAAGAAAATATTATTCACCATTCGTTACGCTTAATATTTATGGCATTTTCGTTTTACGATTTGTTGGCATTACTTTAGGATAATAATACATTTCGGTTACAACAGGAATACTTCCACAGCTGCATTAATTCGTCTTTGTATAATATTTATTTTCGCACAATGAATGTAAATTTGTGTATTTTGAACAGTGATCGTAAAAGATTTAAAAATAATTATTTGCCGTGCGAAGACAATTCCACCATACACATCTCAGTTATCAACAGTTTGGGTTGAACTTGAACTTGACTTACTTATGTTAAATGCTAAAAATAGTTAACATTAATTTTATCCACAGCACAAGATTTTTGAAAGGGCGGGAAATAATATCACGTACCAGTAAACTCAGGTGACCTTTCTGGACGACCGTGGGAATATTCATTCAGGTTTATAAAGTTGCAGAACGACATTTTTGAGGCTCTAGAAGGTGTTTTTACAATTGATTAACCGGAATCTAAAATATAAATCTTTTCCGAATAAACGAGAACACATCTTCTTTAGCTATCTGATGTTTTATCAGTCAAAACAGGACGTAGACCTGAACATTTGTTATACGTCCATGGTCAATAATATAAATTTATGGTTGATGAAATATTGAAATTATGATGGAAATTGTCCGGGGGGATCAATTGTGTTCAAATGACAAAAATACGATAAAGAACCGCCAATTATGGGCGGTTGAGAAATTTTGAAAATGAAATGCTGACTGATTTAACTGGAATAGAATATTATGATGGGCAATTGAGGTTTATAAATAATTAAAGGATTAGTGACCTATCGGATGGCGATAAACGGATTACTTCTCATCACAACTTTTAACATCTTTTGTAAACGTTAAATGGCTGAGCGTCATAAACTTGTCAAAAACATGAAGACAGGTAGAATTATAGTAATTTAATGCTAAAATATTTTAACACTTTCCAAATTTAAATGACAAAATCGATATAAAATACTTTCGTCAATTTGAAAACCGTTTCGTTAAATACGAAAATGAAGAGCGCTAGCAAAATCACTTGAAGTTATTCCCTTTGTAACAGAGTTGTCACTTTACAGCTTCTTTTCGTAATTTAAATTATTCAAGTCTGTATAAGTGTACCGAGGTGGTGAAACATAATATTTTAAATTGCTCAATAAATTGAGTTTACTTGTTAATTGATCCGATGAATAGATTGGACGATCAAGTTACTGTAAAAACAACATTGTTTTTTATTAGCCAGTTGATTTTTAAATAATGAACAATTAATGCACGGATATTGCTTATTGAGTAAGTCATAAAAGATTCTAATGGTGGCCAAATTGTCTTTGTTCAAAGAACACAATGTATGACCTGACCGGACTGTAATAGAAACACAAAATAACAAGTTTTTTCTTCAAATTTTTTCGTTTGTAAAATTATTTCAAAGATAATGGCATGGGACACAAACATATAAGATACAAATGTAATAATTATCTTATTCTATATGATAATTTCACATCTTTATCTGTCAAAGAAAGGAAAACATTTGTTAAAATTTTTTTACTGTGATTTTAAAGCACACATGTGCAATCAAGATCGATTAAATGTACATAGGTAAATTATCTGGCTAATCCGATTATGTTGTCACACGTCGTTAATTTTTAGTACATCAGATGGGCAATAAACCAATTAACAGCTACGCGGTGTTGGGAGAGAATCTTTGGAGGAATTTGGGAGTGAAATCGGTGTGGCTCCGAAAAACACGGAAATTGGAAAAAAACGATATCGAATTGATGTTTAAATGGTACTGTAGTTATTCGCTCAGGTTGACAACATCAGGACTTAATTCTTCGTGAATAGAATAGCCATGCAAATTCTGATTTCTTTAAAAGAACATTTAAATGTTCTTGTCTTAATACTTGGAATAAATTGCCAAATAATATGATTTTCGATACATTTAAGATCAAATGTTCAAACTATTTTTTAACTGTACAGAATGAAGATACCTGAATCTAATGTATTTTTTTTCTTCTGTTGAATGCATGTATGCATGTATTCTTATTCAATATTTATGCTGCTTTATATAACTGTATTATGTATTTTATTTTGTTTGTTTGTATTTTTTTTTTTGTATTAATAGTTTTTGAATGCCTCGGGGAAGATCAACATGTCATTGACATAATTGTTAAATGAGTTACATTTTATTATTATGAATTATTATTAATAATTAGTCATTAATCTTACTTTACGCAGTGACATGCAGTGCCATGTAATTCATGTAAATTTCCCATAACCCTAGCACTATTAAAATGAAAACAAACTTTATAAAAATAAAAATTACCAATAACTGAGTCAATGTTTTGATGTGTCACACTCAGAGAGCATGTGCAAGCTCAAGTTTCAACGTTTCTCATTTGGTTACGAACTGAATGGCCTTTTCTTTTAAACTCGTTAAAACTCAATAAAATGCTACTTCAAATATCTGCATATAGTTGTGACATTCTTGTAAATTAATTATAAGTATGTCAATTTTCCAGGTAAGTCAATCACACCTGTCAATCCAAAGTAACAGTCTTGATTTTGAAGCCGATCGTCGTACAACTGTAATCAAATGGGTGCATATCAAACAATAAAAAGGACTAAATACATGTGGTTTGTGTTCTATTTTGCATATTTCTGTGTTCTTATTTGTTCTAATGGTCAAGAAATGAAAATAAATATAAAGAATTATTAGTTTCGTATAAGCCTGGTTTTCGGTTTCAACTTTGAGTACCAGATACTCCTTTCTTGGAGAAAATTACAGCAACAAATATCTGTTTCATGTTCTTTAAGACTTTATGCAACTGTATGCATTTTGTAGATATTGATATTGTTCATATTCAAAATCCCTAGTTTTTTACTTACTATCACATTTAACAGCCTCCTTTCCTAGCAATGCCTAGAACTTGTAGAAGCACAGGTCTCCATAAGTTATTGACATAATTTTTGTGTACAGGAGGGCATTTACATGTAGCTCACTCTATGGGCACATGTTAATGTATGCTTTGTCTACCCAATTACTTATCATCACAAGTAACATAATGTCACATTTAGAACAAAACAACATTTTATATAATCTACAACATGGCTTCAGAAAAAACCGATCTTGTGAATCACAATTAATTGACTTCATTCAAGAACTATCATCTAGTAATAATAGTAACATTCAAATTGACCTTATCATTATGGACTTTGCTAAAGCGTTTGATAAAGTTCCTCACCAATGATTACTTTACAAACTTCAATACAATGGTATAAGGAAAAATACACTTAAAATTAAATGGATCCAAGCTTTTTTATCCGATAGAACACAAACAGTTGTAATAAATGGTATTTCTTCTACATCAGTGCCAGTTACATCTGGAGTCCCACAGGGTACTGTACTGGGCCCCATATTATTTCTCATTTACATTAATGACTTCTCTGAATATTTAACACATAGCAAATTAAGACTCTTTGCTGATGATAGCATCATATATAGAGAAATCAAATCTCAATCAGACTGTGATAAATTACAAGAAGATCTAAACGCTGCAGCAAAGTGGGAAGCAGATTGGCTTATGGCTTTCCACCCTGATAAATGTACTAAACTTTCAATTTCACATAAAAAGAAACCATATTTACATGATTACATCCTTCATAGTCACATTCTTGAATCTGTTACATCTGCTAAATATCTGGGCGTTACTCTACAATCAAATCTTAAATGGAACCTACATTATGACAACATTATCTCAAACGGCAATAAATCTTTAGGATTCCTTAAAAGAAATTTAAAAATATCAAACACAGACATTAAATCAAGAGCATATCAAGCAATAGTCAGACCTAAATTAGAATACAGCTGCAGTTTATGGGACCCTCACACAAAAGATGCTACCCAAAAAATAGAAATGGTTCAAAGAAGAGCAACTAGGTACATTTGTAACAACTACCATAACACCAGTAGCGTTACAAATATGATGAATAATTTAAAACTACCGACATTAGCTGAACGCCGCCTTAAAACACGTCTTATTATATTTTACAAAGTAATTCACGGCCTCATTGCCATACCATCTGAAATTTTATTACCAACAGACAGTAGAACAAGACAAAACCATCCAAATACTTATAGACATATACGAACCACAAAGGAAACATATAAGTGGTCATTTTTCCCACACACCATCATACAATGGAACATGCTACCTATAGCCACAGTACAGTCAACCACAGTTGACAGTTTCAGAGCACACCTTACACAAGGTGTTCTCTGCCAACTGATTTAAATTTTTGTATATAATTTTTATTTTAATCACTAGTTTTTGTAATATACATGCACAAATTGTCAGATTTGTATATATTTTTTTTCTTTGGCATCTACAAGAAAATTAAATTTTAACACGCATGCACAACAACAAGTAATCTTCAGTATCCTGAAGTTTTGTTGTATAACTGAAGAAGAAGAAGAATTCTCTTGCCTGGCTTCGACATATAAAATTCAAGATTTTTAATGACCAATATGCACTCATTGACCATTACAGGTTGTGGACAAATTGCCAAATGGTCAATAGTTCCCCAAGGCAAATGAGTAACAATTACCTCAATATGAGGGATACATATTTTTTAACTTGAAATTGCACATATTGTTCATAATAATGCAGCAAATTTTCCAAAAGATGGATAGCCCTTATCTGATTTACCATGTTTACTGAGACATGTGAGAATATGAAAATATTGAAAAATTTACTATTTTCCAGGCTACTAACTTTTTTTAAACCCAAAATGAAATTATGGTTCAATCAGTCAGGGGTACTACTTGTACAAGTAATCTTTATTTACTTGAAGAAGTAAATAAAATATACTTATACAAGTCAAGGATTTGTATAGAAATCCTTGTACAAGTTAATTATATTGTTTGAATAATCTCCCCTTAATTTTCAAAAAAATTTACTTGTATAAGTAAATTTTTTTTACAATCCCACAAAAATTCTCAAGGTTTGAGATGTAAAATCATGCCTTTAACAATTTTTCTCAGGTTAGCTTATAATTTTTGATAAGAGTTCAATGTTTCATCTCATTAATTCAACAAAGAAACTGATTGAGCAAAGATCTTAAGTATTTGCGCAAGGCCTTCAAAAATTGCCCCTTGGGGGCTTGTAAATGATCAGTGTTCTAAAGATAACAGACAAATGAGATTTTCATTGTCCATGAAATTACACTTAAATGAATAGTAAAGACATCTGCAAAGGACAGACAATTCAAAATTCTGTTAGAGCAAAGAAGTTCTAAGAATTCAAGAAAAGAAGATAGGATGACTTTTTTACTTGTATAAGTAAAAAAAATCTAAATGTCTAAGGGACATAACTAGGCCAAAAAATAATTTACTTATACAAGTAAATAAAATACACTTGTATAAGTATCCTACAAATTTACTTATATAAGTATATTATAATTACTTCTTCAAGTAAATAAAAATTACTTGTACAAGTAGTACCCCTGACTGTCAATGGATTTTTCAATTTTTCAATTAGTGCCATTTCATGATTTTAAGTAAATGTACATGTAAAACAACTCCATTAAAAAAAAAATTGATTTTTAGGATTATCTAATGATTACTCAATTGAGGGGTAGTTTAGTTCCGAAATACAATGTAGTCGTTTTTACCGCATCTGATTTAATGTTACATACAAAAGTCACATGATAACTTTAGAAATCTATGCAGTGTCGGGATCAAAACAACATTGCCTGCTTAGAAACATCAACATATGAGCCATGTCACCTTACAGTCGGAAAAAATAATGAGATGTGGTATGATTGCCAATGAGACAGCTATCCACCAGAGTTCAAATGAAGTGAAAGTTAGCAATTATAGGCAATTGTGTCATGTGTGTAGCTTTCAACAATGAAAAAATCCATACTGTATAGTCTACTATATAAGGCCCTGACATGAAAAATGTGAAACAATTCAAACGAGAAAACCAACTGCATAATCTATATCAGAACAATTTATGAAAAAAACCAACATGACACTGACATGAACCAACGACAACCACTGAACTACAGGTTCCTGTCTTGTGACAGGCACTTAAAGAATGTGGTGGGGTTAAACATGTTTGTTAGCACTCAATACTTTTTTTATTTACTTTAATGAAATAAATTACACATTTACATGCAAATATTAAATCCTTCAAACACAAATCTCAAGTTCTGAGATTTTACTACAATTGACCTAAATTATGCAGGTTGACCAAATAATGTTTGCAAAACAACCATTCTTTATTATTTTTAGCCCACCTTGCTTAATAGGCCATGTCACAGTTGCTATCATTTGTCATCTATTCTTGTCCTAAGTCAGGAACCTGTTGTTCAGTGGTTGTCGTTTGTTGGTGTGGTTCATAGGCAGGTGGTTTCTCGTTTCTCATTTTTTTATATAGATTACACCGTTGGTTTTCCTGTTTGAATTCTTTTACACTAGTCATTTTGGGGCCCTTTATAGCTTACTTTTCGGTGTGAGCCAAGGCTCCGTGTTGAAAGCCGTACTTTGACCTATAATTGTTAACTTTTTATACGACCGCAAAAATTAAAAATTTTTTGGTCGTATATTGGTATGACGTTGTTGTCGTCGTCGTCGTCGTCTGGCGTCGTCCGGCGTCGTCTGAAGACACATTGGTTTTCGCACTCTAACTTTAGTTTAAGTGAATGGATCTCTGTGAAATTTTACCATAAGGTTCAATACCACAAAAGGAAGGTTGAGATTGATTTTGGGGGTTATGGTACCAACAGTTAAGGAATTAGGGGCCAAAAAGGGGCCAAAAATAAGCATTTTTGTAACTTCCAGACATAACTTGTGTGTTAGTGTATGGATCTCTCTGACATTGTACCACAAGGTTCCATATCACAAAGGGAATGCTGGGATTGATTTTGGGGGTAATTGCCTCAAAATTTAAGGAATAAGGGGCCAAAAAAGGGGCAAAAAACAAGCATTTTACTAGTTTCATGATAATAACTTGTGTGTAAGTGTATGGATCTTTCTGAAATTGAACTACAAGGTTCCATATCACAAAGGGAAAGCTGGAATTGAGTTTGGGGGTAATTGCCCAAAACGTTTAGGAATAAGGGGCCAAAAATAGCATTTTTCTAGTTTCCAGACAATTACTTGTGTTCAAGTGTATGGATCTCTCTGAAATTGTACTGCAAGGTACCATACCACAAAGGGAAGGCTGGGATTGATTTTGGGGGTAATTGCCTCAAAATTTTAGGAATTAGGGGCCAAAAAGGGGAAAAAAACAAGCATTTTTCTAGTTTCAGGACAATAACTTGTGTTCAAGTGTATGGATCTCTCTGAAATTGTACTGCAAGGTTCCATACCACAAAGGGAAGGCTGGGATTGAGTTTGGGGGTGATGAATCATAAGGGGGTTCAAAAAATTTGGGGGGGGGGATTTTTTTTTTTCCCTTTTTTTTCTTTTTTCCTTTTAAAATTTTCCATTTTAAGTTGGTTATTTCTGATTTATATTTAAAAACAAATAATAATGATATGGTAGGAGATACACACCAAACAGGATGTGTAAATTATTATATAATAAGTATTGTGCAATAGCAAGAAATTTTCAATTGCACAGTATTGCACAATAGCAAGAAATCTTCCATTGCACAGTATTGCGCAATAGCAAGAAATCTTCAATTGCACAGTATTGCGCAATAGCAAGAAATATCCAATAGCACAATTTTGCGCAATAGCAAGAAATTGTCAATTGTACAGTATTGCACAATAGCAAGAAATATTCAATTGCACAGTATTGTGCAAAAGAAGATACTTCGTATAAATTGCTTATTTCTTGACCAATTTCAATGGGGTTTTATTCTTGAATTCTTGGGGTTCTTTAATATGCTGAATCTAACCGTGTATTAAGTTTTTGGATTTTGGGCCCCGTTTTTAAATTGGTCCACATTGAGGTCCAAAGGGTCCAAAATTGAACTTTGTTTGATTTCATCAAAAATTGAATTATTGGGGTTCTTTGATATGCCGAATCTAACCGTGTATTTAGATTCTTAATTTTTGGTTCCGTTTTCAAATTGGTCTACATTAAGGTCCAAAGGGTCCAAAATTAAACTTAGTTTGATTTTAACAAAAATTGAATTCTTAGGGTTATTTGATATGCTGAATCTAAACATGTATTTAGATTTTTGATTATGGGCCCAGTTTTCAAGTTGTTCCAAATCGGGGTCCAAAATTAAACTTTGTTTGATTTCAACAAAAATTGAATATATGGGGTTCTTTGATATGCTGAATCTAACCATGTATTTTGATTTTTGGGCCCCGTTATTAACTTTGTCCACATTGAGGTCAAAAGGGTCCTAAATTAAACTTTGTTTGATTTCATAAAAAATTGAATTCTTGGGGGTCTTTGATATGCTGAATCTAACCATGTATTTAGATTTTGGATATTGGACCATAATAGTTGAATGTCCAATTTAAAATTTTTAATTTCTTAGACCACATTCATTCTGTGTCAGTAACCTATGCTGTGTCAAATATTTAATCACAATCCAAATTCAGAGCTGTATCAAGCTTGAATGTTGTGTCCATACTTGCCCCAACTGTTCAGGGTTCGACCTCTGCGGTCGTATCAAGCTGCGCCCTGCGGAGCATTTTATTATACATTGTGACATGGACATGTTGGATAGAGAGTTGTCTCATTGGCACCATACCACATTTTCTTATTTATATTGTGGTCATCTGTACATGTAAGCTTTTTTAAAGGCCCAACTTCTGAAACCACTGACCAATTTCAAAGTTGTTTTTGTCTCCTCCAAACAACCAATATGTTTGCCGTGGTTAAAATAAAACATAAGGAAAAAATGCAAGTAATTATCAGTTACATTTGTATCTTGAAAACAGTAATAGATACAGAAAAATCTGACAGGGGTAGCAATACTTAGAGCTTCTAGCTTTTCTGATATTGTCTTATAAGAGTAATTTCCCAAAATCTCAATTGTAACTTGGACCAATTCAGTCATGTATTATTCAACATGGTCATGATGGTCAGAGATTAAAGACTAAGAAAGCTTAAACATGTTATTAAAACTGAAACTGAAAGGAAAATAATGATGAGTTATTAAAAGTTTTTTATAGATGTATTCATATATACATTGTTATAATACAATAATATTTACATATATCTTTTGTAGGTTTAGTCACAACAGTGTGTAGGTAGAAGTAATATTAGAGAAACAATCTGCCAAAGCTATGTGCAAAGGATATACTGTGATGTAGTACTTTTTATTCTATAAATAAAAAATATGAAGATTTATCCAACAACCTACTGCATGAACAGGGCCTTAAGGTTACAACTTACAAGATTGTCATCCAATTCTACCAGTTGCTATAACAACATTAGAGAAACTGACACATTATCTGATAAACACACAGTTAACCTGCAGAACATTTCTGAAGGGAGTTATTACAATCATCAAAACAGAAGAAGAATACTAAAGGGACATTACTCTTGCGGAAGATATATTCAAAGACAACACTGCAGTAGTTTCGTGGATGGAAACATTTCAGATGGTCTCCGTTCTACGCCTCCATGGAGAATATTATTTTTTGGAACTGATCATTTCTCTCTTTTTACCTTAAAATGTTTAAATGAGAATAGGTAATAATTTTGTACCAATTGTGTATACCGGTATATCAATTTTCATGACTTTATATTCATCATTCTTATTATTTGAACTATTAAAACATTGTTAATAGATAGCCAAGGGAAAGTAAATGTTATAATGTTTTGTAATTAGAACCATCTTATTCAAATTTTTATCTAGAAATCAAAATTTATACATCACAAAATGCATAGTTGTCTCATTTGCAATCATACCACATCTCCTTATTTTTATATTTTAATTGAACAAACATGTTTGTTTGTTTGTTTGTTTGTTTGTTTGTTTGTTTGTTTGTTTGTTTATTTTCAATACTTTGAATTATAATTAAAAATTTAGATAGAAAACACAATGGCCATAAGTAAAAAGAAGAAAAGACAAAACAATCCTCAAAACTTTAAACAGAAAACTAAATGTTTAGTAACAAGAACACCAGAGAACAGGGAGGTGTGATAAGTCAGGTGCTCTGGGAGGGAAAGCAATTCCTACTACACTACCACAATGTACAACATATACATGATGTACCTTTAGATATGACAAAGGGATAACATTTGATTTTTTTTTACCTGTATGCCAAATAAAAGATAAAAATTCTGTGTTTAACATAGAAAATTGTTGTGCACTTTAGATGTAATGTATATCATACCAATTGAAGACAAAACTTTTACTTAAGATCATGAAAATACTGTCCTGACAGCAGAATTAGGCTGGACACAGTCTACCAGATAAACATTTAACCTTACATCCTACATAGATTTTCAGAATTGTATGATTATATAATTTAAAGTAATTTAAGTAAGCCTCAAAGTTTCATGAAACCATAATGACAAAAAATTTCTTTACAGATTGCAAGATAATGGCAGTGTTGTTGAAAGTATAGAAGTTGTAACTGGCAAAGAAAAAGTAAGACCATGTGTACAAATATTCTAGTTTTTAAAAGCTCAAGTACAATACACAAATACATAAATCTGGTAACATTGGAAGTTTAGGTTTAAAAAAGCAGGTTTTATCTTAAAATATAATCTTGGTAAACTTATACTTAATTTTTGATTCCCCTGAATAATTCCAAACCAGCTAGCACTTTAAATTTTTTCACAGATTATATATTTTGCTTTTGTTACAATGCTGTATTCAAACACCTCTTCTATGACTATCAAATGTACTGGTACATGTACAGGTTTTCAAGACCCTCAGAACCGTTTGTCCTAGTTGCAAGCTTTAAATTTCTGGTCCTACGAATAGTTTCAGTAAAGTAGAACAATTCTTGGATAATATGCCTGCATAACCAAATAATTAATGTATGTTGACAACAAATATGGTTTAATGTCTAGACAGATTCCCATGAAATTTGCACTCATTTGTTTAAGAGCATACGATACAGTTACAGGGGAGGTAATGACGTTGCTAACGTAAAATGTTATTTTTCACGACGTCAAACTGTGACAAATTGGGAAAAGATGCATTTTCGACTGATTTTTATCAATCGGATTGATTTTACTTGAAAACAAGATCATGGACCCTTCTTTTTAAAAATGACATTTGGCTTGAAAATGTATGAAGATTCTTTGTGCCAATTTTAATGAACAAATCACTAATGCATTTTTTTTAAATTAGATAAATATACAGCAAAAAATTACGTTCTTTGGCTAAAATCATGAAAATGTGATAAAAATTAATAATTTCCAAAGATTTGTTACACAAATTCAAAGCACACTTAAGTAGAGAAGATATTCAAGATGCTTTTACAAAAATCTGCTTGCGTTTTTCTTTTTAAACAAAAAAGCTAAGTATGTCTTTTCAAAGGATAGAAATGTCCAAGAAACCAAAATTTCCAGTAAATGTTTGAAATTTCAACCCCATTGATTTCTAAAATTAGCACATTTTTTATTACATATTTGAATTGACTAGATGAAAAATAGCTTGTATGCAAACTTTCGTCAAAAATTCACCGTAGGATCAAAACTGTTTCGTATGCCCTTAAGGCTAATTTAGAGAACTGCCTCTGAATATTGAAAAAAGTTGCATTTATTCTTCCAAAGATACATAGTTAAAAATCTGTAAAATATGTCTATAAATGTGTAGAGGGTGTGTGAACAGTATTATTTGTTATTTCTGTGAATATTTCCCTTGTAATTGATTTTATGTATGGAAGTATTGAATGAAATGAATTGCTATGTCACCTGAATTTTTTTTATTTAAACTTTGTTGTATTATGCAGATGATATTAATTTCAACTTTTACATATTTAAGAAATCTGTAAGATGTTATGCTGAGCAAGCAGGATTAGAAGTTCATAATTGGCCAATTGTTGTACAAGATGGTCAATATGACGTTGGAGTTCTGGTGTCATTCGGCAGCTTGATTCCAGAAAAAGTTATAAATAGCTTTCCATAGTAGGTGGAATCTTTTGGATTTAGAAAGTTTTATATATATGCATAAAATAAAATTTCAGAAATTTTATGAGACAAATGCTGAAGGATCAAAACAATAGAAAAAATAAAATTAAAAATAAGATCTCTGGAATTTAAGTCTGATGTGTGTTTACATGCTTTAGTCTCCCTGTATTAACTGCCCAATCAAAATATTTTTAATGCTAAATTCTGTAATAAGTTTAATAGGTCAATCAAAGACAGCAAATCATGAGTCTGAGTAAGTGTTCTCTATTCATACTCTATTGCTAGTATAAATATAAGCCAATCAACAGCTAGTATTTATTTAAACCTGAATAAATAGAAAAATATTTTTTCTGTTTTAATTGATTTTGGAGACTATTTTTTTTCAATGAAAATTCTGCTGTATTAAAGAATTTGTTGTTTTATTCCAGTGGTATATTAAATGTTCATCCAAGTTTACTACCAAGATGGAGGGGAGCCTCACCACTTGTACATACCATATTAAATGGAGACAAAGAAACAGGGATATCAATAATGGAAATAAGACCCAAACAGTAAGTGCTTCTATTGTTTTGCCGTTATTATATCTCCGCTACAAAAGGAGGGTCTATATTGGTTTATGTCTGTCAGTCACTCTGTCCATCCATTCCATAAAATTTTTATCAGAAAATACAAATAAGAGCTTAAATTTTTAAATCAATATAAAAATAAGAAAATGTGGTATAATTGCCAATGAGACATCTCTCCACCAGAGACCAAATGACATAGAAGTTAACAACTGTAGGTCACCGTACGGCCTTCAACAATGAGCAAAGCACAAACTGCTGTCCGCTATAAAAGGCCCCAAAATGACAAAATGTAAAACAATTCAAACAAGAAAAACTAACGGCCTGATTTATGTTTGTTCTGAGCATGCTATACCGTGTGGTGCAATTTTAGATTTGTTGCTTTGTCAATTCTGTTTAACAATTACTTATATATTCTTTATACACACCTTGTTTTAAATGTTCATCCCATTTTTCTCAGGAATTGCAAATCAAGGCTTTCTGAAATATGGAAATAAGCTTCATGTGAGCATACCATATTGTGTGATGTGTTTCATATCCATCAAACATCAACTTCCTGTTTACCGAAAAACTTATAAGAGGTTGTATCATTAGTGACCAATAGCTCTAAGTTCAACATGTTTTTGAAGAAAAAATAAATCAATTAAATTTAAAAAATTAAATCTAGGAGTTAAGGATATATTCTTCTGACCTTACAGTCTCGTTGAAATCTCGTTCTGGAATTATTTCCAAAACATGTGATACAAGTGGAAAATATCAATGAATTTAAAAAATGTTATAATCAAACATAACTCTGTCAAAAAATTGTGTATTTACAATGAGTAGTTTTTGAGTAATCAATTTTTCAAATTTTATTACCAATCAAGTCAGTCTTTTTAGCCAAAACTTTGAGAAAATGGGTGAGGGGTACAAGAAATGACTTTACCAGAAACATGTACATCCCATATCCCTTTTTTCTTTTCAAATTTCTTAGAGGTGTATTTTTTCAATCATTTATAACAAAGAAGTTGAAATAATATGCATTTTGTTCTTAAAACAGAGAAAAATCACAAATTTACAGAATTGACAGCATGGTTAATTTGACACAAAAAAGCATCAAAATATGATAAAACTTTCTTAAATTAACACCTACCTATAGTTTTTTTAAGTTAAATTTATTCAGATTAGTCCACTTCATCTTTATTGAAAGTATGAAAAAAAGTTTAATTGTGGAACCGTGATTTTTTTCACGATAATAGCCCAAAAATAGGTAAAACTTGATGAAAAATGGGAAAATCATAAAAATTGGGTACTTTTAAAGGGCCTTGCAAAAAAAGAAGTGCACCACCATATCATTTTTTCTTCACCAATTATTTTTTTACAGTCATATAAAACCAAAAATCAGGTAAAGAAAAAAAGTTTAATTCTAGAACTTTTTGGCTCCTCAGAGGTGTACATCCTTAAGGGGGAGGGTTCAGCACTCACAAACATGCTTAACTAGCCAAATTCTTTATGTGCCTGTCCCAAGTCAGGAGCCTGTTATTCAGTGGTTGTCATTTGTTCATGTCGTCAAATTTACTTTTTATACGACCGCAAAAAAATTTTGTGGTCGTATATTGGTATGACGTTGGCGTCGTCGTCGTCGTCATCGTCCGGCGTCGTCGTCCGGCGTCGTCGTCCGAAGACACATTGGTTTTCGCACTCTAACTTTAGTTTAAGTGAATGGATCTTTTTGAAATTTGACCATAAGGTTAAATACCACAAAAGGAAGGTTGGGATTGATATTGGGGGTTATGGTACCAACAGTTAAGGAATTAGGGGCCAAAAAGGGGCCAAAAATAAGCATTTTCTAGTTTCCAGACAATAACTGTGGAACGGTGTATGGATCTCTCTGAAATTATACTACAAGTTTCCATACCACAAAGGGATGGTTAGGATTTGCTTTGGGGGGTTATGGCTCAAACCGTTTAGGAATTAGGGGCAAAAAAGGGGGAAAAACAAGGTTGTCCTGGTTAATGGACAAATACTTTAGTACAAAACATAATTTAAAGCAGTGTAAGGGAGATAAATCAAATACATCATTGAAATTATCTCCCTTACACTGCTTTTAAATTATGTATAAAGTAATGGTTAATGAACAATAAAGATAATTTAAAACAGTGTAAGGGAGGTAATCCAAATACAAAGTTTTGGTTACTTCCCTTACACTGCTTTTAAATTATGTTTAAAGAAATAAATATTTATAAAGGAAGACCAGTAAAAATATCTGCAAATGTTGCATCTTTTTTTTTTACAAAAAAATCCATATGAAAGATTTGACACTATATTTTTATACGACCGCAAAAAAATTTTTGTGGTCGTATATTGGTATGACGTTGGTGTCGTCGTTGTCGTCGTCCGGCGTCGTCGGCGTCGTCCGAAGACACATTGGTTTTCGCACTCTAACTTTAGTTTAAGTGAATGGATCTTTATGAAATTTTACGACAAGGTTCAATACCACAAAAGGAAGGTTGGGATTGATTTTGGGGGTTATGGTAATAACAGTAAAGGAATTAGGGGCCAAAAAGGGGCCAAAAATAAGCATTTTTGTAACTTCCAGACATAACTTGTGTGTTAGTGTATGGATCTCTCTGACATAGTACCACAAGGTTCTATATCACTAAAGGAATGCTGGGATTGATTTTGGGGGTAATTGCCTCCAAATTTTAGGAATTAGGGGCCAAAAAAGGGGCAAAAAACAAGCATTTTTCTAGTTTCATGACAATAACTTGTGTGTAAGTGTATGGATCTTTCTGAAATTGTACTACAAGGTTCCATATCACAAAGGGAAAGCTGGGTTTGAGTTTGGGGGTAATTGCCCTAAACGTTTAGGAATTTGGGGCCAAAAAGGGGCCAAAAAACACATTTTTTTCTAGTTCCCAGACAATAACTTGTGTTCAAGTGTATGGATCTCTCTGAAATTGTATTGCAAGGTACCATACCACAAAGGGAAGGCTGGGATTGAGTTTGGGGGTGATGAATCATAATGGGGGTTCAAAAAATTTTGGGGGGGGGATTTATTTTTTTTTCCTTTTTTTTCTTTTTTTCCTTTTTTGTTTCTTTTAAAATTTTCCATTTTAAGTTGGTTATTTCTGATTTATATTTAAAATCAAATAATAATGATATGGTAGGAGATACACACCAAACAGGATGTGTAAATTATTATATAATAAGTATTGTGCAATAGCAAGAAATTTTCAATTGCACAGTATTGCACAATAGCAAGAAATCTTCAATTGCACAGTATTGCGCAATAGCAAGAAATCTTCAATTGCACAGTATTGCGCAATAGCAAGAAATATCCAATAGCACAATATTGCGCAATAGCAAGAAATTGTCAATTGTACAGTATTGCGCAATAGCAAGAAATATTTAATAGCACAGGATTGTGCAAAAGAAGATACTTCCTATAAATTGCTTATTTCTTGACCAATTTCAATGGGGTTTTATTCTTGATTTCATAGGGTTCTTTAATATGCTGAATCTAACCGTGTATTTAGTTTTTGGATTTTGGGCCCCGTTTTTAAATTGGTCCACATTGAGGTCCAAAGGGTCCAAAATTAAACTTTGTTTGATTTCATCAAAAATTGAATTATTGGGGTTCTTTGATATGCCGAATCTAACTGTGTATTTAGATTCTTAAATTTTGGTTCCGTTTTCAAATTGGTCTACATTAAGGTCCAAAGGGTCCAAAATTAAACTTTGTTTGATTTCATCAAAAATTGAATTATTGGGTTCTTTGATATGCCGAATCTAACAGTGTATTTAGATTCTTAATTTTTGGTTCCGTTTTCAAATTGGTCTACATTAAGGTCCAAAGGGTCCAAAATTAAACTTAGTTTGATTTTAACAAAAATTGAATTCTTAGGGTTCTTTGATATGCTGAATCTAAACATGTATTTAGATTTTTGATTATGGGCCCAGTTTTCAAGTTGGTCCAAATCGGGGTCCAAAATTAAACTTTGTTTGATTTCAACAAAAATTGAATATATGGGCTTCTTTGATATGCCGAATCTAACCATGTATTTAGATTTTTGATTTTTGGGCCCCATTATCAACTTTGTCCACATTGAGGTCAAAAGGGTCCAAAATTAAACTTTGTTTGATTTCATCAAAAATTGAATTATTGGGGTTCTTTGATATGCCGAATCTAACAGTGTATTTAGATTCTTAATTTTTGGTTCCGTTTTCAAATTGGTCTACATTAAGGTCCAAAGGGTCCAAAATTAAACTTAGTTTGATTTTAACAAAAATTGAATTCTTAGGGTTCTTTGATATGCTGAATCTAAACATGTATTTAGATTTTTGATTATGGGCCCAGTTTTCAAGTTGGTCCAAATCGGGGTCCAAAATTAAACTTTGTTTGATTTCAACAAAAATTGAATATATGGGGTTCTTTGATATGCTGAATCTAACCATGTATTTAGATTTTTGATTTTTGGGCCCTGTTATCAACTTTGTCCAGATTGAGGTCAAAAGGGTCCAAAATTAAACTTTGTTTGATTTCATCAAAAATTGAATTATTGGGGTTCTTTGATATTCCAAATCTAACTGTGTATTTAGATTTTTAATTTTAAGTCCCGTTTTTATACGACCGCAAAAAAATTTTGTGGTCGTATATTAGTATGACGTTGGCGTCGTTGTCGTCGTCCGGCGTCATCGTCCGAATACACAATGGTTTTCGCACTCTAACTTTAGTTTAAGTGAATGGATCTCTATGAAATTTTACCATAAGGTTCAATACCACAATAGGAAGGTGGGGATTGATTTTGGGGGTTATGGTACCAACAGTTAAATAATTAGGGGCCAAAAAGGGGCCGAAAATAAGCATTTTTGTAACTTCCAGACATAACTTGTGTGTTATTGTATGGATCTCTTTGACATTGTACTACAAGATTACATATCACAAAGGGTCGATGATGGGATTGATTTTGGGGTTAATTTCCTCGAAATTTTAGGAATAAGGGGCCAAAAGGGGGCAAAAAACAAGCATTTTTCTAGTTTCATGACAATAACTTGTGTGTAAGTGTATGGATCTTTCTGAAATTTTACTACAAGGTTCCATTTCGCAAAGGGAAAGCTGAAATTGAGTTTTGTGGTAATTGCCCAAAACGTTTAGTAATAAGGGGCCTAAAAAGGGGTGAAAAATAAGCATTTTTTAGTTTCTAGACAATAACTTGTGTTCAAGTGTATGGATCTCTCTAAAATTGTATTACAAGGTACCATACCACAAAGGCAAGGCTGTTATTGAGCTTGGTTTGGGGGGGAAGGGGGGGGGGGTGATGAATCATAGGGGGGGGGGTCAAAAAAGGGGTAATTATTTTTTTTCGTTTAAGGAATAAGGGGAAAAAAGGTTAAAAAACTAGGGTTTCCATTTTAATAGACAAATAATTGAGTAAAGAACATTATTTAAAAGCAGTGTAAGGTTGGTAATTCAAACTCATTTAAATATCTCACCTGCACTATGTTTGAATTATGTAAATTGGAAATTTGCCAATTATTTTAGTATAATAAACTTCATTGGAAATTTGCCAATATAAAATTTTGCTGATGAAGGTTTTTTGTTTACCTTTAGTCTGACTATGATGTCATTTTCTATTTTAATAACCTTATGATGTAGTTAAATTTTTTTTAATACTTTTATGATGTATTTTAATGCGCTTTTATGGTTGCAAATTTATTGTTTTAAATTTAATAAACTCCATTGGAAATTTACCAATAGTTTGTTTATTTTTAGCTATGACTATGATGTCATTTTCTATTTAATTTTAAGGTTACAAATTAATTTCAGTTTTAAATATTATTGTAAAATGTTTGCCCAAAACATTTATTAATAAGTGGCCAAAAAAGGGGGCAAAAATAAGCATTTTTTTAGTTTCCAGACATTAACTTGTGTTCAAGTGTATGGATTTCTCTGAAATTGTACTTAAAGGTACCATACCACAAAGGGAAGTGGGTCAAAAAATTTGGGGGGGGGGGATTTTTTTTCCTTTTTTTTTTCTTTAAAATTTTCCATTTTAAGTTGGTTAATTCTGATCACAAAGAGAAAGTTGGAATTGAGTTTGGGGGATAATTGCTCAAATGTTTAGGAATAAGGGGCTAAAAAAGGGGTTAAAAATAAGCATTTTTTTTTAGTTTCCAACAATTAATTGTGTTTAAGTAATTGGATCTCTGTGAAATTGTACTGCAAGGTACCATACCACAAACTGAAGGCTGGGATTGAGTTTGAGGGGGGGGGGGGGGGGGGGCGTGATGTGTGAAAATTTTCCACTTAAAGTTGGTTAATTATTTCTGATTTAGATATAAAAGCAAATAATAATGATGTGGTTTGATTTTATCAAAAACTTAAATTGAAGTTATGTATATTGTAAATTTAGGTTACATTGGAATTTAAGAATTGGCTTTGGGGTAGGGTTATGGCTCAAACCTTTAAATAATAAGGGAAAAAAAGGTGAAAAAACAAGGGTTTCCAGGTTAATAGACAAATAAGTACAAAACATTATTTAAAAGCAGTGTAAGGTTGGTAATTCAAACTCATTTAAATATCTCACTTACACTGCTTTTAAATTATGTAAATTGGAAATTTGCCAATAACTTTATTGTTAATAAATGCATTGGAAATTTGCCAACAATTTTAGTATAATAAACTTCATTGGAAATTTGCCAATATAAAATTTTGCTGATGAAGGTTTTTTGTTTACCTTTAGCCTTGACTATGAAGTCATTTTCTATTTTTATAGCCTTATGATGTAGTTGAATTATTTAATACTTTTATGATGTGTTTAAATGGGGTTTTATGGTTGCAAATTTATTGTTTTAGTTTAATAAACTCCATTTAAAATTTGGTAATAAAAAAAATGTTTGTTTATTTTTAGCTATGATTATGATGTCATTTTCTATTTTACTTTTATGGTTGCAAAGAAATTTTTATTTTAAGATATTACTGTTAAATGATGCTGATTAAGGTTTTTGCTATGTTTAGCCATGACTATGATGTCATTTTCTATTTTAATATCTGTCATGATGTATTTAAATGGGCTTTTATGGTTACAAAGGAATTTTATTTTTAGATATTACTGTAAAATGTTGCTGATAAAGGATTTTGTTTATTTTTAGCCATGACTATGATGTCATTTTCTATTTTAATACCTTTATTATGTAATTTCCATTTTTAGATATTACTGTTAAATGATGCTGATTGAGGGTTTGAATGCTGGGATTGATTTTGGGGGTAATTGCCTCCAAATTTTAGGAATTAGGGGGCAAAAAACAAGCATTTTTCTAGTTTCATGACAATAACTTGTGTGTAAGTGTATGGATATTTATGAAATTGTACTACAAGGTTCCATATCACAAAGGGAAAGCTGGAATTGAGTTTGGGGGTACTTGCCCAAAACGTTTAGGAATAAGGGGCCAAAAATAAGCATTTTTCTAGTTTCCAGACAATAACTTGTGTTCAAGTGTATGGATCTCTCTGAAATTGTACTGCAAGGTACCATACCACAAAGGGAAGGCTGGGATTGTTTTTGGGGGTAATTGTCTCAAAATGTTAGGAATTAGGGGCCATAAAGGGGCAAAAAAACAAGCATTTTTCTAGTTTCATGACAATAACTTGTGTGTAAGTGTATGGATCTTTATGACATTGTACTGCAAGGTTCCATATCACAAAGGGAAACTTGGTTTGAGTTTGGGGGTAATTGCCCTAAACTTTTAGGAATTTGGGGCCAAAAAGGTGCAAAAAACCCAAGCATTTTTCTAGTTTCCAGACAATAATTTGTGTTCAAGTGTATGGATCTCTCTGAAATTGTACTGCAAGGTACCATACCACAAAGGGAAGGCTGGGATTGAGTTTGGGGGTGATGAATCATAAGGGGGTTTCAAAAAATTTGGGGGGGGGATTTTTTTTTCCTTTTTTTTCTTTAAAATTTTCCATTTTAAATTGGTTATTTCTGATTTATATATAAAAGCAAATAATAATGATATGGTTTGAATAGGTAAATTAAAAAATTTTAAGTTCTTAGACTACTTTCATTCTGTGTGAGAAACCTATGCTGTGTCAAATATTTAATTACAATCCAAATTCAGTGCTGTATCAAGCTTGAATGTTGTGTCCATACTTGCCCCAACTGTTCAGGGTTCGACCTCTGCGGTCGTATCAAGCTGCGCCCCAGCGGAGCATTTTATTTAAATTGGTCTACATTAAGGTCCAAAGGGTCCAAAATTAAACTTAGTTTGATTTTAGCAAAAATTGAATTATTGGGGTTCTTTGATATGCTGAATCTAAACATGTGTTTAGATTTTTGATTATGGGCCCAGTTTTCAAGTTTGTCCAAGTTGGGGTCCAAAATTAAACTTTGTTTGATTTCAACAAAAATTGAAAATATGGGGTTCTTTGATATGCTGAATCTAACCATGTATTTTGATTTTGGACATTGGACCATAATAGGTAAATTAAAAAAATTCAAGTTCTTAGACCACATTCTTTCTGTGTCAGAAACCTATGCTGTGTCAAATATTTAATAACAATCCAAATTCAGAGCTGTATCAAGCTTGAATGTTGTGTCCATACTTGCCCCAACTGTTCAGGGTTTCGACCTCTGCGGTCGTATCAAGCTGCGCCCCAGCGAAGCATTTTATTATGAATTATACTGTTATAAATTAGCCCGTTAGTTTTCCATTGAATTGTTTCACATTTTTCATGTCCTTTTATAGCTGACTATATGATATCAGCTTTTCTCATTGTCGAAGGCTGTATGGTGAACTATCATTGCTAATATCTTTGTCATTTGAACTTTGGTGGATAGTTGTCTCATTGGCAATCATATCAAATCTCCTTATTTGGAAATACAACAGATTATTGTTATGTAAACTTCTACCATTGTCTACTTATAGTCTACTTGAAAGGTATATTTTGATGAACAAAAGGTGATGTGGTGTATACATTAATGAGACAGCAACACAATGTTACATCTAGAGGTCAACATATATATTATATTGACTGGCTTAATATTTGATACGATTATTATGTTGAAGGCATCATCATCAGCATTTCAAAATCCATAACTCTAGAAATATTTCAAGCTTTAATCCAACTGGTGTCTTAAAAGTTGTGAATAAATTATGGTAGAGAGCACCAAAAGATCTGCCATCAATACCTAATTCTCTAAATGACAAAATATATTAAGATATAAGACCATCACTGTTGTATATTTTTAGTTTTGATACTGGACCTGTGTTGATACAAGAAAAGTTTCCAGTGCCTCCAGACTGTACAACAAGACAGTTACATAATACTTTAGGACCTATTGGAGGGAAAATGGTAAAGTAAAAAAAAAATCACTTCTAGTTGTAAGTCATGAACAACTCAGTATAATTTATGATCAATTTTGGTCTTAGTTTATTGAATAAGTACTAGATATTGTATCTGTTCTTCTGATATACTTGTGGAAGAACAAAGGAGTAGGCCCAGTAAGACCCCTTTTTGGCCCCAAAATATAGCAGTTTTACAAAATTGTTATTATGTAAATTCTTAGCTATTTATTGGAAAGAAGAATACTTCTGTTACATAAATATGGGCTGTTTTTGACAATACAATGCACATGTATCGGGTACTAGCATCATTAAGTCATGCTAAATTACTGAAATCTTCGAAATTTTAGCATTTTGGTTACTTTTTAGACGGTTTCCGTCTGAAATGGAAGTGGCCGCATTTGTGTTCATTCTTAATATTTAAATGTAAGTTGTATTTGATGATATTACATAACATATATAAAGGTTGAGAATGAACACAGATGCGGCCACTTTCATTTTTGACAAAAACCGTCTGAAAAGTGACATATTATGGCATATTTGATATATTTTTCATATTTATGCTTGAATTTGAGCGTCTTTAATGACTAAATCAGTTCAAATCTTTCACATAAACTAATTGAATCGACTGAAGTAGACACTTAAGTGTTTAAAAAGTGTCCAAAATCTTTCATCAGATGAACCTGAATTTTGAGGCCAAAATCGGCCCTTACCGGACCTACTCCTTTAAGAAGTTTTCTATTTGTATGGAAAGAATAGCTTGGTAAATGAACTAACCTGTTAATTATTTAGCTTAATAGTAGTTACAGTTTTTATTTCATTTTTATTTTATTAAATATTTTGTTAAGAGACCAAATGACATAGAAGTTAAGAACTATGTTTCACCATTCAGCCTTCGACATGAGCAAAACCCTTACCGCAAAGTAAGATGCAAAACAATTCAAACAAGAAAACTAACAGCCTGATTTACGTTCAAAACTATAAAACAAAAACAAAAATGTGATAAACAGCATCAAACAACAACCACTGAATTCAAGGCTCCTGATTTTGATTTAAATGGTTTTATATCATTTTCTTAAATTTCATTATTTAAGTTTTTAAGATGTTATACAATTAACAATTTATTGTACAGTTGTCTAGTATGTTGTTAAACAGCTTTATCAATAAAGTATACAATTTTGCTTTTCAGTTGTTAAAAGGTTTATACAATTTACCAACCCTGGAGAGACTAGAAGTTCCCCAGTCTGGAAAGGAAGTTAGCTATGGTTTGTAAAATTAGAAAATGAAAAATATAAATTTAATATCACACAAGTCCACATATACAGTGGAAATCAAAGGTATGGTACAGTCAAACCTGAATTTAAAGGTAATCCTTGGAACCAGAGATAACTGACCTCATAAGAGAGGTGATATTTGGATTTAGGTTCAACATGCATTAAGGTATCACTGTGAGATGTAGAACATGAGGTATCACCGTGAGATGTAGAACATGAGGTATCACTGGGAGATGTAGAACATGAGGTATCACTGTGAGATGTAGAACATGAGGTATCACTGTGAGATGTAGAACATGAGGTATCACCGTGAGATGTAGAACATGAGGTATCACTGTGAGATGTAGAACATGAGATATCATCGTGAGATGTAGAACATGAGGTATCACCGTGAGATGTAGAACATGAGGTATCACTGTGATATGTAGAACATGAGGTATCACCGTGAGATGTAGAACATGAGGTATCACCGTGAGATGTAGAACATGAGGTATCACTGTGAGATGTAGAACATGAGGTATCACTGTGAGATGTAGAACATGCGGTATCACTGTGAGATGTAGAACATGAGGTATCACCGTGAGATGTAGAACATGAGGTATCACCGTGAGATGTAGAACATGAGGTATCACTGTGAGATGTAGAACAACTATAAAAGAGCTGTTCCTTAGCTATATAGTTTTGTCAATGGCATATACGGAGTCTGTGTGTTGAATTAATACAACTAATTCCTTCTTTTCAATTACTTCATCAATGAAAAATTATGTAAACAGTATAACAAAGACATCAAATATCGCAAATCCTAGTTCATTTTCCAGAAAAAGATCTTCAAATTAATGATGGTCTGCTTTGAACACTATGCTTCTTATTAGCAAATATGAATAGGTGGAACCATTCACTATGAAGGAATAGAGACAGTTTGATACCGTAATTAATTTTATTTCTGTTACTTAGTGGAGTTCTCCCTTTCCAGCTCCACTAAGGGGAGATAACATGTGATGACTTTTTTCATAACAAATTTTGTAATAAAATACAAAATGTTTAAATACTTCACCATAAACACATACAATTTTATTATCTATGCATGCTCCGTATCGAAGGACTCACTGTAACTTTGAGATGAAGAACAGCAATAAAAGCGCTGTTCCTTTGCTTTGTGTGTGTTTTTTGCTGTGCATGTACTGATTTGTGTCATGGATGGATACCCTATATCCTATGTTTTTCTATTATGATTTAATGAGTTAAAACAACATTCTTGATGACCTAAGATACCTTTTTACTATGCTAATAAGCATTGTATTTGCAATACAGTGAAAATCAAAGATAGAAAATACTACAAAAACAACTCAAATGATGAAAGTGAATGCAGATAGAGTGATTATTTGTCAAAGAGGGAGATTTTGACTTCCCTGGCAGGTGATAAGTCCAAGGAGGAAGATTTCAAATTTTTAAATGGAAAAGAGGTGGTTCCCCACCTAGAACTGATATGTTGGCAGATATGTATTCAACTCGATTTACACTGCTTCAGATATTAAGACATTGGGGAATGTATAGTTATGTATAAATAGCAAAGTTCTTATCTCAAGTTTTAAATAAATTATTATTTCTGATTTGGAAAAAGACAAACTGTTATTTCACTGTTTTATAAGCTGCTGTATCTTAAAAAAAAAACATTGATTGTATACAAAAGTTAAGTTATATTTTTTAATGTTACTACTGATATATAAGATTTTGTTTTATTACTTTTCAGCACACAAAACCAAACCAGAGATGACCTATATAGACTGGGAAAACCAAACAACAATGAGTATTGATAGACAATATAGAGCTTTACATGAAGATGTAAGAGTTTTCATGACCAAATAGTTTTAGCATGATGGTAGCTGCTTTTAAATTTTCCATTTATGATTATTCCAATTAGATTTTTTAGATCAAATCTGTATGACTTTAAGATTTTCAAATTAAGACTTTTACATTGAAATACTTTCTACATCAAGTCTGTTTAATTTAGTTTTCAAAATCAAGGCAAATTTAAATTTTTCTTATATAAAGCTTATTCAACTTTTACTTTGCCATCAAAGCAAAGGGATATCACCAATTACTTGCATTCTTATATTCATAATAATATGTTTACTGCAAATCAAGGAAAATTGAGAATAAGTTCAAAATTATTTTGTAGTTTCCACTGAAAAGTTATTATGGCAAAATTCTTGTCAAGTTAAGAAGTATGGTTCCTGTGACAGATCAGATAGGTAAAATATAGTTTTCTAACTGGACTGAACTATTTAAGATAAATATGAAAGAAACAACTAAATAGATAGATATTGCAGCACCAGCAATAAGAAATACATAATATAGTCTTCCCAAAAATATTGGTTCTACTACTGTAACAATGAAATTATATATTACTCAACACATAATGGCTAAAATGTGAAAGCTTGTTAAAATTGTTTTAAATATTTGAAATTTATTTGTAGAGAGTGGAAAAAAATTGCACTTGCAACAACATTTTATTTTACAAAATATTTACCTCAATTATTGTGTTTTATCATGGTTAGTATCATTTGAATTGTATTTAACACAAATAACAATAAAATGTGAATAATGATTATATCCTAGAACCTCTCACATTATTGTAAGGGGTTGAAATGTGCTGATAATGTCACAGTTTAAACTTTTTCTTTTTGTTCTGTAATGAAACATCAAAATCCAATCTGCCAGAATTTGCTAGAGTTGTCTCTCTTCTATTAGTTTTGTTGTAAGAGTTTATGTCATCAACTTGCTAATTGTATCTTTCCGAGAGTTATTGTATTTGATTCATCGTTTAAGAGGTTCTGAATGGGGGGTCCTTTATGTCTTTGCTCTTCAATTTTTAGGTCATTATTCTCTATTCTTTATATGTTTTTCCCATTGTTCTCTATTCTTTTTTTTTGCCTATTATTATCTATTCTATATTTTTTTACCCATTTTTCCTTATCTGGGCCTATTATTTACTATTCTGTAAATCCCAACCAGACCCTCTTCTATGTACAGTTTTATATTTTTCCCAATTTTGAATTTCATATACATGTGTATTCCAAACATACAAAAGTATTTTCACCTCTGGCTGATGCTTTTAACTTTTGTTTATAACATTTGTCTAGAGTGATTTTATTTCATTGCAGATGAAAGTATTTTGTATCACTATGGTAACACACACCACAATCTACCTCCAGGAACACCATGTTATGGGAGAAACAGTAAGATTTGTTGGATCAAGTGTAAGGTAGGTTATATCACTATGGTAACACACACCACAATCTACCTCCAAGAATACCATGTTATGGGAGAAACAGTAAGATTTGTTGGATCAAGTGTAAGGTAGGTTATATCACTATGGTAACACACACCACAATCTACCTCCAGGAACACCATTTTATGGGAGGAACAGTAAGATTTGTTGGATCAAGTGTAAGGTAGGTTATATCACTATGGTAACACACACCACAATCTACCTCCAGGAACACCATGTTATGGGAGGAACAGTAAGATTTGTTGGATCAAGTGTAAGGTAGGTTATATCACTATGGTAACACACACCACAATCTACCTCCAGGAACACCATGTTATGGGAGAAACAGTAAGATTTGTTGGATCAAGTGTAAGGTAGGTTATATCACTATGGTAACACACACCACAATCTACCTCCAGGAACACCATGTTATGGGAGAAACAGTAAGATTTGTTGGATCAAGTGTAAGGTAGGTTATATCACTATGGTAACACACACCACAATCTACCTCCAGAAATACCATGTTATGGGAGAAACTAAGATTTGTTGGATCAAGTGTAATGTAGGTTATATCACTATGGTAACACACACCACAATCTACCTCCAGGAACACCATGTTATGGGAGAAACAGTAAGATTTGTTGGATCAAGTGTAAGGTAGGTTATATCACTATGGTAACACACACCACAATCTACCTCCAGGAACACCATCTTATGGGAGGAACAGTAAGATTTGTTGGATCAAGTGTAAGGTAGGTTATATCACTATGGTAACACACACCACAATCTACCTCCAGGAACACCATGTTATGGGAGGAACAGTAAGATTTGTTGGATCAAGTGTAAGGTAGGTTATATCACTATGGTAACACACACCACAATCTACCTCCAGGAACACCATGTTATGGGAGAAACAGTAAGATTTGTTGGATCAAGTGTAAGGTAGGTTATATCACTATGGTAACACACACCACAATCTACCTCCAGGAACACCATGTTATGGGAGAAACAGTAAGATTTGTTGGATCAAGTGTAAGGTAGGTTATATCACTATGGTAACACACACCACAATCTACCTCCAGGAACACCATGTTATGGGAGAAACAGTAAGATTTGTTGTATCAAGTGTAAGGTAGGTTATATCACTATGGTAAAATGCATGACAATCCCCTCTCCATTTCAACCTTGTTTAGAGTTATTTTGATGTTATTGGCTGTAATGATAAGAGCATGAGTGATTTAGATTATTCAAGACATTAAATGTTATCAGGATTATATAGTACCAATATAAATGTATCCATAACTAGCAGGAGATGCTTACCACCCAGTCTACCATAAAACCATGCAAAACAGTCTTCAAGGGGGGGGGGGGGGGGGGGGGGTCATCAGATTTATTTGAAACTTTGTGTGCTTAAACAACATTATGAAAGAAGTCCATAAGAAAATATTTCAGCTGGTTCCCATGCCTTTCAGTTAGGAGATGCTGTAATGTACCGGGAACCAGTTTCCCCATGTTGGAGGCAGTATTTTTCTATGAAAATGACCAATTTCAACACCCTGAAACTTTTGAATGCAGAAAACAATGAGATAAAGAACGATGATCTATTGAATAATAAAGTGTTGAAGCTTTATTAACTCATCAGTACTTGAATTTACAAGAAACAGTTTGTGGATTATTCCCAGGGAGATAATCCATTAAAAAAAATATTTTCAGAAAATCATAAAAAGTATGTATTTTTAAAATTATCTAGCCTTTGGTCCATTAAAAATATAAAGATAACTCCCTATGTTTTATCAATTGGAATACTTAATTATGCATTTTAGCTAGTAAACTTGCTGGGGTCTCATTGAAGTACATTCTAAAATTCTAATTCTAAAAATGCCTAAATTTACATTTTCTCTCAATAAATTAATGAATTTAAGAAAAGTATTCTGTAGATAATTTTGGAAATGTAAGTGTTTCTTTTTCAAAAGCACTATAACATTTAACAAAATAAGTCAAAGTAACGATGACCATAGTTCAATTACAATTTATGATGCCATAAATATTGAATTTCTATGGTACAAAGGGAGATAATCCAGTAAAAATGCATTTTAAAAATCTTAAAATCACATTTTTTTAAACTTACCAGCTCTCTGTCCATTAAAATATAAACATATCTCTATTGGGTTATTTTAAGTGACGGAGTTAAGAACGCATTTTAGCATATACGATTGGTTGACTCTTGTTTTAGTACTTTTTAGAATTATCCTTGAATAATGTCCAAATTTACAATTTCTCTTACAGAATCAATGAATTTTAAATATCAATCTGTAGATAATTTTGGAAATATATGAATTTTACTTTTTTAAAACCTAGCGAAGCTTATTAGGGCCATCCATTTTTTATTTATTTTTTTTCAAATTGTCGACTTAAATCTTGGAATTATCAACTTTAATCTTGGAATTTCCAGCTTTAATCTTGGAATTTCCAACTTTAATCTTGGAATTATCAACTTTAATCTTGGAATTATCAACTTTAATCTTGGAATTATCAACATTAAACTTGGAGTTCCAACTTCAATGTTGATAATTCCAAGATAAAAGTTTTTATTAAAGTTGGAAATTCCAAGGTTAAAGTTAAATTTTTTTGGTAGTGGTGTGCTATGTTTGTCTAAAACAATGTACCTATTTTTATATAATATGAACTAATATTTGGTACCTTTATAATGTATAAAAATTGTGACCCGCCATGACATTTCCAGGCTCATGGAGGTAGAACCAGTGCAGATCCAGAGGAGGTTTTTTTATTTTGACGATCAATGCATTTGAATGGGGACATATAGTTGGAACCCCCCTTTATCCTGGGTTGGGAACCCCCCTTTTAAAAATGGCTGGATCAGCCCCTGAGAACGTCATTGTTAGAAAAATTATAAACATGATAAATATCGAGATTCAATGGAATACGTATTTGTGAAGAAGACATAAACACTTTCCTTGGTTTCTTTTTTGGGGACGCCGAACTATACATCATATATAAGTTTTGAAGAAGTTTTACTTTATCGTTTTAAGTGAAAAATATTTGAATCTACATTTTAAATTGATACAAAAAAAAAAAATTCTCTGCTCTATAGATTTTCTTTCATAAATGGAGTCTGAAATTTATCCATAATAAATGCACTGTATCAAATGCATATAAGAAAACACCTACTAATAAACTGTTACGCGTCACATACATTGTACTATGTATAGAGACATGCATAATAAATCTAAATTAAAAGACAAATTTAAAGAAAGGAATTCTTAAAGCTTTCTTTGACAAATTTTAAACTAACTTCATTTCAACAAATTTAAATTATATGTTCTAAAATAGAGCTACAAAAAAATCAAAATTCTCTGCTCTATAGATTTTCTTTCACAAATGGAGTCTGAAATATATCCATAATAAATGCACCGTATCAAATCATATATGAGAACACAAGTTTAAATTACATGTTCTATAATAGAGCTAAGAATTGTTTGTATTGTAGTAAATTTAATTCTTTGAATTTTATTCAAATACGCTATTGAACATTACTACAATGTACTAAGCGCCAATAAATACAATGATTTTGTTTTTATAAATTAGTGCCTTCAATAAATAAAAGTCGTCATAGAACAGTCTCATTTTCATACCGGTATTCGAAATGACTCGTTTCATTGCTATTACATGTGTACAACAAATATGTCATAATAACATGACAGAGAGTTTTGTTTCGAATATTCAAGATAAATATACAAAAAGTAAATTTTAGACAATGCACCCTCTTTAGCCTGGAAGTGGCTAGTCACATATAGTTTACCACGTTATTCTCACAATGACGTTCTACCTCCATAAATCTGGATATGTCATGGCTAGTAACATAATATAAATACACACAAAGAATGACCTTTACTTGTGTACAATATTTTAATGTAAATATAAAGTCCCTGATTGATTCAAATACCACAATTGGCCATTAATATAAGATTTCCATAACATATTGATAAAAGATATGTAGAACATACTCCAAATCAATATAAAATTATGAAAGAACTATGCATATCAATATAGAATGTCATTAAAAAGTAGTCATAAATATAAAATCTTGCAAAATTATGGCCAATATTTTTGGCATATCCACGTATACCCATTAAAAAATGTAGCCGAAAAAATAATTATAATTAGATTAAGTATACGGAGAAACACAATAAACTATGGACTAGAAGTGATATATCAGTCATTTTTAAGATAAAAGTTGATAATTCCAAGATTAAAGTTGGAATTTCCAAGTTTAATGTGGGAAATTCCAAGATTAAAGTTGATAATTCCAAGAGTTAAGTTGGAAATTCCAAGATTTAAGTTGATAATTCCAAGATTAATGCTGATAATTCCAAGATTAAAGATGATAATTCCAAGATTAAAGTTGATAATCCCAAGATAAAAGTTGATTATTCCAAGATTAAAGCTGATAATTCCCAGATTAAAGTTGATAATTCCAAGATTAATGTCGACAATTTGAAAAAAAATAAATAAAAAGGATGGCCCTAATACGCTTCCGTAAAAACCATTATTATACTTAACAATGTAAGTTAAACTAACAATGAAGATAATACAACTACAATAAATGAAGCCATAAATATCAATTTTCTATTGTACAAAAGGAGATAATTCAGTGAAAAATGCATTTTCTAAAATCTTTAAAAAGTATCTATTTTTTCTTCAAATTAAGCATTCTGCTCTTGATACATTATAACTGTTTTGATATTTCTTTTCTTTTCATAAAGTAAAATATAAAACAAAGCATACCAAGGTGTAATAAGTGATTGTTTAGACCAAAAAACTGATTATGATTTTTTTCTATGATTCTGTTGAAAAATGTCAAAATTTGCAATTTCTGAAAAAAATTAAAAAATCAATGTGTATATCCATGTTGTTTTAAAGTGGTTTTTAAAAGAGCATTATTTTAACAAAGTGTAGATAGCTAACACATTACAGTCACCATAACATTGATTTTTATATAACTATGGGGATAATACAAAGAAATCTAATTATAAAAACAGGCTTCTAAAATAATTTGTGCTGTCATATTTTTACTAGAGTTAACTCGTCAAAATTAAACTCATCTCATGTATTTAACTGTTTCTTTCTATGAAATAATTGTAAATCTATTTTTTCTTGCTTTTTAAAGTTTCTATCTATAGATTGTAGTTTTTAAGATACTTGGCAAAAATGCAAAAAGTTGTAAAAAATTTTCATTAATTAAATATTTATTTTCATTTTACGTATTTTACTGATAAATGGACATAGATCTTTTTACAGTTAACAAGCAGTTACAGTCTGGGGTTAAAATTTGTTACACATCAATTACTTTGTCAAACCTTCATACAATTTTATAAAACTTTGGCAAAAGCCTTTTTATGATTAAGAGATAATGTCTGAAGTAAACTTTTGAAAATATATTTTTTTCAATTCAGTATTTTTCTGAAAGATGGACTTAGTATTTTACAGTTTACATTTACAAACAATCTGGGATTGAATTTTTTTGACATGATAAATTTGTAAACCTTCATGGATTGTTATGAAACTTGGACAGACGCTAATCTTCAAGATCAAGAAATAGCATCTAAAAAAAATGATTTTTTTCAATTTAGTATTTACTAATAAATGGACTCACTTTTTAGGTCAACAGTATACTTTAACACTGAAAGCTGCAATCAAGGGCGAGACACAAGAATCCGAGGAACCCCTCACGGATTTTGTATTGTTAAGTATCTATCTATTGCAGAGATTAAAATAATAGGCAAAAATTATGTCATTTAAGGGCAAAAACTCCAACACAAGCTCGTCTGACAGTTTAGACGTAAATAGATGGTAGGGAAATCTCAACATTTTGAAAATTCCTGCCCCCTGACAGATTTTCTCTATCTTTAGCAGTTTTAAAGATAATAGAAAAAACTTGCATTTTACCCCGTAAGTTCTATTTTTAGCCTTGTCGTCCATGTTGGTTGGAAAAAAGGGGGTGGTCATTGCACACAATTTCTAAAACTCTATACCCAATGGTGATTGTGGCCAAGTCTGATTAAATTTAGCCCAATAGTTTCAGAGAAGATTTTTGTAAAATTTAACGGACCACCACAACGGACGACTGACACCAATTGATGGGAAAAGCTCGCTCTAGCCCTTTGTTCTTAAATTGTACTTTAAAAATAATTTCAGAGACTGTTTTTTTATAGTCTGTTCCATTAGGTAAAAAGCTGATGTTTACAAAAATAACCAGGGTAAACTTATCAATCCTTTATTGAAGGTCACGTTTTTCTCTGACTGTTAATGACGTCTTTACACTAAATCCATTGGATGTTGGATGTGTACTGATTGATGTTTTAGTCTTAGATACATGATTTTTTTCATTAGTTGTAATTGGCTTTGAACTAGCTGTCAGTTGAACTGCGAGTACTCTCAGATCTGTACTAAGTGTCATTTTGTTTTTGGGATGTATAAGTACCCGTCCACGTCTACTTTGTGTTTTTGTTAGATGTATTTCTATATTATCCATCTTATGAGTTAAGCCTTTTTCAACTGATTTTTATAGTTTGATCTTATGTTGTACTGTTACACCACTGTCCCAGCTTAGGGGGAAGGTTGAGCGCTCACAAACATGTTTAACGCTGCCACATTCTTTTTGTGCCTGTCCAAAGGTAGTAACCTGTAGTTCAGTGGTTGTTGTTGGTTCATGTCTGTCATATTTGTTTTTCGTAAACTGTTTTGTTATAAATTAGGCCATAAGTTTTTCAGTTGAATTGTTTCATATTTTACCACATCTCCTTATTTTTGTATAGACATGATTCTTAGACTGTCAAAATGTAGTCAAACTTAAGAATTCAACTGCCAGACTTGAATGTACAGTTCATGCTGTATCCAAGGACTAAACACTCAAGAAAATCATTTTACTACCAAATTGTGATGCAACAGATGCATGTCATGATACACTACCAGACTCAAGCTAGTGAACCATTAGCCTTGACTTGTTCGCTGGCTTATTGTTCGCTAGCTTGATGCATCTTATTGTTTGCTGGCTTATTGTTTGCTAGCTTGAGTCTGGTTGATACATTCACAAATATTATAGATACATAAACATATATATTAGACAGAAGAAGAAGCAATAATTTCTTGTTATTATGTCCTCAACTGTTCTTGAGTTCAATATATTCAATATTTGACAGCAGTACTTCAATGAAGTCTGAATCATGTCCTACATCTGCTTCATCAATTGTTTCCACTTTATTTCAATTGTCCACCAATTCATTTGTTTTCTTTAACATGTTTAAAGTAAAGTTTCCAAATAAGCTTCTGATCTACATGTAATTTGATGATAACCATTCTTTTGGTGGAAACATTTTATATGGAGTTGTTTTTAGGGCGATCGCAAATGCCTTCATAACGAGGTCTTTTTCAAGTTGTTTTTCTCCTTGCTCATAAAAGCATACAATATAAAAATAAAAAGATGTGGTATTATAATAACGTCTCTTACAATTTTGGGGAAATTTTACAACTTTCTTGGACCTTTTCATAACCCAGCTTTTATTTATTAAAATCTTCATGGTTTTCTTAGTTTACTTGGGAAATCTAACAAGCTGACGTTTACATGTACAATGTATGTCGAAATTTTCTGTTCGAAACTTTCAAAATATATTTCTGTAAATTTAAAAATTATTGCAATATGAATAACACAACAGATTTTCAATGTTACCCGTCTACTAAATTTTTGTACAAGGCTCATTTTCAAACTTGACCTGTTGTCTGTAGAAAGCTACTGCATAAATTTTATCCAAATTAGATAACGATTAATTATGCTAGAAAGTTTACAATCCGGACCGATGCTCGGACGGACAGACAAACGAACAGCATTCATATATTCCCGGCCGCAATGTGATGCTGAGGGGGACAACAAGAACAGATATGTGGTATATGTCAAGGAGACAATATTTCATCTCAGAAGTTAACTAACCAAAAATGTACACCCAGAGGTCGCCACACGATCTGCAACAAACAGGAAAACCCACAACACATAGTTACCCCTATATGGCCCAGACTGTGATATGACCTAAGTTACATTTCATTTTTTGTACAATATTCAATATAATTTAAATGTGCTGTAATTAATCTCACATTTTTGACAGTCACCATGAATATGCAATAATAATATTACACACATTACGTTCTGAATTCACAGTATTTCAAATTTTTCTGCATAAAGTCAGAATTCTACCAAATTGTCTTTGAATTTAATTACAACTAGGTAGAACCGTTTTAGTGAATTAATCTAATGTCTCTCCTGTAGAAATCATTCTGGTAAAAAAAAGATTGTCATTGCAAGTAAGAATATATGGTTAATGCATGGAAATATGTACTGTTTTCCATATATTTACCAATTTATGAAACGAGGGGGTAGGGCATGAGGGACACAATATATGTTACACTTAATTGGTCTAGTCATGATATATTTATTTGAGTACATGGTTTAGGGGTGGGTATCTGAACAGATATATAAGGGGCACGAACCACAGCAAAAACATATATGGTGTACTCAAAGGTGTTGTCTTGCTGAATGAGAATATATATATGATTTAGAGGTAGGGATATGAACATATTTCAAGCTATTTTACCATCAATGGTATGTAGGGGCAGGGCATGTCCCTCATGATGAACTAGAAAGGCAATTAAGATGAAATATGGGTTAAGGATGGAGTTCTGAACCCTTTTTTTTTTTAGATAAATCTAAATAACATCATTATTTTATGAGGGAAGGGGCATGACCCCCAGGGACAAACCCTTAGCTGCACTAAAAAAGGTCCTGCACGTTCTGTGGCCTATGAATTACTTACTACCACTTCTTTTTAACTGACGTGGATAGTTGTCTCACAAGCAATCAGTCCACATCTCTTCATTTTCATATTGACATGGCAAGAAAGAATATGTTTGGTTTTAGGGTGACATATGAAATTAAATATTTAACCTTGACTTTTTATTGACCATGCAAAATTTTCCAAGAAAACAGGATTTTCCTCCCAAATGAGCATATATACAGTATTTGCTTCTATTTGGTTGTGTATGCAATTTATAACTTTACATACCTGTCAACTTCTGAAAATGAAAATGCAGGGTTTGACCTGCATTGAGGAAGAAAAGTCAGGTCATAACACATACTAATTTTTTTCAGTTGAATTTTAGTACCTGGAAGATTTTTGTATATATCCCAGTTTCCTACAAATAGTATTTGCTGAAATTTTTTTAAAATTTAAATTTATTTTTCGCATTTTAATTTCATTGTATTTTTAGCTCACCTGGCCCAAAATTTCAAATTCACAATTTTTCACAATTCTTTGTAAATTTTTGTAATCTTTTACAAAAATCTTTTCCTCTGAAACTTCTGGGCCAAATAAAATTAAACTTAGCCACAATTTTTAATAGGGTATCTTGTTTTAGAAATGTATCCGATGACCCTGCCATTCAACCAACATGGCTAAAAATAGAACATAGGTGTTTACTTTAGAAGTCTATGGGAAAATCGTAAAAAAACAATTTTAAATGGTCACAATTTGAAAACTAATTCAAATAATGATAAGGGGTCTTCAGTAACTATTGTAAGACTACAATGGGATGACCTGCTTTTAATTTAACTACTTGGCCAAATTAAACCAAACTTGGTCTCAATCATTATTGTGGTATCTAATACTATTTATTATGATTTTAACCTTATTTTATATGATTTCCAAAACCACAGTAGATACAGGTGAGCGACACCAGCTCTTGAGAGTCTCTAGTTTTAATATGTATTATTTTTCAAATATCAATATAAAAAGTAATGCCTGCTAAATGTTTCACACTATTTTTTATTAATGAATTTTATAAACCTTAACTATGATAAGAAATCAGCTATAGCTTATGTGCTCCTATACATAGGGGGAAGATAAAAAGAAAGGAGAATTTACTGTTGTTATATTACATTCTGTGAAGTCCCAGGTAGAGCACATGGATTTCAAGTGACAACAAAAATAAATGGTTAAAAATAGTTAAGGGACTTATATCTCTCCAACAGATATGTAAAAAGAGGTTCAAATTGTTTTAAAATGATTTTAAGATGATACTTGATATTTGCAAACGGCAAAGTTTATAAATCAGGACATATATATTATGAAGGGCTTTGAACCGTGATGGTACTCCCAACCGTGATGGTTAAACTGAAGTGTAATGGTTAGACACTGAAGTGTGTTTTTGATTTATACACTGAAGTGCGACAGTGGCATTGATTGTGATGCTATCTTGTTGATAGCTAGGCAGAAGTGCATCTGTAGTAACGCTGAATTAAGTGCTATGGATTATGTAAACTATATTTTCAATGTTTTTTATGTTCTAATACTGATGTAAAAGTCAATTTATTTGTTAGAAGCACATTTTAAGGTTTCAAAGTAAATCATCAAAAGTATGCAGCAAACTAAACTAGGATGATCTCTCTTGAAGTACAAAACTGTAACTAAGGAAAAACATGATGTGAATATATTCATGTTTTTCAAATGTTGCAAGCACCGCTTAAGGTGGTACCCAACACCTTGACTAATATTAATTTGGCTCGTTTAATTTTCATAAAATTTTGACAAAATGTTTACTTTGACCCTTTGACAAAAATATAAAAATTTCAAAAATTTGAACCAACCACTTTATCAGAAAAATTTCATTGGTTATATAGCAGTTTGACAAACACTAATTTTGATCATTGAGAAGCTTAATATTTCCTGCAACAATACAACGTGATTAAAACGTTTCGCTGATTTTTACAGAGTTATCTCCCTGTAGTGTTAGGTACCACCTTAAAGAGGCGTAAATTAAAGGGATAACTGAAACTATAATATTACCAGGGTACTTATAGACGATTGTCATACAGTACACGACTATCACATAATCTTCATTTTAATATAAAAATAAAGAGATGTGGTATGATTGCCAATGAGACAACTATCCACCAAAGTTCAAATGAAGCGGTGAATACTCTTAAGCTGAACATTTAACAGGTTATAATATAAGAATAAGAAGATTTGGTTTGATTGCCAATGAGACAACTATCCACCAAAATTCAAATAAAGTGGATGTAAGCAATTATAGGCAATTTGTATGGTAATCAGTTTTATTGCAGGATTATTTACATATTTACATATATATCAACAATACTGAAATGCCATAAATGTTTTATTGATAAATATAAAAGCACATTTATATACAAAATATAAAAAAATCTACATATCATTATAACTGCACATCAGTAGATTTTGAAATCGCCATCACATGTCAAATAGACCTTATCATTTGATTAAATTCTGGGTTATTTGATGACCTGGACAGTGAGCTGGTAAATTCATGGGTCAGTTGACAAGTATGACTTCAAATTCTACTACAAAGTTGATTTTTACTTTCCTCCAGAACTGACTATTTTAGGTAATTAGGACATACTGTAATAATTATTCATTTATTTATACTTTCAGGATGGTTGGGTCGGATTCAGAGAGTTTATAATCAAGAAGAAAATGACAGCCAGTGATTTTTATAGTGGTTACCTAATTAATGACATGTATAAAAACAATGTGTTCACAAGTCATAAAAATCATTTGATGGAAGGAGTATTGGACAAAAAAATGACTGCTGCTGATTAATATGTATTGTTTATACAGAAAACTGTATTAAAAACATCTCTTTGTTATCATTCTTTGAAAGTAACACCTGAAAAACTTGTCCTCAGAGGTGGCTCTAAAGGTGGGCCTGAGACCATTATGGAGCTACATAAATGGTTTTTGCATAGACTTTTTAGTCCCACTCCTAACATTGCCTTGTTGGAAGAACCCCTTTTTAAAAATCCTAGATCTGGATCTGGTCATAACTCAAAGTTTAATTATACCCAACGCAACAAGTTGCGGAGGGTATAATGTTTTTGACCCGTCTGTCCGTCCGTCCGTTTGTCAGTCTGTCAGTCCGTCAGTCCTATTTCTTGTCATCGCAACTCCTCTCAAACCACTATGTAGATGTGCATATCGACAGGAAATTATGATTCAATTTTTTTTCTAGGAGTTACGCCCCTTTGAACTTATTTACTTTAATGTACTACTGCAACAGTTTGTCATCGCAACTCCTCTCAAACCACACAACAGAATTTCATTAAACCTTTTCAGATAATAAGGACATACTACGTAGATGTGCATATCGACAGGAAATTACGATTCAACTTTTTTTCCAGGAGTCACGCCCCTTTGAAATTATTTGCCCAATATACTACTGCAACCTTTTGTCATCGCAACTCCTCTCAAACCACAGATCAGAATTTCATGAAACCTTTTCCGATAATAAGGACATACTACGTAGATGTGCATATCGACAGGAAATTACGATTCATTTTTTTTTCCAGGAGTTACGCCCCTTTGAACTTATTTGCCCAATATACTACTGCAACCTTTTGTCATTGCAACTCCTCTCAAACCACACAACAGAATTTCATGAAACCTTTTCAGATAATAAGGACATACTACGTAGGTGTGCATATCGACAGGAAATTACGATTCAATTTTTTTTCCAGGAGTTACGCCCCTTTGAACTTATTTGCCCAATATACTACTGCAACCTTTTGTCATCGCAACTCCTCTCAAACCACACAACAGAATTTCATGAAACTGTGTAGATAATAAGGACATACTATGTAGATGTGCATATCGACAGGAAATTATGATTCAATTTTTTTTCTGATACAATTTTTTTTTCTTACACTTATTTTATTTCTCTAATGACAATGTGGGGACGTAGGGTATGTGAGCGCGCTCACTAAGGTTCTTTCATTTGAAATTGAAAATAGATTGGACTCATAGGAAGGCATCCAGCAAAAAAAAAAGAAAAAAAGATATACAAAATCTACAAGATGTCATAATTATTTGGACTATATATGAAAAAGGTGATCACTTAGACAGCAATCCTACAATACAAATTAACCCAATAAAAATTAAGTTTTATGATACCTGATATTTATTTGACTATACCGTAGAAGATAACAAACACTTTGTACTTCCATGTGATCAAATGGAAGAAAAAATACATCTTTAAACACAGGTTAACAGCTAGTACATAAGCTGATGGAAAATATGAATAAAGAGTGATGTAGTGTATACTAAAATGAGACAACGACTGGCTGCATTATTCCTTGCAAGATGCAACCACTTTTCTAAGAGAAAGTTTGTGTTAAACAAGATTAAATGTTGGTCTGCATTGGGTCCTCATAAGTGTTTTCTATAATGTTTTAGGCCATTTTTCTTTATTCTTTGTTATTTTTGGCCCTTTTTATACGCCTGTTTACAGGACGTATTATGGTATACTGTTGTCCGTCTGTCTGTCTGTCGTCAACGTGTCGGACAATGACTCAAAAACGATTTTACCAATTTGCATGAATCTTTGGTGAAGTGTTTATATCTATTGACGTGAGCTTCTTTTCGTTTTTTATAAATTTTAGATTTTACGTTCCGAGTTGTTGGGTTTTATTCATTAAAAAAGGGGGATTTTCCAGTTTTCGGACAATGACTGGAAAACAATTTCACCCATTTGCAAGAAACTTTGGTGAATTGTTTATATCTATTGACCTGAGCTCCATTTCAATTTTTATAAATTTTAGATTATACGTTTCCGAGTTGTGGGGTTTTATTCATTAAAAAAAGAGGGATTTTCCAGTTTTCAGACAATAACCCCAAAAATGCTTTCAGCAGTTTTCATGAAATTTTGGTGAATTGTTTATATCTATTGAAGCAAGCTCCCTTTCAATTTTTATAAATTTTAGATTTTACATTTCCGAGTTATGGGATTTTATTCATAAAAAATGGGTGATTTTCCAGTTTTCGGACAATATCTTCAAAGTGCTTTGGTGACTGGTTAATATCTTTTAAGATAACCTCAGAGTACCTTTAGCTTTTCATAAATTTCTGATATAACATTGAGAAGTAATTGAACTTTATTCTTTGAAAAAGCAACGGGCGTATCATGCGCTCATGGCGCAGCTGTTTATTTTTGTATATTTTGTAGATTATTCTCTATTCTGGAAACCCCATTCAGACCCTCACTATAATCATATACTATTTGTTACCAAACAATCCAGATTATGGGCATAGCATAGTTTGATTTTATATGAATATCTTTGGTTATTGTTGTTGAAATGTTTAAAAATTCCCCGTTTTCCTGATACTGGATGATCTGACAAGAACAATCATGTGATTCTTCATCAGGCTCATTCATGTTGTAATTGCTAAATCTTGTCTTGGTGATCTGATATTTTGAACAATGTTAAGTGTTTAGTGCTGTTGTGCAGCTAACTTTAGGTCAAAACAAGCAAAAAAAGAGTGTAGAGTTTCTCTCCTGACCCTATTTTTTCCAACCTCAAAATACCTAAAGTTTTTTATTGATATTTTTTAATGAATTGTGCAGACAGGCCTGCCTATATCAAGGTAAAGAGAAAATTGCAAAATGTAAAAAAACATACCAACCAAAATTTTCTCTAGAAGGAAATCTCATCAAAATACTGTTTAGATCATCTGGCCAGAAGGTCATGATGAGCTTTTGCCATCATTTGGAGAGGGTTGTTAAATGAAATCTACTGAACCCATTCAAACCAATTTTCATATGAGTGATTCTTCAAGTGTCTAGATTATAATTTGTGATTCAACCTACTAGTAGTACATAAGGTAAAATGCAAGTAATTGTCAACTTTCTTGAAAACCATAATGATTAGAGCAATTCTGACAAGGTGAAAATGTTCATAGTACCAAGATCTTCTTACTTTTTATTTGTACCAAAATTATCAGATAACTGTTAATAGGAGTTATTGGCCTTATATGGCCTAAATAATCATTTTTAACCAATTTTAGTATTTTTGCCTATTTATTTTAAATCTGAAAAAGATAGACAGAAAGCTTATATAGCTAAACTGATCAGTAACACAAAATCTATAAAAGTAAAAAGAAATTTTAATAAATTTGTGTCCTGATTTTTAGGTCTATCTCAATGTGGCATCATTTTTACCAGATGAGGGATTCAGGCTCCTTGAAACCTGTAGTTTGTTTAACCCTGTCTTATTGGAAAATTGAAATTGATATTTAGAGCTTCTCTGCTTAGCGTAGAGCATTCAGGAATAAGATCAAATACTGGTTGGCTAGGAGTCAGAACAATGGGTCCTGGTGAAGGGTGACATGCAGACTTACCTTGTGAACAAGGATGTTCAAAATCCAGCTCAGGATGTCAGTCTAATACAAAGCATGTTCATATTCCTATATCACATTAAACATGTTCTCTTTCTGATATGCATACTTAAACTTAATGATGTTTTCCGGTACAGGATCCTCACGGTTCCTCTTCACCAGACTCATATATTGTGTTATTATATCTCTATTATTTCTGTTGCTGCTTCCGGTTATTTCAGCTCGATAATCAGAATAATAGATTTCTTCGTATTCCCAATACTTATCTAGTCTATTTTTAAATGCATTTATAGAAAGAGCTTTTGTAACTTAATATCTGGTAGCTTATTCCATAATTTGGCATTTCTTACTGCAAAGCTATTTTTCCTCAGACTGGTTTGCATGCAATAGTTGCAACTGGACATTAAACATCATTTCATCAACACTATATCACATTTGCTAGTAATTTTGATGGACTGTAATTTGTCACATAAAAAAAGTAAAATAACAAAAATACCCAACTCCAAGGAAAATTCAAAACGGAAACTAAAAGTCCCTTAACAAATGGCAAAATCAAAAGCTCAAACACATCAAACGAATGAAAAATAACTATCATATTCCTGACTTAGAACAGGCATTTCCTTATGTAGAAAATGGTGGATTATACCTGGTTTTATAGCTAGCTTAACCTCTCACTTGTATGTCAGTCACATAGAATTCCATTATATTGACAACAATGTGTGAAGCAAAACAAACAGACATAACAAGTAAAAATGTCAAAAATTAGGGTACAGCAGTCAACATTTTGTTATAATCTTAATCACTATAAAAACAAATCACTATTTCAACCAAGAAAAACAAAATGGCATATAGACACTATAAACAAAGTACACAAGTGTTTTGAACTTTTGATCACAGTTGGTTTATATATATTGTTGGATGAACAGGACTTTATCACATTGCTGATGTAGGAGTACATGTTTTTATACGACCGCAAAAATTAAAAATTTTTTGGTCGTATATTGGTATGACGTTGGCGTCGTCGTCGTCGTCTGGCGTCGTCCGGCGTCGTCCGAAGACACATTGGTTTTCGCACTCTAACTTTAGTTTAAGTGAATAGATCTCCATGAAATTTTACCATAAGGTTCAATACCACCAAAGGAAGGTTGGGATTGATTTTGGGGGTTATGGTACCAACATTTAAGGAAAAAGGGGCCAAAAATAAGCATTTTTGTAACTTCCAGACAATAACTTGTGTGTAAGTGTATGGATCTCTCTAACATTGTACCACAAGGTTCCATATCACAAAGGGAAGGCTGTAATTGATTTTGGGGGTAATTGCCTCAAAATTTTAGGAATTAGGGGCCAAAAAAGGGGCAAAAAACAAGCATTTTTCTAGTTTCATGACAATAACTTGTGTGTAAGTGTTTGGATATTTCTGAAATTGTACTACAAGGTTCCATATCACAAAGGGAAAGCTGGATTGAGTTTGGGGGTAATTGCCCGAAACGTTTAGGAATTGGGGGCCAAAAAGGGGCCAAAAATAAGCATTTTTCTAGTTTCCAGACAATAATTTGTGTTCAAGTGTATGGATCTCTCTGAAATTGTACTGCAAGGTACCATACCACAAAGGGAAGGCTGGGATTGAGTTTGGGGGTGATGAATCATAAGGGGGGTTCAAAAAAATTTGGGGGGGGGATTTTTTTTTTCTTTTTTTTTTTTCTTTTTTTCCTTTTTTTTTCTTTTAAAATTTTCCATTTTAAGTTGGTTATTTCTGATTAATATTTAAAAGCAAATAATAATGATATGGTAGGAGATACACACCAAAAACAGGATGTGTAAATTATTATATAATAAGTATTGTGCAATAGCAAGAAATTTTCAATTGCACAGTATTGCACAATAGCAAGAAATCTTCAATTGCACAGTATTGCGCAATAGCAAGAAATCTTCAATTGCACAGTATTGCGCAATAGCAAGAAATATCCAATAGCACAATATTGCGCAATAGCAAGAAATTGTCAATTGTACAGTATTGCGCAATAGCAAGAAATATTCAATTGCACAGTATTGTGCAAAAGAAGATACTTCGTATAAATTGCTTATTTCTTGATCAATTTCAATGGGGTTTTATTCTTGAATTCTTGGGGTTCTTTAATATGCTGAATCTAACCGTGTATTAAGTTTTTGGGATTTTGGGCCCCGTTTTTTAATTGGTCCACATTGAGGTCCAAAGGGTCCAAAATTTAACTTTGTTTGATTTCATCAAAAATTGAATTATTGGGGTTCTTTGATATGCCGAATCTAACCGTGTATTTAGATTCTTAATTTTTGGTTCCGTTTTTAAATTGGTCTACATTAAGGTCCAAAGGGTCCAAAATTAAACTTAGTTTGATTTTTACAAAAATTGAATTTTTAGGGTTCTTTGATATGCTGAATCTAAACATGTATTTAGATTTTTGATTATGGGCCCAGTTTTCAAGTTGGTCCAAATCGGGGTCCAAAATTAAACTTTGTTTGATTTCAACAAAAATTGAATATATGGGGTTCTTTGATATGCTGAATCTAACCATGTATTTAGATTTTGGATATTGGACCATAATAGGTGAATGTCCAATTTAAAATTTTTAAGTTCTTAGACCACATTCATTCTGTGTCAGAAACCTATGCTGTGTCAAATATTTAATCACAATCCAAATTCAGAGCTGTATCAAGCTTGAATGTTGTGTCCATACTTGCCCCAACTGTTCAGGGTTCGACCTCTGCGGTCGTATCAAGCTGCGCCCTGCGGAGCATTTTATTTGTAATTGGATTTAGGGAGCTACCATTTGATTTTTATGGGGGGGGGGGGCTAGGATGAAATTTGAGAAAAGGCAGGACATGAGTTTTGAGTAAAAAAAAAGGCAGGATGACAATTTATGTAAAAAAAGTCAGGATCAAATAGAGTGAAAAATGCAGGACAAAATTTTTCATCCTAGCCCCCCCCCATAAAAATCAAATGGTAGCTCCCTTAAAACAAAAGTTAATTATTAATAAATAAATTTGCTTGAGAGATAAATAATATTGCAGTCACCGTGATATATTTGTGACACAAGGTGTGGAAATATATGAGCTGTCTCGGATAGAAATCGACATTATGCAAATGAATATCAATACATATGTTAACCTATTTCGGGTTGAAAAAAATCTCTATGCAAAATCTGTTATTGTTTAAAAACCCTATATAACAGACAAAAATTCATCCTTTATTTCGTATTTGAATGTTCCAAAATTAATCAAAGTGTTATACATGTACATGTATACATGCACTTGCATAAGGTCGATTTGTATCCAACGCAGCTCATATACTAAATGTGAGAATCTAACAGCAGACGTGTTATAAAGTGATACAACATCTGTAGAATTGCAATAGCAACTTTCTCACAATATACAATGTAAGAGATTTTTTTACAGTTTGCACAAGACAATTACAATTAGTACACTAAATATGTTCAGTGGTTGTCGTTTGTTGGTGTGGTTCATAAGTGTTTCTAGTTGTTTATATAGATTAGACCGTTGGTTTTCCTGTTTGAATTGTTTTACACTAGTCTTTTTGGGGCCCTTTATAGCTTGTTGTTTGGTGTGAGCCAAGGCTCTGTGTTGAAGGCCGTACTTTGACCTATAATTGTTTACTTTTTGCACATTGTGACTTGGATGGATGGTTGTCTCATTGGCACTCATACCACATCTTCTTATTTATATAGCCTTCTGGAGTCCTTTTCATTGGTTGTGTTGTATCATCTTTTCAATGTTTTTTTGTGATTTGGAGAATTTTGTATGGTTTGCAGATCTTTGTTTCTGTTTAAATTATTCAATTTTTATTAGACCTCAGATAGTATTTACAGCCTGAAATCTTGTAAAGACACCTATCCATTGTTAAAGACAGCACGCTTCCTCTTTTTGGTTTATTGGTGTAATTAGGTTGCTGTCGCATTGACATGTGCCTACATCTCATTTGAAACATATTGTTCAAAAGGACAAATGGTTCACATGAGATTTGCAACTGAGTAACTTCTTCTTTTGTGAATAGTGATTGATTGATTGGTGTTTAACTCCACTTTCAGCACTATTGGCTATTTTGTGGCGATTAAGTTTTTAGCTGGAGTGTCCGGAGAGAACAACCAACCATTGACAGGAAAACTGACAATCCTTGTCAATTAAGTTTGGAATAGAGGGCACCTGCCACATGCGAGGTTCGAACTCACAACCTCAGTGTTGACAGGCTAGTGATAAAGTAGATGAACTACTTGTACCATTCGGCCACTGAGGCCCCTTGTGTGAATAATATGGCACTGAATTATTGGAACTAAGACTCATTTTTATCCATTTTTAATCTCATAATCAACATACATGTATTTATGATAATGACTGTGTAATGAAACAATTTACAATGATAAATGCTAACATTCAAGTAATTTATAATGGATAAAATGATAACAACGTGAATCACTAGCTAATAACAACATACAAGTACATAAGCACTTGTACATGTGGAATATTCCATTAACACATAGGGTATTAAGGCACTAAGATGTTGCTTGTATGGAGAGGTATATTATCCTTTGCTGAATGCTGCACCAGAAATAAAAAGGGGTGGGGGTAAAAAGCACTTCTTTTTACATCTCCATGCATAAAGTTCCAATTAATTATTTCCTATAATTGTTGATCTTTCTGAACTAATCACCATCAGTAAATTTTAATAAAAGTTTCTTCAGTCCCCCAAACAATTAAATCTGGAACAGCCCTTAAAATAATGATATATAAAATATGAAAATTATATCCAATTCCAGAATTAAACTATCAAGGCCTTTTAATATATATATATATATATATTAATGGAACATTCCTACACACAAAGTAAACAAATGATGTAAAAATAAAATAATATATTTATGCAAAATAATAGATCTGGTGTGTCATAGTCTCAAATTTTCCATAAACCAAATTGATGATTTAGAATCTCCTCTTAGGGGGGAATATCTCTCTTAGATTGATCTCTAAAAGGTTATGTTTTAGCATAAAATTTGTTCTTTTTAGATAACTTAAAAAAAATGATTTTAAACTCTTTGTAGAGATTCAGCCCACTCCTATGGTTAAGTATAACATGTCTATGACAAGAGTATTCAAACTAATGTTAAAACAGAAAATAAAGGCTTCATCACCAATACATCTCAAATACGAGATTAAAATTCAATGTGATCAAGACATGGCCAATGAGTATGAAATATTCATGGAGTATTTAAAATAGAATACAATATAAATATTTAAAAATATAGATCTTTGGTTCGAATTAAAAGGCTACACAAATTATTTTTTCGTTCTTTGAATTTAGGGGAAAAAATGTGCTTGTTTTTCGTTTAAGGATTTTCTGCCAATTTCTGATCAGCTAATCAAACAAACAAAAATTCAATTTGTGTGGCCTTAAAACTTTTTGACAATGTCAACCTTCGCTGATTAAAAATATATTAACTGTAACATATAATTTCAAACTAACCCGAATACATATATGCCCTATTAAAATATCATAAGATATGTTTTCTCAGCAAAACAGTTCTTATACTGAGCCATGTATTATAGTAGCTGCACATTAAAATTTTACCAAATTCATACGTAAAACAATACATAATAAATCCGATATAATTGTTATGATTAAAACATATCTGAATCTGATTATTTAAACAGAATCACACTACTTATGATACAATGAGTTAACTGTTTAGTTATGACTAGATTTCAATTTTGAGTCAAGCGTCAGATGTACTACATTTTTTACATAAAATGAATGGTCCAATCTACTGATGGACTTCAACCTTGTAACAATCTAACACATTTGATTAGTTAAAAATGTCAACTGAAAAAATTTCATTAGTTTCATTTTGTCCAATTCATTTCGATGTAAAAATAAATTGTTCTAATTTTTGTGGACAACTCTAGAGAGATTCAAATGATGAAGATTGTTCGTTTTACTCTAGATCCTTCATTGATGTTCTTTTACTCTAGATCCTTCATTGATGTTTTTCTAAGAAGTCCTGCATAAAAGTGACAAGAACCATACATTCTTCTACAGACAGAGCGTTATACAATGATGCACGGATTCCACCAATAGCCCTGAAATAAACAGAAAAATTATAAGTTGAATTTGCTATTTGAAAACAACATCAACAAGATTACTGAAACCCTCGGATCCCATGCATGTGTATTGCCTAGGAATAGATCACAGTGACAGTTATAAAAGTTGTTTCGGCAACATGGTCTATTCAAATGTAAACCAAGGGAAAAAATTCTAACGGATTTATCTGATTAAAGAATTTGAAGATATGCAAATAGTTAGAATTATTCATTAATGAAAAACTTTTCAACCTCAACGTTGAAGAGACCCCTATCTCGGAAATCCTGTGTTCTACAAATGACTTGTTAACAACCATGGACAGCAAAGAGGATAAAAAGCTTTTCAGTGTGTAGGCAGCTACTTAACTTGCATATTTTTTTTTCATGCATCTGTATACAAACTCAAGATCATATCACTGTAGAAATATAAATGCATACATACCTATGACCTTTAAGAGAGGTCAATCCACGTTTTTCAGCTTCTGCAAGAAACAATTTTTCTAAAGCTTCATCTCCATCTTGACAACCAATCCTAAAGGTTACGTTCATTCTGCTACGACATGACTTATCTAATGGAGAACTGTAAACAAAACAAAGAAATTAATTTGAGACCAAAATTTTTATATCTCCCTTTAATAAAATAAGAAGTAAAAATGCTTCCATTTAATATCTGATGGGTGGTGATTATTGTAAGATAGTCTAAACCACAAGACCCGAGCAATTATAGGATATAATTGATTAAAATTTCTTATTAAAAATAAAATGTGCCTTTTGACACGTCATATATTTATTTCAGCCTTATTAATTTTGGACATGCATTTCTTTTTTAGATAACTTGAAATCTAGTTTATTTTGTATTCATCTATTCCCAATTCTTTACTCAAATAAACTTTCAATGCTATGTTAATGATGTGGGGTCAAGTATTGAAAATATCTAGAAATACCATTACAATGATGTGGGGTCAAGTATTGAAAATATCTAGAAATACCATTACAATGATGTGGGGTCAAGTATTGAAAATATCTAGAAATACCATTACAATGATGTGGGGTCAAGTATTGAAAATATCTAGAAATACCATTACAATGATGTGGGGTCAAGTATTGAAAATATCTAGAAATACCATTACAATGATGTGGGGTCAAGTATTGAAAATATCTAGAAATACCATTACAATGATGTGGGGTCAAGTATTGAAAATATCTAGAAATACCATTACAATGATGTGGGGTCAAGTATTGCAAATATCTAGAAATACCATTACAATGATGTGGGGTCAAGTATTGCAAATATCTAGAAATACCATTACATTGTTCCTTTTATTAAATAACATTTAAGGACTTCGATGATAAAAGTTTTTTTATTCAAAACAATAAAACTGTTTTAACTACGTGCCCATGTTTCATGGAACCTTAACAATTTTACATATACATACTAGTAAAATCCATTTGAGTTATCAATGATGTCATACACTGCTTTAGATTTAATGGCAGACAACTCTTCCATCTTCTCGGCACCTCCGTTATCTTTCAACCATTGTAAAACTAAACCAAGGATGTATATACTGAAAAATTAGAAATTACTAATTACAATTACCATACAAATATTTAACTTGGGCAAAAATAATCTTATACTGACTTGCTCTTTGTTCACACTTAATAAAACTAACAAAAAATATCAGTCTTTAACTGTAGCTGTGTTCTAAAGGCCCACTGTACAATGTAAGTAAACATCAGTTAAAACAAGGAACTTGAATTAATACATAAATATATGTAACATATTTGTACATTTACAAAGAAATTAACTTTGAGAGGGTAGGGAAAATAGAAAAGTTCGATTCAAAAGATTATTCTAATTAATTCAATTCTACAATTTTCTTGGGAAATGTCAATAAATATCTTTTCTTTTATTATAATTTTATTATTGGACTTTTTTGATAGCTCCTATAAATCAGGGAAAGGTTTTTCATTATGTAAAGGATTGTCTGTAATTTCATTAATTGTTTGTACCCCAAAATGAAAATTATGTCATGTTATTTGTTGAATTTCCATTGTTTGGGACATTGTAATTAGATTCTTAAACAGTGAATTGATAACTTACTTGTATGTAGGTGCTGTGTTGTACACAGAATTATTCCCAACTTGTATTTTGTAGTCAAATATAACTGGGGTAGCCTGCATGGCGTGACCAATGAGATCTTCTCTGATAATGACTAGAGTTACACCAGCACAACCAATATTCTTCTGAGCACCAGCAAATATAGCACCAAACTGTAAGACAAAGGATGGTTATCAAATACAAGGAAAAAGATAAGCAGGGAACCAGTGGCCTGGGCTACTAAATTTCATTATTCAGCAACAAACCTGGCGAAACAAAAATTTAGTTTTTCAATTTTAATTTAATAATTGGTAGTAATTGCATACATGTATTGCTGTTGGACTATTAACTGTCAATGTCTCAATTCTATGGTCAATCATAAAACATTAATTGTAACGGATATTTATGTATATATTTGCTTTTTTATTGTGTTTTTCAGTTAATTAATTTCTTTCACATGATACATTTGTAAAATGTTTTATAATATTTTTCTTTCAACATTACAAACTTTTTGGGATTAAGAAATCATCTTTAAAGGAACTTGCAAAAAACCTTTAAAGGGAGACAATAACTTACCTTAGAAACATCAAATGGACGGGATAACATATTTGAGGACATATCACAGACTAAGGGTACACCATTAGTTTCTGGTATATACTGGTATTCTATACCTGTAAAAAAAAATATTTGAACATTTAAAAATATTTTGTATTATAATCAGTAATTATATAAATATGAAAATATTGTCATAAGAACATCAACATACATGTCTCTACTGTAATTTTGATGTTTTCGCAAATATTTTTCAACATTTCAATGTTTTATTTTACCACAATTTAATTTCTCCAGAACATAATCTGCTTTTTTCCCTGAATGTTTCTTTAAAAAGGACAAAAATCAGTAGGCTAGCTTTTTTTGCTATGAACATTTCATCATTTCTAAAACAGTGTTATTTTTACATCCATTTTATTTGAACCTTGGTGGATAGTTGTCTCATTGGCAACCATACCTCATCTCCTTTTTTTATATTGTGTTGTGAATGTCAACTGGTCGGCATGATATAGACTTTTAAGCTGATGTTGCGTCAAGCAATCACCCATCAATGTATGTCAACTTTTAACATGGTATAAAACTTACCATGAATAGTTTCATTAGAACAATAATAGACGTATGAAGCTTCTGGGTTAAGATTCCATGTGGACGGGTCTGGAATACCTGAAATATCAACAACAAAATTATATACTGGATGACATACTTGACAATATATATACATGTATATCAAAACATATTGTCTACTAGTACACATAATCAAACTTTAAATCATTGTTCCAAAATTTTAAATAAGAAATATAGCTTACACGTTGCTTTTTTACCAATTAGCATGGTACACATCTACATAATGAGCTACAAGCACGAAAACATGTGAAATCAAAAATTGCAAACACATTGAAAATATTCCTTTGCCAACAGATTAAATTTTGTTTCTTCTTAAATTTAAAATGTTCATCACATTCCACCCATCAAATTAACAGCATTCTTACTTGTGTATTTAGAGACTTTGGGTACAACTTTGTTGATCTTGCCATATTTCTCAGCTTCTAGAGCAGCTTTAGCTGACCAGGTACCAGTCACAATATAATCTGCAGTGCCTCCTGGTTTGAAGTTCATCAGATTCAATGGAATGGCAGAGAACTGGCCAGTTCCACCTCCCTGTTTGAAAATGACCTTATAGTTGTCTGGAATGTTCCTGAAAAATGTAAAGAAAATATTTCAGAAAATTATTGTGATGGTTTTATTGATGCAAAAATTGTTTCTACATCTTCTAACTATCATAAACTATTAACGGACTAATTCCAGATAAATTGTTTTTCGTGGGATACCAATTTTTGTGGATTTAGTGGTAATAGGTGGAACAAGAATTTAAATGTTCAAAGAAGTAAAAATTGCCCTCAGCTTGTTCTGCAGAATTTGGCAAAACCAAGCTAAGAAGTCCACGAAAATAACCTTTTTCATCATTCCCGAAAATAAATGAATCCCCATTACAGCAATGAATAAAAAGATATGTGGAGTATACAAGATTCAGATTTCTAAGTCTAATCTGTAACAATAATAAAATACTTACAGAAGCTGACGTAGATCATTCTCTGCTGTGGTGATAATCTTTGTGAAATCAGCTGATCTGTGACTCAACTCTGTTAAAAGAAAAACCTCGAGATTATCCAAATGTAACAGACTTTTTTGAGTTAAAAATAGTTACAGGATCTTGGATTTACAATCAGACAACAGTAATAAGATGTTCAGTTGAAATAAGATTAAATTGTATACTGTTAATATTATCCTTGTTTTCTCTGGTCGTTATTCTTACTTCACTGGATTAAAACAAGCTAAAGGTATTTATACTATGTGGCTATACTAACAAACCCCTTTGGTTATAAGAGTACCAGACTTTGTTTCTTAAAACTTACCCATAACACTAATTCCAAGACCATTGTAGTTTAACATTTCTTTCTGGGCCCTCTGCAATACCTGCAAAATAAAACAAATTGAATTTAAAATTAGATAAAATAACAATTGTATGCGTTTTTTTCTCTCTCAAAAAAAAATCAAAATATTCAATTGTACATCTGGTATTGAACCAGACCAAAGGACAGGAGTAGACTTATGAAAAAAAAATATATATTGTTAAACCAAATGAAATGTACTTTCTTAAGATTATAATAATTAATAATTATAATTTACTTAAGAAAAAAAAAAATTAAATTTAAAAAGTTTTTTTTTCACTATGTATTCTATTCTAATTTTTTTATACCTAAAATTGAATGGCGATATTTTATTTTATTTTTTTAAGGAGGGGTATTGAAACCATGTAAATGTAAGTGTTCTGTGAAGAAGAAGAAAGCAACCAGCTTATCATGCTTATGCCTTTAGAAGCATTTAATATAAATAATTTTTACCTTAAATAAGGATTTTAATGTATAAGATGGAATAGTATTTTGAAGAAATGAAAATAGCAAACAAAATTAAAAGCTTAATTTAAGAAGAAGAAAATATTGATTTGGTAAAACAAGGGATACAATCATCGTTTTATAAATTAACTAATAAAACAAAATGCGTCACCTCAGCAAACTAGGCGTCACTAATTTAATCAAATTAATGAGGTCAACTAGTTTCCAAAAAGTAATATTGATTTAAATTTTCTAGAGTAATACAATCTGAGAACAGAGTTAGTCTAATTAAATAACCAACTGACAATGTCAATAAACTCAACTATGAAATCAAACATGTTTATAAATATAATAATTGTTCTTCAGTAATAAAAATTCCCTGTTTCCATAAGTAGATTTAGCCTTTCGTCTGGTTTATATTAACAATGTTACATGGGAGACCGTGACTTGATTCAACGTGACCAGACTGTCTGTGACCTCAATATGCAAAACACACAGTTCACACAATGCCATCCGCTCCATAAATAACCCTACATAAATTTACATAAGCATGGGGATTTTCCACTGCACATCAAAAAAATAAATATTGCAAAGTTATGCATTTAACCTAAAAACAAATTTTGTGATCATTAAGAAATAATCTGTATATATGTATTTATGTTATATGATCTTATCCATCGTGATTTCATCATCAATTCAAGTTTGACACGGAATTTTCTCAACATGACATGGCCCCGATTCGGCATCCACCATTGGCACTAGTGAAAAAATGCTTATATTCTTAAGTGACAAGAAAAAAGTTGTACATTTTTCACTAAAATCCGAACATACAAATGTCAAAATTCCGTCGACGAAGAAAATATGTGCGATTTACAGGAAAAGTTGTAAAATTTTAGTTTTAGATTTTGAAATGAATGTGCCCTCCAAACTGAATGCGTGATTTCTGTCTCCACTTCAGAGAAAAAATCGCTTTAATTTGAAAGAATGCGAGGTAACAGTATCACAAATTTGTATGAAATCATTCTTCAATACCATAAAAATTCCGTCGACTTGGAATAAAATCTAGATAATAAGTGATTTTAGATAAATAGAGTAAAAATGCAAACAATTGTCATCTTACCTCAATAGGCAGCTTGGCAGGTCCTGCTGAGAAATTGATTACTCTAGATGCCATATTTTCCTTATTAACAGTCTGTTAATTATATAATGTTATTGATAATTTTGTAAAATATAGTTTCCTGGTTTCTCTTCGATTAGTTATAAGAGTGAGAAAGAATTTAGGGTTACAATGACTTTTATACCGCGCCACATGCATGACGCATTTTGATTGGTCACTTCAATGTTGTTGAATCTTATTGGCCGAGTTGACGAACACGCACTGACCTAGTGCCTCTTAAAACATTATTATTTTCCGATGACCTGCTATAGTGGAACAGTTTTTAAAATTTCCGCTCTCTCATTTTATTGTTGTCATTAGTTTGCTATGGATTTCTTTTTGTCATATGATTAAAATATATATGCAATACACTCGAAGAAAAGTTTTGCGCGGAAAAGATACTAAATGCCGAGAAATAAAGAGGCAGGATACAGGATGGACCAGGATGCCTATCTTGTAATTCGAGGGTCTAGATGATGTTTTTTTAAAGACTGAATCTAAGGCTTTATGATATAAGAAGTAGCTTTATGTTATATTGTAGTCTCAGACTGAATAATGGACCAAATATAAAGAATAGGTAATAATGGGCTGCAAAACTGACATAAAAAGTACGGTCACAATAATGGACTAACACACTAAAGAATAGAGAAACAATGTTGTTGCTCGGACAAGAGTTTTTTTTTCGGATAGACTGTTGCTATGCATGGATAATTTTTCTTTTGCGGAATTGCCGCGCCAAAATTTATTTGCACTTTTGAACACGTTTGAATCCAGCATTTTGCGTTGCAGAATATATTATTACATATTCATCCTGCCTTATGCAATTCAGCTCTTACGTACAAGGCCAGGATATTCTTTTCAAAATCCCCCTCCCCTCGAAAATCAATTGGTCGTGTCCCCATATATATGTATTAATAATCAATTATATTGTATTGTCTGTATATGTTACTTTATTGATATGCTTGAGCCCTATGACGAGGACTGAGATAAAAATAGTAATGTTTTAGTAGCAAAATGATTTGACCACCATTGTATTTTTCTTGTTTGCAAACCAATGACTCCAGTTGAGTTAAAAGAATCAACCAGTTCATTGATACAATAATTTGTAATATGATATTCTCTTCATGAAGGTCCTTTGAAAGGTAGTCAGTATTGACCCAAAATGTAACATCCGCCTAGCTGTTTGTCATCTTTTTGTTAATGTAAATTTTCAAATGTATGTACATGTATATATTCGCTATGCAAAAACAATGCCCTTCAGGATAAAACATAAGTAAATATACCGGTATTCACCGGAATAGACTGGACTTTTCAGGATATACTTACTTACTTGTAATCTTACTATCAACAAAATTACACATCTGTTAATTCATAAATCAAATAAAACCGGAAAATACTCGCCATGAATTATCGATGTCAAATGATTTTTCAAGGTGGACGTATATACAAAGTGTAATGAAAAACTAGAACTCCTTTTATTGATAAATTGATTATTCTCTTTTCAAAGTATATTATTTTTCTTCAGAAGATTGTTGCATGAAACGTTTTGGTCAGCTTTGTGGACTACAATTTAGGATATGGGTCTAGATCACACACCTGCTGATCATCAATTATCTATAAACCAATGTAGATAAACTAAAGTTGCTTCCCTTTGCACATTAACCGTTACAGCTAGAAACTATAAGAGATCATAGGAATCTAACAGTTAAATTTAAATCTGGGACTATCATACAAACTTAGTATAATCGTAGTTCCAGTTTAAATGCTTGATAAAAATTGAATACAATATTTAAAGTTTTATCTTTTGTGAATACATAAATAAATTGGGAAAACAATCAGTTTTACGTTCTTAATTCACAATGTTCAAACTAACACAAGCACAAGATATGTATGTGCTTAACTTGCTGTAATTCTCTTGTACAACTCGATCCCTTCATTTCTGTTCTAGACTATATGATAAAACGTCTAGATATTAATCAACGAATTTCTTACGAGGGCACTGGATCGTTATCAAAAACAAAACGGAACTGTACACAATAGAAATTTTAAAATAATATATACGCCTAAAAAGTGTACAAAACAACACCCAAGCACAAGGGTGTTTTTTTGTACACTTTTTTAGGCGTATATATATATATATATATAATTCGTCTCAAATTTAGCCCATGCAACAATGTTAGATTTGCAAATTTGCAAACTTTTTGTTCTTCCCTCAGCGGGATTCGAACCCCTGCTTCTGTGACATCGGGGTAACACCGCCATTTGTTGTGAACATGTTATTGTACGAAGATCACAATCATTGATAACGATTGCTTGTTGGTTGCTTAACGTCCAGTGGCAAATATTTCATGCATGTTCGGGACATGAACAAATATAAGAAATACAATAGATAGGCCCTTAATAGAGGCCGTCCGGGATGAAGGTTAGGGAAATTTGGACTGCCACTGGAAAATGAGGGTATATTGGAAAGGACAGGAATTTTGCCTTGCAATAGGCCACATACGGACCCATGAAAGAGTTGTTGCGAGGGTTTTTAACGTGCTGAGAGCGTGGCACTCTCTCTACCCGTGGCATCGGATTAAACGTCCCATTTTGATCGGACGTGGCTGCGTACTTGTACATCCCACACAGCCAAACGGACGCCCTACTTTGACAACAGTGTTACATCCGGTATGAAGAAGACCAAATTACGATATTTTAATTCCCCAGTCACATTGGGTGCAGAGGGAATTACAACTTGATTAGGTGCATGCATGTCAAAACATGGCCGGCGCACATAAAAAAAGTTCATTTTTCAAGATTTTCATCTGGACTATTAGTAATTGTTTATTGTTTGATGAATAACTAATGTTAAATTGAAATATCTTTCAGAGATGTGCGTGGAAGTGTGTCAGGTCCTGCATGAATACATGAACTTAATGTAGAAGGTTCGACCCATAATATGGGTTATACATCTATGGTACGATTGATCTTTTAGGAGGGATGCATGTGCCTGTATACGTAGCAGGTCAAGACTATTGACAGTGCAACTCTCGTTGTTTTCATTACTGTTATTTGAAGAAAATCTGAGTAAAACACAGATCCTTATTGAAGCGTAGATGCATGATCTTTTTCATTAATCAGAATGATTTGAAGACATTATCTATGAGGTGACAGTATATATAAAAATAAGAAGATGTGGTATGATTGCTAATGAAACAACTCTCCACCAGAGACCAAATGACATTAGAAGTTAACAACAATGAGCAAAACTCATACCGCATATATATATTTATAGTCAGTATATTATGTACATTTTGACAGTGTTTTTTTTATATAAAAAATTATATATATGTCAAACAATTTAAACAAAAAAATAAAACCTATTGCCTGATTTATGATAAATCTATAAACGAAAAAACATATATGACAGACAACAACAACAACAACCATTGAGCCTGTGCCCTAACAGGCACATATAGAAAGTTGCGGGGTTAAACATGTGTGTGCGCTGTCAAACCTCACAAGACAGTGTGTATCGACACAACAAAAGAACAAAAACTAACTAACATAAAGACACAAAGTACTGATTCAAGATTACTCGCAGTTACTGAAAGCCATTTCAAGCGGTCAATAACAACTATATAAAGAAAACCATGTTCTCTCAGACTAGATTATCAATCAGTAAACATCCAACGGATTTAGTATAAACACTTCATAAACCGCCCGAGAAAAGCATGACTTTGTGCATGCCAAAATATAAGTACATAATGGCGACAGGATGAAAGACCATATGCATACGTTTCCATATAAGCACTTACAGAATATATAGCAATATAATAGTTTAACTATGCTTGGATTTATCAAAAACAAAACCAATGTAAATACCGATACAAACAATATTCAAAGATAATTACTACTGTCTTATATTGAAAGCAATCTATAATTAAAAACCAATTTGTAAAAATGGGAGCGATGCGATATCGGGTTTTAATTAGATTGAATTGATATTCCCATAGCATTGACACATATTTTAAATACAGTACGACAACTATTGGTTTGAGGATCTTCATTTCTCAGGACTGCAGCTTTTCCTTCATGTATTGTAACCTTATAGACTTTACTACCCTTCATACTAGTAATAAAGAGGCAAATGTGTAGAATAAAAGGGAGAAATATAGAAATAAAAAGGAAAAATAAGTAAGAAATCAAGAATAGAGAATGGTGGGGTGCTTAATTCAAAAGAATAAAGAATAAAGGCAAAACGAAGGACCCCCATAAAGACCCTCACATAAAAGTCAAAGAAAGACAGACAATCCCAAAGCCAAAATTAAAAAGAAATGACACAAATGGCAAATAACGAAGAGTATACTATTTTCTCGGTCAGTCAAAACATTAGACGTTAAAGTAAGATACTAACCTCGATACTCAGTGGGAAATCTGAAATAGAATTGTCACATTGCCATTGTAGCTATTGACGCAACGACGCAATTAGATGCACAAACACGAAAGTTGGCAAAACAATAAGCAGTAGAAATTAATAGAATGAAAGAAGAAAAAGAGACAAAGAGGAGGAGGAGGAGATTGGATACAGAAGCCACTGCGCATGAGAAAGTTAATATTACAGGGGGTATTGTTTTTCTAGTTCTAGTCCTATAATATAAACCTTCGTAGGTCCATATCGTTTGCTTTGAACATTTTCTATCGGATGTTTTTTTTTTTACTATCAATATGCTGCTTCAGCACTGATATTAAAAAAACAAATTCGATTTAGAGAAAACGTTGAAAGCAAACGATATGGTCCTACAAAGGCTTATATTATAGGACTATAGTTGTCCATATTTCACTGTTGTAGCTACCTATACATGTTTATGAAAATTTGTTATTTTACATATAAATGTCGGTTTGTGATTTTAAAACTATAACTAATTAAAATTATGAAGGCATATTGAAACAATCAAACTGAACCGAATACGAAATTTCGGAACGCAATTAGGTAGAACAATGCAGTCTAGACAGTCGTATACATTGCTTAGTATATTACATCTTTCAAATACATTACATACATAATGACAACTGCGATGATTTATGTTCGAGATTACCATGAATTATGGAGTTAATATTCATCAGTATACTGACTGGGGTAAGCAAGAAGAAAAACAAAATATAGTTATATATATCTGATTTGCCGCTTCGACGAAAAGACCAACCATTCAACTTGAAGGGGCCTCGGTGGCAGGGTGGTCTAAGTAGTTACTGTATGACTATAGCCTGTGCGAGTTCGAACCCCGCACGGGGAAGCTGCGCTCGACTCTTATCTTAATTGAGTAGGATTGTCAGTTTTCCTGTCGAAGGTCTGTGGCTCTCTCTGGGCACTCTGGTTTCCTCCACCAATTAAAACTGACTGCCACGAAATAGCCAGTAGAGCTAAAAATGGCGTTAAACACCAATCAAACAAAGATGCTTTGATTTTCCTTGAAAAAGTGCTATGACGCCGAATTTGCGAAAATCATAATTGGGCAAAATACAAATTGATTTTTTTTCCAAAAATGATAATGTAACGGTTAATAAAAATGTATTGAAGAATGTAAACAAAGAATCAACAAAAGTAACAATACACAATTTTGACCTCAAATTTATTATAAATATAATAAGGGAAAAAGTTTCAAATAAGCCAATGAAAAAAAATGTATTTGCAAAGCAAATTAATATGATTCAGAAAATCATGAGCTTTGTTTTTTTATTCTACGTTTACGTTCGAAACAATTTACTTTCTAAATACAACGATTAAACATCAATATACTGGTACATTCAACAATCCGGACCAACTACAAGCGCTCTTTCCTGGACCAAAAAAAAAAAAATACGTTACCAACACTCTTGTCTACCTATATAGGCAAAATGTAAAAAATTACCTTTTGCCTTGAGCATATTCTGCGGTGTTTTCCTGGAAAGCATACATTTTATAAAAAACATGGACTTATATAAAAATAAGGAGATGAGGTATGATTGCCAATGTGACAACTATCCACCAAAGTTCAAATGAAGTGGATGTAAACAATTATAGGCAAGCGTACGGCCTTCAACAATGAGAAAACCCCATACCGTAGGGAATGACAACAAATAAATTTGAACATATAGATTTGTTTTAGTTACTAGTATTAACAACATTGCATGTATGTTTTCTTTAGAATCCGTGATTGGCTGGCAATAATCGCGAGGCATTCCATTAGATTGGGTATTTCCCTATAAAATGTAACATTCATGACAACACGTGCTTCCTATGACAACGCCACAACAATGCCTATATGTTTTTCTAGATCTCTGACTGTTAATGACGTCTTTACACTAAATCCATTGGATGTTGGTTGTACACTGATTGATATTGTATTCTTGTATATACATGATTTTTTTATTACAAAAACATGTAGTTGTTAATGGCTTTGAACTAGCTTTCAGTTCTCTCAGATCTGTACTTTGCGTCTTGTTAACTTCTGCGTCGTTTGGTCTCTGGTGGGGAGTTGTATCATTAGCAATTATACCGCATCTTCTTATTCTTATTAAGGAAAACAAACGGAAAATTTGATGTATTTTGTAATTGCATGGTTGCAGCTTAAAAAATGTAATTATAAGTATTGAATGCTTCTTTTTGTAATTTTATAGGGTAGTAAGAGTTGATCATGCGGTAATTTTTACCGACAACTGTATGGATGTTGAACCGTTCTCAAGGGTTACGGTGCTTAATTAGTGGATCCATTTAATTTGTAGTTTTAATTCTTTTAGTCATTTTTCTCTTTTATTTTTATTTATTTGATCATTATTCTCTATTCTTTGTTTTTTGGCCTATTTTGTTCTTTTCTTTATTTTTTTGGCCTATTTTTCTGCAGATTTGGTCCATAATTCTCTATTCCGTAAACCCTATCAAGACACTTTTATATTGGTTCTCTGTAATTTTCATAAAACATGAGACATACACAATATTTTTCTTTCTGTCTGGTATATGCAATATTCATGCATTTTTGCAAGGTAATTAGTTGTGATATCGGGTCACACAGACTCTACACATATTAACCCAAGGGAAACGCATCCCTTTTTCTGCGTCTGAATATTCTGAAAAAAAATTCTCGTCTGACAGATTAACTTAAGACTTGATTTAAAAGTAATATTTGCTGCTTGTTTGATAAGGCGGCAAACAAAAGCAAGGGCAAAAAGAGGTCGGCTCGGAGTCAGAATAATTTGTCAGGGTATAGGGGTACTTGTCTTCATGTGGACTGGTATCTTGGGAAAACCATATAAAATAAAGGCTGAGTGCCTAATTGGTATGGTATAATGTAGGATTTATTTTCATATCACAGTTACAGTACATTGTCAATAGGACAATCAATCTACAGAGTTCAAAGCCATTATGTAGGTCAAACGAAAAAAAAACCTGCATGTAATAGTAACCACTGGACGTTAAATAGTATGCAGTTTCTTTTCAAAGGTCATTGAATGTCTTGCATTATTTACAATTTTGATATATATCAAGATATGAATTCATAATAGATGTCCATCAAAAAAACACATGGATATTTAATGAATTTATCAAGATTTTTAGACAAGAACATTTGGTACAGCTCTTATTTATTTGGGAAATGAAATAATGATTTCGGGCCACATTGTTATGAAAACTAGGTATACGATACCAAGGGAACATTCAATACGAAGATAAACTGCCAAAAGCAAGTCAAAACACGAGAGACGACGAAAAGATAAACAAGTTCACTGAAAACTACGTAGAAACTAAGTCAAAACACGAGAGACGACAAAAAGACCAACAAGTTCACTGAAAACTACATAGAAACTAAGTCAAAACACGAGAGACGACGAAAGACAAACAAGTTCACTGAAAACTACGTAGAAACTAAGTCAAAACACGAGAGACGACGAAAGACAAACAAGTTCACTGAAAACTACGTAGAAACTAAGTCAAATCACGAGAGACGACGAAAGACAAACAAGTTCACTGAAAACTACGTAGAAACTAAGTCAAAACACGAGAGACGACGAAAGACAAACAAGTTCACTGAAAACTACGTAGAAACTAAGTCAAAACACGAGAGACGACGAAAGACAAACAAGTTCACTGAAAACTACGTAGAAACTAAGTCAAAACACGAGAGACGACAAAAAGACAAACAAGTTCACTGAAAACTACGTAGAAACTAATTCAAAAACACGAGAGACAACGAAAGACAAACAAGTTCACTGAAAACAAGGTAGAAACTCGAGTCTGATCAACACGAACCAAACCAAAAACTCAGGTGTTTCGGAAAAGGTAAGCAGAACCCTGCTTCACTTCTTAGTCTAGTGCCTGCACCCGTCATGTTCGTCGTTGCAAGTACAAATTCGGTGTTGTCACAATCAAGGAAAAGAGGGCGGGACTGCGGTTACGACAATTTGAACCGATACATTTTATCTGATCACTTACAATTTTCATGTTAATGAAGCAGGCGGTATTACAAACAAATAAAACCCAGCCACATTTCTTATGTGCCTGTCACAAGCGAGGAATCTGTAATCATGCGGTGGGTGTCGTTGGTCGTTGTCAACAATAGTTATGATTTGTTTTAGTATAATTTGTTTTCTTCTTAAAAAGTACAACATTTTGTCTTACAGGATCTTTTATAGCTTTGTATAGTGTGTGGTAAGGGTTTTACTCATTGTAAAGTCCATAAGGTGACCTCTAAATGTTAACATCGTCGTCCTTTGCCTTGGTCTTTACTCAGAGATATCTCGTTAATTGGCAATTATACCACACCTTTGGTATCATATAAAGACATGTTTAGACAAGTTTGATGCAAATTGCCAATAGCATAAAATGTACAATTCCCCTTGATAATAAACTCATCATAGATACCAGGGATAAAATTTTGTACGCCACACGCGCGTTTCGTCTTCAAAGACTCATCAGTGACGCACGAATCAAAATAGTTAAAACGGCCAAATAAAATACAAAGTTGGAGAGCACTGAGGACACAAAATTCCGAAAGGTTTTGCCAAATACAGCTAAGGTAATCTATTCCTGGGGTAGAAAATCCTAAGTATTTCGAAAAATCCCACTGGACGTTAAGCAACCAACAAACAATCAATCGAAAAATTCTAATTTGTGTAAACAGCTTATTATTTAATATATAATTATGACCATATCAATGATAATTCATGTCAACACAGAAGTGCTGACTACTAATGCAGATCTCTTTGATAAATATATATTCGAAGTGATAAGGATATAACTCGGGGCTGTTGTTGTAAACTTGGTGTGCTGATGACTTCACAATATTCACAAAAAAGAAAAAAAATCATGATTATGAGTTTGAATTGAAAAAAAAGTATAACAAAAATCCCGAACTCCAAAGCAAATTCAAAAAGGGGAAATCCATAAAACTGACATGCAAAATCAAACGCTTTAAATAAACGAAACAAGTGAACTTTTATGCATAATATTCACTGTAGAACTCGGTATAGACATAGTCATAGTTTCATTTTTCGAATCAATCGATGTTGGTGCCCTGAATATAGAGCAGTACACTCATTCATATATAACAAAAGAGGCGGAAGATACCAAGGGAATATTCAAAAAATTAAGTGGAAAGAAACTGACAACGCCATGGCGAAAAATTAAAAGACGACAAAAAGATCAACATGTTCATAAAAAAAATTGAAAACTCAAACATGAGCAACACGAACCCAACCAAACACTGTCCCTGTTCACTATAGTGCTACCCATCGTGTTACTCATGGAAAGTACAAATTCATTGACGAGTCTCACTCGGGGTGTCACCATTGACGAGTCTCAATCGGGGGTGCCACCATTGAGGAGTCACAATCGGGGGTGTCACCATTGAAGACTCTCAATCGGGGGTGTCACCATCGACGAGTCTCAATCGGGGGTGTCACCATTGACGAGTCTCAATCGGGGGTGTCACAATTGAGGAAAAGAGTTACCTGTGACACAGATATTACATATTCTGTTAATCTAAATAAACAAAACATAATTTTAATAATTGAATATTGAAAGGGAACAAAATACAAATGTCCATTCTCAATTCTAAGAATGTACACATTTATCATGAAATTCTCAAGTTAAATATTAGTTTCACAGTATGTCATATATAAACGCTTTGTATTTATTATTGCATAAAAGCAGCCGTTTTTTACCGTTAATTCTATCATAAGCAAGGGCTCTAGCATTCAAAAGACCGGCTTTTCTTGTCAGAAGATCTCGACAATTGAAACCATCTTCAGATAAAACACATAAACTGCCAGATGAACCGTTTATAAAATAAACAAATCCGTTAACATCCACTGCAATACCACGTGGCTGCATACGATTGCTTTGGTCTGTAAACGTCCACAGATCCGAACCTTTTAAATCGCAACAACTTATTCTTAGTTCATTTGGGGTATAATATAAACGCTCGTTGTGAAACGCGATATACGAAAACTTATCCGCGTTAAACGATTTGACTTGTTTTGCAGCTCTCTTTGATGATATTTCATACGAATATATACCGTATTTCTCCACACAGAAGTATAACGTACTTTCGGATGAAGTTATACCATATGTTTCGTCTTTGGTCTCGATTTTTACTCGTATTTTTCTCTCTTTTAAATCCACAACTACTACTGATCGGCCACGGGTAGTCATGGCTACCTTTCCTTTGTCGCCCCTTGGACATGTGACATCATATATGGAAGTGTTTTCCAGTAAAAGGTCTCCGAGGCTATTTGAATTTTTAACTTCAAATGTCTTTAAGCAATCGCGATGACAAGATGGACTATTTTCAGAAATTACCAATTTGTCATCTTGCAAGAAAGTGCATCCAGATACGAAATTACTGCTTGTAGCTTCAACGAACAATGTTTGGCTTAATTGTAAAGATATGTTTTCAAACGCGGCGTTGAATGACGAGCTTTTTAATATTTGAGCCTGCTTAGATTTATTTTTTAACATTTTGAATCGTTTTGGAATTTTTGACATAGTTAAGTCACCGAAGGATTTTAAAGCAGACAGGTTATTTTGAAGGATGGACTCGTTAATCTGGACTGTATCGTGATCAAAATGACCGCCATCTTGTAGCGAATTAATGGATTGTTCTACATCCCTGACGCATTCGTCTAAATGTCGCATTCCTAAGAAGGTTTGGAAATTCGAAGCATGTTGCTTTATCATTTGAATATCTTGTTTATGCTTCATAATAGAACTTTCGACCTGAGAAATTTCGTTCAAAGTTTTATGTATATCTTCATTTAAATGCTCAACTACTGTCATAAGTTTGTTGTACATATCCTGTTCAAGTTTATCTAAATGATCGTTCATTATTCGTCTCATCTCGACAATTTTCTTTTTTATTGTATCCTGTTGGCGCGGAATGGATTTTCTCCTATCAGTTTGATCTCTTCGTACTTTTTTCACGTGGTCTGATATTTCTTCCAGGGAATTTTCCATCTCGATCATGCATGTTGAAGACTTAATATTAACGATCATGTCATCAAGGATTTTTACGTCTTCACATTTTTTGTGATCAGTTAAAACGCAGCGCCGACAACACGTTCTGTTGTGACTAAGACAAAACGAATCAATGATTTCGTTGTGTTCCTCGCAAAAGTATTTTATGTTTTTTATGAACGATGGTATTTCTTTATAACTGTCAATTGATATAACTGAGTGGTCTTTCGATAGTTTGAACAATTTGTGGTACTTCCGGCAATCGAAACACAAAGCTTCTTGACATTCGGAACACCAGACTACAGCTACTTTAGTCTCATGGGTCTGATCACAAAGTGAACAGAATTTCGTATTAGCATTTGCAGCCATGACCCTAAAAGGTAAACAAATTTTGTATGACAACAATGGCATGATTGTAAAAAAAGCAAATAGTAATTATGAAATATCATTTGATTAAATTATTGTGTTCCCTATTTTTCGATAAATATTTTTATTCTTGTTCGTATCTTTATTTAAATTTGCAATAGGTGGAAAATGCACGTTAGTCTTCTTCTGGCAGATTCTTGAAATTTCCAAACGTTTCAATAATGCGCAACTTTCGTAACCCTCATCGACATCCGGCGGAAAAGAATCATAGTATTCCTCTATTCAGTGACTTCTAGCATTGAGCGATCTTTGATTGGTCGTCGATTATAATCTGATTACATCGGTGGTCGTATATTTTGTTGCATTTTATGACTTTTGCAAAATAGGATCATTGATCTGTTAGTAAGAAATTGAAAGTTATATACCAAATAAAAAAACGACTGGTTGTGAATGTATGTTTATGGATGTCTGTTCAATCCCTTTCACCCTTTTTTTTTTAGAGTTTATATTCAGATGTTGTTATGTTACACCGTTATCAAGGGGAGAGTGGACATTAAAAAACATGTTCAACCTAGCCAAATGTTTTATGTGCCTGTCCCAAGCCCGACCACTTATAATCCAGCCGTTGTTTTTCGTTCATTGTTACGTTGTATACATCACTCGGGGGCCACTTCAATACTTAATTGATTGGGGTTGCCGCTGGGGTTCTGTTACTCCATCCTTTTCATATAATTTAGATTTTTAAAATGTATACCTTTTCATATATTGAATCTGTAAAATGTAACCTTTTCCCGTATTGGTTGGGTTTTGTGTGCGGTGTGTTGAAAAAAGGGAATACAAAAGTGTCAAAAGAGGAAAAATTTGTGGATAAATACACAGACGGGAACACCAAGAAAGATGACAGATGAAGAAAAATTAACAAATAATACAAAAATTTAAAAGTACATACAGCAACCCCATTGAAAACCAAGGAAGAATTCAGGGATCCGTGAATCACATTCCAGCATAATAGAGAAAATATCACCTTTGCTCGGAGAGTGGCCCGGAGCGAGGCTCAGATCTGACTCTCAGATTTATTATTTATACTTACGGCGAGACTTTCGGCTGTGAAAATTACAGGGCTTCTCATATAATAAGTAATGGGAACTTTATTGATCTTATCATATATTTCTGATAGTTTTCCCCACCTATTCACATATTTTCAACCTTAAAAATGTGACCAATTCCAGCTATCACTTTGTATATAGGAAGTCCCCCCTAGATACATCAGGTCGGTGATATTCTCTTTTGAATTGTATCACATTTTGAACTGCCAGGGCAATACATAGCTTTATTACACGGTGTGCCTCTTCACATCTTTGATTGAATTTTGATCTGTTTGGACGGTTGTCTCATTAAATATCATCCCACATAATATAATGCTGGACAAATTGAATAAAGTACGTTTTTAAACATTTATATCAATATAAAGAAAATCATCAACATTCATCTTAAGGAAGAATTCGTTGCAGTCTAAATGGTTCCAGATTGAGGTTTTTAAAGGGATTATTGTTTGGTTTAAAACTGTTTTCGGTTTTTGCGGTTAAATCTGCTAATGGTTTGATGAACCACACGAGAAGGTTTGATAAGTTCTGGAATAAAACCAGTTTCGGTGTCGAACAAGTTAGGAACTAGTTTGGAACCAGTTTAGAATAACAAGTAGAAGGTTGATCAAACCTGCCAGAAACTGAACCAGTTTAGAGGCAACAAGCCCTTAGTTTACCTATAGCTATGATGTATATTTACTACGATAGAGGGTTTAATTAATTTTCGATCAACTAGAATAGCAGTATATGATTCGGGCGCGGTGCTTCTGGGAGTTAGAAATTAGAGGATCTTAATTTGAAACAATATTTGCTGCAATGTAACCTTTAAAACTATTTTAATGGGACGAGTGCAGGATGCGCCTCTTCTTAATCTGTGACTGACTAATTAACGGTTAAGCGGGCACGAGGTTTGCTTTTAAATACTCGTATATGGTAGATATTCGTTATTCACATATCATTAAAACTTACCTTTAATCATTCATCTTTTTATTGAAGTATTAATTTAATAAATCTTTCCCTATTAATATAGTTCTCTCGTCAAATAAGTAGATTGCAGGTATACTTTGGAATATTGCAATAAGATAAATACATGTTTATCACCAATTTGATAACCTTATATGACTGATATAGTATTTAACGTATAAATGTTATCAATCCTTCACCCTCATTTTGTAAGTCCTTAGAATTCTCGAAAAAGAAATTAAGGTTAAGGATGTATAAAATAATGATGATCGATTAACGTTTCATGCCCAGTGGCGAATATCACATGCATTTCAGGACGACACCTTTATTTGGGGATAACACGGGCTCTTGGTTTCGGATTCCATCCTTATATATTTTATCGATCATTTGGCTACAGGCTCGTCATCGTGGCTCTACAATAGGGCTCCCAATTTTAGAAGTAGGGATCCAAATATATGGCAAACATATGGACCGTCATTTTTACTGTAAACCGGATATGTCTGTCTCAAAGTTAAAAGTGCTATATAGCTTACAATGTCAATGTAATAGTCAACAAGAAGACATTCCACCCTAACCATTGTTTTGACTTCGAGCTGACCAAATTTTGCCGCGTCTTTTACCAGACTGTAACACACACAATAATACATACACTGTGTCTGCGATTAAGAATAATCTTAGGGAGCTACCATTTGATTTTTATGGGGGGAGGGGGAGGGCTAGGATGAAAAATGTTGTCCTACATTTCTTTTTAGTTGTAATCTCTGTCCTGCCTTTTTAATTTTTCCCTCTATTCGGTCCTGTCATCCTGCCAAGTTGCTCATCCTGCCTTTTTTTTTTACTCAAAACTCCTGTCCTGCCTTATTTTTCAATTTAAATTTCATCCTAGCCCCCCCCCCCCCCCCCCCCATAAAATCAAATGGTAGCTCTCTTATTCCACTACTTACCATATGCTTATTTTAAATTACATACTAGCATACTAGTCAACAAAAGTAACGATACACAAGTTTGAACTCCAATTTATCATAAAATATAATAGATAGGAAAAACTGTTAAATTATCCAATGAAAAACATTCATTTGCAAAGCAAAGGCATATGATTAAAACAATCTGACCAAATTGGAAAGTGAGAAAATACCGTGTTATTGAACACAGGGGTCAAATTTATTTTGCGGAAAATGATGACAAAAGTCGGCACTTAATTTCGAAGATGAGAATTAAATATTCAAATATCTGCAAAGGCATTCAAAATCTATATGCCTTAAATCAATGGTTTTGATAAGAAAATATTGGAACAATAAGGCAATTATTTACCTTGGTACAGTGTATCCAATTTTATTATATATGGACAATACATTGCCTTTTATCATTTCTTTTGTTGACTAGTATATATCATCAGTGTATTAGTACATATATCATATAAAGATAATTTATAACAAATATAACGATTTTTTTAAAGTCATTAACAACTAACAAATTGTATTGAATATATTCATATTTTGGATATAAATTCCGATCATTTGATGAATTATATTAATTGATATCGTATAAAGTCCCGCGCTTTTTTCCCAATAAAGGTCGGGGGTTCTCTCCGGGCACTTCTTCCACCAACAAAAAATGACGGCCACGAAGTAGCACAATAGTGCTGAAAGTGGTGGTAACCACCAATCAATCAATCAATCATAGTTGCTTCAGATACACATGTCAGTTTGATTTGAATTATTCCCTTAAGATTGTGTTAAGAACATTTGTGCGTTTTTGTGTTTGTTGACAATATCTTGAATAACTGAAAACAACCCCACGTTATATACATATAGAAACACGAGCAGTTAAGAGAATACTTGGGAAAGAGGAAATGTAGTACTTGGTGTTCCGAAAGACATTGGACGTATTCAGTCATTGGCTTCCAATATTTAGCGTGCTCGGACATGTACAATCAGTACTTTTACTCATCCATGCAAGGAATAGAATTTTATTGAAATTATGTGAAGTCAAAACAAAACTGAAATTTAAATTTTGCAATTTGAATTGTTTCATATTTGTCATCGCGGGGCCTTTTATAGCTTACTATGCAGTATGCTCATTGTTGAAAGCCGCACGGTGACCTATAGTTGTTAACTTCTATGTCAATTGGTCATAGGTGGAGAGTTGTCTCATGGGCAATCATACTACATCTTCGTATTTGTATATTATTATTGTTATTATGGATTTAAAGTAATTTTACCTATTATCAAACGGTTCTGCTGTCCTGTATTGCATCCACAAATGCTCAGCAGCAGCGTAGGAGAAGACTGAAAAGGGCGTTAACTTGTAGAGTGAAAGCCAAAAAAGAAAACAACAACAAAAAAAAAAACAAAGCAGTTAGTCAGTGTCTTCTTTTTTTATTTTCTTTATATTCAATGTATTTTTTGCAAAAGATTTTGATGGACCACCCTTCCTCCCCTCCTATGCTAGTGTGTTTGTTGACTGCCTTCTAACAAATAATTAGCAGCAAACTAGTCAATTTTCAGGTATCAAAACCATACGGTTTCGGGGAGATTTTGGTCCGATCCTTTCCATGACAATTTTGCCTTATTAAGAATCCTATATATTTTGTAAAGTTATAATATAGGGCCTTTTATTTAACATAACCTTTTCAAGTATAAATTAGTAGTTGTGTGATTTATTATTTTATTATGTAAAAACCAAGTTCAATTTTATTTTCTTTCAGAATAAATCATCGGCTTATTTAAGGTTTCAAAGTACAAATCTGCATATATCTATATTTCTTAACGTTAAAGGGAAATTTATTCTATATATAGATGTTTTATGAGAATGAGCGAGTCCGTACAGATATTTTATGGTGTCTTTTAAGTCTATTTTAAACAACCACCATATATACATATATATATTTTTTTTTAAAACAAATTTATTTGCCTAATTTAAAAGCTTTAAAATACATATCTTAATATCATCAACTCCATCATAAAATCTTTTTTGAAGCAACCATTACAATTTATTTTCATTTTCATATTCGTTTCAGAAAAATATGTTAATTCAAAGCTTAAAATTACAAATCTTAATTTATTTATTTTTTATTAAGGAAAAACAACATACCTTAAAATTTAATACAACGTTAATGTACAAAATATATTTGACCTTAATACGTTCAAGGTTATATATGTTTTCCTGCCCGATTATTCAATTTGCTGTAACCAACATTCATTTAAAAATTGAATTCTTCTTTTTGTAATTTTATTGGGATGTAAAAACGTTGATAGAAACACATTAGTTTCCGCGCTTCTTAGTATAGAATAGAATATAATATAATATTTTTTGTATTTCCCAAATTACAGGGCCCATAGAGGGCAAAAAATCAGATACAATTGATTGCTTCTTAGTATATACTCTACCGCCGATCTACAGCGACCTGGAATCCATAATGTAGATACATACTGCTGTGCATACGTCACCCTGTTTAAATCCTGGTTGGGAATATAAAACATCTAGAAACTGACAATGAGGGTCGGTACGACAAAAGAGATGATTTTAGCTTCACAATTGTGAACTTTCCCTTTCTATGTAGAAACATTCCAGCAGCGCCTGCATACGAAGTATATATCTCCCAGTTGATACAATATTCTAGGGCTTGTATTTTCTATCATGATTTCCTTGATAGAGGGTAGCTGCTCTCGAGGAAGCTATTAAACGAAGAGTTCCAAGTGGGGAAGTTGAAATCATCCCTTCGTAAATTTTACGGACACCATCACGAGTTGGTTGACCGTTATGGAATATCTGTTTCACAGATGACAACGTCGGATATGTACTAATTATCACAACTACAATCCCGTTCCTTTTTCCGCAAATGTGACCTACCGAATTAGACTTATCACCAGGTTAGTACTTACATGAGCAGCACGACGGTTGCCACATGCAAAGCTGAGATCACCTCAAGTCTAAGTGGGGTTCGTGTTGCTCTGCCTTTAATTCTCTATAATTACATTAGATATATGTTTCATTATTATACGTTATTTTGATTGGCTAACAGCAATCTCGTGTCATTCTTCATTTCAAAATGAATTTCATGAATTGTAACATACATGATGACACACGTTTCCACAATAAAGTGCACAGGTAAATAAAAGGAAAAAATGATAGTAATTGTGTTTTCATGATCATAGCGAAAAAATGTTATTATAAGTATTGAATGCTTCTTTTAGTAATTTCATAGGGCTGTAAAAGCGTTGACCGTGCGTACATTTTTAGAATGAAGCGCTTTCCGCGCTTCATACATAATGTACTTCGGTCAACGCTTTTACACCCCAATAAATTTACAAAAAGAAGCATTCAATTCTTAAATGTTGTGTTTTGTGTTTTGTGTATTGCTGTTTGTCTTTTCCTTTTTTATTCGTGGCGTTGTCAGACTGACAGTTTATTTTCGACTTATGAGTTTGAATGTCCTTTGGTATCTCTAGCCCTTCTTTTGCTACTGAATATTTCTTTGACATCGCATGACCTTTGGAATCTTTCGCCATTCTTTTTCAAAACATTTCAATGATATTTTATTGATTTTGAGGTCATTTCGGTAGTTACAAAAGAAATAATAAAAAGTGATTTACAAAATGGATTCTAATTTCCTTTTCCTTTGATTGCCTCTATGGTTTTGTGGTATCGTGCTTGTCTCGATAGCTGGAGGCCGTGGTTTGGAACACAGGCGGGTCAAACCATAAGATTTGACAATTTGTATTTGCTGTTTCTCCGCTATAAGCACGAGCCAATCAGTAGTCTCGATCATCCAGACGCATTATAAATATTATGTGTGACCTATAATCAAAATCGATTCTATTCCTTAAGTAGGAGTAGAGATATTCATATAACCCCTTTTCTGCTAAAAATGTCTATTGCAGTATGAGTGACTTAGACCTCATATTAAAATAAGGAGATGTGGTATGATGGTTAATGAGACGACTATCCACCAATATTCACAAAACTAGTTTATATTGGTGCCTATAAACTGCGAAACGAAATAGAAACGAAACAAAATAATACAAAATCAACCAAAAAAACCAAACGAAACGAAATAGGATTCAACGAAACGAAAAGAAATAAAATCAAATCAAATCAAAATTAATCATAATTATAACGACATGAAATATATATATTCTCTACTTTTGCATTTAAGCCTTAGAATAGAGCATTTGGATAATAGTGATGAATAGGTGTTTAAAGTCCAGTGACAAATGTCACATATGCTTATTGGAACGAGTACACATAGTGGTGTTTTGAATATGCACCCTGATTTGTACAAGACAGACATGACGAGTTGGATTTTATACGTGTTACTGCACCAGGAAACAGTCTGCTACCCCCCCCCCCCCCTTTTATGGGCATTGTATTGTTAAATTATAATGGTAACATGAAATAATTATTATCTTACCTCCTATACATTTCTAGGAATATGATTAGTTAAAAGCGTCCGCGTGGAGACCGTGTATATTCCATATTAGGTTAGTAGGGAGGCGTGGCTTATGTCATACACGGTTAGTAGTGGTGTTACGTCCCTTTATAAAAACAAAACGGTACTGAGAAAAAATCTTAAATTTTCAAAAGACGAAGAAATTGATGATGAAGATTGAAATGAATTCATAAAACACATTTAAACGTAAGAAGTTGTTAATGTTGGCATCTGTTTTTGTAGGATCAATGGAAGTAGTTTCTTAATGCTAACGGTATTGAAGACTTGCTCATTTTGATAGGTCACTCACTCTAAATTTCACACGTTAAGATAGTCGGTAAGATAAATTCGTTACATAGTGTGCTAGTGACGTAATACGGTATATATGGGGTCAGTAAATTCCATATGGAATTTACTGACCCCATATATACCGTATTAGGTCACTAGCACACTATGTAACTAATATTATATTCATAGATGGTCAGGTTAAAATAAAAATGCCAAACCCATATCGTATTTCAACTTCAATACATTATACTTAAGAAATATTTAGTAATAAGTACACGTTTTAAACAATCAAAACTAAACGTTTACAAATATTGTGAATTAAAGTTACCAGAATTGCATTAGTCACTGCATATACAGTGTTATGCTAAAAACATAGAGCTTAAATATCGACAGTCATGCAATATCTAAAAAAAAAAAATATTTGAAGTATAAAGTCAGTATTAGTACTGCTGGCGACCGTCTTGTCTGGGACAGGATGACTCAATATCATGCTCATTTGCAATACTTTTGGCTTTTTCAAACAAAGATACCCATATTGTGTCATCTTGTCTCATCCGTTCAAGCTGAGATATCACAACTCGACATTCATCTATAGCTGATAGCATGTCACAAGATATATCATGTAGAAAATGTGACAGTTGAGGAAATGCTGGCAGACAACTAAACACACGATGAATTCAAATCGGAGAATAGCAACTCTAAACATCCCGGTTTTGTCATCACGGTTATCCCGATGATGCTCCAATGAATCTACCACTAATGCCTGTTTGAATGTTGTTAGAGTATTAGACCTGCTAAACCATCTTGTTTCACAAAGCTTCTTTAACTTTGTTTTTTTTTCTGTTCCATTGCCTATATATATAACAACTGCATTTCCCGTGAGTTCCTTAGAAAAGGCATGTTACCTTTTTGCGGATTATTCAAATGCAAATTAAGGCTATCTCCTGGATTGTTGCTATCATTGTCCTGACCACAGGTTCCTTACAGATATGTACGATTACTAAATTAAAAAAATGTGATTTGCAATGCACATTTACTGCATCAGGTGCGTGGTTACGAATGAGTGCTTGGACACCATTATCTACATATTACTTGCCCCAATCTATCCTTGTGCTCTCAGCTATTGTAGACATATACCATTTTTATTCATAAATTAATCGCTTCTCAAGTTGTAGCTTTGGCGTGCAGGAATCCTAAAAATATTTCACGGATATTTACTTCATTGTCAATTGTTTCTGTAAATCTAACACACACACACACATATATATATATTAAGTGCCTATAAATAGCAGCACATGACATACAAATCTATGGGAGTGTGGATTAATCAGTACAGATCAAGATTAATTCAATTACACAAATAAAGTTATAGATTGCCTAACAATGTAATTTTAACACACTATTTAGTATGTAAATATAAGAATGTTTAAAATATTTACAAAATGATGAAAATAAACGCAATATTTCGCTAGACTAACTAGAAAAAGATGAGAAAAGATACAGGAAAGATAAAGAATAATTTAGTACACAGCATCGTCCTTTTTATCCTGTAATATTGGCCAATGGACGTTGCTAACTTCAACTACCAATTTTGTAAAAATCTTGAACTTCATCCAAATTATGTATTATTTTCAAGGCAGCTAAATTCAAGTGCAACATATACATTGAGCTGCAAAAGTTTCTTACCATCTACATCCGATTTCACCTGGATAGATGCACGCTTGATAAAGCTAGTTAGTCTAGCGAAATATTGCGTTTATTTTCATCATTTTGTAAATATTTTAAACATTCTTATATTTACATACTAAATAGTGTGTTAAAATTACATTGTTAGGCAATCTATATATATATATCGAAAGCTGAGTTTGAGTAGCTTTATCTGTTGTTTCATCAGCAAGTAGAGCAAGAAATGGTGAGCTACTACATGATTCCTTAAGTTGGTCTAATATTTGATCTACACATATGTCGATCACTTCATTTTTGATTTACCTGGGGACGTATATTTAACCAAAGTTGCAGTCTCGATATCCATAGGTAAGACGTCTTCCGAATTTGCAGTTGTCTTTAGTGTTGCCATAAAGTTACTTGTTTCTTCACTATGCCCACGAAGTGGCATATTCCGATGTCCACAAAGGATGATTACATCAATTATTTTTGAAGAATGTGTCGGTTTTTTGTTACTGTCTCATGATGAAAGGAAGACAGTGAAGACGCGATTGACTTTGATTTTGAAGTTGCAACATCCAACTTGAAGAAGTTTGTCCCAATCTTACACAATCAATCATGGTGAGCAGAATCATCTTGCAGGTGTCGTTTTACAAAATGTGACAAGTTTGATCAGTCATTTACAGAAGAAGAAAGTCCAAATGATTTTATTTGCATATCACGTTTGACCAAAAAGTACAATAAACGCAGTATATTTTATCTTTGTTGATAGAAGATCGACAACAGGCAAAGTATTCCGCTAAAAGCGTTAATCAACCATAGGCCAGACTTTAATTTTTGCTCTGTTATTGAAAGAAGTCGGTCCATGATTATTGCAAGACGATTTTCAGTTCAAAGTGTGTTATTGAACTAATTGACTGATGTCTTTTATTAAACATTGAGTAAGAAGTGTAAAAAAGCTGTGATTGAGACAAATTGTATTTTAGAATAATACCTTGCTGGAAACTTGAATCTGTGCATAGACTCCCATTCTTTCTGGAGAATGTCTTTTTTTTTTCTTCAGGAAAGTCTTGTATATTAGATTCTATTAGTTTCCCCAATATCAATATAGCTTGAGCAGTCACTTTTACTATCGGCACCGGCAATTTTCGAATCAACGATATTATCTTTTAACCTTGAAGAATCGACAGAACTTATATCGGTCAATGGTATCTGAGTAATGGTATGCTGTGCCGAAGTATCATTGTATGATATTGGCTTAAAAAAAAACATCTATTTTTTCTTCGACCTTTCACAATTTAAGTAAAAACTAGATATGAATCGAGGAAACAAAGTTCTGTGATGATGTCATAGATTGAATGCATTATTAAACTGAGACCTGATCCATATATGTTTAATCCATACGCAGTGGGGCATAAATTAAGATAAAGGAGTTTTAAATTAAATTTGACAGCTTCAAGTCTTGTATTGATTTATGCATCTAGACATCACTGAACTAGTACGTACACAATTTTATTTAGGGGCCAGCTGAGGACCACCTCCGGGTGCTGGATTTTCTCGCTGCGTTGAAGACCCATTGGTTGCCTTCGGCTGTTGTCTGCTCTTTGGTCGGGTTGTCAGTGTCTCTTTGACAAATTCCCCATTTCCATTCTCGATTTTATCAATATTTATAAATGGACTTCAGTCACATATAAAAAATAAAAATCTTTAATAAAAGCTTTGCATAATCAAATCCTTAATGTTGTCTTCGTCAGGCTGTCACACACCATCTCTCTTATTGTTAACGTGATATCATAATGAATTGCTTTAAACAATTGGGCAAAAGAAGAAGTTACGGAAGATTCAGACTTGACAGGAATCAACAAATATATATGATACCATTTGATTAAGAAGTAAATTTAGTAGTCCTTTGTTAATTTATGTATCATTGTCATTTTGCTTGGTTTCTTCTTTTATCTATTCTGACATCGGACTCGGACTTCTTTTGAACTGAGTTTTACCAAGGATTTGTATAGTAAGACTTACTATACAAATCGATCCTTGGTTTGACTGTGCGTATTGCTGTGTGTTTGTTTATTCTACATTGGCTAAAGGTATAAGGGGAGGGTTGAGATCTCACAAAACATGTTTTACCCCGCCACATTTTTGCGCCTGTCCCAAGTCAGGAGCCTCTGGCCTTTGTTAATCTTGTATGTTTTTTTAATTTTAGTTCATTTATATGTTTCGGAGTTTAGTGTGACGTCCATTTTCACTGAACTAGTCGCACATTTTTGGTAAGGGGCCAGCTGAAGCCCGCCTCCAGGTGCGAGATTTTATCGCTGTGTTAAAGACCCATTGGTGGCCTTGTGCTGTTTTCTGCTCTTTGGTCGGGTTGTTGTCTCTTTGACACATTCCGCATTTCCATTCTCAATTTTATTTGTCACTTTTATCTTCGATACAAGTCATTGATTAAAGAACTACAAGGCTCATATGCTTTTAACTAATTCTTGTAATTTATTTAGATTATTTTTCCCCTCTCAAATTCATGTGCACGCCTGGTGTTTTGACGTAAATGTAGCTACGCGCATGAGTCCGAGTTTGTTAGAGTCCGAGTTAGTTATAGTCCGAGTTTGCTATAGGCCGAGTTTGTCCAGCTTCGAGAAAGACAATGACGGAAAGATCGAGACAGAAAAATAACAAATGCGACTGCAGCATATTCAAACCCAGGTTTGTTTACAGTTTATGATTAATGCTAATTAGTTTCAGTTCCTTGAATGACAACTTAGAAATATTTTAATAAAGGTGTTGTACAGGTGAATAACAGAAACGGGCCGTCTTCAGAGGTCGACTTAACAAAAGTTAAAAGTATGGCCAATAGGGCAAGTTAGAGCGTAAATTTACAGACCCAACTCAAATAAAATTTGCCCTAATAATACTATCTAAGTAAAAATATAGTCAAATGTAATGGCCAATGGGGCCAGTAGTCTTTATGTTCAACTGGCCCTATTGAAATTCTACTGGCCTTGGGCCAGCAGGCCAGTGCTAAAGTCGACCCCTGGTCTTTTACTTTCCTGATCATATGGATCATTGCAAGCAAATTATCATGTACGATATAGCCAAGTTACTAATACAGATAATGCATTTATGATTTATCTACACATATATCCTACATAGTTATTTAATGAAGCAAGATACATATACATTACAATTGTAACAAGTATAAGGATAGAGTCGGTCCATTAGATGCACAAAGAGAGATAACTCTAGTTCTTCATCCAGACTCCTGGTCAAAGATAGGTAGAAAGAAGGTTACAAGAGCGCAATTATTCATTTCATAATTCATTTACTGTATCATCCAATAAGAATCCTTACACGATTCTATTCTGAGTACCAACTTGGGGTAAAAAACTTGCCGTTAAAATGTAAACAAAAAATTGCGCTCTTGTAACCAGAAAGCATAATTGCGTCATATTAACTGTAAATATCAAAGAGTATGTTTACAGAGCACTTTTGATATGAACTGTTTTGCACATATGTGATAAGGTAGAGGCAGGGATGTCCTGCTTTTATTGTATAAAGCATAAGTTAATGATATGTTTAATCCGTGGACAGTGAAGTTTAGTGTACATACATATTTATAGTAGAAACTTTTATGTGTGCGACACAAACTTTTATAACTCCACATTATGGAAATTATTCCAGTGAGAAGGTATTTTATAATTGCAAGTACCTAAATGTACATATAGAAGAAGATAGAAAGTTAGTTCTGTTAGTTAGTGGAGAGTAGTTTTGCCCTTCTTATTTCTAATAAAGATTCTAATATGAAGTCCTTATTATGCTTTGTAAACAAAGCTGTGTTCTAATTAGCACAAAACATGTTTGACACATGCGCACAAACTTATTGTTTACATTCTCATTATTTTCATTTTTATCCTAATAAAATACATACATAGCCATGATAGCTGCTTAAATAAACTTTTATTATATATTGTTTGTCAAACAACATATATTTACCCTGATATATTAGTTTTAAACTTATTATATGAAAATGTAATGTACATACTCCACAGGGAGGAAACGGGAACAGCCGAACATTTCTAAAATTTTTCGTACGGATCGACCTATAAAAATACTGTATTTGTCCTATTAGAATCAAAATAATTCATTCACGTCATGCTCTCTGCTCAGTTTAACATGGGTAGGCATTATATATTTGACCATATTTTACACCTTGCTATCGCTCAGTATAAACTATTGACAAATATAGTGCCTACCAATGTTTAACTGAGCTAAAGCATGACATGAATGAATTATTTCTAAATACAGATTATTACAGAACTCTGATATAACTTGCATGTCCTCTTTTGACATTACTGGTATCAAAAGATCTTCAACTTGTCTAAAATTTTATGAAAGAAAGTCTAGTATTATTAGCATGTAAATAAAAATGAGCCTCGTTTTCAATGTTCAGTGTTGAGTGATCAAAATAGGCATGTCTTTCTGGAAGAGGTTATATGACCAGTTTTCCTCGACTATCAACTTTTCTCTCGAATCGACCTATCTCAATGTGAAGACTATGATTGCTTTTAGGTACATCAACACAGAGTAAATTCAGTTTAATTTGTTTTTTGTTAGTATTGCATGTTGAGAAATGTTTCAAATCAATAGAAAGGACCAAAAGTCTTCAACTGTTCAAGTAAACTATAAAGGAAACATCTTTATAGAGCCTTACTGTAAAACTGTTTAAAATAATTTGAAATCATATAATTTTGCATATCTGTAAGTTACAGATACTCAAAATTATATGATTTCAAATTATTTTGAACAGTTTTAAGGCTATTTATTTATTTTTTGATTTGATGCCTCTTTTCAATTAGTGATCAATAGAAAATCAAGAAAAGATTACTTAAAAAAAATATAAAGAATAGATAACAACGGGATGGAGAGGAATAAGTCTGGTAAATAAAAGTATTGTTTGTAATACAACACATTAGTACTGTTTACAGAAATGAACGATGTACTGGATAAAGAAATTATTTAAATTATTTAGACATGACAGAAGAATTTATTAGTAAAATTATTTTCATGAGAATTTTTCAGAATACTACTCTTAAAGAATAGAAAAATACCCTAATAGTTAAAGAATACAGAAATTAGAGACATCCAGATCATTCCAAAGTCACAAAGACACCACGACACAACAATATATACATCACAAAACTTGAAAATCGTTTAAACAATTAAAATTTATTCCAGAGTAAATATACCTGTAAAGATGAATTTATATTATCATGATTATATTTATTTTATTTTATTTTTTAGGATTGAAGGAAAAGTGCCATGTGTCTCATTAGGGAAATCTTATTTGGACAACTGTCTAGATATTGAAGGGGAGATAACTGGAATATGTTTTCAAAAAGTTGATGAGGGAAAAGTAAAACCGGTCATTGATGCTGATGAGCTGTTTAAGGTTGATTGGCAGCGTGTTCCAAGAACAAGTGCAGTGCCACATCAGTATTTGGAACTAGATTATCAAATAGTACCATCTGAGAAATGGCAAATATTTGCCAATGTTGTGGCAAATTTAAGAACTGCTTTGCTTGTTCAGGTAATAGTCATTTTAACTTTTTCAACACCAGACAAATACATCTTGAAGGAATTCTTTACATTGAAATGTCATGCTTATTGTGCCGACTATGCAAGACCCCTAGTAGTTGTATGCTTATTGAAAAGTTAAAAAATGTAATAAACTGAAAAATGTTATTATTTCGTCTCAAGAGGCCAATATTTGTGGGCCTGTAGCTGCTCATACCTTTGTTATATAGATAGACAGCTGTGTGTACTTACATTCCTTGTGACTATGAGCAAAAATAAGTACTGTAAATTCAATAATTATCGCGAGGTTTTTATTAATTAGAATATAATGTGACTGGCAACAGTGACTGGGTGAGTATTGCAATAGTAAGAATTCACATTCTGATATATGATACATAAATCTGTATGCAAATTTTCCTAAAATCGGCGGATGTTGCATTAAGTACATGTCACTTAGTTTGACCCTTGTTTGTCCTCACGTCCCAAAGTTAGTTTCCATTCTCTAACTTGAGTTTGCTTCTACCATGTCAACCAAATGTTATGAAACTTTAGACGTTCTTGAGTTATGTTCCTTTGCATATTGAAAAAATTAAGAATGTGGCGTATATTTACAAGCGGGGGCATCTGTGTCCCATGGACATATTCTTCTGTTTTTACAAGAGCTATGCCCCTTTGTTATAGAAATTGAATTAACAAATCAATCTTATGCCTATACATTTCTTTTAAGATATTTAAAAAAGTTCAAAAGAAGCGAAACAATTTTTTCTAAAAGTTGTTAGACTTGGACAGATAAATATGTGATTAGGCGGATATTTAAATGGAACACTCTTCTTGTATTCATAATTTTTAAAAAATCGCCTAAGAATGAAAATCATACATTAGATAAGAAATGATCTTTATCCAAGGTTCTCACTTAGGATTTTTGAAGGCGAGCAGAGGTTCCGAATGTTTTTTGGACCTCAGTGGTCTTTTGGTCCAGTAATTAATTAATAAAGCATTAATGATCCAGTCAGTGTTTTAGCAGTCTTTTACATTATGAGTATTTAAAAATTCTTACATCTACACTGGAGTCTACATGACATTTTACTGGACCAAACCATTTATTACTGGACATTGCCGCATTTCTGATGGACCTTGGGAATAACTGGGCGAGTCTAGGGACTCATCATTTTTGGCCATAATGTTCAATAGTGTGAAGAAGAAATTGCATTGCTATAAAGTTATTCATTTCAGTCTCGTGACAAAATAGAGCAAGGAAATGACATCAAATTTAGATTTTTATTATGTTTTTCGGTCTGTGCGTCCGTTGGTTCGTCTGTTTGTCCGTCCGTCTGTCCCGCTTCAGGTTAAAGTTTTGGTTAAAGTTTTTGGTCAAGGTAGTTTTTGATGAAGTTGAAGTCCAATCAACTTGAAACTTAGTACACATATTCCCTATGGTATGATCTTTCTAATTTTAATGCCAAATTAGAGTTTTTGACCCCAATTTTACGGTCCACTGAACATAGAAAATGATAGTGCGAGTGGGCAGGTTAAAGTTTTTGGTCAAGGTAGTTTTCGATGTAGTTGAAGTCCAATCAACTTGAAACTTAGTACACATGTTCCCTATAATATGATCTTTCTAATTTTAGTGCCAAATTAGAGTTTTTGACCCCAATTTCATGGTCCACTGAACATAGAATATGATAGTGCGAGTGGGACATCCGTGTTCTATGGACACTTTCTTGTTTTATCTTTTTCTGTAAAATGATGATATGAGTGCTCAATTTATACAAGGTGACTGCTAACTTGAACAAGGTATTACAATACAGCACATAGTTAAGAAAGCTGGTATGATTACATGAGCCTTCAATGAACTAATGAACATTGTTTCAAAAATTATGTGCAATAATGTATATATCTAAATTCATTTATTTTTCGTGGGTACCAATTTTTGTGGATTGAGGGAAAATCTTGTCTTTGTGAATATTTGGTTTCAGGGTTTTGCCAAAGTAGGCATACTTGATAGAAATATTGTACCTCGTTGAACATTTAAATTTGTGGTTCACCTATATATAGATATAAGAAGATGTGGTATGAGTGCCAATGATACAACTCTCCATCCAAGTCACAATTTGTAAAAAGTAAACAATTATAGGTCAAAGTACGGCCTTCAACACGGAGCTTGGCTCACACCGAACAGCAAGCTATAAAGGGCCCCAAAATGACTAGTGTAAAACAATTTAAACAGGAAAACCAACGGTCTAATCTATAAAAAAACGAGAAAAGAGAAACACTTATGAACCACATCAACAAACAACAACCACTGAACAACAGGTTCCTGACTTATACCCACATTATCCATGAACATTGCTATCCAATAATAATAATAATAATAATAATAATGATAATAATGAATCCACATTAGTTAATTTCAATGTAGATCTTGTAAGATTTGTTGAATGATCTGTCATGATAATATGTTTTTGACTTGATATTTAGATGACCCCACAAAATGATGTTGCTCCTACTACTCTTTATGATGGTTTTCACAGTAATGTTTGGCGAGGTGGTGGAAATGATGATAAGCGGACATCAGCACATTTGTATAGCAGGATCGCAGATATACTTTCAAATGTTAGACAGGCCAGAGAGGTAAGGTCACACATGTTTTTAAAACTTTCCTTGTTGGTCTGCAGTATGAGTTTTTTTTTTATCTAATTCTTACCATGCTTACTGGATTTATACTTTTCATGACCAGTTCATTATAATTTTTATTATTAGGGTGTGTTTGTTTGAAAATTTTGCATTGTAAGTTTTTATTGCGACGTCATGAAAACAAACGACCATGCCTGATGACGTCCCATATAAAGAACACACCTTTTTGCAGATCAGGGGAAAATTTTATCTTACACATCATCTAAGAACCATTAGAGAAACTGTTTCTATCACTCAATCTTGTGCAATATGATATTTTTCCACTCTAGTGATTTGAATTTGAAAACTTAACAGTTTTGAGTGGAGAAATGACATATCACGCTTGATGCAGTGGTAGAATCCATATTTCTCATCACTTGCCAATTCTATTGTCTCATTAAAAAATCTACTTCCTTTGAAACCTGTGCCTAATTTAGATAACTGGGTCTGACCTTGGCCAAAATCATCTTTAGAATACTTCTTTTCAAAATTATGCTGATTGTTCCCTCCAACATTGTACAAACAATAAATATGGCCTCTGTTAAAACTGAAAAGAGAAATGGGGGGGGGGGGGGGGATTTAAAAATCAATTAGAAATGAAACAATGATAAATATGTAGAAAACTAATTTTGAAAACATACATTTACATCAGTTGTATAGCTTGATGGTTCCATGTTAGATTTTAACGTGTATTTTAAATAATGAAATTACAGTACTAAAAAGACATAGTATAGTGTACAGGCCCAATAGCCTATAGTTTTTCTGTGGTCCCTATGTTTTTGTTATTTTAATTTTTTGTAATAGCTCTTATTGTTTCTGAGCTAAAAAGTTGTTTCGATGAGCACACTTATTATCACACTTTAATACATTTTATTTTTTATCCAGTAACACATATTTTTTATTGATATTTAAATAATAATACATGTAATGTCATACGGTACTATATATATATAGCTAATATTTCAGATGTAAAGTAAATAAACATGACTTAAGTTTTACTCCTACCTAATTGAGTTGACATGTTCTTGTCCTGATATGCATGTAATATTTGTCATTGGACAATAAACACCAATATATCAATTTATCCTGCAATCAGCCAACTTTTGTACAAATGACAGGTACACAAATAAATTTTTGCTTTATTTGTACTTGTTACGAAGTTTCCGTCTGTCATATGTCCATTGTCCTTGACCTCATTTTCATGGTTCAGTGACTACTTGAAAAAAAAGTCAACTTGTACAAAAGTTTTACTTGTACAAATAAAAGGTTCATATGACAATTCAATAGACAATGGAGTCCTTCACTGCTTAGTGTATGGTAACCATGAGGATCAACTGGAAATTGAAGACGGACATTCTCAAAATGGTCGAAATCGCAGTAGAATACGTCAGAAAGTATTGTGTCCGAAAATTTGTACTGAGAGATTCCTATCCAGATCACGCTCCCCATCACCTGGCGAGAATAATGTTGTACTTGTACAAATAAAGTCTACTGTTACCAGCTGGCTTCAAGGTTGAGCAAGTCGTAATGTGGATATTTCTTTTTGTGTAACAGTTCATTTTGGTGGTTCTGTTCCTGGTCCCCATTTAAACTATATATATAAGAAGATGTGGTATGAGTGCCAATGAAACAACTATCCATCCAAGTCACATGTCGATTCTTTGAAAAATCAGAGACAACGATTTGGATTTAAACAACTACAGGGCTCGACAATAACGCTTGTCCGATTGTCCGGTACCAGAGGAAAAAAAGGTAAAAGCTATATCAAGCTTGTCCGATGGGACAAGTAAAATTATACTGCATAAAATAAATTAATCCAACTTTGATGAACAAAGTAATTATAAACAAAAAACAAGAAAAGAAGATAAAAACAAGTATTAATTTGACATGTTTACTTGCAATCGATAATTTAAAACTGGTTCTTTGTCAGGTACTTTTTAACAGGTAAAAGGCATACTATTATCGGAAACCAGTCTTACTGATCCGAATCAGCGATGCGCTTTGTAGATAGATAACTTTACAAGACAGTTCATCACTAGCTTGGAAACGATTCGGCTCCAAGTTTAATAGACAGTTTGGCACCGTAGGAGACGTATTTAATAGACATGATAAATAGACAGTTTGGCAAAGCAGGAGAAATTTAGGGACCAAGACAAATCAGTACCTCGTTTTCCTACCTTGATTCTGTTGCTTTATAATAAATACCAAACCAGTAATTTTTGTCGAGCCTGCGACAAAAGCTCCACATAGGGATAGTGATCCGGCGGCGGCGGCGGCGTTAGCTTACTTCTTAAAAGCTTTATATTTTAGAAGCTAGAAGACCTGGATGCTTCATACTTTGTATATAGATGCCTTATGTTACGAAGTTTCCGTCTGTCATATGTCCACTGTCCTTGACCTCATTTTCATGGTTCAGTGACTACTTGAAAAAAAAGTCAACTTTGTTTGTAATGTTAATTTTCTTTCTTATTATGAGTAATAGGATAACTATATTTAGTATGTGCGTACCTTGCAAGGTCCTCATGCCCGTCAGACAATTTTCATTTGACCTCGACCTCATTTCATGGATTGGTGAACAAGGTTAAGTTTTCGTGGTCAAGTCCATATATCAGATACTATAAGCAGGTCTACTATATTTAGTATATGGAATGAATGTAAGGTATACATGTCCAACTGGTAGGTGTCATCTGACCCTGACCTCATTTACATGGTTCAGTGGTAAAAGTTAAGTTTTTGAGTTTTGGTCTTTTTTTCTAATGCTATATGCAATAGGTCAACTATATTTGGTGTATGGAAATATTTTATGATGTACATGTCAGTCTCATAGGTTTTATTTGACCTTGACCTCATTTTAACGATTCATTTCTCAGTGTTAAGTTTTTGTGTTTCGGTCTGTTTTTCTTCAACTATAAGCAATAGATCAACTATATTTATACCCCACGCAACGAGTTGCGGAGGGTTTAATGTTTTTGACCCCTCCGTCCGTCTGTCCGTCCATCCGTCTGTCAGTCCATCAGTCCTGTTTCTTGTCATCGCAACTCCTCTCAAACTACACAACAGAATTCCACGAAACCTTTTTAGATAATAAGGACATACTATGTAGATGTGCATATCGACAGGAAATTACGATTCAATTTTTTTTCTAGGAGTTACGCTCCTTTGAACTTATTTACTTTAATGTACTACTGCAACAGTTTGTCATCTCAACTCCTCTGAAACCACACAACAAAATTTCATGAAACGTTGTAGATAATAAGGACATACTATGTAGATGTGCATATCAACAGGAAATTACGATTCAATTTTTTTTCCAGGAGTTACGCCCCTTTGAACTTATTTGCCCAATATACTACTGCAACCTTTTGTCATCGCAACTCCTCTCAAACCACACAATAGAATTTCATGAAACCTTTTCAGATAATAAGGACATACTACGTAGATGTGCATATCGACAGGAAATTACGATTCAATTTTTTTTCTAGGAGTTACGCCCCTTTGAACTTATTTGCTTCAATATATCTCTGCAACAGTTTGTCATCGCAACTCCTCTGAAACCACACAACAGAATTTCATGAAACTTTGTAGATAATAAGGCCATACTAGGTAGATGTGCATATCGACAGGAAATTATGATTCAATTTTTTTTCTAGGAGTTACGCCCCTTTGAACTTATTTGCTTCAATATACCTCTGCAACAGTTTGTCATTGCAACTCCTATGAAACCACACAACAGAATTTCATGAAACTTTGTAGATAATAAGGACATACTATGTAGATGTGCATATCAACAGGAAATTATGATTCAATTTTTTTTTCTTATACAATTTTTTTTTCTTACAGTTATTTTATTTCTCCAGTGACAATGTGGGGACGTGGGGTATGTGAGCGCGCTCACTAAGGTTCTTTAATTGTTGTATGGAAGGATTGTAAGGTGTATATGTCTGTCTGGCAAGTATCATCTGACCTTGATCTCATTTTCATGGTTCATTGGCCTATGTTAAGTTTTCATGGTTAAGTTTGTTTCTTAGATACTATAAGCAATAGGTTAACTATATTTAATGCATAAATTGATTGTGAGGTGTAGATGTCTGTCTGGCAAGGTTCATCTGACCTTGACCTCATTTTCATGTTTCATTGGTGAATGTTAAGTTTTCTTGGTTAAGACTGTTTCTTAGAAACTATAAGCAATAGGTCAACTATGTTTGGTTTATTGAATGATTATAAAGTGTACATGTATTTCTTGTTTGGTTTATCTGACCTTGACCTCATTTTCTTGGATCATGTTAAGTTTATGTGTTACTTGTAGTAAAGCTTTATATTTAGGACTATCAACATAAAATCAATGGTTAGTAAAGAAGGCGAGACATTTCAACGTGTGCACTCTTGTTTAACAAAAATATTTTTTAAATAAGAATGAAGAAATTATTTACCATAAAATTCACAAAATCATATTTGATCATATGTAGAAAAAAAAACAATACTTGCAATATGGTGACCTATAGTTGTTAATGTCTGTGTCGTTTGGTCTCTAGCAGAGAGTTGTCTCATTGGCAATCATACCTCATCTTCTTTTTTTATTGATTGCATTTGAATAACTTTTTTCAACTTAAAAAAACAGGATACAAATCCAATGAGTGTACATTGACAGGCCTATCAGACGGTGCCTCATGTGCAGAGTCTGATGAGACTTTGGCATTGATGAAAACTAGAACCTAAAAGTCCTGTGACATGACTAGATTCAGTTGTTCTCGACTCATATTTTTAAAAAAGTATATCAAAAGATATAAATCTAACTACTGTTATATTGTTTTAAATCATTTTGTTCCTTGAATCAACTTAAAATGCAAAAAAAGGTTATTATAAATTTTTTTTTGGACAAGTTACAATTTCATTCGGACAAGTAAATTTTGGTATGTACTTGTCCTATTAGACAAGTTGAAAAAAAAGTTATTGTAGAGGCCTGAACTAAAGCTTCAAGTGCTGGGTGTAAATTGCAGGATAAAAACAATATATGTACAGTTTCGGAAATATAAAATGTATTTGTACTAGCTACGAAACAGGAGAAAAGCTTGTTGAGCCTCCTTTCGTTCTGTTTCTAAGAATATTTTAATTATAATAATGTGATACTAATTTTTCAGATGAATCCGTTAGAGCTTCAGACTATACTCCATTGTATGTTAGAAGGATTTAAAGTCATGGGAGAGCATATGATACAAATCTTTATAGATAACATTCTTAACATAACTGTTTTTGGTGAGACTGAAACAGTTAGACCACCAGTCAAAGGTTCATATGACAATTCAATAGACAATGGAGTCCTTCACTGCTTAGTGTATGGTAACCATGAGGATCAACTGGAAATTGAAGACGGACATTCTCAAAATGGTCGAAATCGCAGTAGAATACGTCATAAAGTATTGTGTCCGAAAATTTGTACTGAGAGATTCCTATCCAGATCATGCTCCCCATCACCTGGAGAGAATAATGTTTTGGCTGAAATAGAAAACACACAAAATCGTGATCCAGATCAAGTGATTAATATGGTTTGTTTGGTTCAACATCCAAGTAACTACCTCGTCAAGTCTTCATGTTTACAAAACTATGTTCAGTCATACATACCAGATCTTGTTTTTTTAAGAAATACTATTGGGGGAAGAGTAGCCAAAATTGTAGTAGAAATATCTGCCTTTGATAAGTATGGATCTTATATATCTTTTGAAACACATTTGAAACAATCTACTGAGCAGTGTTTTCAGAAGTGTTTGGCAGGTCTGTCCAATAACCAGAAAGAAATAGCAGGACTTGTTGTAGTGCCTGATGGAATGAAACTCATGGTGGTTCATAGAGTTAAAAAGACAGATAATATGTTTTCTTATGAAGTGAAAGAAACAGAACTTGTCATATGGAATGAAACAAATAAACTGTTTGCAATTATGTTGAAATTGATAGATTGTAGTTAGTGAATATTAAGGTGGTACATAACACTAGAGGGAGAGGTAAAAATCAGCTGAACATTTTAATCACGTTCTATTGTTCAGGAAATATAAAGCTTCTCAATGATCAAAATTAGTGTTTGTCAAACTGCTATATATCCAATGAAATATTTCTGATAAAGTGTGTGGTTCAAGTTTTTTGAAATGTTTATATTTTGTCAAAGGGTCGAAGTAAATATTTTGTCAAAATTTTATGAAAATTAAAAGAGCCAAATTAAATTTAGTCAAGGTGTTTGGTACCACCTTAAGAAAGAAATACAAAATCATAATTGAAGTTTATAAGCATGCTATAGAACTTAAATTGGCTATTTGGGCTAAAACATTGAGGCATGATAAGAACTATTATTTCATCCCTGAAATTGTAAAAAGTCATAAAATTTCTATGACTTTTACCTTATTACAGTTACTATAGTAACTATGGTTGAAAGACAAAGAAATTACTTCTGTCCAGAAAAGCAAGTTATGATGTCCTAATGCTGTAGTAATCAAACCATAAAAAAAAATTTTTATCTGCTTAATTCCAAATAGTCAGAGCTCATACATAGATAGGTCAAATATATAATTTTGCTTTTTGTGGTCTTAAGGAGTAAGTTTTGTAGTGACCATATTTTTCCCTGATAATTAAGTTAAATGCTTCAAGACAAAAAAATGTTTATGAAAAGACATACAAGAAATTTAAATAGAACTATTTTTGTCTTAAAGTTTTATTTACAATCATTGATTCTTACATCTGAAGTTTATATATAGATTTTTGTGAAATTTGATTTAACCAAATTTAGGCTTAGGTAACATAGAGTGCAAATGATGACAACCAAAATATTGACTATTATGGTTCCTCTCTAAAAAATTAAATTGACCTGTTTTCATGGAATTTTCATGGAAGATCTAAATGAAAGGTTTTTGTGACGTCATGAATAGAACACAAGTACCTAATGTTTTGACAAAAAGGCATGTTCTTGTCTAATCCTGGTATTGGCCATGTTGGTGATATTGAATAAATCCTAATATGAAAATTTAGCTGGAAATTGGAAGCCATTTTAGGGTCTTATCCAACATACTCCTTTGTATTCAGTTATTTCATGGGTTGTCCCACTTACATGACTTAAGTTAAAAACAAAATACCTATTCAACAATTCAATAAATGTTGAACAGAATATATTAACATGAATCAAAATTGGAATTTTTCACTTCTGATAGTCAATAAGTTACCTAATTTAGTTAATTTCAAAACCCAGTTACCTAATCTGTTTGTTCCACCTCTGTCAGGCACACCACCAAACTGTATAATTTGGCATTTGCGATATAACTAAAGGGACCACAATCGCACCTGAAATTCGATATTATTCTACGATTTTATCTATTTTATACAATCACTGACCAAAAAGGATAAGAAAATACAAATACTAATAAACAGTCAAGCATCAACATGAAATGAAGCCAAGGTAATGTTTTGTAATATGAAAAAAATATTAGTGAGTCTAAAAATGTATGCTTATTAGGTATATCATTCAATCAATAAAACCACTAAAACTAAAAAAAAAAACTCGATACATCAAATCCAGTATTTTGATAGGTTGATTCCAAAGTCTGATTGCAATAATTATGCTCGAAATTGTTATGATGGCAAGGTCAGGTCTAGTAAATTCTCAGAATAGTTTTTACCGTCTAGATGAACTTTTACCACACAGACAAAGTATTGAGTAAGTGTTTTCATCCTGTTTTATGAGCCATAGATTGACATCACAAGTCTTTCATTTGTTTACTTATAAGAAAAATCATAATTGTAAATGCAGTTTTGTCATTGATAAAGGTAACAGTCGTATACCACTGTTCAAAAGTCATAAATTGATTGAGAGAAAAAAAATCCAGGTTGATAACTACAATCAAGGGAAACACATCAACTATAAGAGGAAAACAACGGAACAACAGACACACTAAAGTGCAACAAAAACAAACGCCAATGCAACATACATAGAAACGAACTATTAGATAACAACTGCCATATTCCTGACTTGATACAGGCCATTTTAGAAAAAAATTGTGGTATGAACCTCGTTTTTGGGCTAGCCAAACCTCGCGCTTAATGGCAATGTTAAAAATACCGCTAAAATGACAATATTACATGGCAACTATACAGTACAAATAAATACAAAAGCACTCAGGACAGAGAAATACATGAATAAATCATGTAATATATAAAATTGAGAATGGAAATGGGGAATGTGTCAAAGAGACAACAACCCGACCATAGAACAGACAACAGCAGAAGGTCACCAACAGGTCTTCAATGCAGCGAGAAATTCCCGCACCCGGAGGCGCCCTTCAGCTGGCCCCTAAACAAATATATATACTAGTTCAGTGATAATGAACGCCATACTAAACTCCAAATTGTACACAAGAAACTAAAATTAAAAATAATACAAGACTAACAAAGGCTAGAGGCTCCTGACTTGGGACAGGCGCAAAAATGCGGCGGGGTTAAACATGTTTATGAGATCTCAACCCTCCCCCTATACCTCTAGCCAATGTAGAAAAGTAAACGCATAACAATACACACATTAAAATTCAGTTCAAGAGAAGTCCGAGTCTGATGTCAGAAGAAATATAAACAAAATGACAATAATACATAAATAACAACAGACTACTAGCAGTTAACTGACATGCCAGTCCAGACTTCAATTAAACTGATTGAAAGATTATGTCTTCATCATATGAATATCAGGCACAATCCTTCCCGTTAGGGGTTTAGTATCATACCATCATAACATATATGAGAAGAACATAACCCGTGTCATGCCAACAACTGGTTTTTAAATAAATGTGTTTAGTGCCGATGCAAAGACCCTATAAGTGAATCAATATTAACGCCAAAATATGCAATCTTTAATGACCTGACAACAGTATCGTAACTATATCCTTTCTTAATAAGTCTATTTATAGGTTTTGTTAGCTTCAGAGGTGAATACTGACATTTTTGTGCTTTATAAAGAATATTTCCATAAAAAATTGGATGTGAAATACCTGAACGTATAAGAAGTCTGCATTTTGAGCTATATTTACGAATGATGTCCTTATACCGATGATAAAATTTAGTAAATGTTTTGACTAGTTTGTGATATCGAAAACCCTGGTGTAATAATTTTTCAGTAATACATAAATTTCTCTCGTTAAAATCTAAAACATTGTTACATATAGTACATTTTGACATGTTAACCACAGAATAACACCGAATACCTAAAATTAATTTATGACTACACAAAAGCAGCATTATAGAATTACCAACTGTGCGTCACAGGAATGTATCAACGCCACAAAAAGTGACGTCACAGGTAAATTTCTAAAAAATGGATATAAATCGGGATTAGGTTTGTAATGGTGTTAATGATGTATTTTATAACAATCACAAGAATATTAATATAGAATTGTGTAAGTTATTGTGTAATTAATTGTATTATCTACCTATGTCGGTTTTTCTTCTAAAACAAATAAATCCTGTGCACATAGTTGCTTTAAACTAAAATCATAAAAATGAACTGGGTGAATAATTAGGACATAATTTGACTTGTCTTTTGTCTAAGCTCTGATTGAATATTCAAGATTTGTTTTAATCTATTTTATGGAAGGTTATTTTCATATGAAAACGGAAGAGACATGATCTTAATTGGCAGCAAATTATCTCGCCTATTTTATGCAAATGTATATAGGAACCAAATACTATTCCAATCAGTATAAATAAATCTATAAAACAACTTAATGTTTATTCAAAGTCCTTGCTTACTTTCATTTTAATATATAAAAAATACCACTAACTAAAGAGATTTTGAATCAGTGTAAGATAAGCTATCTGCTGAGAAAAAGATATAGTTCCTTACATTTTCTACTTTAATTTCAGAAAAAAAAGATGTTTGCCAATGTAATAAAAAGAATAACTAATCAAAGAATTCAAATTTCGAAAATTATTCAACTCGTGACCGACCAACACTGATAATTAACTCATGCGCAACGGGCATTTGTGAATTAATGTGTTGTTCGGTCACTCGTTGAATATTTTTCTCTATTTGAATTCTTCGATTAGTTATTCTATAAATATGTTCCTGGAACAAGCAAATTCTGAAGTCTCCTATACAAATAATGGGTAACTTTATTATTTAAAGTAACGTGGAATACGCTATGGTCAGCTCTTCTGGCCCAAAGTGCTAAGTGACCTTTTATTATACAACCGCAAAAATTAAAATTTTTTGGGTCTTTATTGGTATCACGTTGTCGTCGTCGTCGTCCGAAGACAGATGGTTTCCAGATAATAACTTTATTATAAGTAAATAGAAATCAATAAAATTTTAACACAATGTTTATAACCACTAAAGGAAGGTTTGGATTGATTTTGGGGGTTAGGAATTAGGGGCCAAAAAGGGGCCCAAATAAGCATTTTGTAGTTTCCAGACAATAACTTGTTTTAAAGTGTATGAATCTCTCTGAAATTATACCACAAGTTTCCATACTACAAAGGGATGGTGAGGATTGACTTTTGGGGGTTATGGCTCAAACTATTTAGGAATTAGGGGCAAAAAAAGGGGAAAAACAAGGGTTTTTCTGGTTAAAGGACAATTGAGACAATTTAAAAGCAGTGTAAGGGAGGTAATCAAAATCAAAATCCAAATCAATTTAAATAACATTGTTTGATTACCTCCCTTACACTGCTTGTAAATTATGTATTAAGAATTTTTGATACATCGATTTTAGTTTGATTAAGCCGAGAGTAGTTCACCCATGTTAGAACCTTGTATTCTAGTCCAATTAAAAGACACTTGCTTTGCCAAAACGAAAAAGGACAACAATCAAGCAACAGTTAGACAACACTACATGGAAAACGTTTATTGAACAACATGAATGCCCTTCTCTGAACTCATGCTCTGGGCATGGTATCAGATCTGGATTCCAGCTTTTCTATTTGCACACAGCCACAGCATACCACAACATATTAAAAGGGTTAAATCCGCTGCATTTGTTTGCACCTGTCCGAAGTCAGGTACCTGATGTTCAGTGGTTGTCATTTGTTGATGTGGTTTATAAGTGGTTCTCGTTTCTGTTTTTTTTATATAGATTAGACCGTTGATTTTCCCGTTTGAATGGTTTTACACTAGTCATTTTAAGGGCCCTTTATAGCTTGATGTTTGGTGTGAGCTAAGGCCCCGTGTTGAAGACCGTACTTTGACATATACTGGTTTACTTTTACAAATTGTGACTTGGGTGGAGAGTTATCTCATTGACACTCATATCACATCTTCTTATATCTTTATAATTGTATCAAAGTTAATGAGATATTTGGCGTAAAACACGAGATCAACATTTTTGTTTGTCATATATAACAACAAAGACTTCAACAAATATTTATTAAAGTAATTTTGAAATGTCCATGCCGATTTTGTATTGTACTCTTCCTGTTTTCCTGGCCTTAGTCTTAAACATAAGTTGCACTGAAAAATATAAAATATAAACAATTATGATTCAAAGAAGACAAATTATATACAGTACTTAACTTCAGAAAGAACGACACTTGAGAGAAATCAATTTGATCTTATATAGATATAGGATAACAATACTCAGATTAATAATTTTATCAGATCTTAACATATTGAACATATTTTCCTTATCAACGTTTGGTTCGTTTCGTCTCAGTGCTTCATTGGTCAGTATTAACTAATGAACCTTGAATGCTCTTGCAATTCCCGGAATATCATATTGTGACGTGACGAATAGTTGACCATGCTTTATGACATCACATATATACAACATATCATTTGGCAAACAGTTGAAAATATTTGTCGTCATTTTGTCTAAATTTATGAAACAGTTTCCAACGTCTGGAAAGTTGAATTTTAAATATTTGAAAAGCTTGGCAAGCCTTGCTCTTGAGTGGAGAAATATCATATCCTACTTGATGCAGAGGTACAATCTATATTCAGAAAATAAAAGATGATTGATTGATTGATTGTTGGCGTTTTAACGCCTCTTTTAGGCGCCACAATTGGGCCAGTTTTTATTGGTGGAGGAAGCCGGAGTGCCCGGAGAAAACCACCGACCTACGATAGGAAAATTGACAATCCTTGTCAATTAAGATTGGATTAGTGCATCCGCAAGAGCTGGGTTCAAACTTACAAACTCAGTGTTGGTTGGCTAGTGATAACAGTAGTAGAGCTACTTAGACCAGTTGGCCACCGAGGCCCCGGAAATAAAAGAAAAAGGATTATTGGGTGGATACACTAAGCACGACTAAGTATTTATTCATTTACACCAAGATGTTATTAAATGAAATTGGATACCCTACATATATCTCGTTTTTCAATAACACATTACGAAATCGCCAAAGACGCCCTCCTAAATTATTGTAAACTTTCATTCTGCATTGACCATAATATCTTTATGTATCTAATACATAGAGTTACGAACACGATCATATATCCTGTCGAAAATAGTATTATGGCATTACACAAGGTCGTGTCTTTTTCCCAGATTGTTTATGACATCGCAACACGAAACCAATTGCTTGTGTACTGATTATCATTTTATGGTTGCTGTCTTTCACATTTTTTTCTGTTGAATTTTTTGTCGTAAATTATGTAGTTATTTTGACTTTTCTATTGATTTAAATTTTGTCATGTTGCGGCCTTTTCTAGCTTACAAAATGGTATGTGTTTTGCTAAGTGTTCAAATCAGTACGGGAATTGAACTTGCCTACATATACGTCAATTATTTCGTAGTGTATTGTTGTCTAATTTGAAGTCATATCAAATCTTTTTACTCTATATGAGAAGTGAGATATATACATTTTGATCTAAAAATTGTCAAAATGCCCCGAGAAATTAAAAAAAACATTTCATGTTACTACCAGTCTTTTTTTTTTTTTTTTCTAATATAGACGTTTTGCCCTTTTTTATGTTTTTGACATTATGAATAGACCGTATTTTGCATAATCAGCCATACATGCATATAGTATTTTAACTGTATAATAATGAATGGATTATACGATAATGATTTGAATTTGCACGATCTATCAGAGGGATAACGGAACCGATAACAAACCTTTTTTGGCAGATATATTTGCGTATGCTTGTACACCGAATGTCGTTCCATTTATGATCAAATCCTGCACACATTTCCATGCAGGCTTCTTGTCTTGGAGTCGCTTTACCCTTTGCCCAATCAGTGGCTCCAATTTTTACCCTTACACCTCTTGAGGTCCAAACATAATCGTCTTTTGGCGGATTGCGATCTTTCCCACCAATCCAATAGTCTAACAAGAAAAAGTGAATTCGATAATTTAATGGGTCAAATAATTGCTCACAGCTACTGCAATTGGGACGCTGGTCGGTAATAGGGTCATTGGCAGTGATACCCCATGTCCTTTTTTGAGACTTAGTGTAAATGCATTTGCAAGAGCATGTTTTCAAATGATGTCACAGAAAAAGTCAAATGAATAAAATAACCTGGAAATAAACTTCTTACACCTGCAAGTCTAATCTAATTGGTAATACTTTTTATACAGTTTATTGTAAAATATTAAAGTATTTAACATGTCACATACTGAAAAGTTGACTGAACTCAAATTATTTCAATTACCTTATGGTAAAAACAAATTATTTAAATGCCCAAAAAGGCGCAAGCCAAGGCCGACCGTGCAAGGGCTGTATAGCCAGTCAAGGTCGTTAAAAACTCCTATCATCCTCAGTTAACTGAGTATATTCTTTGCTATTTTGGTTCGTTATTTGCTTATATCTAGTTATTTGAACTCTGGTGGATAGAAAGCTCATTAGCAATCATGCCACATCTCCTTATTTTTATATATCTCATTAGCAATCATGCCACATCTCATTATTTTTATGTACATCTAGTTCGAATTTTGAAGAACATGAGACTACGTCCCTCAAGTGTTTCTTAAAATGTCTTATTCCAAGTCAGGAATATGGCAGTTGTTATCAACAAGCTCGTTTCTATGTATGTTGGCATTTGTTTTTGTTGCACTTCAGTGTTCCTGTTGTTCATTTGTTTTTCTCTTGTAGTTGATGTATTTTCCTCGGTTTTAGTTTGTAAGCCGGATTTGTTTTCTCTCAATCGATTTATGAATTTTGAACAGGGTATACTACTGTGGCCTTTACATATCATGAAACCATGTGACGACGACTGAATGGAGAGCCATTAAAACAACAGGTATTTAAATGCTAATTTGATTAACTATAATAAAAACATCAGAACTGATCTTGGCTTGTTAATTAGATACGTTTTAAGAACTTTTTCTCCTTGCAATAATGAAGGGTCTGGATTGGGGTTTTTATTTCTGTATTCTCTTAGCCATTGTTCACTATTTATTTGGTTGTTGTTCTCCATTTTCACAATTGTAGGATCCCATCTCTATTCGTTATGTTGTACGCCTATTTTTCTCTATTCATTATTTGTTTGTTATGTATTTTGTAGTCTTGACCCCTTTTTTTTCTATTCTTTAATATCCCATCCAAACTCTTCTTTCCAAATTGCGATGGTGAAAATGGCGAAACATATAAGTAGAAATCTTTTTGTATTCGGTAGGTAGTAGATATCAGTTTATCTAAAACGTTTTATCAATTAAAAACATTGTGCATTAAACGTTACGTTCTAGGAAAGGTAACTGTTCACTTACTTTCGCGGCACGAATAACCAGGTATCCTAGCCAGAATTTTCAAAAAGTCTATCTCTGCTTTAGTATCTGGTTCGGCAAGGATTGCGTATTCTTTTTCACATTTTTTCTAGTAAAAAATACTTAATAGATAAGCTTATATGGATAATAATACATTCATACGGATTTTGTTTTTTTTAAAGTCCGTACAGTGACATTTAGTTTACGTCATGCTGTCTCTGTTGGAGATTAGTGGAGATTGGTTTAATTGGCAATCCTATTACATCTTCTTATTTTCATAATATGTTTTGACATCTTAGTCTTTTCGTGTTTTGTTGTATTAGTTGCTGGTTTTTTTGGTAGGATTTTTAATGTTGAGAGTTATCTGCTATATTATATTTCTTTCCATCGTCTATATTTCGTGTTAAATATTGACCTAACCCAGTTTTATTTTTTAACATTGTCATAAAGCGGGAGATTTGGCTAGACATTAAACCAGGCTCAACCCACCATTTTTTCTAAAAATGTCCTGTACCAAGTCAGGAATATGGCAGTTGTTATCAAATAGCTCGCTTCTATGTATGTTGGCGTTTGTTTTTGTTGCACTTCAGTGTTTCTGTTGTTCTTTTGTTTGTTTTCCTCTTATAGTTGATGCATTTCCCTAGGTTTTAGTTTGTAACCCGAATGACTTTTCTCTCAATCGATTTATGACTATTTAACACCGATGTACTACTGTTGCCTTTATAAATTCTCCAAACAGGATGTATGCACTATGCGATGGGTACCTTTCAGGAGACTAAATCAATGAAACTGCCTGTGCATGCTAATGACAAAGAATGCTTTAGATAACTGCCATTTGTTTGGTTTTTCTTCTTTCTTTTTTGGGGGGAGGAGGGGGGGAGGGGGGAGGGGGATGACCCCTCTAACAAGAAATTTGTTTTGCATGCACACGTATAAAAGTTGCGGTTTTTATCCAACGTAATCATAGGTTTGAACGTTGTTTTCAATTTAGACTTGTTTATATTTTTTCGTTTGGGCTTGTATTATATTTGCCTTCGGGTTTATATGATCCGTTCATCCTATTTTGACTCCTCAAAATTCAAGAGTCTATCCTAAATTGAGGTAAATTATGTGGCCTTCCAATAACCGTTTCGATTCCTAACATCACTGAAGAGACATTAATTGTCAAAATCCGGATATGGTGTACAAAAAATCTTTGCACCTTTGTTTGCGGTATACCATCTTCGCCGCAAGTTTATTGTTTTCTGTTTGGTATTAAATTTATAGTTAAGATCCATTTATTACACCTTGTGATCCGTTTATTTGGCAATCGCCAATGGCAGTCAGCAGGATTTAAGCACATTTGTTGTTCGACCTGTTAGTCAAATGCGTTTTGTTAAAATATACTTTTTCACTTTTTTGGTCTTTTGGAAAATGTTGTTTGTGCTGTATTTAGACCCCTCTAAAAAGAAATTTGTTTTGCATGCACACGTATAAAAGTTGCGGTTTTTATCCAACGTAATAATAGGTTTGAACGTTGTTTTCAATTTAAACTTGTTTATATTTTTTCGTTTGGGCTTGTATTATATTTGCCGTCGGGTTTATATGATCCGTTCATCCTATTTTGACTCCTCAAAATTCAAGAGTCTATCCTAAATTGAGGTAAATTATGTGGCCTTCCAATAACCGTTTCGATTCCTAACATCACTGAAGAGACATTAATTGTCGAAATCCGGATATGGTGTACAAAAAATCTTTGCACCTTTGTTTGCGGTATACCATCTTCGCCGCAAGTTTATTGTTTTCTGTTTGGTATTAAATTTATAGTTAAGATCCATTTATTACACCTTGTGATCCGTTTATTTGGCAATCGCCAATGGCAGTCAGCAGGATTTAAGAACATTTGTTGTTCGACCTGTTAGTCAAATGCGTTTTGTTAAAATATACTTTTTCACTTTTTTGGTCTTTTGGAAAATGTTGTTTGTGCTGTATTTAGACCCCTCTAACAAGAAATTTGTTTTGCATGCACACGTATAAAAGTTGCGGTTTTTATCCAACGTAATCATAGGTTTGAACGTAGTTTTCAATTTAGACTTGTTTATATTTTTTCGTTTGGGCTTGTATTATATTTGCCTTCGGGTTTATATGATCCGTTCATCCTATTTTGACTCCTCAATATTCAAGAGTCTATCCTAAATTGAGGTAAATTCGCATGGGGCGAATTACATTGCAATGTAATGCATTATATTACAATTACTTTGAACAAACCATGCATTATATTACAATTACAATTACATGCATTTATCAAAGTAATGCATTATATTACAATTACTTTTGCAAAGTAATGCCTTGAATTACACATTACATTTGAAAATTTTATGAAGTGAATAGAAAAATTAAACATCTTGAAAAACAACTAGAAGTCACAAAAGATTCTAGCATATGCAGCAACTGTTCCATGAATTGAATATAAGTATACATGTAAAAAGTCTATTTAATTCAGCTTTTACAATTTTAATTTAATGTTGACTTTACTTTTATAAATATACTCTTTGTTGTTTTTTTTTAATTTTAAACGAAATATTTAATTACTATGAATTACTTCCCTAATTATAAAATTAACATAGACCTTAATTAATGAACAATTGTCTAAATGGTGAAAATATTGATTGTAAAACAAACTAATTAGTGTTTTATAACAAAGTTTAATTATCTTTTATTTAAGCAAGACAAGATATTCTTTGTTCTTATGACAACAATACAGTTATGCTTTTCAAACATCAATCTTTTTATGCAGGAAAATGTATGAAATAAGATAAAATAAAGAATATATTCTCATGATTAACATATTCCTAGTTAATCAAGAAATCTTAAATTTGGTTTAGTTAAAACTCCAACAATATGTTAAAGATGTGGTATGTGAAAAAAGTAATGACATGTAATGCCATGTAATGCATGAAATTACACAACTTTTTGCTAAAGTAATGCATTATATTACAATTACATGTAATGCACAAATTGCTGCATTACACATTACATGCAATTACTTGGAAAAATGTAATGCATTACCATGCATTACAATTAAAAATTTGCATTACCCCATGCCTGGTTTGAATGCAAGGGAACACCTTGTCTTCGCTATTATTAACAATATATTAAATGACTTTGAAATGAAAATGATAAATAAATATTGTTCAGCAATCGAATTTAAAGAATATAGTTTGGTTTATTAACATATGTCAATGAAATGGTTATATTTTCTGATCATTATCCGCATTGTAAAGTATCAAGATACTTTGGTAGATACAATAAAACGTGAAAACTATTTGTTTTATATAACTATGATTATAATTGTAAATATTAGAATGGTGGTATTGTAATATAACGAATAATCGTTGGTGAATGGTTTCCAACTTGACATTGGTGAAAATTATTTGGTGTTCTTTTTAATTGAAATGTACATTTCTTAGACGTATAAAACATGTCACTTATTGAAACTCTAGAATATAAATTCCAAAGTCCAAAATATTGAATACTTTTAAAGCAAATATTTGGCCGAACTTATTAATAATGAAATATCCCTCAACGCAAATATCTTTTGTGCGACTGTCATACAAGTGAGAGGTTTAGTTAGCTATAAAACCTGGTTTAATCCACCATTTTCTACATAAGAAAATACCTGTACCAAGTCAGGAATATGACAGTTGTTATCCATTCGTTTGATGTGTTTGAGCTTTTGATTTAGCCAATTGATTAGGGACTTTCCGTTTTGAATTTTCCTTGGAGGTCAGTATTTTGTGATTTTACTTTTATGTTTGTAGAAAAAAGTTCATCTTAATGATATACCTTTGCATCATCCCAGTTTTTCTTATCAGAAGAAAATTTATAGCATATATCTTTGAATAAGATCCATCCTGGTGGGCAAACAGCAGCTGAAAAAGAGAAAGCATTATTTTATTCTTTTTAAAGGATGTTTGCATCTCAATTTTAAATTAACAAGCCTTTTAAATGACTGTCATAAACAGAAAGCAAACCTTGTTTACATATCAGACCAGAAAAAGCAAAAACAAAAATGTATCGCCAGTGTCCTTGTTTTTGAGATAAAAGCCATCTAATATTTGGTGGAAATGAACGTATATAGATTTTTTATACAATTAACATTGGCATTTGTTTTCCTTCCATAACGATGAAAAATCAACAAGGTGATTGATTAACCGACACTTTCAACACTATTGTCTTGTTCGTCGCGGAAAGTTTTAATTGGTGAAGGAAGCCAGAGTATCCAGAGAGAATAATTGACCTTTGGCAAGTATACTAACAATCCTTGTCAATTAAGATTGGTGTCGAATACACCTACCACGAACTCAAAACCTAAGAAGTTGGAAAGAAGGATTTTATAAGATTAAAATATTTTTTTTAAAACTATATGTGATAAAATTAAGAAAAGATAGTCGGGGTCATCTGGTAAAATTTGTTAATGTACCGCAAAGTAAAAACTATAGGGTTCCATACATCTTACACAAAGTCAAAACAAGACCAGAGAGTATTCTCAAAGCGGGCGACCGATGTCATTAAAGGCAACAGTAGTATACCGCTGTTCAAAAGTCATAAATCGATTAAGCAAACGCATGTTTAATTTGATGACTCGCATTTGTAGACGAATTATGAATTGTAAGAGTAAAATTTAGGAATATCAGATGTAAAGACAACTATCATGAAATAAAGACAAACTTTTATAAATTGTAACTTGGATGGAGAGTTGTCTCATTGGCACTCATACCACATCTTCCTATATCTAAAACCATTATTATGAAAACATACTTTTTATGGGAGGTGGTGGGGGACAAGCCATTGTGGGACACGGCGTCGTAACTGGTTGTGGTTGGCACATCATTGGGGCCATTGGACTTCCTGTCATCATGTTCATCAATCTCATCATCATTACTTGTGCCGTTGTCATCATTGTTCCGTCCGCCATAGGTACTGGTGCAATCAACCTTCCGATTGTTAAACCACCCAAAAAAGCACCGTCTTCAGGAACAAAATAAATATAAGTAGAATGAAACTAATTGTTATTGCAACAATGTCTTTGGAGTATCAAGGATGCAATCAAAAACATATTAAACCTCAATCTGCTACCTCATAAAAACGAATATATTCGTATATGTTCGTGTAAAAAAGTCCGAAATTTAAAACAAGAGCAGTGTGAATATTTAAATATAATAAATTAAAAACCAAATGAAAAACAATAGTAAGAATATCAATACGTAGTTGTTCACATTATTGCACTTTGGTCTTATTGGATTTTATGTTTAAGGCTATATGTTATTGATAATACCAATTATTTTAATATACGTTTAAATTAATCTATGAAACAACAACAAATGAAGGTACAGTTTTTGGTTTGTCTTAAACGTACTCTTTGGCAGTAATACTGATCCAACTTAATCATTTAATTTTTTTATATCCATTCAGCAGTAACAGCTGCTGTTTCGTTCTATCATATTTACAGTTTAGATTTTAGCTACGTGCACTCATATTACAGAATCACAACTAAATCACATTTAAGGTGGATCATAAGTATATATTTCCTTCGATAGAATTTTTTATACTTGGTCAAAATGGAGATTTTACCGTGCTATTTTGTAAGCTACAAGCCGTGCAAAATTGCACAAATTTGAATTGATTGTTCATGAAAAAACACATTTTTGTTAAAAAGAAGAAATCTATGAGATAGAAGTTGGAATAAAATATAATTAGATGCTTTAAGAAAATAAAGAGAGAAAATTGTGTGTCACCGAACTTGTTTTCTTGCTAAAAGTAAGAAAGAAAATTTTACTTTCATTGCAGTATAAAACTTTAACTATAAGAGCTATCTCCCATTAAATGGATAAAAATTGAAAAATTGATTCTAAAACAGAAATATTTGGTATTTGTTTAAACATTTTGGATAATGCAATCATTCACTTATTTTTTTTTAATACATATAAACAGTTTTAAACATATATTTCTAATTAATTTCGAAGTATGCAGATTTAGGCAAAGAACTAGTCCGATTATGTACTGCAATTGTACAATCCAAAATGGCGGTATTCAGTGAATCTACCTTAAGATACAATCTTACCACATGATTTTGAAATGGAACCGGGAGAAACTCTTCCTCCATTGACGTCATTAATCAAGAATATTTCATTAGGTTGAGTTAATGTTTCTTGGTCATCTATTCCATTGATACCAGGTATAATCCCATTAACATTTGAAATTACTTGTTGACCATTTATTCCATCTAAATTGGTAAATAACTGTTGACTATGTATTGAAGTCAAACCAACAAAGACTATCAATGATATCTGAAAACAATTGATAGATGAAAATGATGAATACAATTGTTCTATGATTAAAATGACTTTTTTTCCGCAGTCGATGTTCATGATATTGTTGTTGATTGTTTTTTTATATTTTAGATTTAGGTTGCTATTGTTCGATGCTATATCTAATGCCTTAGGTTTCCGAAAAAAAATATGTACTTGCATCCGGTAGACAGTTTTTATTTTGCTCCCATTTTTTTTTTTGAGTTATAAATGTCATCCGTTTTCTTTTCTGATCATGAGGGATGTATCAAAGCTGAATACGTAACCAACATAGAACTCAAAAGAACAGACAAATCTGACTATTCAAGATTTTATGATAATTGCAAACTTTTTGAGCTGTTTGATTTTATCAGTAAATTTTTAATTAGTTTTATATTTTCAAGTTTTTTAGACTCGAGCCTTACTGAAGAAACATCAATTATCGAAATGCGCATCTGGTACAATCAAGTTGGTACCACTGATGTTATTACTAAGTACTTAACATTGAACTGATGATACCTTGGGGTAGGCGTAGCTGTTCATCATAATCAGTACAATCGAAATGCCAAGAGTAAAAATAACATTAAGTACATTTAATAGGTACAGTTTTCAAACGATTTTCATTATAAATCACTTTATTGATATATACCAAAAAATAGTCCATTGTTTTATTTTATTATTCGTCGTATTCTATAAATTGTTCTTTAAACAATTGCTGTATAATGGAAAAAAAAATAATACATACATAAAAAATCAACCAGTCAATTTTCAAACTGTCCTTAGGGAGTCTAAAGATGCAATAGAGATATGCATGAAAGGGAAGTCAGTAATAAATAAAAGTTATTGCATCCAATATGACACAAATTTTTTTTTAAAAATACGAAAATTTAAACTTACCTGAAAAATGAGAGACACCATCGAACAAACGTTTCAGGTGATTTCCAGTGGTAAACATCTTTAAAGTTGTACAGTTTTATATCAATTGATTCCATGCCCTAGTTTTCACATGAATAAAAAAGTTATGTTCTATAGATAAACTTCCTTGTCATACTTAAATGTACGCAAATTAGACACTGACATAAATCAATATTATATGACTAATTTAGTATCATAAAAAGTAGAATCACAAAAATATCGAACTCCGAGGAAAATTCTAAACGGGAAGTCCTTATCTGAGTGCATCACTATAACATCGAACTTGTTTTCAGAGTTTAAAATATCTTTACATTTGAAATTTGACTGTATGTTTTTACTAATTTCAGCGCTACTACCAGATTTAATAATTCCTTTCACTAAGTTTGGACTGTCGTAAAGTGCTTTAATCAGACATATAATTGCTGTTGGATATTATTTGTGGAATAAATTATACTAATAGTTGTATATATTTTGAACTTTATTGTTTTAGACTGTTTATAAACGAAAAAAACAGTTTCTCACTAAAACATCACTTGATATGAGATTCATTAATTTTCGTGGGTACAAATTTTCGTGACTTGCATTTTCGTGGATATAATATTTCGTGGTTTGGCTAAAGTCTGCATCAATTTCTATAGATAAACTGAAGTACGTAAAACAAATGCAATCGTGGTTCCTCTGTACCAACGAAATCCACGAAAATTGGTTTCCAACGAATACTAACGAAACCACAGTACATGCAAAATTTTGGACCTGATACAATTCCTATTATTTCATAGTATAATTGTGTCGTGTAATTTTTAAAACAATTTATGAAAATTTCATATACTAAAAGTGCCTTACATATACATATTGAAGATTAATCAATAAGAGATATGCATAAAAGGGAAGTCGTTCATAAATAATAGACATTGCACTCAATATGAAACAAATTATATTTAAAACTAATCTGCAAACAAAACATTTTGGAACAGACCTATCAAGAGATTTTTCCAGTGGTATATATCTTTAAAATTGCACACTTTTATATCAATTGATTCCATACCCTATTTATCACATGAATAAAAAATTTTGTTCTATAGATAGATTTCCCTGCCATACTTAAATACAGGCAAACTAGACACATGTATTAATATTATTTATTTCATATCGGTAAAGAATTAGCTGTTCTTATAGGATAACAAGGGGCCACATGACATTCTTTATTCTTAGTTTAAAAATCCATTGGTCTTTGACAGAAATAAAAGGACCAACGAACCGGTCGTTAACGGATTTTAACATGTTAATGACCAGTGGGGCGTGGTTTTTCTGTTTAGAGTGTTGTCAATTTTGTAATGAAGTTGTTGAATTATTTACCATACGTTTTCGTTAATTATAAAATTATAGAAAACTTTATGTTGTATTCATAAACTGACAAATTACACTACACTGAATGACAGTGACTTATAGTTATCACTATGACTGATCTTCACTCTTTCCTATAGAAATCGTACAATAACTTGAGATTGCTTTGAACAATTTGAAATTATGAAACTTTTTAAAAAACATGGTTCCTCATTGAAATAATTATTTAAGAACTGGTCATTATCGTGATACATGGATTACCAGTAGGACAGTGGTATTGACGGCGACAGCGATAATGACCGCGCCTACCCTCTGGTGTCTTTCGCCTCTCTTTTGCTGTTACAGCTTTATACCTTTAGGTGTTCTGTTTTGGTATATGCCGAACAACCAAGCATCAATGAAGCTGGGAATGGCCATTGCTAACTAGAATGGTAATCAACACGTCCAATTCAATTCCGGACTCTTACTGAATCTCACATCTACAAGGGTCTTCTATTGTCTCTCCTAATTAAACATACAGATATGTACGTAGAAATAAGTTTGTACTACGGAAAAAGAACCACAATGAGGAAGCCGGAGTGCCCGGTGGGAACCACCAACATTTGTTAGGAAAATTACTGGTTATACTGAATATGAACGCCAAACACGATAAACAATCGGAGATCAAAATGAATAATTTAATTGTGCGTTATATTTTTACATCTATGCATCTATTCTATATGGCTATTCTAACTATTAATATAAATTCAGATTGATTCCAATGTTATTTCCGAAAACATCTAGGAACAGCTGCTGCAAATGTTCTTTGTAGTTTATAGATATATCAAGGTGACAGTATGCTAGCGGTGATAAAGCAACAAAAATAGGAAAGACTCCTAATCTCTGTGAAACGGAATATCCTGTAAATAACTTGCAGGCGCCATAGGACCGCTATAGATATATTTAGTTGACAATATTTTAATGATGTCTCGAAAAATATTGAAGAAAGGTACCAGGCTTATAATTTGATACGACAGACGCGCGTTTCGTCTATGTAAGAAAGCGAAAAATCAAGGTAACAACCCATCAAATATACACATGGTACATGTACGTGTTATAAAGATAAACTTATCATATATTTTAAATGATTTAAGACCTTAATCGACCGGAACGGTATGAATTGAACAAGTTTTCAGGGTAAATATATTTATAGTTATAGGAAAACATTGATCAGAGAAATACTCACTACATAATAAGCTGTGGCTAGTGAAATAAGATCATAAGTCATTTTCGTCCATGTCTACCGGGAAAAAGAGTTCGGGATTATTAGTACACAACATATCAAAGGTCATTATTTTGAATGAACTGATTTTATTCATTGATAATAAATCGTTTAAACGTTTAAGTTTAACAATTCGGACGGGCCATTACAAGTTTTATTTCATACGAATGACCATATAACTTGTGTGAAAACATGTTCATACATCTTTACGAATGCCATTATAACGGTGTAATATACGACACTAACGAGGAGACGGGAGCATGTTGTCAGCAACACAATTAACGATTAATATAATGGAGAAAAAACGACAATTAGTCCTATTAGGCTTAAAATAAATTATTTTTTTTTAATGCAAAACCTCTGATAAAATATGACTATTGGTTAGAGCATTGTTTTCCTATGGAAATTAACAAATTAGAACCATATGTATGATATTGAAAATTAAAAACATCATATTTGCCTTTGGTAAAATCCATATGCAAATTTCTTTGCATAACCCATATTTTACTACCAGTTCAATGTAAGCTTGGAATTAGTAAAGTAGTGAATGGACTTAATCTATATATGTTTTTATTGCTTGAAATTCATCATAAAATGAAATTAAGTAATGCTGAAGTCAATATAGCAGCTCTGTTATAGGTGTAACACCACTAATTCGGGCCCGGTCAAAAAGCACATACCAGAAAGTAGAACATTTTTAACACAGAATAGTTCCTATGCATAGGTGTAACTTTCAAAATATGTAGAATATTTAGGTAATTTTGGTATCGAATGAAAGCTGAATAACTGTAGATCAATGTGGAACACTTTTTGACTTATAATTTTGATAAAAGAAAAAAAAAATGCATGAAATTTAAAAAAAGAGGGAACATTTTGCATGCTTGTCAGATCTGAAGTACCTGTTAGGTATATCCGAACTTCCGGGACCAGTTTTTGTTTCTTATATGCCATTAAATGAATGTTGATTTTTTCAGCACAAGACATCATAAAGAGTTGCTTTGACATGCAATAATTGTCACTTTATTTGAACTTATAACAAACGAGCTGTGTCTGCTTGAAATTGGGGAATTTAACATACAGAAGTCTGAACACTGGGGCCTCGCATTAGTGGTGTTCTTCCTTCTGGTCCCTGAAAACATGTATATGTAATCCCAATCATTATGCCTTTTTCTTGAATCATCTGTTATAAATTTTGTCAAACAGAAAATCACGTTAGTAGACAGGATCATTCTTTGCAAACGCTCTATTGTACGTAAACTTAAATCGTAAAAAAATATCTAAAATACATGATTGAACAATGCAATATATGTTTTAAAATATATTGTATTGTCTTTTTGGGCATTTATCAATGATACTTATTTACATTTTAAACGACATAAACAGGGAAATTTTGGCAGCAGTTTTATTTTCGCTATTTTTGTGGTAAGAAGTGAAACGCGAAAAATAAAACGACCGCGAAAATTTCAGGGAAACTCTATTCATAAGATAAAGACCATGCATGTACGTATATGATAGGACATGCAGAAGACCACTGCATAACACCGATTTTGAAGACGATAGATCTATTCCTCAAATTATAACTATGTTTCTTAATGAAAAGCAATGATAGAAATCATGACTTTAACTTAATAGAAGACATCTCAAGCAAGCGGACATTACCGATATCTTTATGTAAACAACACCTGTTACACATATGTAAATGACACTTGTCAATCAGTTTCAAAAGAACTATTAAGATCAAAAGATCGATAAATTAGCATTTATCCTATCAGAATTTTATTTTAATTCACTCTTAGTTAGTTCTTTTTTTCTATTATTGTTTATATGTTTTTACAAGCAAACATGACACAACTTTAACATAAATTAACCGAAAACAATAGATTTCTGATTTTATCACAAAACTTATGATACATGAGAATCTGTTCACTTTCTAAATCATTTATGAAAATATTTATATATTTCACAGGGAAATCGCGAATTCAAAACGGCGCAAATTTAGATTGTGTAAATAAATCGCGAAATAAAGACGGCGCGAAAATTTCCTGGTTTATAGTATTTTCGATAACTACATGTAGGTCTGAAATCGGAATATTGTTGATCTCAGTTTGTTAAAGAAATAACTCATGCAGCAATAGATTTGTGAAAATATTTCACATGGCCTGGACATCAATTTAATACTGAGCGTGAGCGAGGAATAAAACTAATAAACATAACGGACAGACCATGTTAAAATGACACAAATCTAGGACTTGCATGAATTATTTGCTTCTTATAAGACTATACGGTAATTTAAAAAATAATAATAATAAAAAAAAAAATGAAGCGATGGCAAGTGTGCTGTTTGTCTGGATGTTCTATTTTACCCCCTTAAGACAAAGAAAAAAATGTCCAATAAATGTATAACTTGAATGAATGATTTCCTAAATGTCTTTTAGACATATTTGTGTTTATACCTTGTAATTCTCATTGCAAGTATTTCAATCAATTATTATCTGAGCCTAGAGCGTACACATAACGGAATTACCGTCAGCTTGACTGTTTTTATTCATGCAATGTGATGTTTTTAAGTCACGTTCATAAACTAGGTTCATTATCGAAATTAGTGGAATCTAATCTTATATTAAGTTTGTAAAATTTCCAAAGCTCTATTGCATTAATTAATTTTTATATGGATTTGAATAAACATAACGTTGCTGTTGTTTTCTTCTTTTTCTTCTTATTTTAACTTAACCAAATCGATATAGTGTTTACACATTTTGTACGATGCACGTGAATTTAAGTTGAACCATCTGTTTATATGTAAATCTTTGAGTCCAAGTAAACATATGTCGAAAATGTTATCACGCTGTTGATAACAAAGCGACAGACGCACATCATATGAGTTAAAACAACAGAAGTTAACCGCTGTTCAAAAGTCTTCAATCGATCGTGAAAAAAAACCCAATCCGGGTTACAAACTAAAACCGAGGGAAAAAACGGTATAATACTATAAAAGTATAAAAGAAAACAACGGAACAACAGAAACACTGAAGTACAACAAAAACAATCGCCAAATGTAACATATATAGACACAAACTAGATTACAACTGCCATATTCCTGACTTTGTACAGGACATTTTTAGACCAAATGGTGGGTTGAACCTAGTTTTATGGCTAGCCAAACCTCCCGTTTTTATGGCAATGGTAAAAATACAGCTACAATGACAACATTACGCGACAGGAATACAGTACAACTAAATGAAAGAACACTTAGAACAGAGAAATACCTACATGTTTAATATAATACATAATAATTGTAGATAATTCATGTTTCACTGAATACCAACATGGATTTATCATTAAAAAGAGTAGATTCTACAAGGAGAGCCAATATATCACTATAAGCTATAAGTAGAAAAAAGTCGACGATACAATGACAAAACTCACGTAAATCCGTGATCATCTCAGATGCTTAAGATTGGTTTGCAGATACTGTTCTACGCGTATTTTCCTAATGCTTTAAAATATGAAATAATAAGAAGGAATTTCGAAATAATCAGTACCTCTATAAAATCATTACACTATGAATAAGTGGCTGTTTCCTCGTATTTATAAACAAAAGGAATATGAAAAATATTGTCTTAAGGATGTAGGTGTAATAAAAAAAAATGGATTTAAAATTGATACCATGAACCAAAAGAGCTTTAGTTCTAAACAAAAGTAGCTAAAATGTTGATAGGTTGTGGAATTCCTTTTCATCATATTAAAATTACAAAAAAAATCGCTGGAAAAAATCTTGTATTTTACTTGCAACCGCCAAAGGGACTTCTAAAAAAATGATATATTCTGGTGACAGTACTTTAGCGATGTTTCGAATATCTTTAAGAAAGAAACAAATCAAGGTAAAAATTAATAAATAAATACATTTTAGAGATATACTTGTTACATGTTTTCAATTGATTTAGGACCTTAATCACATCGATCAGAACGATATGAATAAAAAAGTCTTCCTAGTAAACATGTGTTTAGTTAGAGGCAACACAGACCAGATGCGACCACACTACAGAATAAGTAGTGGCAAGTACCATAAGATTATATTAAGTCGTTCTCGTCTATGTCTACCGCGAAAAAGAGTTCGGGATTATCGGTTCGACATATCAAAAGTAATTATTTTGAATGAAATAGATTTTGTTAACTGATAATTATTCGTTTATTAGAAAAACATGTTTTATGTTAAATTACATAAAAAGTCTGATTTCATACCAATGGATATATCATTTATGTGAAAACATTTTAAAAGTATCTTGTTGAATGCCATTGTAACAGTGTATATTAGGACACTAACGAGCCAATAGAAGCATATTGTTTGCTACACGAACAATGGTTGAAAACTATGACAGATAGGATACAAACTAGCGTTACAAACATACCAAAATGTAAAAACATACTTCTTTTTCAACCAGACTCCTTTATATAAAATTTATTTATGATCAATTTACGTATTAACCCATTCAAATAGATAGAAAAATTACAAAGAAAAAAGCAATAACAGACCAATACAAATGACATATAAAAAAAAACACTAATCTACTTCCTCAACCTTTGATGACAAAATTTGAAATTTTTGCATATTACATCGATAACTAAAAGACAAACGAAAAAACCATAAACATTCGTATTTGCCTTTAAGTTGTATCGGATAAAAACATTACAGAAACTATAAATAGCAGAACTAATCAGCAACATTGGATAGGATAAAAACTGATAAAAAGAATAGCAACTGTTACTTTTTAAGGATTATATTTCACAAATATTGACGGTTTTGCAAGATTTTACTCTTTAGACTTGTTAGTCTTGTATGATTTTTAACTTTTTTTCCTTTGTGTGTTTTGGAGTTTAGTATGAGGTCCATTTAAACTGACCTAGTTCTCATTTTTGTTTATGTTCCCACTGAAGCCGGCCTCCGCGTGCTGGATTTATTTTCTTGTTGTGTTGAAGACCCATTGGTGGCCTTGGGCTTTTTTTTGCTCTTTGGTCGGGTTGTTGTCTCTTTGACACATTTCCCATTTCCATTCTCAATTTTATTTGAAAACTGTTCGAATCTCAAAAATTATTTATCGATTGCATATCAGGTTAAATTACACATGGTTTAAACCACCACATTCTAAATGTGAAAATGCATGTACCAAGTGAGGAATATGACAGTTGTTATCCATTCGTTTGACGTATATGAGCTTTTGATTTTTCCATTTGATTTGGTACTTTCCGTATAAATTTTCATCGGAGTTCGATATTTTTGTTATTTTACTTTGTATGCAAAAGCCTAATGTTTTCAAATAAGCTCTACTTAACCTTTAGTTTAAATAAACTGAAATACACTGTACTAGTAAGACGAAAAGTGTTCAAGTAAAAGTAGGGTCGTTTTGATGAATCTAAACACAGAATGAGTTTACGATGAAATTAATGAATGAGTTTGTAAACAAACAAACACTACTATGATTTAAAATATATATAATGAAATTATGCAACAATATAAAAATTTTTTTAAGCAGCCGTGGATCCAAAAACAATCAAATAGTATCCATTCCACTTCCACTGATGTATTGCAAAATAACAGATTACTGTGTTGTGAAGATAGTTAAAACCCAACTTATACCATCAAGTTCTTTCATCATCTATCTCAGTTATATATGTAACATTGATTTACATAAAAGTGTAATAATTTACTTCCTTTGCCTTGAGTTGTTTTTACATATATATCAATATAAACATCTTCAAAATGGTGGTCTACCAATACGCCCCAAGTGCTGGCCTGCAATGTGTAAACGCTTCATTCGCTAGGACGATGACCGAACATTCTATTGATTGTAACCGTCAAATGCTACAAACGAAACTGGATGTCTGGCAAAATAAGAGACTGTAGCGACGTTTTTTGTAACAGCCCTTCTCACAAGTTTTAAGAGTCATATAAAATTGATATGATTTTCGAAATTATTTTGATAGGGAAACATATAACTGAAATGTCTATAGTGAAAATCAAAATGTCTTAAAATAAAAATAAAAATATGTTACTTGGAACCAGAAAAGTGAGGTCAACAATAAAGCTCAGTCTAACATATTGATGAAATCCGTCGCAAGTATTAAGCCGTCAAAACCGTCTAGACCGAAAGCCACCATCCAGATACTAAGATTTCGTTTTAAGCGATTAAGATAATTGTGTACTTATATTTATAGACAGTTTATTGAGATGACTATTTTTTTATGGTATGTTTTTTTTAGGAAAATCAAATTTTAGTCAAGAATTTAGTATTATGAATGTTAAAGTATTTTTTTTATACATTTGATTAATATTTAAAAAAAATGCTATGTTCAGAATTTTGCTAGTGAAATTTGTAAAAGATTACTTATTTAAAAGCTAGATTTGGAAATTTTTATCAAGAACATAAAGATATTTTTTTAGTAAAAGGGGAGAAATGTTATATCAAAAATATTCATGTGGTACTTTCTTATTCATTTTGGTGTTAATCATTTTTGGTAATTATTTGTACTTGTAAAACCAGATATTGTTAGCTTGTCTGCATGATGTACGATGAATTGTATACTTTCAGTGGTGTTATCAATTCGGTTAAATCCAGTATTAAGATGACCATCAACAATCAATACTCTACAATAAGGGTTGACATACATGTATATTGTTTCAAAAGTTGGAACTGTATAGGGTATAAAGTTAAAGTGTGTTACAATTGCGCGCCATATTTATTTTTAACTGTTTAACAAATATAACAGTTTTAAAAAATTATGAACCAGTAACAAAGTGTGTTGAAAACTATATTAAGGACGTTTGTGCATGATTTGTGTGTTTCTTGAAAACTGAACATATTACGTATATATTAAAATAAGGAGATACTATTTATTAAAGTTCAATAAAGTGGATGTAAGCAATAACAGGCAACCGCACGGCCTTCAACAATAAGAACAAAAAACCCATACAGCATGGTCGGCTATAAAAGTCCCCGATGTAATTTAATATGTAACAATTCAATAGAGAAAACTAATGTCCTAATTTATAACAAAACAATTTACGAAAAAGAAAAAGTACAAACATGAACTAATGACAACCATTGAACAACATGCTTCTGACTTGGGACAGGCACATACAGAATATACATGTTTGTGAGTGCACAACACTCCCCTAACCTGGGACAGTGGTGTAACAGTATAACATAAAAAATAAACCATACGAACAGTTGAAAAGGCTTAATTCATCAGATGGAATCCATATATGTAAAGATTTGGTTTTGAAGTTTGGTTGTTCCTGTAGAAAACTTATTTCAAACGGAATAGCACATCCTAATTTTACGGAGATTTTGTTTACCGTGCCTGGACATTTAGAAACGATTATAATAAACTTATCGAACCTTTAAATGAATTTTATTGGTATTAATACTGATTTGTAAATTAGTAAATTAATAGCAAACTAAATATTATTGTTATATACATATGCACATTTATGGATCTACAATCTGTCCATACCAGTATCTTGGCATTGCACAAAGTCATATTTTCTCTGACTGTTTATGAAGTCTTTACATTAAATACATTGGATGTTGAATGTGTACTGATTGATAATTTAGTCTTAGATACATGATTTTTATTATTAGTTGTTAGTGGCTTTGAACTAGCTGTCAGTTAATAATCCATCATTTATACCTAGCTTGCAATTTTGTATTTGTGCCAGACGTGAGTAAATGCGAGCACTCTTAGATTTGTACTTAGTGTCTTTTTGTTGTTGGTAAGAACAAGTACCCGTCCAAATTCACTCTGTGTTTTCATTATATGTATTTCTATTTGTATTCAACTGATAAGTTAAGCCTTTTTCAACTGATTTTTCGTTCTAATGTTGTACTGTTACACTGTTATGGAAGGGTTTTGTACATAAATTAGGCCGTTAGTTTTCTCGTTTGAATTGTTCACCACTTGTCATTTCGGGGCTACTTATAGCTGACTATGCAGTATGGGCTTTGCTCATTGTTGCTAGTTAAAAAAATCATGTATCGAAAACTAAAACATCATTCAGTACACATCCAATATACGAATGGATTTAGTGTGAAGACCTCATTAACTGTCAAAGAAAACATGACCTTGTTTTTTGCTAAACTATACGTATCGACAGATTGTAGAACCATGAAAGTACATATGTGAACCGTGAAAGAACATATGTGTAATATTAAATATAAAACGGGATAGCACATCCTCATTTGTACAAAGATGTTTTTTTAGTAGTTGTTACTGGCTTTGAACTAGATGCCAGTAACTGCGAGTACTCTTAGATCTTTACTTTGTTTTTTCATTGTTGGGATGTACAAGCGCCCGTCACGTCTACTATGTGTTTCCGTTAGATGCATTTCTATTTTTTATTTATCTGATGAATTATGCCTTTTTCAGCTGATTTTTATAGTTTGTTCTCATGTTGTACTGTCACACCACTGTCCAAGCTATTTGGGTGGGTTCGGCACACGTTTTCAGGTTTAACCCTTCCACATTCTGTATATCCCATGTCAGGATCCTGTAATTCAGTGATTTTTGTATGTCGATGTGGTACATATTTGTTTTTCGTTTATTATTTTGTACATAAGTGAGGCCGTTAGTTTTGTCGTATTTTTTTAACTTGTCATGTCCGGGTTGTTTGTAGCTGACTATGTGGTGTGGGCTTTGTTCATTATCGAAAGTCGTACTAGTAGCTATAGTTGTTAATTTCAAGGTCATTTTGGTATCTTGTGGAGTGTTGTCTCATTGGCAATCATACAACATCTTTTTTCTATGTTACCTGTTGCTATTGATTCGTTAAAGTCTTCCGGAGGGTTTTGGTGCCATTTCATAGATAGACAAGAAAATAGGTTATGCTTCAAATGTCTATAGATGTAGTCTAAATTTACAAAATGGTTTTGCAGCCAAATTGAAAAATTCTCTTTCAAATACAGGGTTGAATCATGAATGAGAAAATAAAGATACTTTCCCAAAAATATATCTTATTAATACACAATTAGCTGAAATATAGATTTCTGGAAAAACATCAATGACCAATATAACCCTAAGCGGAACATATTAAGATCGTAAAAAAAATTAAAAAAAAATTACAAGTTAGAATTTTTTTATTAATAGATTTAGACAGATACATGATATCTAGTTTGATGAAAGTACAAAAATATGATAAAATATTAGGAATATAAACATTGAACATGGTAGATATCGTAAACTACCTCTTGAAAAAAAGATTTTGTCTTTTCTGCAAAACGGGGATTGAAGATGAAATTCAATATCTTTTGCGTAAAAATGTCAAAGGAATAGGTCCAGTAAGACCCGTTTTGGCCCCAAAATATAGCAGTTTTACAAAATTGTTAAAATGTAAACTTTTAGCTATTTATTTGAAAGTAGAATACTTCTGTTACATAAACATGGGCTGTTTTTGACAATACAATGCACATATATCGGGTACTAGCATTATTCAGTCATGCTAAATTACTGAAATCTTCACAATTTAAGCATTTGAGTTTCCATCTTAAATGGAAGTGGCCGCATTTGTGTTCATGCTTAATATTAAAATGTAAGTTGTATTTGATGATAATGCATAACATATATAAAGGTTGAGTGTGAACACGGATGCGGCCACTTTCATTTTGACAAAAACCATTTGAAAAGTGACCTATTATGGCATATTTGACAAATTTTTCATATTTAAGATTGAATTTGAGCGTCTTTAATGACTAAATCAGTTCAAATCTTTCACATAAACTAATTGAATCGACTCAAGTAGATACTTAGGTGTTTAAAAAGTGTCGAAAATTTTTCATCAGATGAACCTGAAATTTGAGGCCAAAACATAGACACATTATATGTTCAGAATTCGAAAGAAGAGTGTATAAAGTTCACCTTTCAACGAAATATCTGATAAAACATAGTAAACATTTATGTTCCAGTAAGTTAAATAAGTATGATATAACTAAAATTATTGGTAAATAAGGGTGTGAATTATTTATTTGTACAACGAATGGCCTAGCTGACAAGAAAAACTAAAAATGTAACACAAATGGGTGATTATTTTATTACACATGTACATGATGTATATATTTGTTTTGTTTTATTTTAGAACAATATCATTAAGAATATTGTTACTTTACTTTCAAATTCATAAAAACTATCACCTGCTCCAAAATATCTAAATATATGATTTACTTATATAATATGAATGTTGAATATCATATTTTGTACATTGTCTTGTTTGTCTTGGTAACAAGCACGTATTTGGATTTTACACCCATAAAATGATTTGATTTGGCTTGATTTCACTATGAAATAACGTTTTAAAGAAATTCTAGCTACCAAAACGGTACATATTTTTTTTTAACGTTCAAATGACCAGGTATATAAGCATTTGAAATAAAAGGGGGAACTACAACACCACTGAAATACATGCTTGCTTAATATCGTCATATCTAATAAATCAGGTAAGATATATATGGTGACTATAGAAAAAATGTGCCAAATAGTAATTGTTGTATACAAAATCAAAAGACAACGCATGATTTGTAAAAAAAAAAATGAAAAACAGGTAATTGTTTAATAGCTTAACTTTTCAATTATTGAAACGCTGTTGATCAGCAGCATGTATATACTAAATTATTGGTACTCATACTCATTACGATTATGTTATAAACGTAACAATAACGAAAAATCATGTTTACGTGTAAGACCAATTGTCGGAAGAAGAAACAACATTTGGTTGACTGATTCTTCCAAATAGAAAATCATTATAGTACTGGTAAAAGAATGATTTTATATTTTCAATCTGTATTATGAAATCATAAAGACCTGCACTTGCTTATATGTTATTTAGTTTTGTTATTCATGACCATCGGACATAATCGTAATGAATAATTATATTGCGTCATGTCTGCAAAACACACGAAATGTAGATTATTTTACTGAGACCATGCATAATTACTTTCTGCTGGATTTTTTAAAAATTTGAATAGATGTTTACGTATGTTCAAATTTGGACATTTTTTTATTTGTATAATCTATAATATATTACACGAAACAACATCATGAATACTATAAAATTGATATGCCTTATACAAGTCGATACAATAAAGACGTAAATTATCGAGTAAAATTGCCTCTGATTTTGCAATTCTTCACATCTAAGTTTCCGTATTATATCGGGGAGGGGTACAAAACGCAGAAATATCAAAATGCAGTTTGTAACGGATTTTGAAAGATTATCAAATAGTTAATAGTCCTTGTATATTCCTATAGTTCGACAAAAAGGTCTAAAAACGAAAAGACAAAAACAAAAATCCGATATAATATAAATTTGTTTTAAGATATTCGGAAAACTCGTCTGTTCACATCTTTACACTCTAACTAGTAAAACTTGCCACCAACCTCCATTTATTCTATGTGAAATAGTTAAACGTAACACGCAACTATATCTGTTACTATTAGACCAAATTTCATCATTGTTTTTTTTTCTTCATTTTAATGAATTATTTCGACCTTTCAGACAAGAATTACTCGATTTATAAGACTTATTACCCCTTAAATGGTATTTTTATTCATTTAATTTTTATTAATGGAAAATATAAATTGACTATGACTTGTTAAACTTATACTTAAATATTTATAGTTCTATAATTAATTATAATGTATTGCAATTATAGGTTTTGTCACTACCATTTTATCAAATAAGTTTGAAATAATCGAAGTTGTTTACAGTTCTCTAGCTTGTTCTTAATGAATCATATATTTACCTGGTTCTTAAGAAGTTGAATATTTACAATTAAATCATAGTACATCTACTTGAACACAATTATATTTCAAATATATGTCATTATCTTATAATTTAGTATAGAAAACACAAAAAGGAATAAAAGTTATATCTTCCCATATACAATATAGGTACATAGTAGTGAATCATTACTTCTTTTGTATATCTGACAAATTTAATTACGTACAGCATATATCATTAATTCTGTATGAAATTTGATTGGAAACCTGCAAACAAAAGTATATTTGAATTTACATGTTGACTGGTGTTGTATCCTTACTGTGTTTGAATAACAAGGAAATGAATTATAGTTACATGACACAAGACAGTTAATAGACACGATTACGACTTGTTTCTACCCAGTTTTATTCAAATGAAAGGATTGTAACTGCCTCCTTTCGATATCTTGTATCTACAGCCCTTATATTGATTCCCGTATTTCCAAATATAAACTCAACTTCAACGTCTCTTTCTTCATTAGACGGTCTTGGAATGCAAACTGTTAAAGTTCCAATTTTACGACAACCGTCTTCATTTGTATACAATGGAAAGTCCTTTTCCGAGGCAAAGAACTTGATTTCAATTTCATCTACTACTTTAGGTATTTTGTATTTTCGCTCGATAGTTGTTCCTAATTTCACAGTTTTATTTGCATGGATTATCATCGAAAAAACACCTCGACAGCAAGCTGTACCAAATTCATCTATGAATTTTCTGTTTTCATCATGAATATCTGAATTGAATGGCATAGTTGTCTCAACTCCATATGTGTATCTTGTGACACGCTGATCAATTGATTCTGGTTTATGACCATAAAGAACAGCCCCTTTTAGTACCGCCAAATTTCCATCAGCGGGCGTTATTATTCTTTTTGAATGAAACTGTTTTTTCATTTCGTTACGAAAAAAATCGTTTTTTTGAAAAACCTCCAACCAACATTATTATAGAAACTTCATTTGAGTTTTTGAAGCGTAATGCCTCTTCTATTTTCGCAACTATCGCTTGAACTGTTGGTCTAAATAATTCAGTCAACTTCGAATGCGGCAATATTAGCTTACCATCCCGAACGTTAAATCCTTTACGCTTTGCTAAACGGTCCGTTGCATAATCGCCTCCTAACCATTTATCTGTAATTTGAAAAGGAAATTTTATGGCATCATCATTTTTATTTTCATTACCAACTCTTCTTTTAACGTCCTCAAAAGCTCTATGAAGTTCAAGAAGTGCTTTTGGTTTTTCTGTTCGAAGTTTTTCCATAATTTTTTTTCCAAATATGTCATCCAATTTATTGAAAAAAGCTGCATCGACAGATCTGCCACCACACCCTTCACCAGAAGCTTTGTTGATTTCTTTTATCAATCCACTTTGTAGCTTTTCATGAACTGTCATATCAGTTGTTCCACCTGTTTGTAAAAATACAAGTCAGATTAACGAACACATTTTAAATTAGATTTTAAAAATATTTTACTAAAAATGTACTGTTTTGATGTACTTATACCTTCTTATCACTCACAGTTTTGGTTTATGGCGCTGGACATAAAACAGATGATGTTGCCATAATCTCACAGAAACGGGGATTCAAATTCCTCTGAGGAAAAAACAAAAAAATGCTTCCGAACATGTGCAGGTCTAATACTATTATGCTAAATCAGATGAAATATATATTCCTATATACCCATAGATTAACTGATTGAGATCGTCTGTAAAACTATAAATGTCACTGCATTGTGAATGATATTATCCTTTGCGACAACAAATCAGATGATCTGCAATGTATAACATCGTCATTTCACAATACAACCCTAAACAAAGCTTTGAATGAAGGACAGTTTTAAACTTAGAAAAATTGTCTTTAATATTAAAAAGTTGTCAATGTGGTCGAGAGGTCTTTGACCATGCTGAAGCTGCTAACAACATGAACAATGCAGAATTTGCTGTCACGATACAAAAGAACCATGGGTTCATGTCTCGTTGATGAAAGTACAAAATTTGAAGATTTTTTATTGCTATGCAATTTTTCAGTCTAATTATATATGTATATATTTAAGGAAAATAAAACGCCTGTCCACACTTTGCACTAAATTATGGCTACGGTAGTTTACTACTGTTAATATATCGTGAATCAATAAAAAAAAAGTAAAAATAAATAACAAAAATACCGATCGTCGAGGAAAATTCCAAACGTAAAGTCCGTAAGCAACGGCAAAATCAAAAGCTCAAAAACATGAAACTAATGGATAACCAAAAACAAAAAAATCAAGACAACAAACCAAAACTGACGGAATCGCAAAAACTCCATGTATTCTATTTATTTTTGCAGTTTTTGTGGACTCTCATTGTTTTAATTTGTCTTGGAGTTACACTGTTTAAGTATAAGGAACTGACAATTTGTTGTCAAAGATGAAAGTGTTGGGTTTTTCTAAATTATCAGTTTCTCTTCAACATGGAACCAAAAGTATTTATCGATATTGCCTAATTAGGATATGATGGTATGGGCCAAAGTTCTTGGTAATATTTTACATATTGTGTACGTGACCTACATGGGCCACAATTATTAGTAAAACTATATGTTGTAACATCGAAATTTGTAGGTTTGTTAAATAAGGGCAAACTGGGACCCGTGAAATGAGACTGTTGTTATCTTATGGTTTAAAGTTGTAGCATAATATTAAATACTTGACAAATATTTTTAGGTTACAACGATGGACATCTAGAAGCGTATAACATTCAATTTCTTACCGAAAATATTAACGAAGAGGATAAAAGCAGAGTTAAATTACAGGCGTCCGAAAACGCAACCGAATTTCTGTCATAATTCGATTTCCATTGTATTTACCTGTATCTGACTGTCATTCTGAATGTTTAAACGAATTCTACAAATCTGACGCAAATAAACTTGTAAATGATAAAAAAAAAAAAAAATTTAAGTTTTTCCGATTATATACAACACAAGATTATACTGACTCTAGATTGCTAGCCAATATATTGACGCTCGTATCGTTTAACTTCCGATCGAATAAAGTATTTCGGTATAATGTTGATCATTTGTTAAAACAAGATATTATTGACCTGGTAGGTGAAACTGATACCCTGTATACCTATCACAAGGTCAATCATATTAGTTTCGAAGCGAACAAAGAACATTCTTATTGATCAAAGTATCTCGTCAGTCTTCATAAAGTCATAGTTCAGATTTGTTGTGATATTCGTTATTTGAATGGCACACTCAACTGTTATTTTTATTATGAAGCTACTAAACGTTCAATTAAAGACCTGTGTCATTTACTCCAAATAACATGGATTTGGGAACATCATTGTCGATGTTCGTGTGAAGGTGTAATACCACCAAATCATAGTACGTCACATCCGGTTGCATACGAAAATTAGTCGAACAAAAATATTCCCTTGAGTTTGACATTCGTAGGTAATTAATCCTACATTTTATTGCAGTTTAACATTTCTGGGTCATTAACATATATCTTGGGTATTTCAAAGCACCATTATTTTTTTTTATTTGGGGTTTCTATAGAATATTTTGGAAACTTGAGGTTACATGGTTACTAAAGCTTGTACACAGGTTAAATAAGGGGAAAAATTTGATTGGTTAACTTTCAGTGATGGTTATTTTCTTATATGCGATGACATTTTATGTGAAATTTTTTCTATCGTACTGGACAGGATAAACTTCACTGTTGCCAAGTATTTCTTTATTTGAAACAAAGATAAATTCTGCACAATTTTTTGAAAAGTGCCAATTTAACAAAGACTAATAGGGGGAAATCTATGATGGTATTACGCCTAATATGGGAAGCTGTACATGCACTTTTGACCTTGTGAGTACTCTCATGTGTTAAAATTTCTTGCTATTTAAGTGAAATATTACAAAAAATTACACATTCTGAGTGGATAGAGGCTCCAAAACACATTAAATGGGAAAATTTCCTTGAAATAGGACTCTACCATTAATATTAGTTGACAGAACAAGCCATACTTAGTATTTTTTGGGAGCTTTTCTCCTAATTTTTTATATTCTGCTATAATAGAAAATTTTTGCTGAGAAATACTTTAATAAATATATAGTTATAAGTAAATGCAATTATTTTTAAAGCAGTTACAACAAATTATTCACTAAAACAGAACCTTTTTTATTGTCCTCTCTGCAGCTCGCAGTAAATTTAAGTTTTACGTAAGGACTTATTGAAACCTCCTTGGAGACAGTAAACTTTTATATGGATTATTCATTCTGCTTGAACACTTCAATTTCTCATTTATTATAACATTTCTATCATAACTGAGTGAAAGTTACCCCATAATTTTTATTAATTGGCCTGAAAACTTGAAATTTTGAGGAAATGAGAGGTATAAATGGACCAAAAGAGACCTTATAAATAAGACAAAGAGGTCAATAAGGGGTATTTATCATCCTAAAGTCATCTTTTGTATCATTTTCAACTGTTTGTAGGCAGATGAGACAAATATTTGACCATTTATTGGTCCATACCATATTCTATCATGATGGAGCTAAGTTTGGATTTTTCGAAGAAATTTTGCTCGAAGCGCTGTAGATGTCGTCTAACATTATACTAGATTTTTCTCAAACTATTGAACTGATTAATACAAAACATGACAGGAACGCTTGAAAGAACCAGTGTTACATAGGAAAAAAGGTCACATTCAGTTTATTCAACCAAAAGTCTTCTTTAGGTGTAATACCACCACATCATGGTACGTCACATCCGGTTGCATACGAAAACAGGTCGAACAAAAATATTCCCTTGAGTTTGACAGTTGTAGGTAATTAATCTTACATTTTATTGCAGTTTAACATTTCTGGGCCATCAACATATATCTTGGGTATTTCAAAGCACCATTATTTTTTTATTTGGGGTTTCTATAGAATATTTTGGAAACTTGAGGTTACATGGTTACTAAAGCTTGTACACAGGTTAAATAAGGGGAAAAATTTGATTGGTTAACTTCCAGTGATGGTTATTTTCTTATATGCGATGACATTTTATGTGAAATTTTTTCTATAGTACTGGACAGGATAAACTTCACTGTTGCCAAGTATTTCTTTATTTGAAACAAAGATAAATTCTGCACAATTTTTTGAAAAGTGCCAATTTAACAAAGACTAATAGGGGGAAATCTATGATGGTATTACGCCTAATATGGGAAGCTGTACATGCACTTTTGACCTTGTGAGTACTCTCATGTGTTAAAATTTCTTGCTATTTAAGTGAAATATTACAAAAAATTACACATTCTGAGTGGATAGAGGCTCCAAAACACATTAAATGGGAAAATTTCCTTGAAATAGGACTCTACCATTAATATTAGTTGACAGAACAAGCCATACTTAGTATTTTTTGGGAGCTTTTCTCCTAATTTTTTATATTCTGCTATAATAGAAAATTTTTGCTGAGAAATACTTTAATAAATATATAGTTATAAGTAAATGAAATTATTTTTAAAGCAGTTACAACAAATTATTCACTAAAACAGAACCTTTTTTATTGTCCTCTCTGCAACTCGCAGTAAATTTAAGTTTTACGTAAGGACTTATTGAAACCTCCTTGGAGACAGTAAACTTTTATATGGATTATTCATTCTGCTTGAACACTTCAATTTCTCATTTATTATAACATTTCTATCATAACTGAGTGAAAGTTACCCCATAATTTTTATTAATTGGCCTGAAAACTTGAAATTTTGAGGAAATGAGACCTTATAAATAAGACAAAGAGGTCAATAAGGGGTATTTATCATCCTAAAGTCATCTTTTGTATCATTTTCAACTGTTTGTAGGCAGATGAGACAAATATTTGACCATTTATTGGTCCATACCATATTCTATCATGATGGAGCTAAGTTTGGATTTTTCGAAGAAATTTTGCTCGAAGCGCTGTAGATGTCGTCTAACATTATACTAGATTTTTCTCAAACTATTGAACTGATTAATACAAAACATGACAGGAACGCTTGAAAGAACCAGTGTTACATAGGAAAAAAGGTCACATTCAGTTTATTCAACCAAAAGTCTTCTTTAGGTGTAATACCACCACATCATGGTACGTCACATCCGGTTGCATACGAAAACAGGTCGAACAAAAATATTCCCTTGAGTTTGACAGTTGTAGGTAATTAATCTTACATTTTATTGCAGTTTAACATTTCTGGGCCATCAACATATATCTTGGGTATTTCAAAGCACCATTATTTTTTTATTTGGGGTTTCTATAGAATATTTTGGAAACTTGAGGTTACATGGTTACTAAAGCTTGTACACAGGTTAAATAAGGGGAAAAATTTGATTGGTTAACTTCCAGTGATGGTTATTTTCTTATATGCAATGAAATGTTATGTGAAATGTTTTCAATAGTAGTGAACAGGATAAACTTTTTTTTTATAATGAATTTTCTTTATTGTAACAAATAGACTAGCACAACATGTATGAACAAAGGTATACAGAATGGCTTATTCACACAAAGGAAGTATTAGATAAATAAACAACAATTGAATATATGATGGTGCAACAAAAGGTTGAAAATAAATAATTTTCTTATAACATTGGAATCTTATTTGTTCTTGCAATATCTATTAGTGGTGTTTCAATCAAAATTCGACATTTATTATTTATTCTATAATAGGGGCCCAGGGACTCCAGTATTTTTTATATTCATCTACAGAGAGGTTTTTAAATGAAATGTATTTTTCTAAGTTCAAGTGTTCCTTTAAATAGTTTTTTAAAGCATTTAAATTTGGCAAAACTTCTTGTAATTTTGTTCGGTAAATATAGTATTTTGAAAGCAGAATAATCTTATTTTTAACAAAATTCAATTTAACATTTTCGTAGATACCAAATAGAATAATCATTATATTCAAAGGCAGTTCAATATTTGTCATTTCAAAAATCCAGATGTTTAGTGCATGCCAGAGACTGGCGACCAACGGACAGCTCCAAAATACATGTTCTATGGTCTCTTGTCCTTCTGTGCAAAATGTACATATGTTGCTACTATTTATTTTCATCTTGTAAAGTTGTGAATTAGTTCCTAAAATTCTATGTATAATTCTATATTGGAACCAGCAAAGCTTAGTGCTTCTTGTATATTTTGTACACGAAGTGTGTATTTTTTTCTAGTTAATACCAGTCATATTAAGATGGTTCTCCCATTTTTCCTTTGCAGCAAAAGTAATATATTTCTCATTCAATACTTTGTACATGTCCTTTGGACCTTTTTTTGATTCAAAGAAGATACTTATGTTAAAAGGTAGTATTGCTTAAATTTTTTTCTCCTTTACTTCAATATTGATCGTGTTTAACCACTCATTAAGCGAGTGTGCTATTCCATAATAATGTAAAATATTTGGCCTAAATTGATATAATTGTTGGAAATTTTGAAATGACATAACTTTGCCCTGATAATCTAACAAGTCATGCACTGTCCAAATTCCAGCGTTTGCCCAGTTTTTATAGTAGACTCTTGAACCACCAATTTTAATGTTTTCTACCTCCCATAAAGAATAAGATAGAATTTCATCAATACATCTTGGTTTTCTAATTTGATTAAGGGTTTTCCAAGCATCAAAAACCTCTTGCCAACATTTATTTGATGACCTTTAAATAGGCCCAATATAACTAAGTTCACTAAAATTTATTTGCTCCACAATAGAGACTAATCTCACCCACTTTGAATTCGAATTATACAGCCGTCTTACCCATGTAAGTTTCAGTCCCTGTATAAATGCTTTTAAATTTAGCATTTTAAACCACCCATATAATAATCTCGCTTGACCTTATCAGGTTTATTATCCCAGATAAAAGCATACATTTTATTTGTTAAATTACATAACATATTCTCATCTGGATAAGGGATAGCTAGAAACAGATGATTTAATTTAGATATGACCAAAGTTTTTAAAATGGTAATCTTTCCAAAGGGGGTGAGATACTGTTTTTACCATTTTTTCAAAGTGTTGTCTATATTATCTAAAACTGGCCTATATTTTAAATTAATCATTCTATCTAGGTCGACTGAAAAAGTAATTCCAAGGAGCGTAAATGTACTGGAGCCCCATTTCAATCCCCACTTTACACAAATTTGATCCTGGCTATGTTTTTTGCTACCTATCCAAATAACACTTGTTTTTTCTATATTAATCTTAAGTCCCGAGATTTCAGCATACAATCCTAATATCAATGATGTATCATCTGCATATTGAGAAAGTACAAATTCTGTATCATCTATAGTAATACCCTTTATCTCCTTACTTTTTCTTACCAAAATGCCTAATATTTCTGCACATAGCAAGAAAATACAAGGGGATAAAGGATCTCCCTGTCTACAGCCTCTCTCTACAGTGAAGAATTCTGACAGAAAACAGTTTTGTGTCACTGCAGCTGTTATATTGTTATAGAAGGTTTTAACCCAGGATATAACTGATTCACCAAAATTAAAATATCTTAATGTATCATAAAGAAAGGACCAAGAAATGGAATCGAATGCCTTCTCAAAATCAATCAGCAAGAGAATTCCTGGGATATAATTTTCTTCAGTAAAATGTAGAATATCATATATTAATCGACAATTTTCGCCTATATATCTACCTGGAACAAAACCAGTTTGATCAGAACTTATTAATTTTGACAAAACAGATTTTATTCTCTCTGCTATACAGCTTGATGCCAATTTATATGTAGAACTTAGAAGAGTAATAGGTCTCCAATTTTTAAGAAATTGTTTTGGTTTACCATCTTTTTGAATACATGTAATCACTCCCTGCCTCTGGGTGACAGACATTTGGCCCTTCCCATATCCAAAATTTATAGATCTAAGGACAAATTTACCAATATCAATCCAAAAATTTTTTAAAAATTCTGCCGTGTAACCATCAGATCCTGGACTCTTGTTATTTTTCATTCTCTCTAATGCTGCAGTTAATTCAGAAAAACTAATCTTTCCCTCCAATAACTGCTTTTCATCCTCGCTAAGCTTCGGTATATCATTATAACAATTGTCCCGTGTTAAATAACCCTTTTTAAACAATCTTGTTTTTTATAAAGTTTCTCATAAAATACCCTTGTCTGATTTAAGATTTCTTTTTGTTCTTCCACTATAACACCATTTTCTAAAGTAAGTTTTTGAATAGTCTTATTAATATAATTCCTAGTCTCTAGATTTAAAAAAAAATTGGTAGGTTTTTCTCCTTCTTCAATCCACTGACTTCTTGACCTAACATATTGTCCCTGAACCTTCTTTTGTCTATACATTTTAAGTTCTGCTTTTTTCTGATCAATCTCTTCAAGATTTTCTTCTGTTAGTGCATTTTCTTCTAATTGTTTTAATTTTAAAATAATCTCATTTTCAATTTTTATACCCTCCTTTTTTTATAAGAGGCGTATGAAATAGTTTTACCGCGTATTTCTGTTAGTAAAGTTTCGAAAAATAACTGGTCATCAACAGTAAATTCAATTTCAGAGTTGTCAATATTTTGTAAATTTTCATCTCTATATATCTTGATGGCATATTGTTCTTTTACTGTACTTATGAGTTTTTTTTATCTCTTTAACATAGTCAGTATCATGAAGAAGGGAATTATTAAACTTCCAAAGGCCTCTGCCTTTTATAAATTCATTAATCTTGAAAGAAAAGATCACTGGTGAATGATCAGACCTGTAACTATTATCAATTTTAACATCACTAACAAAGTGAAAAATATTATCAGAAATCAGAAAAAAGTCTAAACGAGATTGTTTAAAGGTTTTTTTTTCTTCCAAGTAAATCTTTTCACATTGGGGTATAATTCTCTAAATGGATCAACTAGATTAAAGTCTTCCATTAGCTGTAATACTTTTTCTCTAGACTTTGGGTTGTTGATATTAACATAATTATGAGTGTCAAGATTAAAACTTTGAATTAGGTTAAAATCACCACAAAGAATACAAGATTGGTTATCAAATTCTTCAATGATGTCTGCCACCTTTTGATAAAAGCAAGGAGTGTCTACATTTGGCCCATAAATATTAAATAAGGTAATTCTTTGTTCTTCAATTGTAATATCCAATCCAATAAGGTTTCCACCCTCATCTTTTTTAACTTTGTGAATTTGAAGATCAAAGTTTTCATTAAAAAAGATGGCCACGCCTGTCTGATTGGATGTAAATGAATTGAAAAGGCATTCTCCCTTCCACTGATTTTTAATGTTTAATTCGTCTTGTTCTGTGTGTCCTGAAGACAGTAGATATTAAATTTCTTTGACTTTAAATAATTCAAAACATCTCTCCGTTTCTCCTTTGTATAAAGACCTTGACAATTATAAGAAATTATTTTAAGAATATCACCCTTCATGCATGTGTTTAGCTTTATAAATATTTATAACTCTAATGATGAGTGAGAATACATGAATATACCATGATATTTGTGAGATCAAGGGACTTTTAGAATTCTTTTCCTTTAAAACTGTATAATTTTTCAAGATTTGTGACACCTTAAGACATATTTGTAATTTACAATAAATGCATATATATGAAAACATAAAATACAATAGCAAGACAGTCCAACATTAAAATCAAATATTAAATCTGCACTCTGAGACATTCACTGTTGTTGTATAGGATATTCACTCTAAATGGTATAAGGGAGATAACTCAGAAGAAATGTTAATAAATACATTGGATTCAGATGGAAATTTAATTTGAGCAAACCCAACAGTGAATATCTGTATAGTTCATGTTATGTACAAATTTTGAAAGATTATTTCATTCCTATAATTTCATAATACATTTTATTTCCTTACTGTCATTCTTTCCAACACACAAAGACATTTTTTCCATTCTATGTGGTTATGGCAAAAAAGAAAAGATCACACAAGAAGCACAAGTATACAAATGTCCATTGTTTTGCCTTCAAATCTGATCCAGTCAGATTTGTCAATATTTGTATAATAAGATGTTGTCTGTCTAACACGTTCATTCTTTTTGAAAAACATTTTTAGTTAAATAAACTATATATAATATAAATAAGCCTTTTATGTACAATATTTCAAGACTGTCAGAGTTGTTCAATTTACTACATGTAGATATTGGAATTTGTATGTTTGTCCTTTGTATATATGTATTAAAAACTCCCATGTCAAATTTACAAATTTATATGATCCTTTGTCTATTTAAGAAGGCAGAGATGTTTTATACTCATTATATCTCTGTTACGATTAAAGATCAATATTCTTTATGAGATGTAGCTGTAAATATATAAGATTTATCTAAACGTAAATATGTCTCGTTTAAAAGAACAATGCGTACTTGATAGACATGCAATTTCAAAAAATTAAGAACACTGACCGGCTTCAAATGTAGTATCACTCTTGATAAAAAGCAATACTTTTGCACCACAATGTAAATCAAATTAATGCATGATCAATATATCATAAAAACTAACAAAACTATCTACCAATCGAACACAGACTGCACATCATGAGTGTTTGTATGCATATCATATTAATGAGTTAGTTTCAGCAGAGATTGTGCAAAACTTATTATAGTATGGTCACTTCATTTACTTGTGTTTTATGTACATGTACCATAAACACAACAAGAAAAGATAATTTCAAACAAGCATCTCATTCTGAAATTTGGAATAAACATCACTTTAAAAGTGGTCTATACTTTACATATTCTAACTTCAACTCATTTGTGGCAGTCTGTATCTGATGAGTTAAAGTAAAACATATAGCATTAGCATTAAGCACATTACAGCAGTTCAGAATAATACTAAATAACTAGCAAGAGCAAAATTATAAATAAGTATATAAGCAGCAGAAAATAAACATATAAATAAATTATAAAGGCAAAAATTTCAACACAGCAGATTGGAAAATGAATATATATATATATAAAGCAGAATTAGCATTTACATTTATATGTGTATGCAAATATATCGCAGACAATCAGGCAAAAAAGCATAGAGAGCAAGCAAAACTTGGACAGGATAAACTTCACTGATACCAAGTATTTCTTTATTTGAAACAAAGATAAATTCTGCACAATTTTTTGAAAAGTGCCAATTTAACAAAGACTAATAGGGGAAATCAATGGTGGTATAACACCTGAAAGAACACATAGAAGGTTTACCGAGCGCATGAGCCTCTCATTAAAAAAAAAAACGTTTTGGGAGGATATAGTTCCTTTTATTTCATTTTAAAATATTGCCGGTTTGAATTTCTTTATGGGAATTGCCAGACATTTTTATATCTCAGAATCATGTCAAAACACAAGTCAATACCAAACTAAAATGTTGAAAACAGCGAGAACGATAGCCCATGTTATGTTTATACTCAAGTAAAAAAAAACAAAGTCTACATAAGTGTATCTCTAATCATATTATTACCGCCTATATCTGCGACCAAATATTTTGTCCCAGTAGCTGCTATGTTATATCCTCCTGAGTCTGCTCTATCAGTTTCCGTCCACTGCACATAGATGGAAGCAACTTCCGGTTCCAGTGCTATAAGTAATCTTTCTGGTGGTATTCCGGCCTGAGAAAAGCAGAACAAAATAATTGCACAATTCAAAAGTATTCAAGTAAACATAGATACACAAATATGATATCTTTTGATTTAGATGTGATTTTATTAAAGATACTCATACTAAAAAAGTCCCAGATCGAGAACTTTATAAACTTTAATTATGTGATTTTGCTTTAGTCCAGTAATTAGGGTTGAATTTGAACCATTGATTGAGCCCGAAATGCTGTACTTCAAAAAGTAAAACCAATATGTCTATTATATATAGATGTGGCTGCGTATCAATACATCCATAAGGGTCAAGATAAATAATTTATTCAAAAATTTGAAAGATAATGGATGATAAAATTGAGAATGGAAATGGGTATCATGTCAAAGAGACAACAACCTGACCAAAGAGCAGACAACAGCCAAAGCACATCTATCAACATTTATTTATATTTTGCAAACCACGTTTTCACATATTCATTTATTGGATATAGAAAATTTACAGAGAAAATGATGCTACATTATTTTTTGAAATCTATATATTACTTCTGATTCATTCATTTAAGTGGGTACCAATATTCTTTGATTCAGAAAACTTACATTGATGTCATGGTTTCTCCAAAGTTAGCATACAAGCCTGAAAATTTGTAATTCGTTTAATATGTCAAATCATGATTCTCCTGTTCCCATGCATTTTGTTTCCCATGAATAATAAGGAATCCACTATATATTTGAATGAATTCATGATGACTGAAAGTTTGTTTTTTTTAGATTTTGAACAAAAGCATTTCGTACAGACTTGCCATATACGTTTCCTTCAAAAAGATATAAACTTAAACGGGAACATTTCAGATTTTAAGTAATATATTCTGTCAGTCACCGAAAATTAGTGAAATTTATTAAACTTGTTCTTTAAAACGGAAGAGTTATGAAGATAAATTATTCAATACTTAACCAGAGATGCACTCTCTCTCATAAAAAGTTTGGCTTCATCTGGCCAGATTGCTGGAACGGTCAAAACCCATCTTATTTCTTCCTCGCTAGCAGGGGTTCCGTTTCTATTCATGTCGTCGATAGTCTTTCCCTTTAATGCTTGTATTGCAGACGCAAAAACATCTTGAGCCAGCACAGTTTTATTTCGGTTTTCTTGTTTGTCCATTAAACGGAGATCCCTTAGCGGTATCTTGATAATAAACAAATCAAGTGTATGACATTTTACATGAAAGAATCTTAAAATAGTAAATACATCAAGCCCTGGTCAAACCTTACAGGATAACGCGAACGGACGCCGAACGGATAACTTTTTTTTTCAATCCGTTCATGTCCGTTAGCCGTCTATTCTTATCCGTTAAACACACGTCAATGTGTGTTCCATATCCGTTCATCGTCCGTTTTAATCGTCAACCTCCGTTCTGTCCGGTGGAAAATTTTGAGAATGTTCAAAAGTTTGAAGGTACGTCCAACGGATGAAGTGTCCATAGTACACCTTCACTAACTAAAGATAAATGTAACTAATAAGTTAATCTTTACAGAAAGGATGTCGAACGTACATCCAACGGACGAGTATCTCATAAAACGGACACCTAACGGAAGCGTGCCGGATAAAACGGATGAACAAGATAAGCGGAAAAAGGTGTCTTAGTGTAATTGCTAACTTGAAATTTCTGTAAATCCGATCTGCTTTGCTATGCAACGGCCGTCCCGATTTAATATGTCGTCGAATATCTCTTGGAGAATTCCCAGAAAGTGAACAAAGGACTGCCGATCCTCCTGCCGAAGTTCGTCATAAATTGGTCATATATACCAAATCTGCGTCGTCTTTTAGAACAAGGCCATGATCCTGTCCACCATCTCCTTTGTCTTCTCCTTCTTCTCCTTTCGATAGCTAGTAGATGCAGACGTGTTCCTACTCCAAGATCCATCATGAAAAATAAACATTAATGACACTCAAGAAATTTGACATGCCAATAATTGGTATTTCTGGCGCAAAATTGTCAATAGGCATTCATCCGTTTTACATTCGGAACATATCCGTTGTATCCGTTATCCTTCCTTTCATATCCGTTTCGCATCTGCTCATCATCCGTTATATCCGATAGAATTCCGTTGGTGAATTGGTCTACCGGACCTTCAACAGATGTTAAACGGACAAGTAATGGATACAAAACGGAAACTGAAAAATACCGTAAAAAACGAACGCCTACCGAACGTTCAACGTTCAACGGACACTTCATTCGTTGGACGTCCGTTTAAAGTTTTGAACATGCTAAAGATCGGACAGAATGGACGTCGACGGATAAAGCGGACGCTGAACGGATATGAAACGGATATGTACGGACGTCTAACGGATAAGAACAGACGTCTAACGGACATGAACTGATTAAAAAAAAAGTTATACGCTCGGCATTTGTTCGCGCTATCCGGTAAGGTGTGACCGGGGCTTTATCAAATTAAAGTGAAGTTTAAAACTAAATCTAGCATTTCAAAAAATGGTCTTTTATTTAATGCAATCATCACCGACTTAAACTCTATTAATGATTATTTTGTACGCAGTCTTAAAGCTGTGGTCACACCTTACCGGATAGATCGAACAGACACCAAACGGATGAAAAAAAAGTATTTATCCGTTTGGAGTCCGTTTGTGTACTGATTAAATAAAACGCAATCGTAACGAATGCCTAACAGACACAAACAGGATATGCAACGTACGAGAAACGGATACGTGTCGGACAGAACGGACGTCGAACGTATATCCAACGGACGAGTATCGCATAAAATGGGCCCCTATAACGGAAGCGTACAGGATAAAACGGATGAACAAGATTAGCGGAAAGCTAAAGAAGACAATGATAATACATGTTAATCACAAACAAGTGGCCTTAAATAATTTAAAATTTTCCGTATTACTTGTTTTAGTTTATTCTTCAAAATGTCGCCAGAGGGTTGGGGTTGAAAACGAAAAGGAAAAACATATCAGAGAAAAATGCAAAAAATGCCGCTTTACCATGATTCAGAAGTCGAGCCAAATACAAAAACTGATGCAAACTGCAAACCCAAGAGAAATTTTCAATTGGCATTTATCCGTTTTACATTCGGTACGTGTCCGTTGTATCCGTTATCGTTCCTGTTATGTCAGTTTCACGTCCGTTCATCAACCGTTTTATCCGTCATACGTCCGTTGGTGAATTGATCTACCGAACCTCCAACGCATGTATAAGGTACAAATAACGAATACAAAATGGAAACGAAACGGACGAGTACCGTAAAAAACGGACAACTACCGGACGTTCAATTGACACTTCATCCGTTGGACGTACGTTCAAACTTTTGAACATTCTCAAAATTTTCCACCGGACAGAACGGAGGTTGACGAATAAAACGGGCGATGAACGCATATGGAACACACATTGGCGTGTGTTTAACGGATAAGAACGGACAGCTAACGGACATGAACGGATTGAAAAAAAAAGTTATCCGTTCGGCGTCCGTTCGCGTTATCCTGTAAGGTTTGACCATGGCTTGGTGTATTTACTGTTTTATGATTCTTGCATGTAAAATGTCATACACTTGATTTGTTTATTATCAAGATACTACTAAGGGATCTCCGTTTAATGGACATACAAGAAAACCGAAATAAAACTGTGCTGGCTCAAGATGTTTTTGCGTCTGCAATACAAGCATTAAAGGAAAAGGTTATCGGCGACATGAGAAGAAACGGAACCCCTGCTAGCAAGGAAGAAATAAGATGGGTTTTGACCGTTCCAGCAATCTGGCCAGATGAAGCCAAACTTTTTATGAGAGAGAGTGCATCTATGGTTAAGTATTGAATAATTTATCTTCATAACTCTTCCGTTTTAAAGAACAAGTTTAATAAATTTCACTAATTTTCGGTGATTGACAGAATATATTACTTAAAATCTGAAATGTTCCCGTTTAAGTTTATATCTTGTTGAAGGAAACGTATATGGCAAGTCTGTACGAAATGCTTTTGTTCAAAATCTAAAAAAACCAACTTTCAGTCATCATGAATTCATTCAAATACATAGTGGATTCCTTATTATTCATGTGATACAAAATGCATGGGAACAGGCGAATCATGATTTGACATATTAAACGAATTACAAATTTTCTACAGGCTTGTATGCTAACTTTGGAGAAACCATGACATCAATGTAAGTTTTCTGAATCAAAGAATATTGGTACCCACGTAAATGAATCAGAAGTATTATATAGATTTCAAATTATAATGTAGCATCATTTTCTCTGTAAATTTTTTTATATCCATTAAATGAATATGTGAAACTGTGGTTTGCAAAATATAAATAAATGTTGATAGATGTGCTTCGGCTATTGTCTGCTCTTTGGTCAGGTTGTTGTCTCTTTGACATGATCCCCATTTCCATTCTCAATTTAATCATCCATTATCTTACAAATTTTTGAATAAAATAATTTATCTTGACCCTTATGGATGTATTAATACGCAGCCACATCTATACAGAATAGAAATATTTTACCACTGATAATATTGAATAAAGATACAACATCTTGATCTTGAAATTTATCATATTTTTTGTAGTAAATACAGACGTTTTGAATATTTGATAAATAGCCTGCTGTTTAATCAGTTTCGCTAAACTTTCATGCGCACCCTTTTTCACACCCCTACTCTTTATCACACCCCTACTCAAATTTCTCATTTATGACAGAAGTTATTCCGACTAAATTTACATGAAGTCCATGTTTTAATTTATGCAAGCTTCTCAAGAAATATTTTTCCTCAATGGGTCCTAAATGAAACGGTCTTTAGGGAGTGACGTAATTCGAGCTTTCATATTTTCGGGCACACGAAATGCAACTATAAAAAAGAACTCAATGAAATACCATACAAAACGCCAAAAAAAATACAATAAACAAATTATTTGCATAAATAACAGGACGCATATTGTAAGGTAATCAAGGTGCTTTGGATGAGTAAACAAGCAGTTCTTTTAAAGTTTTTAAAACAAGACAAAAATAAATACGAAGGTAACCCAGGTGATACGGATTAAAAAGCAGTTCATATTATACTCCTCTGTTTAAATATATGATAAAGCGTATAATACATGGCAAAATCCGTATCACATGCCGTATCACCCTCGACCAATATCATCCCTCGAACGTAAAGGCCCTCTGACTGACATTGGTATCTCGGGATGATACGGCATATGATACGGGTTTTGCCATGTATTATTCTTTATATAACAGGTACCAATTATACAGTAGTTCGATAACATGTTGCTTGATTTTCTGTCAGCTTTGAATAAAGCTACAACTGTAAATAAAAGCAACTGGTACATGTGGTATATGGTTAGACATATTGATAATTCTGTATAGGTATGCCGTCATAAACATGTGTTCAAGATTAATGTGCAGTATTTATAAAAAAAAATGTTAAATTGAAACCCACCTTACTCTCATAAAGCTGAAGGTTGAAGTTTCGAAAAAAAAAATATTCATTGCTTTTCTTCGAACGTTTTAAGTCAGCAAATTGTTGTTGAGCGTCGTTTCCGAAAGAAACGAAACGTAGTTTCTTGTCCAAAAGTAGGCATGTTGCTATTTTGTTATACCCTTCCGCCTACTGTCACTATTCCAAGTTTGTTTCTGGTGAACTTTAAGCGGATCGTTCTTAAAACTTTCTGTTGTTGAATAAGCGTAAGTTGAGAAAGGAGTCCCTATGTCAATTGCAGCTACTATTTTAAAAGATGTCATTTTTTTTTATGATGATAACGATTTCAGTTTACCTGAAAATTGATAAAAGAATGTAAAATTGAAAAAAAGTTATTTGTGAATGATGATATCATGCAGAATAGACTAACTACGGAAATAAGACAATACAATTGTAGTCAAGTGTTTTTTTTATCTGTTTCTGATTATAACCCACAAATAAACACTTCTCATGTATAACATTCGTTTTATTACGATATTAAAATAGCTGGTAACAAAAGACTCTGTAATGAGATTTAAAATTATAAACAACAGTACAAGAATAATAGCATGAGTAATGAGAAATCAATGAATTTCCAATTAAAATATATTATACAGTTTTTCTCAATTTCATTATTCTAACAAAATATTATAACCATGATAATGTTATCTAATTGAATTAAATCGCTTATTGATTATACAAACTATTCAATTATGTAATAATGCCTTGAAAATATAATTACATGCAAAACTAGATTCTACACGAAACAATCTAAATATCTTATATAAAGCAAAGCAAAGTAATCAAAAATAAGCAAGCAAACAAAATAAAAAGCCTTGAAAGCAAAACATATACAACCAAACTCAATGCTTATCTCAGATGCGAAGGTCAAAACGATATTTAGCTTCATTGGATGGAATCAACATTACCCTTTAATACATGGTAACACCTAAATATAAAATAGGGTTTATATTCATTGTGCCGCAATTTTGCACAATTTCACAAATACATTTAGATAGTTTATGTTGATATTTTATGGCCGCATAGTCAGCTATAAAAGGCCCCTTAATCACAAATGTAAAACAATTTAAACGAAAAAACTAACGGCCTAATTAATGTAAAAAAAATAATGAACGAGAAACGAATTTGTAACACACTAATAACTAGTGTATTCAAGGCTCGTGGCTTTGGCACGGCATATATAGAATGAGGCGGGTTTAACCCATTTGTAAGCTTTCAACCCTTCCCCAAAAAGATGCAAATCCATATTTGTTTCTAGGTTGAGAGTCTTTTATTTTTCAATTATTATTCCTATATCTTTAAACCAGTCATTTACTTCCAGGATGAATTATTCAATTTCCAGTACCCCGATACTTTACTTTTGAAATTCATGCTTTGTTATTTGAGAGTCACGCCCTAATGATATTGATATTAATGCGAATCTAACACCACTTGATTTGGTATAAACACAAACACCAAGTCTTTTTACTTTAAAAGAGAAATTAAGTCGACTCGACTTGTATGACTGAAATTCTGTCTTATCCATGGGAACGGATTGCCAAATATCAACAAGGTTGTGCTTTCAACTATGTCGTGTATCAACTATGTCAATTGGACATGCTTTGATACTATATATGCCCTTGAATTTTTACTAGATAACATTTTTGTTCGCTTTGGAGATTCCGTATATCGTCAGGTTATCGGAATTCCAATGGGGACTAACTGTGCACCACTTATTGCGGACCTTTTTTTGTATTGCTATGAGTTACAATTTATGACAAAAATCAGTAAAGACCCATCGAAACAACATCTGATACACAAATTTAATAATACTTTTAGATATTTGGATGATATTTTGGCTCTCAATAATGACGACTTCAGTATGTATACTAAAGAAATTTATCCTGTTGAACTTACTTTAAATAAAGCTAATACTAACAATGACCACTGCCCTTTCCTCGATCTTGATATCTATATCATTAACGGAAAGCTTAATACTAAAATATATGATAAAAGAGATGATTTTTCATTTCCTATCGTTAATTATCCATTTTTAGATGGTGACGTTCCCTTGTCACCATCTTACGGTGTTTATATATCTCAACTTGTACGATTCGCTCGTGTATGTAACAATGTTTTAGATTTTAACGAGAGAAATTTATGAATTACTGAAAAATTATTACACCAGGGTTTTCGATATCACAAACTAGTCAAAACATTTACTAAATTTTATCATCGGTATAAGGACATCATTCGTAAATATAGCTCAACATGCAGACTTCTTATACGTTCAGGTATTTCACATCCAATTTTTTATGGAAATATTCTTTATAAAGCACAAAAATGTCAGTATTCACCTCTGAAACTAACAAAACCTTTAAATAGACTTATTAAGAAGGGATATAGTTACGATACTGTTGTCAAGTCATTAAAGATTGCATATTTTGGCGTTAATATTGATTCACTTATAGGGTCTTTGCATCGGCACTAAACACATTTATTTAAAAACCAGTTGTTGGCATGACACGGGTTATGTTCTTCTCATATATGTTATGATGGTATGATACTAAACCCCTAACGGGAAGGATTGTGCCTGATATTCATATGATGAAGACATAATCTTTCAATCAGTTTAATTGAAGTCTGGAGCTGGCATGTCAGTTAACTGCTAGTAGTCTGTTGTTATTTATGTATTATTGTCATTTTGTTTATTTTCTTTGGTTACATCTTCTGACATCAGACTCGGACTTCTCTTGAACTGAATTTTAATGTGCGTATTGTTATGCGTTTACTTTTCTACATTGGCTAGAGGTATAGGGGGGAGGGTTGAGATCTCATAAACATGTTTAACCCCGCCGCATTTTTGCGCCTGTCCCAAGTCAGGAGCCTCTAGCCTTTTTTAGTCTTGTATTATTTTTAATTTTAGTTTCTTGTGTACAATTTGGAGTTTAGTATGGCGTTCATTATCACTGAACTAGTATATATATTTGTTTAGGGGCCAGTTGAAGGACGCCTCCGGGTGCGGGAATTTCTCGCTGCATTGAAGACCTGTTGGTGGCCTTCTGCTGTTGTCTGTTCTGTGGTCGGGTTGTTGTCTCTTTGACACATTCCCCATTTCCATTCTCAATTTTATTTCGTTTTGATTTTAAACTTATCATGGGTTAAACATTTTTTCGTTTATCAATAGCAATTTTCTTTATTTGAGTCTGACAGTGCATCATTCATTTCACTTCCTTTTATTACAGTTCTAGAAAACTAGACAGAACGTATGCTAGACTCACTCAAAAAGGGGGTCAACAATTGATGGTATGTCTTGATAAAGATTTCATCTGTTGAATCATGTAAAGGCAGACCGCAACAATATAAATGCATGCAGTCATGAACGACTGTAAAGGAAGTGGCCTGGCTACGAAACATGTAATTGTCCTCAGATTCTACACAAGAAATCAATTTCAGGTGGTTGATTTTTTTTTTGGCAACCTAAGATGTTTCTAATGAACACTCTATATCTCTGTATGTCAATGTGCAGTATAATCAGATTCAATCAGTGAGGGAAAGTTTTGCTTTAAAGTGGATATTGTTACAAGCAAAAAGAGATAAGCAGAACAAATAACAGAATCAATAGCCTTAGCATATGTCTTCAAAATTGTCAATGTAACAACATTGAAAACTTACTAAGAAAAACAGGAACTTCTTTTAATAGTTGAGTGACAAATAAAAGAAAATGTGCTTATTTTACGACTTTATTGGACTGGCATAACTGCAGGCTAAAAAATATATTGTTGCAAAGCCAGTAACTAAATCTTATTTTTTTTTTGCCCGGTCCTAGCCATTTCCTACGATGCAGCTTTTCATAAATTGGAAAGGAAAAGACATAATGATTTTCGTTCAAAAGGAACTTGACAAAATATCATAGCCCTTAAACCCTTGATTTGTCATTTAATGAAGAGGTTTGTGCTTACTCCTGATATAAACCTATAATTCTCTCTATTAAGAATTATTGTTGGTCGTTTTCACTCACTTTTGCCACATGTGGAGCAGGATCTGCTTACCCTTCCGGAGCACCTGAGATCACCCCCAGTTTTTGGTGGGGTTCGTGTTGCTAAGTCTTTAGTGGTCTATGTTGTGTCTTGTGTACTATTATTTGTCTGTTTGTCTTTTTCATTTTTAGCCATGGCGTTGTCAGTGTATTTTCGATCTATGAGTTTGACTGTCCCTCTGGTATCTTTCGCCCCTCTTTTTGAAAATATGCACCGTTTTGAATCTACGAAGTAGTATAGACATTTGTAAATTCAGATTACATCCATATCTTTAAAGGGGCACTGCAGTGGAGAATTGATTAAGTCAGTTCTATCCATAAAACAGTTTTAAGAACTCTTTGTCGTAAATATAAATAAGTCACAAGAATATAATATATATTAAAAAATTCTCATCACAGAACTGTTCTACAATCCTGACAGGTTTGGTCAGGTCTACGGCTAGAACAGTTTTAGACAGTTCTGCTGGCAGTTCTACGATTAGAACTGATTTGGTCAGTTCTGCTGACAGTTCTACGACAAGAACTGATTTGGACAGTTCTACCTAGAACAGTTTTAGACAGTTCTACCCTAGAACTGATCCTGACAGTTCTACTTAGAACTGATTTGGTCAGTTCTACCTAGAACTGATTCTGACAGTTCTATTTAGAACAGTTCTAGGGTAGAACTGTTCTAGGTAGAACAGTTCTATGACAGATTATTCTGACAGTTCTAATGAGAGGTTAGAAGTGATCTCCACTGTAGCTACGAGATATTTAAATCGTATAAGATATGATTTTTTTTTCAATCATTAATGAAAGTGAAATAGTGGAATAATATATCGCTTTCAGCAGCCATTATGGTTCAATTTTGTCAAAATAAGCTAACAAACATTTATGATGAATTATTTACTAGCAAGTGAATAAATCGACCTCATTGAATCCGTATTCATGTGTATTCATTCGATCCACAAAACATCATTCTTATACAGGTAAAAACGATGATTAACATATATTTTTAATCTATAATATGAAGTTTAACAGACATAGACATATCCAAATGTACGAGTTTGATATCTATTTTTATCTATATTTATGTTTATATCGCTTATATTGCAACCGGATGTCTTCGGGGGTCAACTCGACAGTTAATTAGATGGCGTCTTGACTACAAAACACACGAAACGAATCTACATTTTATCGAGCCCTAGCCCGGTATATTGTTTATTTTAGACTTTATAATTTGGATAAATGTTTTACATTGTTATAAATCAAATTATAACAATTTGAGTCAAATCGGTGAACATGAATTTGAAAGCTAGTGCCCCTTTAAATTTTTATCGAGAAAAAACGTCAAAAATTTCATTTTGTAAAGTGTAGAGACCACTCCGGTTCAGTTTCTTTAAATCAATTCATGTTTTCTAATATATATAACAATTCAGTATCATCCGATACGATGTAGATTAACTTTTCATTGACAAATCGCTTCGGCTTTGGCACTGCATCATATCATTCTTCGTGTTTCTGTCAATCAAATATAGAAGTATTGACATTTTCATATCAGACATCTATTGAAAAGTCAAATATAAAAACACTGATATCTGAGGAAAATGCAAAACGGAAAGTACTATATCAAATGGCAAAATCAAAAGCTCAAACACATCAAACGAATGGATAACATATTTTTAGTAGTTTTTGACTGATTATGTTTTATCTAAAAGCTTTTGTATCGTCTTTTTATTATAGTTAAAAATATATATTGTTTTAACAGTTAAAGTTAAACTGGAGCGGATATGAGCATGTATGTGTCAATCCCGGAATGTGTCTACCTTGATTAGTCCACTAATACAGACATCTTCGAAAGCTAACAGAAGCCATGCTTCAAACTACCGTAATGTTTGAATTGTATATTGATTCAAACAAGTAAAACACATTCCCCTCTAACTGCAAAGTAAACCATTAGGCTTAATAATTGTGAAAATACATGAAAAGAGAATGTGTGCCACAAACTTCATGTGTTTGTATAGTTCCCTTGGTGATGTTGATATCATTATTATCATAAATCTTGTACATGTAACAAATCAATTTAGAAAAGTTAAACCTTGACAGTCTGATATTTTAAATGTTAATGTAGAGACTTTCCTTTCCTAGAATCTACAATGTTGTTTCTAGTCTGTTCTGACCAGCACGATGTCCTGACCTTTTGATCGGACTGCGAGTATTTTCTGCAATCGCATAAAGTAGACAATCGACTAACATCTGCGTTATACTGAAGCTGATGAAGGACGCCACAAACTTATATAATTAGAAAAAAAAAATAATCAACAACACGAATGTATTGATTAAATTAATGACCTTCATAACCTTAAAGATCAGTTGTGTGTTTTACAAGAAGCTTCTCATTGTCTGATTTGTGACATCCACGAAGCCGTGCTTGCTAACAAAAAAAGCTTTTGTCATTTCTTTTCTTTGGTAGATTACTACTGCTACCTTATTCACGAATTGAAAACAACGTATGATTCAGCAAAAAAAAAAACAAAAAAACAAAAAAACAAAAAAACAAAAAAAACGAAATCAAAACAGTAAACATGGTAAAGGTTTAAAAAAGACAACGTATGCTTCAGCCAAATAAAAATAAAAAAAACTAAAAACTAAAAACAAAAATAAAGCAAAAGAGAAAAACAAAACAGTAAACATGGCAAAGGTTAAAAAGACTTATAACGGAAAAATAAGACTGAATATTTAAACGTAGGGTTCAATAGTTAAATATCAATTTCTGAAGACGTAAAAGCAACAAGATCTTTAAAGTTTATCTTGCTAAATATTATCATAGATTTAAACGGAAATTGAGACAATAACTATAATTGAAGACCAAAGATTACATCCAGTCGCTTCATTAATACCTTTGTAATTGCAGTCCTAAAATAAATCAAATGGGACATATTCAACCCCATCTGAAATATCTATGTCATATTCAACGCAACACTCTCCTCCTTGCATAGTTACGAAGTTTTTGTTGTGGAGAATTGATTTTCACGCTTTCATTGGTAAATGTAATGCCTCTCAACTTATGCCGACAAGATGTGAAAAGTCTTGGCATCGGCAAAATGTATAGTTACATAAAGGAACTATTTTAAACCATTCCATCTTGCGCATATTAATTTGGCAACAGAAATACATTATGAGATACATAAATATACTGAAATGTCTGGTCTCCATATGAACTCAGACAAGACAAAGGTGGTAAGCAAACATATAGTCAAGACACAATGTGTGTAAAGATGTGATTGGAATGGGGTTCCAGTAGTTTACACTACTACAATGTAGGTATAAACAAGCAAATGTTAAAATAATCAAAAAGTATGACACACAAAAAATAAAAAAATTATGAGTTCGGTTAAATATGAATGATAACCAAAATTACCATAGCTTTTGTGCATCATGCTCTGAGGTTCGAAGATATAATATTTGCTATCAGGCAGAATCAAAACATGTCATATCCACTTTACCGTATTGCGGCATTGAACGAATGTTGTAATATGATAAAGTATGGAGCTTACATGTATAATTTTGATCTCAAAGGTGAAACACTTCATAATTAAAAAAAAACCTTTTACTGCATACCAAAGTATCAATTAAGTATTTAGTTAAACAACTAAAGACGAACTACGGGACGTAACCACAATTCCCCTTTTGGATGAATAAATACTATAAAACAGACGCTACAGTAATTTCAGAGCCATCTAAGAGCATCAGTATCATTAGCCTAAGGGTCTAAACCACAGGTAAGCATACGCTACAATTATAACAATAAATATGGCTGTCTTTCAGTATAAAAAAGACAAAACAAACGCTATTTTTGGAATGTTTTTTTGAGAAAAAAATAATCTTTTATAATGGAATAATGCGAAAGTGTAATTTTTAATTTTTTTTTATTCAATTACTCATAAACCATACGAGAGTAGTTATCACACATATGTTGTACAACCAATGGATATATGTAGCTGGTAAGTGAAATGTGAATCACCGAGGGTACTAACAGGGCAAAGCTTTGAGAAAAAGATACTCGATTAAAAAGGTTTTCCTGGATTACTTTTTTTACCATTTCAGACACTACATTCAATTGTGCAATTCAATTCTATGTTAATGTCTAGACTGTTTACGTAGGTTGATCAGCCTTGAACATGAAATGTGATTTTGGTTTGCATCTTTAACGCAATAAGAATTTAAAAATATATAACATCGTATACTGTTACTATAATAAATCAGTTAGGATTTAAAAAAAGGTCAACAACGTGTACTCAAAGTTATTTGTATTTCATATGAAAAGCATGGATTCAGTTTGAAATACATGTTTTGTGATCTAGTAAACAAATTGGAAATGACAGGAAAGAACACAAAAAGAAAACCGATCCTATTAATATACAATTAAAAGAAACAAAACTGTGTTGCTTTTTATAAACAAGCTTGATCGAATTATCTACAAACACCTGTTACGTTTGAATTAATATTTTGAAATCAAATTCTAAAGACAGACAGTATGAACGAGAACATATTTAGTATATTTGAAGAGTTTGTGATAATCTTGAAATATTACACGTTAATCTACGGAAACAGTAGTTTCAAATTCCAGCCCTGAATCTCTATCTGCTGCCTGGACTGTCAATTGTGTACCTCCAAAATGAAAATGAACATCAATTATTTTTTTCTCGTCTTTAGTGTTTTCTACGTCCAGTGTACCAATTTGCAGACAATGTGCTTCATCTGTGTACTTGGGGTTCAAACTTTCCGATATGTATATAATCGATTTATGTTGATTAGCTTTTGGGGTAATAACATAACTCCTCGATTAAAAGTACCACTAGGTACACTTTGATCACGTTTAACAATAATATCAAACAGTTTTCCACAATAAGTCTTTTCGTTTTGTACAAACCTTCGGGAAGGATCATGAATACGTTCTTGAAAGGGAAGTTGAGCTCCAACAACATACGTAAATTTCATGATTCGATTGCATATAATGTCTGGTTTATGACCATACAGAACAGCTCCTTGTAAGACTGCGGAACTTGCCTCTGAAGGTACTATAACACGTCTTGGTTCGAAATGATTTCTTATCGCAAGCTCGATAATTTCGCAATTAGCGAATCCCCCAACCAATATAATCATAGAAGCTTCATTAGCACCGACAAACTGTAAGGCATTATCCACTGCCCTGCGTACCTCTTCAGTGGTATGTTTAAATAATTCTTTAACAGTAGCGCCTTGCACTTGGAGGTTATCGTCTTCTATTTGATCACTTATATTATGAGATATACTGGAACGGAAATCACCTTTTGATATTGAGTTTATAACACAGAAATTTATCGGAATTTCCAAAATATCTGATTCTACAGTTGTAACTGATTTCTTAGCTTCCTAAAGGTCTTTACGTAAATCCAGATATGCGACAGGATTTTCTTTTTTGAGCAATTTGTAGACTGGGGTTGTTAGTTTTTTTGTATCATTTCTATAAAAGCTTTGTCAAACGTCGATCCACCAGTGCCAATGCCAGATGACTCACGAATTTCTCTAAGCATTCCATTTTCAAGTTTTTCATGCACAGTGATGTCTGTGGTCCCTCCTTAAACAAAAGATAAAAAATCAATAAATAAACGAAAGCAAATCAACATCTTTATGTATTTATTTTCAATAATGTTTCGTTTTTCTTGAACTTCCTGTTTGTTTCAAAAGTTTATAATATATGAATGCATATGAACAAAAAAAAAATAGGTTGGAAATTAAAACCATATTCATTGATTTAAAAAACAACAAACAACTATAACAGTAAATGTTATATGTACAGGTAGAGCTCTAACAGATAACACGTCTTATATTAAAATGATATATTTTTTAGCAAAGGAGCTACGAACTTCATTCCTAGGAGCGACGCAATGTTTTATTAAAGTGGTATGAGCAAACGTTTACAATAAATTCTTCACAAATTTGCAGTCCTTAGTAAAGATAATCAAGAAATAGGATAAAACTGCTTTATGAAATATGCAAAAAGGCTGTATTAGATTTTTGTTCATTGTTGACATATATTTCAAATGAAAATATATAATTAAATGGAACTAGAAAAAATGTTGCCAACAAACAATTGACATGTACCTCCTAAATCCACCACAATGTATTTCGTCCCTACTGTTGGCTCAACGAAACCTTCTGTTATATTTTCTGGTCTGTTTGTTTTCAAACAATTGCAGAACACAGATGCTGCCTCCGGTTCTAATGCAATAAGAACTTGATTAGGTTGTAATCCAGCCTAACTATAAGAAAAAGAAAAAAATACATCGTTTATTTATGTCATAATTCATGACAAATCAAAAAGTAAAACTAAATTAGTAATCGTAAGGTAGATAGATTCTGATTATTTTCCATTTACTTATGTAACCGTCGTATTGCAAAAAAGAACTACATTGAACTACTTATTCTAAAAGCACTTTATCTAACTTAAAATTTATTATATTCATCGTACGCAATTTAGAATGAAACTACTCATAGTTTGTATAAAATAGCACACTGCTATTTCCATTTTATAATAAACAATCGTACAATAGATACATTTATATCTTACCTTAACTGCACATTTGGTCATGAACAGTTTGTTTCTATCATCCCAAATAGCTGGTACTGTAATAACCCATCGAATATCTTCTTTTCCAACCCATTCATACTGTCCAATCTTGTTTATTTGCTCCATTAAGGCATCCGAAATAGCTTTAATTGCATGCGTAAAAATCTTCTCAGCAGAAATTTTGAAAACCCCACGAATATCTGCGATCATTACATCTTTTCTATGTACCTATATAATATTAAAGATAAAAAGTTATTAAAAAGCATCCTTGTGTTAAAAAGTACATTACCTGTGGTAAATAAGCAAAGCAATGACATCAATACCCAATACTGTATATGTATTGTGTATTATTATTATTTGTGCAATTCTTATTTTCGTTATTTTTATGGTAATTGGTGAACAAGAAACTTTATTATTTGGCAAAATAAAAAAAATCATTATATGCAGATATTCAGTGTTTGCTCAAACAACAAAATAAATTAACAAAAATAAGTATATTGATACCCGAACGTCACAATAATGTCTTTAAAATTGACAAGCGCCGAAAATGTATCAACATTCTTAACCATGTTAACTGTCAAAAAACTAGTGTGAATAAATTCAATATAGACACAGAAACTAATTTATATATCTTAATGAAATATTATGCCGAAGTTTCCTTAGTAAAACAGAACCTTCCATAATAATCGGTTCTCATTGGCATCAGATAAAAATATTTTCGTTTCATTTAAGAAGGCATGGTATATAGACTACAAATGAACCTTCTTGTTTCAAAGTTTATGTATAAATGCTGTGACTTATGTATTGTTGTGGCTAATCCCTGTCTACATTATAATCACAAAAAAAAAACCTAGTGAAAAACTGATGCATTTCCGATTTCCGATATATATTATCTTTAACATGTTTTACACGTTTTTGATAGTAATGTCAACCATTTACTATTGGACATTATCTGTGATTCTGGACCTGTTATTTTTCATAAAACGAATAAGTAAGTTCTACAATCTATATTTATTTGTTACATTATACACACCTTTTGCTCATATAGAACCATTTTGAATTGTTGAAAAAATGCAAATTTTCCTTCTTTCTTTTTAGATTGAAGTTGTGCAAATTCATGTTGCGCATCGTATCCGAAGGACCCAAAATTCTCTTTTTTATCAAAAAGAATGCAAGATGCTGTTTTTCGTTCTGTGTCATCTTTACACATCCCCGATTTATTCCAGTATTGTTCCGATATTATATTGAGTGGACTTCGTTTAAACTCGGTAACACTTAAATAGGCATATCCTGATGATGATGTTCCTATATCAATAGCGGCTACTATATCAAACTTCGGAAGTTTTGCTGTGTACTTTCCAGTCATCTTTTTACGAACTCTAATAACCTAAATTATACGAATTTGATCAGGAAACAAAAAACATTTCACGAAAATCGTATCATTTCATTTCCGGAGTATTTGAACTACAATTCAATATGTAACACTACAGTTTAGTAATTAGTCCATTTAACACAAGCTATAATGGGTTTTTTTTGGGGTATATTTTCTTAATAGATTAACGCGTTTTCTCTGTGTAGTGTTAACACCCAGTCTTTGATAGGACCATGCAAAAGGCTTATAAGTGGGTCCACATGACATATCAACCAAATGTAATGAAAATTTTCACATATGTCATGATAGTCAAGAGAAAAAAAATATAACTTTAAAATTTGATTTTAGGCTATTTTTAGATTTTGCAGCGCCATCTATTGGAAATTGCTTAATTTTCCAAAATTTCCACAAAAAATGTCACAATTTGGTTTCTCTGAATATGCTAGATATGGTTATGTTTAGCTGATATTTGAATTGATTTTTATAACAAGCATCATTCAAACATGACAAAATGTTTTTGCTTGACTATAGCTATATTTTAGGGCTGACCGGTCTAAAAAGGGCATTTTGGACATTTTTTGGATACTTCCTAAAAAGATCAACTAAAAGACATGAAATCTTTTAAAGTACTATGATTTTTTTAATGTTTTAAACATTTCTATAAAAGTTTACATGTGTGCTACAAGTTTTATGATTTTTGAACTGAGGTCTCCTACATCGTTACCATGGCAACGGAGTAAAAATATGTAATTTTCGCGTATTTTTCACAATAATCCGTGTATTTAATCATGAAAACTTATTTGTCTTTTGACACTGGCTTATGATATTTGGCATAAAGGTGTATTACAATAAGACAGTGTATTTCATAATAATTAAATCTGTCAAATGACCTTGACTTTTGACCCCAAGGTCAAAATACTTGAATTTTACATTTTCTTATCTTTCCTCTCCCTTGACAAAATCTTTTAATACTTGACACTTAAGTACAGCACCTCAATATGATGTGTCGCGTACCATGGATAATAAACTTGATCTTTGACCTTCAAGTTCAAATATTTAATTTTATATGTCACCCTAAAACCAAACATATTCTTTCTTGCCATGTCAATATGAAAATGAAGATAAGTGGACTGATTGCTTATGAGACAACTATCCACCACAGTTAAAATGAAGTGGAAGTAAGCAATTTATAGGCCACAGAACGTGCAAGACCTTTGCATTGCAGCTAATGGTGTGTCCCTGGGGGTCATGCCCCGCCCCGTCATATAATAATGTTGTTATTTTGATTTATCCAACGAAAAGGGTTCAGAACCCCATCCTTAACCCATATTTAATCTTAATTGCCTTTCTAGTTCATGCCCTGCCCCCTACATACCACTGATGGTAATACAGCTTGAAATATGTTCATATCCCTACTTCTAAATCATACTTATATTCTCAATCAGCATGACAACACCTTTGAGTACACCATATATGTTTTTGTGGGTTCGTGCCCCTTATATACACTGTTCAGATACCCATCCCTAAACCATATACAATAAATATATCATGTCTAGACCAATTAAGTGTAACATATATTGTGTCCCTCATGCACTTCCCCCTCGTTTCATAAATTGGTAAATATTAACCATAAATTCTTACTTGCAATGACAACCAGAGTGACTTCTAAAGGGGAGACATTAGTTTTAATTCACTTAAACGGTTCAGCCTAGTAATTTAATTCAAAGACAATTTGGTAGAATTCTGACTTTATGCAGAAAAATTTGAAATACTGTGAATTCAGAACTTAATGTGTGTAATAATATTATTGCGTATCCATGGTGACTGTCGAAAATGTGAGAATAATTAAAGCAAATTTAAATTATATTGAATACTGTAGAAAAAAAATGTAAATGCAACTAAGTTCATGTCACAGTCTGGGCCATATTGGGCTAACTACATGGTGTGGGCTTTCCAAGTGTGTTGCAGATCGTGTGGCGACCTCTGGGTGTACAGTTTTGGTTTCTGAGATGAAATGTCTCCTTGACATTTACCCCATATCTGTTCTTGTTGTCCCCCTCAGCATCACATTGCTGCCGGGAATATATAAATGCTATTCGTTCGTCTGTCCGTCCGAGTATCGGTCTGGATTGTAAACTTTCTAGCATAATAAATCATTATCTAATTTGGGTAAAGTTTATGCAGTAGGTTTCTACAGACAACCGGTCAAGTTTGAAAATGAGCCCTGTTCGAATATTTAGTAGGTGCCGCGGGTGACATTGAAAATCTGTTATGTTATTCATACTGCAATAATTTTTAAATTTACAGAAATATATTTGGAAGGTTTCGATCAGAAAGTTTCGACATACATTGTACATGAAAAAGTCAGCTTGTTAGATTTCCAAAATAAACTAAGAAAACCATGAAGATTGATAAAATTGTAAAACATTCATACAAACAAAGCAAGCAAGCCAACCACACCTTTAAACTACAAGCATTAGGAAAACAGCTCTAATGACGTTTTATTAGTATGTGGTGTAGATTTAGACGGAAACCGAAAACTTTGCTTTTTCGGTGACGTGGATTGGCTTAACTGTCCAAGATATATGTATTCAATGATGGCGTGTCATAGGAAAGGATATATTTTATCCTACATATACATTGTAGATCTGGATCTGGACAAATTATTAGAGAAAATAGAGTTGACTATATTAGCAATAAATGCTGTTTGTACGGAATTTATTGATATATTACCTCAGACTTTCACTCACAAAGTATGCATATATGTGACCCGACATGACATTTCCAGGCTTATGGAGGTAGAACGTCATTGTTAGAAAAACGCCGTTAACTTTTATAAACATGATAAATATCGAGATTCAATTGTATACGTATTTGTGAAGAAGAGATAAACACTTTACCTTGGCTTCTTTTTCGCTGATACAGAACTATACTAGTCAACAAAAGAAACGATACAAGGCAATGTATTTTCCATATATAATGAAATTGGATACACTGTACCAAGGTAAATAATTGCCCAATTGGTCTAATATTTACAGACTGTTATTTTCTTTAATTGATTTAAGGCAAATACGCGATTTTATTTTTTTGCAATTTTTGTTATTTCAAAAATCGTTTTTTCACCCCAAAATTCAAAATTCGATATTAGAACTTAAAACTTTAAACTTAAACATGGTCTGCTTAAAATTTTTAATGCCTTTGCACATATTTGAATACTTAATTCTCATCTTCGAAATTAAGTGCCGACTTTTGTCATCATTTTCCGCAAAATGAATTTGACCCCTGTGTTCAATAACACGGTATTTTCTCACTTTCCAATTTGGTCAGATTCTTTAATCATGTGCATTTGCTTTGCAAATGAATGTTTTTCATTGGATAATTTAACAGTTTTTCCTATTTATTATATTTTATGATAAATTGAAGTTCAAACTCGTGTATCGGTTCTTTTGTTGACTAGTATATAATACATCATATATAAGTTCTGAAGAAGTTTTACGTTATCGTCTGAAGTGAAAAAATATTTGAATCTATATTTTAAATTGATACAAAAAATCAAAATTCTCTGCTCTATAGATTTTCATAAATGGAGTTTAAAATATATCCATAATAAAAGCACCGTATCAAATGCATATATGAGAACAACTACTTAAAAACTGCTACGCGTCGCATACTATGTATAGAGACATGCATCATAAATCTAAGTTAAAAGACAAATTAAAAAAAAAAGGAATTATAAAAGCTTTCTTTGACAAATTTTATACTCACTTCATTTTAACAAGTTTTAATTACATTTTCTAAAAGAGAGCTAAGAACTGTTTGTAATGTTGTAAATTAAATTCGTTTGAAAATTTTATTCAAATTACTAAGCGCCAATAAAATATAATATTTTTGTATTTTATAAATTAGTGTCTTCGATAATGAAAAATTCGTCATCGAAGAGTCTCGTTATCATGTCGGTATTCGAAATGACTCGTTTCATTGTTATTACAAAAAATAGGTCATAATAACATGACAGAGTTTTTTTGCTTCAGAATGTACTAGATAAATATACAAAAAGCAAATTTTAGCCAATGTACCCTCATAAGCCTGGAAGTGGCTAGTCGCATATAGTTAACGGCGTTTTTCTCACAATGATGTTCTACCTCCATAAGCCTGGAAATGTCGTGGCGGGTCACATATAATCAATCCTTCTGACTTCATAAATTTTGTTAGAGTGTCGGCTGAATTAAGACGTTATATGATGAAAATTAATTAATTTCCTTCAGTGAAAATGCATCGCATGTACAATAGAAATAAATCGCCCCTACAGTAAAAATGAAAGTCTAGTATCATTATTCGACAGTAAACATGAATCGCATAACGAAAACAGCATAGTGGAATTTAACTCAATATCAACAAGCTGAATAACAAAACCTGTTTTAAGTTACACAAGATTAATAATTATGTTAAATTAAAGGTACATTTTTCTGCAAATGAAACTTAACTGCTGCTTTTAAATCTCTTGCACGCTCTGTTCGTGAACTATTCTTAATATTTATCTATTTGTGTATTAATTTTATACCTGGATGGCTGAAGGCGCGATGAAAACCCGTCGGCATCTCATACCTATATCATGAATTTATAAAAACAGTACACATTATATCGTATTTCTTATTCTATTAAAAAATCATGAATTTGTTGTCTGTTTATTTATCATTCTACATTAGAAATTCATAACGGATACAGTGAAAATGGTATTTCAGGATTCGCACATTATATACACTGGTTTTGTTTATTTTTATTGGACTTTTTTTAAAATCTTTTTCAACGACAACGCATGCAACTTCTTATTTCTTGTTTGAAAATTCTCCTCTTGGTCATAAATCTGCATGAAATATTTGCCACTGTACGTTCAGAAAACAGCAATCATATCTCAGTGTGAGCTTTTCCCATCAATTGGCGTCAGTCGTCCGTTAACTTTTACAAAAATCTTCTTCTCTGAAACTATTGGGCTAAATTTAATCAAACTTGGCCACAATCACAATTGGGGTATCGAGTTTTAGAAATTGTGTGCGATGACCACCCCGCCCCCTTTTGCCAACCAACATGGCCGACACTGCTAAAAACAGAACTTACGGGGTAATATGCAAGTGTTGTATATTATATTAAAAAATGCTATAGATAGAAAAAATCTGACAGGGGCAAGAATTTTCAAAATGTTGGGATCTCTCTACCATCTATTTATATATAGATTAAACCGTTGGTTTTCCCGGTTGAATGGTTTTACACTAGTCATTTTTTGGGACGCTTTATAGCTTGCAGTTCGGTGTGAGCCAAGGCCGTACTTTGACCTATAGTGGTTTACTTTTACAAGTTTTTACTTGGATGGAGAGCTGTCTCATTGCCACTCATACCACATCTTCTTATAACTATTGTGAATAAATTCGCGTATATTGATAATAGTATATACATGCTCTTACGCTATTAATAAGTCATTTTACCTTAAATGGTAAGAGAAACTGGGTTTCAAATGTTCGCGATTTATTATTTAGTTTAGGTATGAATTATGTATGGATTGATCAAGAGAACATTAATGTAACATTTGAATATATAAAATGTCGTATAAATGATCAATACTACCAGAACTGGTTTGCTATTTTGAACGATTGTGAAAAACTGTGTTTATATAGGAAATTGAAAAATGAGTTTTGTTTAGAAGATTACTTAAAATATGATTTTAATGGTAATATACTCACTAAACTACGTAGTGGAACATTAAAACTGAATATAGAAGTTGGTCGTTTTGACAATATTGTAAGAGAAAATCGTATATGTATATGCTGTCATATGAATTGTATTGAAAATGAGTACCATTTTGTTTTAGTATGTCCTGCCTTTAGATCATTGAGGCTACAGTTTTTACCAAAATTTTATTGTTCATGGCCAAATCATAGAAAGCTTGTATTTCTTTTACAGGCTAGCTCAAAGAATTTAACTAAAAAATTGTGTAAATTTCTTAATGCGGCATGGAAGTTAAGATTACAAATTATTATTGCATAACAGTTATAGTTCTGTGTCTGCTATATGACTTTATTGTGTTGTTCTCTGCATGTTTACTGTCATTATTGTCATTATATATTATGTTATTTTGCTATAGCATTGTGTTTGCTTCTGCAATAAAATATTCATTCATTCATTCAAAAACAGAAAATGATTATAGAGGGTATGCTATCATTGACAGGTTGTAAATATGCTTAGATTTCTGTTATATAAAAGCATCTATCACGATAGGAAAAACAATATAGTACAATATTTTGTGATTTAACAGTAGCATCAAAACCTACATGGGATTATTACTTGTGTCCAAACATGAACGAAGACCAATAAGTTTTTATAAAATTTGAATCCGATTCATAATAAACGGTGCACGTAAAAATGATGTCTAGACCAAACTATAAATTTAAAACAATGCTTCAAACTGAAGGATAAAAATAACAAAACACGGCAACATTCATAATCTTGTTTTAGCGTAAATTTAACATTTTATTTCGAAACCGAATTTTCTGACATGTGAATGTACTACATTTATTAGAGAGAATAGTCAGGAGGCTGTAATTAAGGGGTTGTCGTTTGTTTCTGTCTGTCACATTTGTTTGTCGCTCTCTCTTTGGCAGTAATATCACAACTCCTTATTTTGATATACACTGCGAGTTTTAATACAATGTCTTGTTCCATTTTAAAATGTTTTATACATCAAAATTTGGTTTTAAGAATGTATCTTATGCCATTTTGTGCAGAAATGTGATCTCATATTCTAATGTTGGTCTGTTAGAATTTGACCTCAGATATCATAAACCAAAAAACTTGACTAGAATGAATTTTCTGAAGACAAATCATATTAACTTATCAGCACATATTCATTAATACTTTGTAATTTAATAAACGAATTGATCTCTCTGAAATAGATGCCCATAATTGTGCTTGTACTTAAGTATACTATTAACAAAGTATATGCTGAACAACATAAGAAAATAAAATAACGATACTTGAAAATGTACTGTGGTATTTTGATTTTTAAAACAACGTTTACAAACAAAAGAAACAAACCAATGTTGATTGATTTATAAACGTATTTTGTTACATCAAATTTCAATATTTTTATAACAACTGATGTCTGCATTTTAGTATTTTTGAATTATTTCGTACTTTCCACCTAACTCTGATTCCAGAAAAAGACCTCTCTCAAACTGACATTTTTAAAATGTTTGAATTCTTGATTGACAACATATTTGTAAGGTTTGGAGGACGTGTTTTAAAAAAAAAAAAACCAATCGGTATTCCCATGGAACCAACTGTGGTTCTTGCCGACTTTTTCCTTTGTCCATATGAGGCTGACTTCAAAGAAGAATGAAAAGAAGCTAGCATTTTAACTTCACGCTTTTTCATATTGATGATATCCTCTCACTTAAAAATCGAAGTTTGGCGACCATGTTGAACGCATCTATCTCATTGAACTTGAAATATAGGACACACAAGTTACAGTTAAGTACTAGTGTGCCTCATATCTTGACTTTCATCTAGAAATTTATAATGAGGGTCAGTTGAGAACAAAACTTTGCGACAAAAGAGAGGATTTCAGCTTCCTTTTGAGAACTTCCTATTTCTATATATATATAGCAACTATATAGCTGCATCTGCATATGGAGTATTTTCTAGAGGTTTAATTTACTATCATGATTTCCTGGATAGAAGGTTAGTGCTTATATGGAAGTTATTGAACCAAGAGTTCCAAGTGGTGAAGTTGAAATCATCCCTTCGAAAATTTTACGGACGCCATTACGATTTGGTCGACCGTTATGGATTATATGTTTTTAAGTTGACCACGGATAAGATCCAGTTGTCGAAACCAATCCTCCTTTCTTCGAATGTTACCTATCGAATTAGATTTATCACCGGTGTTTGTACTTACATGAACAACATGACGGGTGCCACATGTGGAATAGAATCTGCTTACCCTTGAGAAACACATGAGATCATCCCAGTGTTTGGTTGGGGTCGAGTTGCTAAGTGGATAGTGTTTTATGCTGTGTTTTATGTATTGTTGTTTGTTTTGTTCATCGCTTTTCGTATTTGCCATGGCATTGTCAGTTTGTTGTCGACTTATAAGTTTGAATATCCCTTTGGTATCTTTCGTCTCTCATCTACTTTACATTTATCAGTCCAAAATTGACGTATCTTATTTCAACTTGATATTTCTCAGTTTCAACATAGAAGTTCGAAAGGTACATTTTTTATAACATCGCCTCGTTTTAGGGACACAATGGCATTCTCCGAGCCTCCTTCTGACCATGTACCGGTTGCGGCATGTCCGTTAGATATAAAATAATTGCTTTTAACCATTTGCAAATGTAGACTCGTGCTAGCATGCGTTTTTAGGAATGTAGAAGCAAAGAAATACACCCCGTAATAAGTAGTTGCAAAATGACGCGATCGATAGTCATAAGCGCTGCCAATGTTTGTTATCACATCATCAAAAGTCACTGTTTGAGAAGAGTGATGTCTTTTGATAAGCAACTCTTCTATCTGAAGGTAATTCCTCCTTGAAAATAACCAATACTAATTATGTATTTACGGAATCATACAGACGGGTTTAGTTGAACAGATTTCGTTTCTTTTATCATTTCAGATCTTGCCCATAGCAATGACTAGGCAATCTCAAAGTTATCAGGTAAGGTAGAAATATATGATGCCGCAGCAGCATACACGACTGAAACATGTATTAGAATGCATACAATCGTTCCAAAATAACAAACAGTACAAATACATAGATGCACAAATAATAAATCAATAAATAAATAAAATAATTAAATAAATAAATAAATAAAATTAAAATAAATAAATTAATTAAGAAATAAATTAATTAAGAAAAAAATTAATGAATAAATAAATTAATTAATTATTAAATAAACAAATAAACGAATAAATAAATAAATAATAAATAAATAATTAAATAAATAAATAAATAAATAAATAAATAAATAAATAAATAAATAAATAAATAATTAAATAAATGTATAAACAAATAATTAAATGAATGAATGAATGAATGAACGTATGAATGAATGAATGAATAAATAAATAAATGAATAAATAAATAAAATAAATAAATAAATAAATAAATAAATAAATAAATAAATAAATAAATAAATAAATAAATAAATAAATACATGAATGAATGAATGAATGAATGAAGGAATGATTGATTGAATGAACGAATGAATGAATGAAAGAATTCACAAGTAAATAAATAAAAAGATAATAAAGCAATAACTAAGCAAAACTTATCTTGCAACGCATGCAAACCATATTTCATTACAGTGACGTTGCACATTAATTGTTACGATGACTTCTTGACAAAGCGCCGTTTAATGAATTTTCTGTATTGAAAGAAGTGAATATTTTATTGAAAGATTTTATCAAGGCTTTTGTAGACATCTAAAGAACATCGAAAGTACGGTGATATATATTTACATTATTTATACTTTGATCCATCTGTAGCAGGGGTCCTATTTCGAATACTGCCGGTTCTATCATTTCTCTTGAAAAGCAACTTATTTTCACCGGCTACAAAATTGGCGCCTAACATAAAAACTCCACGGAAGACCTAGCCAAGGGAAGTGATGAAGATTTCGCAACTATGGTTTAATGAATTTTGAGAGTTGGCTTACTGTGCCAAGGGCCCCGGATTTAAATCCCGGCTGGTAGAGTTATTTGTTTTGGAAGACAAATCATGCTCTTCGGTAAAACTTGAAAGAGTATTTCATCGTCGTTGTCTCCGTTATTTTCCAATTAGATTTTTTAACCCGCTTAAAACGGCTTATGGTGGAATTCCTCCAAACTTGCATCGAATATTCTCAAGACTAGGATGTGCGCACCTGCAATTTATGATTTTACATTCAGAGGAGTGACCATTTCTACTATTCATTCCAAAACTTTGTTTTTCGTTATTTATGCTTGTCATATTTCGAAACGGTATTGTTGAACGGATATAAGTAAAACATAGTATGGCAAAATAATATTCAAAATTATATAAAAGAATATTATATCATGTTTACTATTCTAGCTATATTATTGAGCTCAATATTTAAACTGTAGGTAGATATGTCTGCCAGTTGCTAGTGCCCCTGAAATGTATGTTTACCTTGGAGCTAAACACAAAGGAGCAAAACAAGTATATGTGAACGAATTAATTGTACTTAAACATACCAATTTGGCCATACGTTGTTGACAGAAAAATGATAAGTACAGCTAGAATGAATAATACTATGTCGAAAGAATAGGAAATAAAAGGATATTGAGTAAATGTATATGGGACAAAATTCATAGAAAACATAGAAAATTATCAATGAACAGGGCTTTTATTCCTGTTCTTCATCTTGACAGTTGATGTAGGGTCTGCAACAATGAACGAATCATCTATACCCTACAACAAGGTCAAGACGGCCCCTACCGTCGACTTAAGCGGTACTATTGATAAAAATAAACCACAGTTCACCTTCTTGCTCCCCATCCGCCTCAGAGTGCCAACTTGTGCGATGCTTGTGTGCGACGGTTCTCCAGTAAAAGCACCAGGGATACAAGAAAAGTGCAGTAACTTTGAAAGACATCGATCGCCGCTTAAATATGCCTTGAAGTTACATATCTCGGGAGCGGTCAATGATTTATATAATTTATAATTACGGGCGAGGTTTTTCAACATATATTTGTCATACATTGCCGAACAAAAGACCAATAATTTTGAAACAACAAATGATAGACAATACATAAAAAAACAAATGATAGACAGCACGGGGCACATCAAAATATATGTAAGAAAACCTAGCAGTTTAAAATAGTATGAAAGGGCAATATACAATACAGATGACCAAACCAGTATTTTGAAGAAATGTAAACAAACATGAAATTTTGACGGTGTATTAATATGAGAAATTCTCACATGAACAAGCATTCCATAACTGTAAATATTATAAGAGCATACACCTCAAGTACGAGGAAACGTTCTACTGCCTCCACACAGCACTAGAGACAAACTCTTGAATCAATAGAAAATAAAAGGATATGGAGTAAATGTACGTGGGCCAAAATCGCACACAATACATAGAAAGCATAGAAAATTATCAATGAACAGGGCTTTTATTCTTGTTCTTATCTTGACAGTTGATGTAGGGTCTTCAACAATGAACGAATCATTCATACCCTACAACAAGGTCAAGACGGCCCAAATTGTTTAATACTAGTTTGTAACACTCTGAAAATGATCATCTGCACAAACATGCTGCATTTTATATGACTCTATTTTTAATCTTAAGTTGTTATCTTCTAGTTCATGAACACGTCAGTAAAGGAACATAATATCATTTTAAAAAAAAAATGTGGACAATCAATTCCATCATATAAAGACGCCTAAACCAACTTTAGAATTGTGTTTATGTATATAAATGTCATAATATTTTATATGAATATGTTATGACATAAAATATTATGAGCTGTCGGTTTAATGCAAATGAAGGGACCGGTTTTGACAAAAAAAATAAACCATTTATACAGTTTTCTTGATTATCATCGAAATGGATAATTGTAGTCAATATAAACAATTTCATGAATTAAAAAAGTAATAAAAGAATTTGGACTCTAATCGAGAGATTTGACCCTGGCAACTTAACTAGAGGTTCCAAGGAGAATGAATTGCTTACCTGGACATAAGCATAGCTACTGAAAATGTAAGATGTTTTACTCATATGGTTCAACTGTAGGCAATCTCGGATTTAAAAATGAAATGAAATTACAAAAACCTTGTATTGGGTCATAATTATGATCAATGGATCACATTGACAACATTTAAAACCAGAAATCTGTCAACCAGTATTTTCAATCTGGCCCAGTGTTAATGTTTTTGTTATTTTGGGTTCGATTTTAAATTTTGTAGAGTCCACCCAATATTATTTAAATAATGTTACAAGGTTTTGGGCTGTGTGCTTTCAGAATAAAAGTGTTTTGAGCTGTGTGCTTTTTCGGTAAAAGGATTTTGGGATTTGTGCTTTCAATTAATTGTGTTCTGGTTTGTATGTTTTCCGGGTGATATGGTTTTGGGCTGTTTGTTTTCAGAATAATAGGGTTTTGGGCTGCGTGCTTTCAGGGTAATAGGGTTCTGGATTGTATGTTTTCCGGGTAATATGGTTTTAGATTGTATGCTTTCAGAATAATAGAGTTTTGGGCTGCGTGCTTTGTATCATCAGCTCAGTTGTCAGTACTTCGGTTCTGACATGATTTGTAACAAACTTTCTAATATTGCCCATTTATAAATTTTGAAAATATAAAAAAAAAACTAAGCTTTCAACTCCCTCAGGCAAAGTTGGCCTTAGATGGATTTGGCTATCTATAGGTCCTTATTCATCCTTGGGTTTAAAATATTCGGCTTTGTGCGTTCCTGATGAAGGTAAATCCAAAAAATGGGTTTTGGATTGTAGGTTTTCAGGGTAATATAGTTTTAGGCTGTATGCTTTCAGAATAATAGGGTTTTGGGCTGCGTGCTTTCAGGGTAATAGGGTTATTGGCTGCTTGCTTTCGGGGTAATAGGGTTTTGGGCTGTATGATTTCAGGGTAAAAGGATTTTGAGAGAAAATGTTTCAAATTTCAGTTAATCAGAGAGAGAAAAATATATTAAGATCTTATAGCGTAGTGTTTCGACCTAAATAAGTCTTTTGTTAACAACATCTATACATAGTTCTTTGAAGTTTTATTACACATAAATGTATAATACTGGACAAACTAATACAAAATTGACGATACCTTTTGTAGCAGGGCAACAATGTTGTAGTCTTCCAGTGCACCTTTTGACTGTATGTACTAATGGTCTTGTCTCTTTGGCCTATGCAAACTTTTCTTGTAGAATTGTATAAAGTTTTCAACAATATTTTGCTTGACACAGTATTGCTCTAGCAAAATGCGAAACATTTAAATACAATTAAATTTCTTTTGAAAAATGGTATTAACATCTGTGTCAATATGTCAAACCATTAATTTTCCTATGACCTTTTTTCCCTTTTTCTACCACTGATCGTGTTTTGCTATCTAAAGTTTCTCTCTATATATTATAGATTATAGGCAAAACGCACTACATCTAATTCATCATTTTTTCTACTTAATCATTTAATTGTTTTCTTTAAAGTAAAGTTTCTAAATATGCTTCTGATCTGATTTGACGACAACTATACTTTTGGTGTAAACATTTTACAGCCACCAAGACCTCTACCTTTCCTCAGACGATCACAAATGTCTTCATAGGCAGGTTTTAACAATGTTTTTCTCCTTGCTCAAAAATAACATACTGGTACTTTTAATTTTTTTGCAAAAACATAACTTTCTTGGGCCTTTTCAGACTCTTGCTTGAGTTTTTAGTGTTGTTTTTTGTGCTTTTTATTTATGAATGTATGTGATGTTTATTCCGGTAGCTGTCTTGTCTATCATTCACCAAGAAAATATGTTACAATTTCAAAATTTCACATTCGGTTATGTTTCAGGGTTATAATATTTACATGACCGATCGTTTAGGAATTTGGTGAAGTGTTAGATAAAGATTCAATTACCAATACCCTATTGCGTGCTGCCTTTTCACTTGATATAACGTATCAACAAATTTTATAGGAGCAACACGACGGATGTTACATGTGGAGCAGGATCTGTTTAACCTTCCGGAGCACCTGAGATCACCCTAGCGTTTGATGGGGTTCGTGTTGCTCAGTCTTTAGTTTTTTCATGTTGTGTTTTGTGTACTGTTGTTTGTCTGTTGGTCTTTGTCTTTTTTAGACATGTCTTTGTCAGTTTATGTTCGACATATGAGTTTTAATGTTCCTTTGGTATCTTTCGTCTCTCTCTTTCATTTATCAAATATTAATACTTTTTATCACTCGAGAGAATGGGATTACAATCCGGTGGATGCTGCTTATACGATTTGTTTGTATAAAGCTTTATATTTCAGCAGTGAGAAGACCTGTATGCTTCATACCTTATATATGGAGGCCTTATTTGACGAAGTTTTCCACCTGTTATATGACTTTTGTCTTTGACCTCATTTGCATATGAAAGACTCATTTATTATGAGTAACAGAATCATAATATTTGGTCTATGTAATTCTTACAAGGTTACATACCCGTCAGACAGGGATCACCTGACCTTGATCTCATTTATATGGATCACCGATATAGGTTAAAGTTACGTGATGAGGTCTCAGAAACTATAAGCAGTATGTCAACTTTATTCGTTGTATGGTATGATTTTAAGGTGTACATATGTCAGACTTGGATGTTTTTTCTTACATTGACCTCATGTTTAAGGTTTGTTGGTCGTTGTTAAGTTTTTATGGTGTGGGTCTTCTTCACAGATACCATAAGCAATAGGTTGATTATATATTGGGTGTATAAATTGAAATACATGTTTGTTTGGTAGTTTCATCTAGCCTTGACCTCATTTTCATGGTGAATTGATCAATGTTAAGTTTTTTTTATCGTCTGTTTGTGAGATACTATGAACAATAATTTGACTATTTTAGGTGTATGGAATAATTGTAAGGTGTACATCTCCGTCTGGCTGGTATCATCTGACCTTGACATCACTTGCATGTTTCTCTGGTAAATGTTAAGTTTTCGCAGTTAGGTGCTTATATGAATTCTTCATGCAAAAGATCAACTATATTTGTTGTATGGAATTATTGTAAATTTTACAGATCTATTCGGCAGGGTTCATATGACCTTGGCCATATTTTCATGGTTCATTTGTCAAATGTTTAGTTTTCCTGGCTAGTTCTATTGCTATAAGCAATATGTTAACTAATAATGTTGTATGGAATTATTGTAGGGTGAACATGTTGGTCTGGCAAAGATTGAATAACTGTGTTGTAATTGCAATTTTTATGACTAAAAAAAAAGTTATTATTGTAATGGTAACAATGGAAAAGTGATTTTCTGTCAAGTAAAGTAAAGTAAAGTAATCTTTATTTAAAGTCGGATTTCATATATACATAATAAACAAGGAACATGAGCTCTTAAGAGCTCTTTAACCGACTGATATTAATAAACAAAACATACATGTAATAACATCAGATTCATATACAACACAAACATACAGACAGCACATACATGTAGTAATCATGTTAATACATAGATAGCACATGCAAAATAAAAGCTAAGCAAGATATATATTAAAACAAATGTCAAATATCAACACATAGTAACACACAATATGTGTATCCAAGTAGCACATGCAAAATTAAACACTATAAAACACAAGCAAAAGACTGCAAGCAGCTACATCACAGGTAATGCATAAGCAAAGCAAATAAATAATAAATAAAAATAACTGCAAAAAATAAAAACATAAAAACAAACAGCAGGCTTCAAGGTCAAGTCATGTGGCAGCAAGGAGTTACATTAACCTATATTTTACATGTGAAATAAACCCTGTATGTTCACCTGCCTGACCTAAGACAATAATATTTTTTGACGAGACAATAATATTTTTTGACGAGACGTTATCAACCGGATTGCGTCAAAATATCTTGAACGAGTAGAAAAGATATGGTTCCATGAATTTTCAACCATAATCATTTAAAAGTCAATGTAATGAAAATAATAATTAAGTTTTTAGAGTGACAAAGCACTGATAACTCACGAAAAAACCCACATAACATTGTTTTAATTAAGTTTTTAAATGTCCTGTTCTTCCGAATTTGAAGTTTTAGATTTGAATTAATCTAAAGAATTAAAGTATTCTTTCGTCTAAACTATATTGAGTATAAATAAGAAAACATAGAAAAAGGACCAATTGCTCACACAAACTTTTTGTTTTCACAACTTTGTCATTTTCATATTTCTGCACGTGAAAATCAAAACAATGAACAACACTACACACACATATATAAATCGTAAAAGTACCAAATTACAACTTTTTGGTTTGAACCGATTAAAGATACAAATACAGTCGAACCTCGTTATGTCGAAGTCGAAGGCACCGGACAAAAGTATTCGACTTATCCGAGGTTCGACTTATCCGAGGTCGAGTTTGTCGTCATAAATTTTAAATGCACGAAAATACGGTATGAGATTTGTGTAAACTAGATATTTTGAACAGTGTGCCTTTTCTACGATATGACACTTTATGATTGTATATTCAAACTCCATATTTTTTGGTCCCTCGTGATAATCAAACAACAAGTACAGATATAAAATATTCACAAATAAAATCAATACACAAACACAAATATTTACAAAGGTCAGTCACTATAAAATATGAAGTCACTCGCGGAACGAAACAAATTCTGAAAATCTTTATAGAGGATCGTCTGCTTTGCATTCAATGATTTCAAAATTATAATATTTTAACTGTTACACAAACAAGTACGTTTACACAGCTTTAATCTCTTTTTGAAATTATTAGGCAACGTAAGAAATACATCCGATTTGAATTTTTATCATTTAGTCTGAATCTTTCAAATTTAGAGACATCGGGGTCAATTTACATTAATTTTACATCGACGGGACCATAAAATTTACTCAGCTTAACCGAGTATTCGAATCAACCGAGTTCGACTCATCTGAGGTAAGTATGCATTGTTTAAACGGGAATTGTACCGGGACCGAGAAATTACTTCGACTCATCCGTTTTTTCGACACAACAGAGTTCGACACAGTCTAAGCGTACACGCTACCACCATGATAAGGACGAAAAAAAAAAAAAAAAAAAAAAACCGAAAAAATATGAGGTCATGCGAGTGATTTTTTGTTTCCCATTTTTTAAATAACATCATGTGGCAAAAAAAAAAATGGATTAAGCAGCAATCTAATGAAAACATGAACTCAAGAAATCTAGAGGGCAACATTTAGTCTGAAAAAATGGACAGGGGAAAGCACGATTTTGCATGACAGTTTTCCATCAAAGGACAAAATATATCATATGTAGTAACTCATACAAGCCCCTGGTATGGCAAAATGTAAATCAACTCATAAAGGGAAAACCAACAGCCGGATTTATACTACAATAATGAACGATAAACAAATATCGGAAATAGAAACCAACGACAATTGGACAATTACCACGGGGTCTCTTCCTATATAACGATATAAAAAGACGTGCCGCTGGTATTGGTCACTTTTCGGAATGTTAAATGTATCAATGGGGTGCAATTTCACGGAGGTAATATATCAATGGGTAGACATTTATATATCAATGGGTTATTCATGTTCATCTCCTGTTAAGATGTCTGTAAAAATTGTGTTATCTCTTTATCTCATAACATGAATCATAGATCGCATGTGGCTAACATTTCATTGAAATAAGATATCATGATAGCTCGGAAATATGTATATTTTTATTTGTATAGGAATCTGATGTTCAGTTGTTGTCCTTTGTTGATGTGGTTCATAAGTATTTCTCGTTTCTCGTTTTTTATATAGATAAGACCGTTGGTTTTCCCGTTTGAATGGTTTTACACTAGTAACTTTGGGGCCCTTTATAGCTTGCTGTTCGGTGTGAGCCAAGACTCCGTGTTGAAGACCGTACTTTGACCTTTAATGGTTTACTTTTATAAATTTTGACTTGGATGGAGAGTTGTCTCATTGGCACTCATACCACATCTTCCTATATCTAATAAATGGCTTATGATTTTCTTATGAAACCTTTATACCCAAATTTGTAAGTTGAGACACTTCATAACTTTGAAGCCTTTGTAACTGTGACATCCCTGATCCTGATCACTATCATCGTGGATGGACGATACAGAACGATTTGCAGAGATTGTATTACAATACAATTTAATTGTGTTTACAACTAAGAATATAAAAAAGGTATGAAACAACTTCAATGTAAGTAAGAGATACAATTTCCTTGATATGTTTAACCTGTGACAAGCTATTTTATCAATTCAAAATTTTACTATCACTGTCCATCATTTGTTCTGCAGACTGACATGATGTTTTATGCACACATTCATTTTTACTCTGACGTAAAAGATTCATTATTGTGACGCCTATATCAGACAAACTCCAAACAGGTGCATAGTATTTCTAAAACTGTATAAGACCTTGTACAGTTTAAAAATCAATATAACATAAAGTTCACGCACAACTGATTACACTTTGTCATTAAATTAAAATGTTTTTCCTACTTTGGTGCAACTGATGACTTTCTTATCAGAACTTCTTTTTTTAAGTTTTGACGTCTTTCTATTCCAACATAATGAGAGGAGAATAACAGAAAATTATTGACAAGTACTGGAATCAGTAGAGCAAGAAGACATACCCCAGTAACTGCACATGCTGATGCAATCAGCCTTCCTTGGACAGTTTTCGGGTAGATGTCTCCATAACCAACAGTCGTAAGAGTGACAATAGCCCACCAAGCTGCGTCAGGGATATGCGCAAATGCGGAATCTTGCGAGAAGTAGGCGAGAGACGAGAACAACAAAATAGCTGTACACAAACTTAAGAGCATAACTAGTAGATCTCCCACACTAGCACGTAACGTGTACACCAATATTCGGAATCCGTTGGTGTGCCTAACCAGTCGGAATAATCGAAAGATTCTAAATATCTGAAGTGAATACACAATATCGTGACCAGAATCCTTATATTCTTCTTTGGGATTCACTTGATTCATAATGAGCGACATATACATTACAACCAGGGCTAAAACATCTATCAGGTTTAAAAATGTAATAAATTCTCTCCACGGCAAAGGGAAAACTATAAACTTGCAGATAAGTTCAATCGTAAAGTACGCCAATGTTATCATTTTGAGATACCAAAGCGCATCGATTTCAACGTAAACATTGCTTGGCAGTAATATGTTTGTGTCGTAAAATGTTTCATTAAACCAGTAATCATCGAACAGTTCCGCCTCTTCTGATGTGAAGTAATCAAACCATTCACCTTTTGTTAATTTTCTTCTAAATGACGGATGAGTACTGCTGACCAGTAGAAACAAAGACAGCAGGACAATTGCATTGCTGGTGTATAAATATACCTAAAAGTAAAAAATAAAAACAAAAAACTTGGTTATCATACACAACTCTCTCTTTTTTTTTTTTTTTTAACAGTTGGGACTTTTGGAATTAAATTAATTTAAACTTACCAATGTTCATAGTAGACCAACCTTACTGATACATGATTCACATGAATAACACCGATTTTGAAATTGGATATTTCATAAATAAGATGAAGTATTTTAGCTTCCATAAACTAAACAAGTTTGATCTACAGGGAATACATAGTGTGAAGTAGGAAGGCATTTCCTCAATTGAAGATTTAAGTCCAACAACTCCAATAAGTTAGTGCGTTCAAAACAGCATAACTGATAACCAAATAAAGATCATGGCAAACATCCAATGAATATAGACTCATGGATAGATGTAAACTACCATTTAAAAAGTCTGTCTAATATTAAAGAAAACGACATAAATCCCTTTTGTTAATGATTTATTCAATGAATCAGTTATTTCCATTAATGACAAATAGGATATCTTTAGAGCAAGTCCCATAACATCAAACAAAAGCAGCCAGTGTTGTCTAATTTTTTTTTAAACTCGGCTCCGCTCTTTTCGTTTTACTTTCGTCTTTTACAGCAGTCTATTATAATTATACATTTGTTTTATAATGAATGGTAGCTTGGAAACCATAAACACAATAAAAGTAGACATACTTCTTCTACTCAAATTAAGAACTCGAAATGATAAAAACCACATGGTGTTCATAACATCCATTTCCAGACTAAACGTGACTGGGTATTTATTCCTCCCAAGCTTAGCAAAAAAAAAAACCCGTCTTTCATACAGTCGGACAGAAGAAGTCTTAAAATATTTCAAAGCTCTAACATCCTATTAGAGAGTAAGCTAACAGGAGGATGCACAACTACACTTTATTCATCGATATGCCTCAGCACAAGGATGACCGGGTTTAAAGATATGGAAACTTTCGATTTTCTTCAGGCCGGCAGTTAAACCTGGATGAAATTATGTTTGGTTGTGAAGGATGTATAGGACGCATCCACGTCTATTTATAATGGGGGGATATGACGTCTTGTGTAGACAAAGTGAACAACGATTTCTGTACTTTGAGAACCCTTGCAACAACTCATCGAGGGTTTGTACGCTAAATTTCTCTTCCTTTCAATATATCCTCATATTCCGGTGGTATTTCAAATTTCAATGCCGTCATTAGATCGATCATTTTGTTCAGAATCTACATATTGTATTTATTGTTTACCTGTACTTGTCATGCATTCAATATTTGCCACTGAACGTCAATCAAACAACAATGAATCAATCGACATTCCTGAATAGATCACTTGATCGTTATTAGGAAATCGATTTGCCATCTTCACAATTACCGAAGATTCAAATAAGGAACTTTAAATAGAGTAAGAATTGTATTAAGGTGAATATTTTCAACAACAGCAATTCTCATGAAAAATTAAGTCTAAAAGTAAAAATCAAATTTTTATCGGTTGATATTTTCTTTTCTTTAATATGACTGTCATCGGGACGAATAAATTCGAAGCAAAGTCGTGTCATAAAGTGAGCCTAAACTCAAAGCCTTCAATAGGAAAGAATTCAACGCTCTTTTCTCGTTTCATAAGCTTTTTTAAGGGTCTAGTTGGGGCTTGTTGCAAGGCAAACATGTTTTTCCTCCCCAATTTATCCTCGTTTTCTAATTGTCGTCAACAATCTTACATTCTTCCTGGTGTCTCACTTTCTAGAACCTACTTATTGAAATGAACGTTGTTATTCTAGTCCCTAATTTGCATAAAGTTTTTCCATAGGAAGTGAAGCAAACTATAATTAAAAACCAATTGTTCAGAGAACAATTGAAGGTCTTTCCACCCATGAAGATCTATATTGATAGCTTATTGTACGCTGATTCCAAAAATATATGGTTTCTATACATTTTTTTAAAATACGGGAGATGATTTGTCACTTCCGGTTTGAAAAATGTTACTTCCGGTATAATTTGAATGTTTACTTGACACTGATTCCGAAAATATATGGTTCTTTATACTTTTATATTAAATATGTATAAAAAATAACTACTTCCGGTTTACGCAAGGCCACTTCCGGTTGGATTTTTGAATGTCAAATGGCTTGCAACCTAATGCAAAAAGTACCATGGCTTTATCATGTATACATATGAGGTAAAAGCAAAGGTCCAAATCTAGAACGTCTAATTTACCTATGACCTTGAGATCAATTTCAAGGTCATTAACCAAGGACCTCAAATCAAAAGACCCTAGGTCTTAATTATATATGGTTAATGAGTTATATCACCATACGCGTATTTTTAAATACAAGAGGGGAGAAAACTCTTCTTTAATGTTAGCGCACCCTTTAAACCAAAATGTATGTGTTACGACATGTCGCAACTAACAATTTAGTAATACTATGTTGTCGATATCTTATTAGGTTTTTGAAAAGAAGTGAGAATAAGCCAAAATCAAAATTTAGAATATGACCTTGACCTTTGACCTTGACCTAATTTTCTTTTTTTGGACCAAGGACCTCAAATCCAAAGACCCTAGGCCAATATCACTTATGGTTTACCAGTTAGAAACGCATATCACTTATATCAAAACATAAGGGGGAATAACTCTCATATGGAGTCTCCGGATAGCTTCGGTCAAAATAAAAATCCTCATCCTGAAGATGTAACGAGCAATTTGGTAAAATAAATTTGTTGTAATCTTTTACGGTTGCAAAGAAGTAGTGGCCACAAGAAAAACAGTGTTTGGGGAGATAACTCTTACAACGTAAGGTATTTGGATACGCGGTTGTCAGTTTTAAAAGCGTATACACTATACGATATTATATTCCAAATATCTAAGCGACATCTTATGAAACAACAAAACTACGTAAGAAGAAAAATTAGGCGGAAGAAAAAAAATAATAATAATTAAAAACCAATTGTTCAGAGAACATTTGAAGGTCTTTCCTACCACAAAGATCTATTTTGATATGAAAATATTACAATTTGGTTTAAAATGTCATTTCCAGCGTCAAATGATAGCTTATTGTACGCTGATTCCGAAAATATATGGTTTCTATACATTTTTTTTTAAATAAAGGAGATAATTTGTCACTTCCGGTTTGAAAAATGTTACTTCCGGTATAATTTGAATGTTTACTTGACACTGATTCCAAAAATATATGGTTCTATATGCTTTTATATTAAATAAGTACAAAAAATAGCTACTTCCGGTTTACACAAGGTCACTTCCGGTTGGTTTTTCCAAGGTCAAATGGCTTGCAACCTAATGCAAAAAGTCCCATGGCTTTATCATGTATACATATGAGGTAAAAGCAAAGGTCAAAATCTAGAACGTCAAATTTACCTATGACCTTGAGCTCAATTTCAAGGTCATTAACTAAGGACCTCAAACCAAAAGACCCTAGGTCTTAATTATATATGGTTAATGAGCTATATCACCATACACGTATTTTTAAATACAAGAGGGGAGAAAACTCTAATTTAATGTTAGCGCACCCTTTAAACCAAAATGTATGTGTTACGACATGTCGCATCTAACAATTTAGTAATAATATGTTGTCGATATCTTATACGGTTTTTGAAAAGAAGTGAAAATAAGCTAAAATCAAAATTTCGAATATGACCTTGACCTTTGACCTTGACCAAATTTTCTTTTTTTTGGACCAGGGACCTCAAATCAAAATACCCTAGGTCTCTATCACTTATGGTTTACCAGTTAGAAATGCATATCACTTATATCAAATGCATAAGGGGAAATAACTCTCATATGGAGTCTCCGGAACGCTTCGGTGAAAACCAAACTCAACATTCTGAAGATATAGCGAGCAATTTGGTAAAATAAATTTGTAGTAATCTTTTACGGTTGCGAAGGAGTAGTGGCCACAAGAAAAACAGTGTTTGGGGAGATAACTCTTACAACATAAAGTATTCGGTTAAGCGGTTGTCAGTTTCAAAAGCGTATAAACTGTTCGATATCATATACCAAATATCTTAGCGACATCTTGTGAAACAACAATACTACGCAAGAAAAAAATTAGGCGGAAGAAAAAAAAAAATAATAATCAGAACAAAATCAATAGGTCTTTCCACGGAAAAGTGGAAAGACCTAAGATCAGAAGAAAACCAATAGGTCTTTCCACAGAAAAGTGGAAAGACCTAATTAATCAACAAGTATCATTTAATTTTTACATCAGTCTTGATCTTTCCAATCAGTTGTTTGTCATAAAGATTGATTACAAACATGTAAAACACACATAATGATTAAAGTCTCCAGATAGTTAATTAATAAAAAGTAAAATGATAAAAATACCGAACTCCAATGAAAAGTCAAAACATAAAGTCCTTTATCAAACAGCAAATTCAAAAGCTGAAACACATCAAACGAAAGAAAAACAGCTGTCATATTCCTGAATTGGCACAGGCATTTCCTTGTGTAGAAATGGTGGATTTAACATGTATTTATAGCTAGCTAAACCTCTCTTTTGTCACTTTTACATCAGACTTGATCCCTCCAAACAACTGCTTGTCAGAAAGGATAGTTACAAACATGCAAGACAGACATAATGATAACAGTCTCCAGATAGTTAATCAATAGGGTTCGTGACACGTTTAACGACCACCACATCAATAAGAATGTTCATTCATGCAATTAATTCAAGTTTAAGATTAAACTTGAATCTTTAAAAAGTCATTGACAGTCAATTATCTGCTTATAAACTAACATCAACATTTATGTAATACTATTAGTTACTGGTGCCCATGTTCTATTCTAATTAATCAATTCATGTTCACTTTGAAGATGAAATGAATCCATCTACAAGTGAATGTTTATCCTAAAACTTATAAAACTTATAACTGTCTCATTTATCGCCACTTATTTGTTTCAACTGTTACAGTAATGAATTGCATGTTATAAATTAAAAACTAGAGAAGAACACAACAAAACACTGTCTTATAAGTATAAGACATTATTATACTGGTTTAAATTTATTTTGTTCGTTCGTCCGTTCGTCAATCCTTAACACTTTCTGATGCCTTTTCTAAGCAACTACACATACTAAATGTTTTTGTTTTATTTGGTACCAAATTTTATAATTGTAAGCTATTTCGTGTGAAGCATTTTCAGAGCCGTCACTTATCAACCTCTTATTTGCTGCACATCTGTATGTTCTTCACATGAAAACATCTACAAGATATTGTCTTAGCATTTTCTCCAGCAACTGCAAATCCGAGCTTCATGCTATTTTGTTCTATGCGTCAGATTTGTAAGCTTTAGCGATTGCCACATTATTAGGTTCGTCACCTATTTAACTTTTGTTTGCCTTTATAATAAAGATAAGGACAAATTGTATGGTCGTCAATTAGACAACTATCCATTCATGAATAGTAATTGACATTCCGTATCAGCTTTGTTACTAATTAGAATATACATTTTGCATCATCTTTTGGTATTCATATATCTTAACTCGTTTTCTATGCACACGTCTGTGGTGACGTTTGGATTTCAATGAACCTAATTTATGCATACTGGTAAGTTATAAAGGAAAGGATTTCGTTTGTTAAAATTCTTTCATAGATATACAAATTTGGTTTGGAAGTGTGGCTGAAGAAAACCGTTTACAAGCGGGATAGCCCATCCTCATTGTGACGATGATGTTGTTATCCGAACCCGTAAATGTAGATGAGATCCGGGTAAACTAGTCGTTTCTTTCAGAAAACATTTCTAAAAGGTTACCAATTCAGCATTGTAATTAGATCCTTGAATATTTTTTTTATCGGTATAGATATCAATTTTATTATAAAAAATTTAAAACCAAACTAAACATTTTTGTTATACACATATATACATTCACGGTACTACAATCTGTCGATACCTATATTTTGGCATTGCACAAGGGCATGTCTTCTCTTAACTGATAATGACGTCTTTACACTAAATTTAATGGATGTTGGATGTGTACTGATCGATATTTTAGTCTTATTTTCATGATTTTTTATTAGCTGTAATTAGCATTGAACTGTTATTCAGTGGTTGTCGGTTTTTGGTCTTTATAAAATTTGTTTTTCGTTTATTGTTTAATACATAAATCAAGCCGTTATATTTCTTGTTTAAAGTGTTATACATTTATCATTTCGGGGCCTGTAAGCAAGCAACAATCAATCCATCTTTCATCACATCTTTTTGTATCCTCTATCATTTATATATGTATTTAACAAACCACTTGTGGTGTACTATTAATTGAAACAAACTTCACTAATTGACATAACATCTTTTACCTTGGCTAAAATAGAAGAAGTTGGGTATTCCATGACAGACCACACTCTCGCTTGAATAGACCTCCATCCGTGCCCTCTGGCCATCGTCTCTACTATTTCAAACATGGTATTTCTTTTACATTCCCCTTCCTCTAAAACAGACAAAACGTTTAGGGTATCAAAGTACGAAACATACTTAGTGAAGCAACACGATTCTAATGCAGTTTCTGGTAAACCCCAAAATTCAAGTTCTTCATTGAACTTCTGTGGACATATGTCTTCTGGCATATGTAATTTTCCTCCGTTAAAATAATCAAAGATGTTGTTGGTAGACGTAGTGTGTCTATTAAAACGAAAGTCCATACAGTTAGAATCATCCTTTATTGCTGTTATGATATGTTCTGCAGCATCAGAGTTAGTTTCACGAATTCTTCCTAAAAGTTGATCTGACAATTCGTGTTTTATTCCTCTATTTGAAATGCAACGCACTTTTGCCATACTTGCTACACTTTCCTATGGAACTATATCAAGCGTAATTAAAATAGATAACCATCCATCTTAAACTATTTAATTTAATCTCAACTATCATAGGTATACGTTATAATTTCACAGTTTGCTGAGTTAATTATATTACAAACTGAGATCTTCTAATTGACATAGGAAACGCTCATCAACTTCTAACATTGCAGTATTCTTAGACATCAATGTGTAAGTAATTAATTTATAACAGCTTATTAACTTCCATCTAGCTAAATAAAGATAACACAAGTATACTCTAAAGATGTAATAATGAAAATTGAACAACACGTTTGCAGTAACAATCGTCAGATTAAAAGTTTAAATAATGCATTACCTAACCTGACTTTCTGATGACTGAGGACTATTGTAATTAAATTCATTGGCATCAATAGTATTGATTCAACTAAAATATTTATGTCTATTAAGGACACTTTACAATTTTTGTTTTCATGAATATCAATATTTGATAAATTTAAATATCCTTTCAAATATCCTTAACAGAATTATGATTTTTGTTTTTAAATGGATGGACAATAAATCGCCAGTAGATAGATAGTATATGGAGATAATTGCTGTTGTGGAAATACAACAACGTACTTTGTAATCTCATATCTATAAGAACCCTATTGAATTAATTTCCTTTTTCTGTTTAAAAGTCGATAATTGGAACTGTTGTAGTCATATCGAAATGCTATAGATAAGATTGTATTTCATTTGAAAATTGAATAAATTCTATAAAGTGTAAATTATATATCTTAGTAGCACTGGATCGATACCGTTGCTGGTGGAAAGTTTATCCCTAAGAATATCTCCAACTTAATATTACTCGGAAATAACATGATATCTGTTTCTATTGTCCGTTGATAAATCAGAGAATTATCAAGAATCTTTAGCGGGTACAGAACACTTAAGGGAGTTAACTAATTTTAAAATCATTCCCGTGTGGTTTAAATTTCTTGAATATTTTTTTTATTTTTGCCAACAGGTCAAAGTTAATATTTTATCAAAATTTCTTGAACATTAAACGAACCAAATCTATTTTAGTAAAAGTGTTGGGTACCCCTTTAAGTTCAAGATTTATCAGGCAAAGTTGACATTGGGAGAATTTAGCTTTTGTTATTTTCAAAAGTCTCTTTTGTCATATTGCTACTGATTTTTTAAGTTGCCAAATCTTAATATCGAGAGTGGATAAATATTGTTTATAATTTACAGCGTAAATCGCTGAAATCTATGTCTTCGATTGTTTAATATATTGTGTCTAATGTTTGTTTAAAAGGCAAATATAATAACTTACAGTTTATTTAAAGTCGCCGTATGAACAATGAGCTCCAAAACCAGCTGACTTGATTGTAACAAAAATCTTCAGCATGTCCAATTATTTTTTAAATATTCATGAAAAAATAGTTTAAAATATAAAGAACATAGAAAATCGAATTCAGGGCTTAATAATTCGTTTTTAATCACGCCATTCGAACGATATATGTTATAGATAATGCATATTTTAAAGTATTGTTGTAGAACACACCGAGGGGTGTCAGGATTGATCAAAGAAAGACCAACCGTAGTGTTAATACTTGTAATATCAAGAATGGTTCATGTTGTATATATATTATATATAGGTCTTTTATTATATAAAATAAAGCATCCATTTCTACATTGTAAATGACTTAATAATTGCACAGCGTCCAATACAAAAATCAACTATTTGATCAGTCAATTCCAAGTTCAGTATGATTATACACGAACAGCTGTGAATGAATGTTAATCACGAATCCTGAGTTAAAGAAATCTAACATATCTGTATTAATTTTAGCACATTCTAAAGTGATTAATATTTTATTAAAATTACTAATCTTGATACATTCCTGATCAAACTTTGTGTAAACATAGCGTGACATAAATTCCACATCTTAAATCGAAGAAAGTGAATTCGCTCTTATGCGCAATTTTAATTTTAATTCTGTAGTCTAAATATTAAGGTCGAAAAATAAAAAATACAAAAACACCGGAACTACAATTTGTTTATTCTATTAAAATATATGCATACGGGTAAGTTGCGACCTTGCTACCTGAGCAACGTTTATATAACATATGTTGTATAACAAATAAGAAAATATTTCAAGTTTGTCCACATACTGATATGACCAAACATTTCTCGATTTCAATTCAGAAATAATTGTTTGTCCGAACAAATGATGGGTACAAATTGTATAATAACCATCAGATGTTTGGTAAATTAATAACAACGATATCTCCAATAAATTACTTCTCAAAATTTGAAGTAATGTATATTTCCTGAGCTTTCAATTGAACTTTGAGCGTTCTTAATGTAGGCAAATCCAGAAAAGGGCTTGAAAAGAAATTGATTGAATATCCTTTATTCTTCATGTGTGAGACCTTGGTCAATACCACTGTTTAAAGACGCCTAGTCTTGATGTTAGCAGCAGCTCTATAGTCAGTTCTTCGATATGTATACACCATTGGCTACAACTTTTGGGGTATAATCGATTATGATGAAGGTCAATCCCAAAAAGTGCTTCGGCTGTACCAACTTTCAAAAGTGAATTTAATGTTTAAACGCTGGGTTTAAACCGCTGCTAGGAGGATGCTAGTTGAAAGGTTATTATCAGCTCAGTTGTCAGTGCTTCGATACTGACAATATGTATAGCATTCCTTTTTAAATTACCGTTGATACTTTTTAAAATAATAAAGAAACTAAGGGGTTCTATTACCTCAACCAAGATGACTTTATATGGATTTGGCTTTTCTTTTAAGGTTAACGTTTCTGTTATTTCTTGTATTTTGCTACAGACATATTAATTTACATACTTCCTTGATTGTCTTTTTGAGTCCTTTTTTGCGTTCATATGGAAAAGAGAGGCGAAAGATGCCAAAGGGACCTTGAAACTCATAAGTCGAAAATAAACTGACAACACCATGGCTAAAAAAGAAAAAAAACCAACAGACAAACAATAGTACACAAAACAAACATAGAAAACTAAAGACTGAGCAACACGAACCCCACCAAAACCTGGGGGGTGATCTCAGGTGCTCCGGAAGGGTACGGAGGAACATTCAGAACAGTGCTTCGGACGCATCAAATTTATAATACATATACATTAATTTTTTGTTATCTTTGGTGTAATACCGATGTTTGTGGACTGCTAGTCCCCAAGATTATCATCAGCTTAATGGTTTTTTTTATCAAGCCATTATAAAGTAAGAAATTTTTTTTCAGATAAAGTGGACTTTATATTGATTTGGTTATTGTAAACCAACTAATTTTTGCGAGTATAAAAATGACGCGAATATAAATCGTCGCGAAAATTTAAAATTTGGATCTCTCCTTCTCTAGCTACAACAAATGAGTTTGAAAATCGCGAAATCAAATCGCCGCGTAGTGGGCTAGAACGGGCTAAACGCGAAATAAAGTATCCGCAAAAATAACTTGGTTTACAATATTATTTTATGTACTTTATACATCATATACATACTTCGCTTTTCAATGTTTTGGTTCTAACGTTCCTGATAATGGTAAATCCGTAAAAAGGCTTCAAATGTGTAGACAGATATTTGCAATCTGTATCTGTTAGTTTTGTTGTGATAAGAGTATAAATTGTGGCAAATAAAATAAAAGCTTCACAGAGAATTAAAGGAGCATTAGCTACGAAGTTAACAAAAAAACAATTTTAGACTATTTTTAGATTCAAACATTTATAATGACTGAAATGTAAAATAATATTTCGCTACTGGTAATCACCTTGGGTCGATTTTGTCAAAATATACTGAAAAAAAATCAAAGATGTCCTTTTTTGCTTTCAAGTCAAAAATTCCACTCTTTTGAAATCCGTATTAATGCAAACTTAATTTAAACCCTTATCTGGGATGGACTACACATTGGCTAGTCATGTTTAGTTATTTAAAAGAAATGAATTACAACATTATAAAGTGAAACAAGACAGCCAACGAGAAGATGCCTTTGGTATACTGATTCTGACCACAAAATATCAAATAAATGCAGGTAAAACATATTGTTTTTAAATATGACATATGAAACCAAACAGACCTAGAAAAATCGTTTTATACGTGCTTGTCTGTGTATTTATATTTATATGTATGTTTACATCATTTCATATGACCTACGAAATATCGATGGCGCCTATTCTAGAATACACACGCAACGCAATTGAATATAAATTAATCAGCTAATGCTCCTTATGAATGTTTGGTCTTCTTCAGTGCTTTTCTGCTTCGAGCTTTGTTTGGCCTTTTTTTTTTTTTTTTATTCGAGCGTAACTGATGAGTCTTGTGTGGACGAGGCGCGCGTCTGGAGTACGGAAAATTTTAATCCTGGTATCTATGATGAGTTTATTGAATAGAACACTTGTATGCAAAACATTCTTAATGTAGTTTATTAAAACAAAAAGAAGTTCAGCATAAATACAATTTACAATTTACAAAATTGTACTGAGACGGTGATTAAATTGTTGTTTATTGAAAAACAAATTGAAACATGACTTACGATTGGCTCAATTGTCCAACACTTTCATCAACTTTATATTTATAAAATGCCGAAGTAAAGCATTGGAAATGCAACACACATTGATTTTACGAAATTTCCGACATTAGCCTAAAATGGAAGGCACACATCATAATTTTTTTAATTTAGGTATGAAAGGTTCGGAAGTTTGTTCATTACTTGTCTTGTAGCATATCGAATAAGCATACCGTATTATACGTGTTTAAAAAACGGAATTAATAGATGGGAATCGGAGGAGGTAGGAGGGGGGATGTGGAGAGAAACCCTTCATCTCGTCTTCGTTTAAAGTATCTCTCATGTATATTGAAAGTTTTATCGAGGCACTATATGCTTATTATTTTAGATATGAATTTTGGAACAATCAATTTAATACATTTTGATGGACATTGAAAATTCTGAAAACAAGTTTTTCGTCGTTTTCGCTCGAACTCGCGATAAGAGATTTATAGAATCACGGTAAATATAGTATAATGTGGTTATACCAGGTTTATGTAATCTGTTTTGATGTTACATTTGCGATTTAAACATACCCGAATGGCGAATATATATTTCTTAATAGTATAACTTAGAAGACTTATCCGTACAGTAACTCTATTGTAATTATTTAATGAAATACATTTAGAAGTACACAGAGAAAGTAAAAAAACAAATACACTTTTGCAAACTTGTAACAACAATAAGAAATGATATTAGTTTTTAGACTACAATAATTTGAAAAAATGAACACAATGTTTAAATGCATTGATCCGAAGATATCGATGAAATCATGCCTATTATATTGAGTTGATTTTTAAACCACAATAATATTGCAATTCGTATACAAATACTTTTAAAGATTTATTATAGACTGTAGATTGGTATTGACCAAATGTAAACAATAAACAGTCAATAATTATATCTAAAAAGATAGGACTAGTGTATGTTATGTAAATGGAGGACAACGAGCCTGAGGTATAGTAAATATTCTGTAGAAACATTAAGTGTTTAATGGTTAACATTTCGTGGTTTTATCTCTTAATTTGATGTCATGTGATTTAATTTTAGTAGTTCCAAGTATGCAAAATTAATATTCTTTGAAGATTAGATTTCGTCGGTTTTTTTTTGTGATAATATCTGTCCACGATTTACTGTCGGCTGAAAAAAGTTTTGTTTGTTCTTGACTCGCGACGATTTAGAGTTGGACATTAGATATGGAATGATGTTTATTGCTGATGACCATACGTTGACGTCTGACCTTTTTGGTTTTCTTTGTGTGTTTTTGTTGTTACGCACGTAGCGTTTAATTTATATATTTATATTTATTTTAAATGTCAATAAGACCAGATTTATTAAACTGTGTTATTACTTCCGTGTCATTTGTTTATATCTCATGGTTTTTAGTTCTAGGGATATTAAATCAATCACCGGCTTGTCAGCGGGAAAAAAATGTTCAGGCCAGCGAGTCGCCAGCGGAAAAAAGGCAAGCCGGAGCGGCCGTCCAGGTCACCAAGAGGTGCAAATATCAAGGATCCAATGTTGGGACTTTAGCTGCGCATCTTTTAAAGTTGGTGCGTCTGAAGCGTTTTCTGAATTTATCTTATTCAGGAATCCTCCACCCCCCCCCCCCCCCCCCTTTCCCCAAAGAAAATAAACTGGGAACGAATTAGCTTATGAATATGCGTGGAGCAACAAAACCAAACGGAACCCAGGAAAGAATAGCCAAATCCATCTACTGTCAACTATAGCTGAGGGAGTATGTACCTTTGTTTCTTAATAATTTCTAAATTCACCATCCGAGAATTTAAGAAACGAATGATAGAAATCACATCAGTACACGGGTTCTAACTACTGAGCTGATGATACATACGGGTACTACCAGTTTATCACCAATAAGTGAAATAAGGAAAACGCCAATATTTTGAAGATATCAATTACTCATGGTTAAAGGCGGGTAGTGCAGCATATACATGAAATGTTCAAAGAGGTAATAACTGACTGAAACATGACACATGCGTTGACTTGTTAATCGAATTAATAATGCTATGTCTATCTTTAGTATAAAAGTGTATTACTTTTGTTTTTCCTCCAGGGAATGGTGATGTTGACGATACATCTGTGACAGTCTTTTAAATAATCCCTTTCTAGACTCGATTGACATATTGTAATTTAGTTAAGACCTTTTGTTGACTTCTTCAGTCTTTTAGTTCCTTTCTCATTGATGTATTCCAAACAACTCGTTTCATTCCAATTTTCATTCTAATGTATTGACCCAAAGCAAAATCTTCAAATGGTTGAAACAGAATGTTTCAATTTGTTTTCTTTTGTAAGGATGTTCGCTACTCATGTTTTTCCACATTTTGTCAGATATTCGGAATCCTCTAGTTTTATCCATGTAGTACCAATAAAAATTTTGCCCGCTAACCCCTACTTTTCTTTTCATAATTTTATTGCATATAATTTAAAAAGCAATATTTTAAAATCTTATAAAATCCTTGTTTTTTTTTCATAGTTTTTGAATGAAAAACGATGCTAATGTTAAATGTATGAAGAGTCTAGAGAGAATCATTTCCCGCCAAATTTTCAATTGATTATATCTCAAAAACAAGGACACGGATCTGTCATTTTTATCTACTTTTTAAGTTTTATTATTTATAAACTATCAATTAATAACAATCTTTTAAAAAGCTTGTTATTTGGAAAAACAGTAGCGAACATCCCTAAAACAAGTTTGCATCATTACCACTATAAGATTTAATTTTTTAGTTGTTCATTCTGTGACAAATAAACAATTCATTTTCTACATTGAATAGATAAAAAGACTGCAAGAGCTGTTCAAAGGACGATTTACGTTTGAGGAAGCACAGTCACTTATCAGCCATCACCATGGAGATTGCCTGGCAGCTGCTAATTTTGTCATCGATGGTAAATAACTTTTTTTAATGAGAACAAAATCTAAAGCATGTATTATAGAAACCATGACTAGGGTGGTACAGAAATAAAGTCAGAGGTACATGGATTTTGAAAATATTCCTGTTTTAATATTTCAGAAAATATAAGAGATAAAGTTTTATTCTACCTTAAGAAATATATTAATTTCATCATTTAACACATATATCCAAGCATTCATAAGGCAATTGTTCCCCATTATAATATTCATCGCCTTGCTCAATGTATGTACGTAAATTGTATGCCCAACAATAGCACACATGACGTAAAATATCGTCGCCTAAACCAAACTATTGGACGAAATCAAACGTATTGATTGGCGATTGGAAGATTATTGATTATTTTATGTCGAGTGGCAAATAGTTCATCATATTTTAGATAAATTACAGTGTTGTAATAAACCGTTTGGTAAGGCTAATACAGTTGTTGATACTGGGGGATAGTTGGCAAAGTTAAACTGTGATTTGATAATGAAATGTTATTTTCTCTCTGTATTGTGTTGTTGCAGTAAAAGTTGATAAATGTGCATTATATTATATCATGCTCTTTGATAATGAAATTAATATAAAGATTTGCTTTGCAGAAGAACCTCAAAGAGTCAGAGATGTTATTGGCACCGAAAATGAATCGGTAAAATTAACTAATTATATGTTGGCAATCTTATGAAGTATATATAAGTTCGTGTCTGTTTTCAATTTGTCCATCGACTCAACAAATTTTCATAAAAAAATCTACCTTCCAGTAAAGTAGAAAATTATAGCAACACAATACAAAAATCAACTAACCTTCATACACTTTGACGCAAATTTTGAACACAACAATTACTTTTATTCAACCTTTTTATTAAGTAGACTTCGAATCAATATTTTCTGTTTTTAATTTCACCTGAATAATATTATATATGCCTACCCTTATTTTCCTCACAAATTATAAGTTAAATAAAGTTAGCAACGGATGTTTAAAACCACACAATTAGACTATATGTTAAGTAAGGCGAAAAGTGCTTTATTATTATAATACGACATGTTAACATTAACTTATGTATCAGTAAACAACCTCTATGACAAAACAGTCAAACACAGAAATCCAAAACATGGTCATTCAAACAAACCGAGATCTATTAGGACTGGACTATTAAATAAAAAACTTGAAAATAATCTAAAGTTGGTTATATAACTTATAAACTGGAATTCTCTCCCCTATTTATATGTGTTTTTTTCTGTTGGTATTATACCATTTTCTATTAACAATAAAGCTACGTGTTATAAATTGTTAACTTATTCTAGAGGTACAATTGTAGTTCATGGTGTATTGAAAGTGTGTCTGTACAAACTAATCACATGGAACAACCGGATGTCCGATTCTAAATGAATCTTAAGGAAACAACTTCGTGGTGCTCAATATAACACATTTTTTTTTATATTGCGAGTAGACGTTTCCTATCATGTATTCGTTCGTAGAGGGCGGCTGCTTACAAAGAATTAAAGTTGAAGTCATCCGATCGAAAGTTTTACGGACGTCATCATCATTTGGTTGACGGGTTGACGTAATGAAATGTCAGTGATGTAATTTTTCATTTATATGTTCCACTTATTTTAGCCACTATCCTGTCCTTTTTTCCTTGATTGTGAAATTACCGAATGCAAATTATCATCGGAATTTCACTTTGAATTAGTATCACAATGCGTGTATAGATTGGCAGGGCCTGCATAACCTTCCTGAATAACTTATTTCATTCTCAGAATTTGAATAGGTTCCAAATGCTCATTTTTTTTTGAGTTTTCTGTGTTGACTTTTACTTGTCGTTTCGTCATTGTTTTTTGTTCGCCATGATTTTCAGTGATTTGATAGAAAATTTGGTTTAACGTAGCGTCCTTGTTGTTTTATTCCACTTTATGCAAACATAATTGCATCTTTGTCAATGTTTTAAAACATAACTTTCTCCTAGAGTTATTTACGCTGTTTTTCTACAGAAATAAGAATGCTTTTCTTAAAAAATCTTTTTTTTAGTGGCAAGTTATTGCAAATAATCACAATTGGAACGATCTAGTGCGACAAGGAATTATCGAAAAACAGGAGAGACTGTTTGCATGCGGTCCGTGTGATAATGTTTGGTGGAGGAAAGTTCCAAGTCGGAAGCTGGTAAGTTTCTATTTGATTCAAATGACTTGCTTTAAGCAAGGGTTTATTTATTCAAAGCTCGGTGTATAATCATATTTACAAAGGAATTATCAAACTGTCGTATTATGTGTGCATTTATGCAGTGAATATAACTATTTCGTTAATCTCGTGCTCCTCCTGAGTGCAGGAGGAGGTATCTGACCGGATTTAGCCAAAAACTATAGAAATAGTAAATGCTGAATTAATACGGTAATCATCATACATTAACTGTCTACAAAAAAATTGGAATATTTCGAACTACTAAGGATGTTTTTTTACTCCAGGCATAGATTGCATTTGCTGCAAATGTCAACCCGTTTCGGAATTTCGGGTCCTTAATGCTTCTTAAATTCGTACTTTATTTGGCTTTTTTTTAACATTGTTTTATTACAGAGTTAACGATGAGTCTTCTGTAGACGAAACGTGCGTCTTGTGTACAACATGTTGATTCTGGTATCTGCGATGAGTTTACATGTATCTCCATAAACCAGGACATTTAGCAGTACTATTTGACTCGGATTAATAATAATCTGTCCGATCTGGGCGATATGTTATCTTTGAGACTGTCCGATTTGAGCGATTTATTTTTTCTCAGACTGTCCGATTTGGGCAATATGTTATCTCTCAGATTGTTGCCTAGTAATATTTAATATTGAAAAGCCAGTTCATGATTAATTACTGTTTGCTGAACTTCACTATTTGTCTAATGGCAAAAGGTTAAAAAATATCCAGGACGAGAACAAAGGCTTCTAAACGAATTTTGGTCTGAAACGGTCATTTTGATCTTGACATCATCTGAATAATTAATTATTTAGTCTTGTTCAATTTTTCAGTCAATTTTCAGATTAATTGACCGAGGTGGTAAATTCAGTACTGTTCAGATGATTTGCATTCAGTCAATTCACAACTGTTCAGAAGCGTTTTGGAAAATTCAGTATATTGGTGATCTGTACAGGTAAATAACAACTACTGGTCAGTCTGAAGTGATCTATACTGATTGCAAGCGATTCGTCAAATCAGTAGTGGAGAAGTCTGAAAAGTTACTGAAAAACTAAAAATGACGTAATCATTTTAATCTATTGTTCGGTGCTTTAAGAGCTATTCAGATCAAAATGACCGTTTCAGACTAAAATTTGTTTACTGAACCAACAATAAATTGATAGGTGAGTCCTGCAAAACTGACTGACCCGGTTTAATAGCTGGAATTTCGTCGTTCTCTGGAAAATAAAAGTATTATGATTAGGGTAAGAAATATTGCTAACAACTGGCTATCACTGAACTCAAAAAAGAGTGATTGCATGAGTGTTAGTTTTTTATTGAAATATTGATGACAGGACATAGCTAATTCAGTGCGAAGTTTGATCATATTTCCTTAGTTATATAAATATACATGACAGAAAAGATATGTTGTAATATATCATTTAACCAGATGTTCTTTCCTCACAGGAGTGATAAAAACCGAATCCTTTTATATCATTTCTTTCAAGACCACTTTTTGACAGATACATGATTCTTGTAGTTGTGTAAGGAATAGTTACAACTCGAGTTTGTGTTTCAGTTCCGTTGGTTTATTTTACGGAGTTATCAATACATATCTCTTTTTAAAAAAATACATTTTGTATATCGCTTTTAAGAAAAGATACATTTTGCATTTCGTTAGTAACAATATTTATCCATTTTGAATAGGTAAATTTGAAACATCAACATGCTTCTTTGCATGTTAAAACTCTAATTAATTTAGCTATTTAGAATCGGAAAATATATTGAACCTACTCGCAACACAGAGAATATCTATATGTATTTAATATTCAAAGATTATCCAAAAGAACAAAAATAAACATGACTCCAACTATTTAGTATTTCTGACCTGCCGAGGCTCAGTAATGGCCAAAGTAATTTTTTCTGATAAATCGTCATGTCTACGTATAGCCATGTAACGCGCAGTCAATACACATTTTCCAACTCTAAGAACACAGCAAAATCAGAATAACATTATTGATTTATATCGTTTTTTTGCACAACTTTTGAAACGACTTTAATTTTTCGACATTTCTTTGTCATTCTAAAACGGTTTGGATATGTTTCAGGTTTCAAGATGTGTGCTGTGTCGTATACGATATGAAGCTGTACCGAGACAACATGAATGGGGAAGAGCCAAATATCAATGCCAATTTTGTGGAAATATCTTCATGTATGTATAATATTCAGCAAAACGAATAGTAATTTCCAATTAAACTTAACAGATTTTTAAAATGTATTGAATATTTACTAGCAAAACACCAAAGTAAAAATTGTCGATTTCTTAACATTGTTAGATTTAATTCATTTACCTCTGGTACAGTTGCTTATCTTAATAAAATAATTCATAATTAGTCATGATGCTCATATACTGGTTGATTTAAAACATAGTGTGGGGTAAGTTTCCATAATCAAGTTTAATGCTGATATATTTTTTTAATATGTTTGTGTTATTGTGAAATGTAAATTTCTGAGATTAAAGAAATTTAAAGGAAGAAACTCAATAAAAGTTCACAATGTATAATGGACAAGGGCATACAGAAGCTGAACATACAAAGTTTCATTCATTATTTCAGAGGATTCGGACAAATGGGAGTCGCTTCAAATTTGTGTTACAGATGCGAAACTGCTTGTTCACCAATTGCTATCCTGCCAGGACGGAGAATTGAAGGGAGAAGATCAAGAAATGTCCATTCATGTCTCTGCCATAATTGTTTTAATCGTGCAGGTTTGTTTAATACATGTAACACCAATATCATATTGGTATCTCTCTAGAACAAAACTTTACCAAACATTATTAGTTACATAGTGTGCTAGTGACCTAATACGGTATATATGGGGTCAGTAAATTCTATATGGAATTTACTGACCCCATATATACCGTATTACGTCACTAGCACACTATGTAACGAATGTATCTTACCGACTATCTTAACGTGTGAAATTTAAACAAGTGACCTATCAAAATGAGCAAGTCTTCAATACCGTTAGCATTAAGAAGCTACTTCCATTGATCCTACAAAAACAGATGCCAACAATAACAACTTGTTAAGTTTAAAAGTGTTTTATAAATTTATTTCAATCTTCATCATCAATTTCTTCGTCTGTTGAAACCTTTAAGATTTTTTCTCAGTACCGTTTTGTTTTTATAAAGGGATGTAACACTACTACTAACCGTGTATGAAATAAGCCCAGCCTCCCTACTGACCTAATATGGAATATACACTGTCTCCACGCGGACGCTTTTAACCAATCATATTCCTAGAAATGTAAAGGAGGTAAGATAAAATTATATCCATTCCCGCAAAAAAGGAGTAGCTACTAGAAATGACACGTAGGGTATGAGTTCAACCGTGACTACCACGAATATGCAAACAACTAAACATTCTGCAACTAAAAATACACTTCAGACATGCATACAATGAAAATAAGAAAATATGGAATGATTGCCGATGAGGCAATTATCCATAAAAACCAGAAGACAGAACAAATTCTGAATAATTACAGGTCACTTCACATCCTTCAACAATGATGAAAACCTTCTCGTATAACAAGCTTCGGAAATCCCGGTATGACAAAACGTGAAACAATATGAAATAAACCAAACCAACAGCTATATAACATAAACAAACAAAAATCAAATATGTAAGACAGCAACTGGATTTTAAGGTCTGGGCTTACGACAGACACTAGTAGAATTTGTATCATGATCGTGAATGCTTAATCATCTTGTAGCCAAGAACAGTTGTGTAACAGTATTCTTGCACAGCATGTACAGGTCTTGTACGTATTGGCTACCTAAATTTCAGGTCTTCCTGTGATTTGTACTGAACGCCTTACTTGCTTTAATCTTGACTAATTGAGGGCATGCAGAGAATATGAGATCACCCCGGGGTTTTGGTGGGGTTCGTGTTGCTGAGTCCTTAGTGAACTGTAGTTTTTCTTGTCTTTTAATGTCTGTTTCGGATCTTCTGCATGTTTTTTGAAATGACGAAGCAAAGGCAAAATTGCAACGTTTTACACACAATTTATTGTTGACAAAGACTTTTTTCATAACACTCGAAAAAACCAGAAGGATTGTTTTTTCCCATTATCATCGTTCATCTACTAAGACATATTTCATGCCATCTCTTTGAACCAAAGCACAGCTTGTCATCCAATGATCAGTGCTTATTTCAGTGTAACAGATTCGCATTTCGATAATTATTTTCACTTTAGTTATGATTGAGGCCAACATATATGAAAGTCTCAAATCTAATACATGGGATGAAAAGCTGATTAAACCAAAAATGACCTTAAAATTAAGCCAAACCAAGGAATCGGAGCTATGCATGAGGTAGATGCATTCCTTAATTAAACATGATTTTTAAAATTTTATGAGTGCAAAATTCAATAGACAATATTCGCAGCGAAGTACTGACTTCATATACTGGGATGTTGATAAGCGTGTTGACTAAAACTCCACCAGCAGACTTAGCTCCTACACTTTGTTCGTTCTTACATTAACACATACATAATAAAACAAATATATGCATACGCTAAGCAAACATAAATAAACAGTGTCAAAATATAAAATCCGTATGAAATTAACACTTTATAAGTGTCATGCGTTCGAAGCGCTTTTCGTAGATCACTGTCATCCAGAACGCTCAAACCTCAACAATTAAAATCTTGGGATGCGTAAATACAATAAAATGTTTTGATCTAAGGCTTTTATATATGACAACCCATTTAACTCGTAAACTCTCAAAATTGTAGCATTTGTGTGATTTGTGTGATTTGTCCATTTAAAATGTTCAATACAAATGTAATTTTATTTTAATAAATTTTCAGTCCAACATGCAGGATTGCCAACTCGTTATCGACCTTTTTTTCTTTTTGTGAGTATATTTTTAAAATATACTTTTCAGATGGACCTTTTGTTGAAGCAACCTGTGTCCATCCACGATCATTGGACAGGCGGGTAGTTTATGCTAGCCAACAACACATTAGCACCGGATCAACAGTTGATACTTTCTTAACCCAAGATGACTTGGCTTCCCAGGCTTCTGATTTCGAACCAACGTTATCAGATATTGATGAATAATCGAGCAGCAGTTTACAAATAGAAAATAAATGTTCAAAGCAGCTTTTTTATGTATTCTTGTGACTCTAAAATCTCACAAAATATAATTATTTAAACACCAGGTGAATATTATATCATTTGACGATATGACGCGAATAGACGGCTTCATGACCATTAAATACATTACGTCAGGGCATTTTATCCAAACCTTCTACCAAAATTAATTAAAACATCGCAGCTTTTTGTTTATTCTTGTGACTCTAAAATCAAACAAAAATAATGTCTCATACATCAGGTGAATATTATATCATTCGACGCGAATAGAACGTGTCATGACCACGAAATACATTACACCAGGACGTCTTACCCGAACACTCCCCAAACAGAAATAAACAGCTTTTTGATTATTCTTGTAATCAATGTTGTTATTTGAAAACGAACAATGATAATACTTTTTAAAACAGCAGGTGCATATAATATCTCTTGAAGAACAAAGAGATGCTGTCTTGGCCATTAGACACTTCGGTAAAAGTCCTACCCCAACAAAATCAAACAAACAAACAAACAAATAAACAGACAATACCTTAGGATCAACAAAAGACAAAAACAACAACAATAACACCAAAGGTCACAATACTTAAACATAACGCATAAAAAAACCCAAAAAACTTTAACAGAACAAAAATTAAACCAACAAAAATGTGCGCCGTGCTGTATAAACGAGGTATTAAATTGTGTGTCACAATATGTCATTTTGGTACGATAGTCAAAATATGTATAAAAACCGACAATTCACATAAAAAGGGAAAATCAAAATGACCGTATGGTATAATATGGTCAACTACAAATTATGGCAAACAATTCTACCAAGTGTATGAACTTTCTGTCAAATGGTCTTAGAGGATTTGCGTTCAAAATATGTTGTTGTTACACTCATTATATACCATAAAACCTTTAGTTGTATTTCACCAGATGTTTGCAATTCTATTATTATGAATTATAATCGTGCAAAGAATGGTGTCTTCACGTTCTCTAGTTCGCCGATAGATTTTCCGTATACAGTGACCATCATTACGAGACCTCTCTCTAGTACTTTGGAAAGCGCACAGCGCAAGTGCAAGGGACAAACATTGTTGAAAGAAAAGATAGAAAGGATGTTTAAGATAGCGTTAATTGATTCTGACAGAAAAATGTAGATACACCAAATCATTTTACAACTGTGATGACAAAATTTTTCACGTGCTTCATGATTCTATGAGGAATGTTTATCGAGTTACGCTAGGTAAATTTCGACAATAAACAACAAAATTTTATTTGAAAATATTATAGACCGTTTATTCCGTAAGAAACAAGTACCGTAATATTTTGTTATGTGCAATTATCTTTTTTTTTATTTCGAACTACTACTATGAGGGAACGGCTAATCCACGACAACCCCCTAGATGAGTTTCAATAAACTTTACAAATTTACACGATTTATGACATTTGGATAAGCTGATTTATTCTCCTTGCCCTAAATATGAATAAATTGTAAAAACCAAAACTGTGTTTATATTAGATAAAATGGTGATATGATATTATCTAGATTACAGAGTTGAACTTTGCCATGTCATGAGGATTTACACTGTGAAAACGGAAGAAGAGGTTTTATATGATTTATCAATATGTAGTTAATATTTTGTAATTTATTTCATATGAGATATTTTTTCTTTTATTGAAATCTTGTATGTAGTCATGGATAATGGTAGATAGCTGAGGAAGATCAACTTATTTGATGTAAAAATATGATACGTGTCTGGAATTCATATATTTTGATTTATCACATTTTCATACTCTTATGTTTGTTAATAAGTTTGCCTTAATCGAAAGTACAAAAAAGACTTAAGTCTTAAATATAAAAATAAGAAGATGTGGTATGATTCCAAATGAGACAACTCTCCACAAGACACCAAAGAAATAGACACAAAAATTAACAACTGTAGGTCACCGTACGGCATTCAACAATGAACACAACCTTTACCGCATAGTCAGCTATAAAAGGCCCCGAAATTACAAATGTAAATCAATTGAAACGTGAAAAATAACGGCCTGGTTTATTTAAAAATAAAAAACGTAAAACAAATATGATATAAGCCTCTTTCTAGATTTTGTACCGAACTGGTACTGACCATTATCATCAATACAGTTGCCAAATGTGGAGCTTGATATGTTTACACTTCCAGATCACCACAGTTTCTGCTTGTATTCGTCTTGCTCCGTCTTTAGTTTTATATAAAATTTGTCTTTTTGTTCGTTTTACGTTTTTTTTATTGTTTTGTCGGTTTCTTTTCGAATTACAAATTTTTATTGCTTTGTATGGAATAGTCTTATTTAGTGTTATGTAAAAGAACTCAAATTTTAAATTCTTCTAAATATTTTTTTTTGCGCATTTAATGATGTTGATTTTATGTATCCAATTTTCAATTGAAGATTATACATATTATCGGGATCATCATGCTTAGAGATTATTCATATCGTTTTGCATCAAACATTTTATCTTACAAACGAAGCCCTTAGTTTCTTTGGATTTTATATTTGCCTTGTTTGTTTACTTAAAAAAGCAAACGTGTGTCTTCATTGCCAAATGTTATGTACGTTTCGTCAAAACAGTGTAACGACATGTTGAAAAAAAATGGTTGCGCCTCTTAAATAACAGTCTTGTTTTTGAACTGTAATGAATCACAGTTTATGGCCAAACTCAGAGAGAAACCGTATACTTTGTATTTAATTGATAAATTCAACAACGCGTATCGTTATCTTGATCATATTGTTTCGGTAAATAGTCAAGGCCTGTCTAACTTTACTGCAATCTAGTGGTTGTTGTTCGTTGCTGTATATCAAATCTGTTTTTCATTTAATGTTTTGTACATAAATCAGGTTGTTAGTGTTCTTGTTTGAATTGTTTTACATTTATCATTACTGGCCTTTTATAGGTTATTATGCAGTATGGATTTTGTTCATCAATGAAAGCCGTACGGTGACCTATAGTTGTTTACTTCTATGTAATTTGGTTGAAAGTGGTCTCAATACCAATCATACCACATTGTCTTATTTTTATATTGTCATCTTCGACGTCGTTCGTGAAATCTTTGTAAGGCAACTGGGGTAAACCCGGCGATTTGCTAAAATCATCGGGATAGGTCAACGAAAATTGTTGTGGCCTAGCCAGTATCACTCAATTATGTGTCCAGATAATCTGTAACAAAAACTTTTGAATAGATAAATGATACCGTTGATCACTAGATTCTGAGATGATACTCTTCGGCATGGTTCTATGTTGAAAAGTCATGATGAGAGGATGTTTAGGATGAGTCATACTTAAACATGTTATTATATGTTACATTGAACTCTTCATAACGTTGAATGGTGCTGGACGCTAATTAAAGGCTTTGACGTGTTTTATGGCCTTTGAGCTCTACAAAATGTGTATATGTCTAACGCACAGGTCGTTCATGCAGTTGTCACTGATGAGTGCATTGCTAACCTCTGATCGTCGTTTCCCCATGTCTTTGTTACCTCCTCTTCGATTGATGAGTTTAGAATTTCCCATTGGTGTCTTCCGCCTTTTTTTTTACGTTTTGGTTGATTTTGATCTATCCTCAGACCCGTTGGTGTCAGCTTTTTCTAGTAATCTTTTGTTTGTTTTAGTTATTGCATCCACATTTGATAAATATTTTAAACATATAACTTTTCAGACAACACCTATGTCCTTCTCGTATGTGTTTGGGTGCAGTGTATTTCTTGTTTGCATCAATAATACAAACAATATAGGATTTAAAAGCAGAGGTAACATGGTAGGTCTACTGCGGCTCAGTATTTTCTTGTTATATGATCTTGATCACTGTCCGGCAGATGAGTCAACAAACACTCAACTCAAAATGATTCGTGTCCTCGTCCATCATGGTTATCTGTCCGTTGAATTTGAAAATTTCGCATTTGTTTAACCTCAAGTTTAAGGTATTTTGCATTTCAATCTTTCCTGGTGCGCATAGTGATACTACTGTATGTGCTTTTTTACATTTACTACCAGTAACGATAACCCTTCCGTCACACATACTTTCTTGCATCATAGTAAGCATGTACAGTTTTGAGAAACACAAGTTTTAAAATGTTATTATATTTGTTACGTTGAATTCCCCATAACGTTGAATGGTGTTAGATGCAAATTATAGGTTTTGAAGTGTTTAATGGCATTTGAGCTCTATAAAATGTGAAGATGTCTAAAAAACAGGTCGTCCATGCAGTTGACACTGTAGGGTGCATTGCTATCCTCTGATCGTCGTTTCCCCATGTCGTTGTTACTTCCTCTTCGATCGATGAATTTTCCATTGGTGTCTTCCGCCTCTTTTTTTTTTATTACATTTTGATTGATTTTGTTGTCTCCTTGATTTCAGCTTTTTCCAGTAATCTGGTGCTTGGTTTAAATATTGCATCGACATTTAATGTATGTTTTCAAATATTAAATAACCCTGTCATTGTATCTGATATTAGATAATCCTTTAAATATTGTTTGCTACATCTGAGTCATTGATGTTTCTCTTTATACATCATTCATAAACCTTCATCATCATGATCTATAAGCTATGAGATCAGTCTTTCATTTTGTAGTGTACGCGTCCCTAAGTGGTAATTTTATCTTAAAGATTATATCTCTTAGTACTGTCATCAGACAATGAAAAAGTGTTAATTTCTTTCGTGTACAATATCTAACGTCTACTTCGGATGATGTTCACCAGTTTGTATAATAGTCCCGGCGTCTACAAATATGTGTTTTAGTTAGTGAAGTTGATGTTTCTCTGAAAGCTGTTCTTCGTAGTCCGTTTTTTTTACTTGTGTTCGTCGTCTATTATTTTGAACGACGATATAGATACACGCAGTGAAATGAACTCTCCCATGTACATTGAACAACTTTCATATTTGAACATGTCTACGATATTGTTTTATTCATCAAGATGACATGCCAGACGTGTCATTGGTGAGGAATTTGGCGTGTTAAGTTTACTCTTTGCATTATTCAATTTACTTTTTGAATAGTGGATCACAGCATTTTAAATGTTTTCTTTGTCGATTTCGTATGATCGACTGGTTGTACCTTTCGTTCATACAACTTTAGTACAAAGGTGTTTACAAAAATCCTACATAATATCGTAAAGAGGTCAATGGTGCCACATCCTCAAAAAATCAATTGTTATCGGTCATGATCTTGATTTTCAAAATTAAGTTTGGCTATAAACTGTTAGGTTTGTTTCGCAGTGTTCACCATCTTGACATCGACAAGTTTCCTAATTTTCTCCATCGTCTTACCAAAATCAAAGTATTTTATGAACTTAAAAGTCATTTTCTGACTCGCTGGTGCTCTTTGATCTGACAACCAGTATGCATGTCAATACATTCCTTCAAACTTGCCCGTGTCAGAATCGGCTGACACTGTGTAGATCGTTTGGAACTATTTTCCCCTTTTTTATGTTTATTGTTATCATGTTTTGTCATCGTACGACTCCCTATGATAGTCGAACTCGAGCTGTTCGGTACCATTCTTGTACGTTGTGTACTGGTAGGGACAATATCATTTTGATGAGTCATGTCACACTGTCACAAAAGCGTGGTGTAATGAACCTGATCTAATCTAATTTCCCTAAAGAGTATGATAAAACCTATAATAATCCTAGTCGTCTAATTGTTTAGAGAACCTTATGTCCTTCTCGTAGGTGTTTTCGTGCAGTGTATTTCATCTGTGCTTACCCAATGATCTCTCACATAAGAGCCGGAGTAAAATGAATTGTGAAAACACTAGAAACAATATAGGAATTTAAAAACAGAGGTAAGATAGCAGGTCTACTGTGGCTCAATATTATTCCCAGATAAGTTAACAAACACTCAACTCAAAATGATTCGCGTCCTCGTCCATCATGGTTATCTGTCTGTTGATTTTGTAAATTTCGCATTTGTTAAACCTTAAGTTTTAGGTATTTTGCATTTCAATCTTTGCTGGTTCGCAAAGTGACAATACTGTATGTGCTTTTTTGCATATACTATCAATAACGATAACCATTTTGTCACCAATACTTTCTTGCATCATTGAAGGTATGTACAGTTTGAGAAACAAAAGTTTATAAAACATTTCCAAGCACGGTTTATCACATGTAACTATGGTTTACCGATTTTTAATCCCATAAGTATATTCAACAGATACAAATCAATGTAAAAACAAAAACTGAGAGTATCGCACGATATTCAAAATTGGTGTCGACAGGCTAAGCGTTTTCTACTATTTGTTACTTTGATTTTTATCTTTTGACCGAATTTTATTTTACGAATTGAAGATGGGTAAACTTGTTTCTGTACTGTTGTCTTTATTTCATAATGACAAATATATTGCTACGTAAGCTACACTGGTAAGGCTACAGGGCAAATGTGTAAATGATTAGTTTTTCTGAATATTGAATATCTCATATATATTGCAAACCCAATAGAAACGATATTATATTACTACTGTGAATTCATTTATGTTCGTGGGTACCAACTTTCGTGGATTAAGGAAAACTTGCATGTTCGTGGATATTTGATTTTGTGTTTTTTTTTTTTAATTTGTATTCCACGAATAAAAATGAAGCCAGAGAAACTAACATTTTTAAATGTTATAATTTGTGTCAATTTACTTAAACAAATATTACAAGTACAATACTTTAAATCATATTGCCGATAATACAGACATTGTTGATTTCTTATCACAGGTATTCATGACTACTTTAGCGGACGAGTCTTGTACGCTCTGTGAACAGCTCCATATAACAAAAACAGCTGAGATATGGTGTTATGAATGTCAAGACTATCTGTGTTCTGATTGTCGCAGACCTCATAGTGTTTCAAGATTGTCTAAACGACATACTTCAGTTTCCATTGACGAATACAGGAAAATTCCATCCTATATACGATCAATAAAACACGTCTGTATTGAACATGACGAGCAGTTTTATTCTTTCTGTCCAACACACAACGTAACTTGCTGTAGAAAGTGTATCTTTTTAGAGCACAAAACCTGCCCAGACATATCACTCATTGAAGAAACACTAAACACCGTACATGAAACAAAATTATCGAGCACAGAGCAGGGCGTTCGTGATGTTATAGAATATATACAAAAAGTAAAGAACGGGAGGGTTAATAACAAGCGAAAACTTTCAAAACAAGAACAAGCAGTAAAAGAAGATATAAGTAAAGTTCGTAGAATAATTAATGACCGCCTTGATAATATTGAAAAAGCGACTTTGAGCGAACTTTCCAAAGTGGTGCATACTGAAATTAGAAACAATGATCAATCCATCAATACATTGGTTGGGATCGAAACTGATGTTACAATTTTATCACAAAACATACAACTAATTAAAGAAAATGCAACGAATATGCAAATTCTTGTAGGCGTTTAGGCAATAGAAACGTCATTAGTAACTGCTAAACGAACTCTCGAGACTTTCCGAAAAGAAGGAAATACAGACAGTAAATCAATCGTGTTTGAGGGGAAAAAAATCGAAACCATTCTTAGAGATGTAAATTCGCTTGGTACTTTAGCAATTTCAAAAACACCAAGTGGTATAGATATAATTGAGAGCGAGTCAACACAAGCGCAGATATTTGCAATACCTTCAAATACGTATGATACAGTTTCTCTTAAATTAAATAGAACTATTGAAATCCAACAAAGGACTCATTACAATTTTATATGCGGTTGTACATTCTTGCCCGATAATAAGGTTTTAATAGGTGAATTTAACACTGGTCGCTACTTTGATCGAATAATTTTGGTTAATGAACACGGGTCAAACAAGAGAGTAAATATAATTGAGAAAGAGATTCCTATATTTGACATAGAAAAAGTTTCAAAAGACGGAAATACAATCGCAGTCTCTACCCGAAGTAATAAAGTTTTTCTGTTAAATTTGACAAATTCGAAAATGAGAGAAATACCAGTTAACGGCCAAACAAATGGCATTTCATATCACAATGGTACACTTTACTGTTGTTCATTCTCAAAAGGAATCATAAGCCTGAACATTGAGGATGAATCAAATAATGCTTTTGATCTTCTTTCGTTTCATTGCGGATCATATTCGTACATAACGATTTATAATGACCATCTTTACTATACGAAAACCGAGACAAGCATTGAGTGTTGTGATATTAAAGGAAACGTGTTATGGTCATTCGAAGACACACACATTTTAAAGCAACCCCGTGGTATAGTCGTTGACAAAAAGGAAAATGTCTTTGTAGTCGGTGGGCTTTCTGAAAATATTGTAGTTATATCAGCTGATGGTAAAAAATGCCGAGAAGTTCTAACTACGGATTCTGGACTTAATAACCCTAGAGCTATAGCATACGACAGGGAATACAATAGATTGCTCGTTTGCAACAATAAAGAAAAAGCTTTCATATATGATATTGTGTGAATAAAATGACCTGCAATAGGAAATAGAAAGAAAAGTGTTATGGATCTTTGAAATACAGCATGACAAACAAGACACGTAAAGAAAAGCAACATAACTTATAATTTACTGAATTAACTGACCTTTCTCGCATACATTTAATGTATAATCGATTTCTAATGCTCTATTCATATAGGTTATTTCTGTATCTAAATGTTTCTATGCGAAAGGAGATAACCAAATTCAAACTTTGCTCCATCGTTCTGCAGAGAACAAAACTCACGTAAGTTTACTTAAACATAAGGTAAATGTTTCGGACCATTTGGTTACTTAGCCTATACCCGTATAGTCTGACCATACGCGTATGAGCGACCATATGAGTATATACTCGTTTACTTCTAAATGGGGCGGACCATATGAGTATTAAAACCTTATAGACAGTTTTCGTTCGCAGCAACCTACAGCATGCTCTGCGAACCACAATCGGCAAAAGTTACTAGCTTTAATCCTCTATCTATCGTATGTTTTCTGAAAATTGTTGTCTTTGTTATCTAGCATTCTCTAGAGTCATTTTCAAGTGCATTTTTCGTCCATAAGTGAAACAGTTAGGTAAAGATTTTTTCCCGTTTTTCTTCGGTGTTAAATTGGTTTATCTTTTAGTTCTTCTAATTTAAACACCATAATACATTTTTAAAAAAATAAAAAAAAGTTCCAATGCTCCAAGTGCATGTGGGTAAAACGATTCACCTCTTTTTAACAGTTCATTTAGATATAACTTATTAGTTATTTTCCGAAGTCCACATGTTGTGTTTCGTAAAGAAACATCGAAAAAGGACATTTGCAAAATGTTGTTACTATAATCCTAACATCTATACTATTAAATGAGAAGACCTCATTTTGTGAGTCGCTTCTCTTCCTTTCACATTAAATCAATCATCATGCTTTTATATTTTATAGGTACCATGCATAGTCGCATTTGTCATCCTCGCTTATAAATATTTCGTTTGGGTTTTTTGGGTGAAAAACAAAAATAAAGACGTTCGGATATTGTTTCCGTCCTCGAACTGACTATTAAGTCATAGATAAGACTTCCGTTTAGGACTTAAACTTACACATTATTTTCATAGGTACAAGGGGACAGGACAATTATTTTCGCGTTTTTCTGTATACTATGAACAAACATACATGTATACTATATAAATACAGTGTATTTGCTATTTGCTTTCAATTCCAAGTTTATTTCAATGGATTGATAATAAATACCTAATAAACTGTATTTATATATTATATGTTATTGTGTATGTTCATAGTGTACAGAAAAAAACGCTAATGTAATTGAAATTAACAGAAAACAACAAAAAAATAACGGACTTTGGAAAAAAGGGGAGGGCTAAACAAATTGTACTGTCCCCAAGTACCTTTGACTTTTGATAACTTTCCTGAAATACTCCAGTCATAAAATCTTTTACAAAAATTCATCCCACAACAGTTTACATACCATCAACAACGCTCTAAATGCCCGCGATTTATCGGGTGTGTTCTAGTGTAAATAAAATGGAACAATGATTGCCACATGAATAAATAGGTCAAAATTAAATGTCTAGAAACTTTTAAATTATTATACCTTGAAGGGGCATCATACCTCATGCATTAATGGTTAATTTTTCAACAGTCATCCAATATGCGTATGGTCCGGAACACATACTTAACTCAGACGCTTAATGCCTTTATAAAGGTCGATAAAAGCATTGTTCAAATTTGATTATATCCTATATAGAATTATATGTCTCAATACAAAATTAACTGTGCATGACAATGCGTTGTATGTAACGAGATACGGCAAACACTTAAGTTTGGGAGATTTCTATGTTATACTAATATTAAATTCATCCACATTCGATAAATTCATTGCTTAAGAAATAAGTCATGGCAGCCGTTGATTTGTTTTCATTTAACCATGGGTTTGGGGTTGATATTCGATCATTTTATCAAATAATAAATAAAAACAAACTCAGTTTTTATGGAGTTTAACTACTTTCTGAGGAGTACAAGAAGGCTGAAAACGACCGGTTTTTTATATTTAGCGTCGTAGGCATATACATTCGGATTGATCCTTTCGCGATTTTTGGTTTTATGAAATTTTACTCCGAATAAGACTGAAATGGACTGATTTGTTTATTTAGTATTAGAATAGAGATAACCGTATTGTATTTGAAGTTCGGCCTACTTTAGATTTTGACTAGATACATTGAGTTATTTTTTAATATTATGTCTTTTATCTCTGGTAAACATGAGATAAACCAATGTGAACCATTTACCATGGTGCATGTACATGACAAATTCATTATACATCCGATATTAAGGTTACGAATACAAACAAGTAAAATAACAAAACTACGGAAAACGAAGGACAATTCAAATCGGAAAGACCCTTACCAAATGACAAAATCAAAAACTCAAACACGTCGAAAGAATGGAAAACAACTGTCATATACTTGACTTGGTACAGGCATTTTCTTATGTAGAAAATGGTGGTTTAAACCTGGTTTTATAGCTAGTTAACCCTCTCAATTGAATGACAGTCGCTTTCTATGGAGTTTCATTCTGGAAAGTAGATGTTGTAAATCAATGCTCTGTTGTTATATTTTATTTAGCGCGAAAAATTTCAAAATAGGTGTTGAAAGGTTTCTAGAAAACAATAAGTCGCATTTTGAAATCGTTTTAACTAATCCCGAATGCTCGGCCATTGTTCAAAATCTTAATTAAAGATACAATATTAAATGTTGAATTTGCAGTATGCGTTTTTGTGCAGGTATATTGACATTTTACGAACGTTAAGTTAAATAAATGACAACTAATCATTTCCATAAATATAATGTATAATATATTTACTAATTTCTTACCTTTACAAGGATCTGTAAACCTTATCATTCTTGTCATTGACACAGTGACAATCAATGTGTTGATACTGTATTTCTGCTGTATTATACTTTTTGCATTTTTTGTTTTATATCTATCAATATCATAGTAAAAATGTATAACAAAAATTTCAAATAAAAGGCAAATTAGACAAATTAAAAAAAAAAATCAAAACAAAAATCAAATGCGAGACTTTATCAACAAACAGAATGAATGGAAAACAACCGTCTCATAACTGGGTACAGACATTTTTCGAAAAAAAGATGGTGGATTAAACCTGACTTTACAGCTATCTAAACCTAGGTTTTATATGCCAAACGTGTTTAGGTCCATGTTATTGACAAAATTGGATGAGCAACCCAAACAGATATATTATGTTACTATGACAATAGTTCCAGAACAGCAAACACAACTGTATAAACATACATTACATTACTGTATCATCTGATTTTCATATCAGACGGAGTTCCTGCAGACACTTGTCAAAAACAAGAAGACCAAAGAAGCCAGATCATTTAATTTCACATTCAGATATATTGATGATGTTCTTTCCATTAACAATCCAAACTTTTCTGATTGGGTTCTATTAATATATCCTCCAGAACTGGAAATTAAAAAAACAACAGACACGACTTCCTCTGCATCATTTTAAGACTTATATATAGATATAAGAAGACGTGGTATGAGTGCCAATGAGTCAACTCTCCATCCAAGTCACAATTTGTAAAAGTTAACCATTACAGGTCAAAGTACGGCCTTCAACACGGATCCTTAGCTCACACCGAACAGCAAGCTATAAAGGGCCCCAAAAATGACTAGTGTATAACCATTCAACCAGGTAAACGAACGGTCTAATCTATATAACAAACGAACAAATTAGAAACACTTATGAGCCACATCAACAAACAACAACCACTGAACATCAGGTTCCTGACTTATGACAGGTGCAAACAAATGCAGCGAATTTGACATCAGCTGTCATCTCAGTACCAGAATCTATGACAAACGAGACGATTTTAATTTTGAAATTATCAATTTCACCCACCTTAGTAGAAATATCCCAAATTCACCTGCATATGGGGTATACATTTCCCAACTCATTCGGTATTCAAGAGCTTGCAGCTGCAACTCAGACTTTTTAAAAAAGAAAGTTGATGCACCAGGGTTATATCAAAGAACGTCTCATCCTTTTTCTAAAAAAGTTCATCGGAAGATACCAAGACCTTGTTAATAAATATTCCGTATCAACTTCACTTATAATACACGATGGTCTTGAAGTATAGATTCTTGGCACTGACGTTGTTTATCATGTTGATTACGTGTTATAGTGTTCTTTCATATGTCTGTGTAAATTATTACTTTTACTGTTTAGTCTATTTTAGGTGATGTCCATTATGATACTTATACATCCCGTCATTGTATTATTGTGCTATGGTAAATTTTAGTGTTCTAGTCTTTTGTTTTGTTTTTACTTATTATGTCTGTTTGGTTTGTTCACACATTGTTGTCAATATAATCGAACTTTAAATGATTGTCATACAAGTGAGATGTTTAGCTAGCTATAAAATCAGGTTTAATTCACAATGTTCTACATAAGAAAATGTCTGTACCAAGTCAGGAATAAGACAGTAGTTATCCTATCGTTTGATGTATTTGAGCTTTTGATTTTGCCATTTGACTATGGACTTCCCGTTTTGAATTTTTCCTCGAAGTTCGGTATTTCTGTTTATTTTACTTTTTACAGACAAACAACACAACTGACTAAAAGAATCAGACAAACTTGCAAATAAATCTAACAAATACACAAATAAAATGTTTTTGAAGTTGATAGTATTTGACAAAGACAACCTTGTATATGAATTGTTCGAACTCGATATGTGTACATTCTTTGGGAGAGTGCTTCACATTTTTGATGAGTTCCATAGTGTAACACAATACAAGTCATGGTACAAACTTTTAACATCAAATATAAGAATGACGGTTGCAGATAATTTAATTGTTTGGACATTCCGACAAAACCGTGCAATCAAGTCTATGATATTAAATCAGACAGTATATGTTCAAGAAGGCCAGCATGGTATACATCTTCCGCATCTGCAATGCATGTTTATACAGACTGTCAAAATGTTTTTTTTTCGTGTATAACAAATTTGTAGATGCCCTGATTATGCCAATGAATACAATAGGTTGGTCCGGTAATAATTGCCCTCGCGGATTGGAGAAACTTGGACTGCCTTTTGAAAAGAGGGTATCATCATTTCTATGTTGCAATTAATGTCTTTGGTGTGGTCATAATTATCAATTAACTAACTGCAGAACTTTGAACCTTTGTAAATTTATTTTGATCATTGTCATTTTATTTATTGAAGTTAATTTCTTCTGTTAAAGAGAGGCTAGGGATAGCAAAGGGACATTGAAACTCATTAGTCGAACTATTAACTATTCTAGCATCGGACTCGAACTTCTTTTGAACTGAGTTTTACTGTGCGTATTGCTCTGTGTTTGTTAGTTACACATATGCTAGAGGTATAGGAAGGGTGGATTTCTGGACAATGGAAGTGAAATTTAGTTAAACTTGATATACAACCAAAACGAGAAATTGTCGTTGCAATAAGTATAACAGATATACGGGCAAACAGTCAGTATACAGATACGATAATTCCTGTTTTTTGAAACGACCTCTTTCATTTTTCACTCCTTTAACTGTCGTGCTTTGACTTTAGACTTTCTACATGCCATTTTGTTTTTCTTTGTTGACTTAGTTGTTTGTTTTTATAGTGATTAAGATTATAACACAATGATGACTGCTGTTCCTACTTTTTTGACATTTTTAACTATCATGTATATATATCTCTCCACAAGAGACCAAAATGACACAGAAATTACCAACTATAGGTCACTGTACGGTCTTCAAAAATGAGCAAAGTCCATACCGCATAGTCAGGTATAAAAGACCCCGAAATGACAAATGTAAAACAATTCAAACGAGAAAACTAATGGTCTAATTTATGTACAAAATAATGAACGAAAAACAAATACGTTATACAGCAACAAACGACAACAACTGAATTACATGCTCGTGACTAGGGATAGGCACCCATACTGAATGTGGAGGGGGCAAACTCGTTTAAAGGGCGCCAACCCTCCCCTGAACCTGTGACAGTGGTGTATCAGTACAACATAAGAAGAAACTATAAAAATCAGTTAAAAAAGGCTTTACTCTTTAGATGGATACAAATAAAATACATCTTACAAAAACATAGAGAGGACGTGGACGGGTACTTATACATCCCCACAAAAAAAAAAGACACTGAATACAAATCTGAGAGTACTCGCAGTTACTGACAGCTAGTTCAAAGCCAATAACACCTAATAAAAAAAATCCCGCATCTGTTTGTTTTGCTCACATATTGTTGTCAATATAATGGAATTAAATAAGACTGTCATACAATTGAGTAGATTAGCTAGTAATAAAAACAGGTTTAATCCACCATTTTCTACATAAGAAAATGCCTGCAACAAGTCAGGAATATGACAGTTGTTTTCAAGTCGTTAGATGTGTATGAGCTTTTGATTGTGCATTTGATAAAGGATTTTCCATTTTGAATTTTCCTTGGAGTTCAGTATATTTGTTACTTTATTTCCTCGAAGAAGCACGTTGTCTAAAAAAATGAAATAAAATAATTATGACCCTTCGAACTTTTTGTAATACTCAGTTAAACAATACAACGGAGTTTTAGTTAAAATTCATATACAACTAAAACAAGAAAATATCATTGTAATAAGTATTACAGACATACGGACGAACCTTTTTTCAAGCCGATATTCATACACGATAATTACTATTTTTGAGACGACCTCTTACATTTTACGATCTTTGACCTGTCGGTGTCGTTGTAAACTGTACATGTAGGTGTGGACAGTTGTTGAAAAGGTATAATACAGACTATAAGAACATGTAAATTGAGACGGTGATTGTTAACTGATAGTTAATACTAGCATAAGTAAGCTGATTGATAAGTTATTAAACAATAATTTGTAAATAAGAACAAAATGCAAAAAAATTACCCGAGATTACCTAATGTCATCATGTCTGTTTAGTTGAATTGATTCTTAAACAATAATTAAATGTGTTTTGTATGAAAACATTTAATGATATTTTAATCGATGATAAACTGCAGAAAAGTATTGAACTGATATGTTAACACAAAGCAGGAAATAGTTTTATCTCAACAGATATGATTTTATAGTCCATATAATGGAGGACAGCGAACTTGAGGTATTGTCTATTTGTATATGTAGTAAACGTTTCGTTCATGGTGTTTATAAGTATTTATAAATATTTTTTTAGCCTCGAATCGGAGAGTAGATAAAATATATATTTGAATATCACGTGTTTATGCATTCTAAATAAAAAAAAAAGATAAATATTAGTCTACAGTGCTACTAATACAGACTACCTTTCTTTCACAGGTAACACCTGTCTCATATTACATGTACATGTATGTTACTGTAAGAAAGATCAATGTGCTATCGGATTGTACATAAAGTGCATAGATATTATATGATTCGCACGTCAGGTGATGTACGGATAGCAGAAGACTCTTACCCTGTCGACACACATGTACAAGTCTTGATCCGCCTTTTCAGTTCATTCGATCCCCCAGTATTTTTTGTTACCTATATTTGTATCTTTTTAATCGATTTATAAGATCTGAACACCGATCAACTACTGACGAATAAATTTACAGATATTTGATAAAATGTTTCAACATAAAAGACAAGTAACTATAATTTTAGGCGTTGAATACTTTCACTGACCATTGAGTATTTTATTTGTATTCAACGTAGGGTTCGTTTGATCATAGTTCTTCATTGGTCAAAATTAAATTATGACTTTATTATTGCCGTCATATTGCAAAATACACATTTTTCCAGATGATTGAGAGAGGAAGAAAACTTATGCCTACGTATCGTCTGAAAAACTTTACGGAAACAGATTCCGCTACCGAATCTCGTACAAAGCCATATTTCTCCGCTTTCGACCCTTCAAATTTAAATATTAAAACAATCGTCAAGCCTCACGATTAAGGTTAACGAATTAAATGTCTCGAGTAGAGAAATATCGTATCACTTTCGATGCAATGGCAGTATATATATTTTATCCGTCCAAGCAAAATGTTTTAGAAGATATGTGATCCCTTTTGTATTTAAAGTGTTCTATTAATTAATATTTGTGCATTTTGTAAACAATCTAATTGTTTTGAATAGAAATGTGATCTATTTTGTGCCCTTACATTTTAGTAATTCTATTTTGATAGAAAAAAAATTTTTCTGGTGAGACATAGGCAACATGTGCTGGCAACAACTTTAGGCAGTACATGTTATCAATCTTTAACACTGGCAAATGTTAGTGAATACTTAATACTTGTCATTTGTCCCGTACCCAAGAAGCCGGTGCGTTGATACTAATATGATTTAAATATTTTTGTTCGTAAGTTTTACAAAACAATGCAATACATTTTATTATATTTGACTAAAGGTAACGTTTCATGTACGTCTACCTCTTGCAAAACTGGCATTGGATGGTTTCTGCCTTAATAATTTTTCCATCGCAAATACAATATAGAAACCCACATAAATTGTACACACCTTTTGTAGTATGTACAAAATATGTCCCTGTAAGAAGAAGCATACGTTTCTTTGGAAACTTCTTTAAACCCTTGAACACATTATCATTTTATTGACTCTCAATAAAATCTACTTCATTTAGTTACGTATGCTACCTCATAACTTTAATATTAATGATTACACCTCGTATTGACAGATAAAGGAACGCGGGTTGTTGATTTCTGTCCATAAATCATCTGAGTGTTATATAGTTAAATGACAACACAGTCCGGATTTAAATGATCATATGAGTGTTTTATAGGGAAGCGAAACGAATCAATTCTACGACTAACGGTAATAAAACTTTCGAGTACGATTATCGCACTCTAACTTAAACATGTTAAAGTCAACTTACCAAAATATAAAATTTTGGGTTTTTGACACAAATTTGCACTCCGACTATTGAGTAAAGTTTTATGACCGAAAGACCAGGTTATGATGATCATTCACCACACTTGAGTCTTCAAACTAAAAACCGGTTATCGTGCAAACACATTTTGATGGAAATTTAAGAGTTTTGATTTTGAACCCTATACTCATCGCAATAATTTGAACTGAAAATTCGATGCGAGACCTATAGCCAAATGTCTGAGAGATATGAACTTAAAAGCATTTTTGTATTTTACTTGAAAAAAAAATTAACAAAGGGCCGAGGTTTTGAATACGATATAGCACGTTTCTATTGACACTAGAAAGTTTTACGTACAACCAGATATTCTATAAAGTAAAGTTCGCGGCTAATATATTGCATATCAACCCAATATGCAACTAAAGAGGGACCATTGACGTTTAAATCTTTTGGATTTCTAAATGTTATACAGTTGACATTCGCGTATATCTGTGGATATACGTAATTTTGATAACCATGGGAGAATTTCCCCTCATAATATTTTACTTTAATAGTTTAAGTTTATCCACTTTCTAGATTATCGGTTGACATATTGTTTAGACACTCATCATTTGTTAAGGAGCGTATATTTAATATAGGTTCGTTAAATGGCTTGCGTCGTTCGGCTATCTTGCATAAATGTATTCATGTATTCTTTTCGTCGACTCTATTTATCTTTTTTTTATAATATCGATGATTTTACCAATTGTGCGACCTTCAAATATTTGAAAGTTAACATTTTCGAGTACTCTTCTGTACCGCAAAATTGAGCATTGTGTTTGAGAATTCAGCAAAATACTAACAGTTCACGTAATCATGTTTATATAGATAAAAAGGTTGCAGGAGCTGTTCAGAGGACGATTTACGTTTGAAGAAGCACATTCACTAATTAATCATCACCATGGAGACTGCCAGGCAGCTGCTAATTTTGTTTTTGATGGTAAATACTAATCTGTCAGTCTTTTTATATTACAATTAATATCTAAGACTTACATGAGTTTTTTTTAATAATTTCATTGGTTTTAAACCGTTGAACGAATTACGTATGGAGCGCTTCCACTTATAATATGCACACGATCACCGTTTTTCCAACACTAATCGAGAAACATTGAATTCATATAAAAATATTTTTATTTTCTGCTATAACCGTGAGATTATAATTCCAAATAAAACCATTCGTTTATTTTCCAATGCATTGTTGTAAGTTTGTCATGTGGAGCACGCGCGTGCAGTCATGAATGTTAAATTTCATTGAGAAATAGACTTTAAACTCTTGAATGCCTTACACATGTTACAGTTGTTGTCTGTTAATCAAAATTACTAATTCATGTAAAGTAATATTGTATTGCATTAGACATGTTTAATCATAAAATAGTACAGAATCAGCAATCTACTGTTACTTGAAATATAAATTCGTCTTTTTTTTTAACTGTCAATTTTACAACATACAAAGGAAAACGCACACATGAGTGAGAGAGGTGATTCGGAGATGTTGGTGAACGCTCACAAATATGTTTGACCGCACAACATGCTTTTTGTACCTTCGAAAGACAGGAACTGGTACATGTTACTAAGTGTGTTTCGTTGGTTGCTGTATGCTATTTTATTTTTATCGTTTATTCTTTAAGCAGAAATCAGGCCGTTGGTTTCTCGTTTGTGTTGCTTCAAATTTCGTCATGCCGGGGCCTTTTATACATAACTGACTATACGGTATGGGTCTAGCTCGTCGTTGAATTTTGGACAGTGAACGATAATTGAAAACATCCACGTTATTTGGTAACTGATGAGTAGTTGTCTAAATGGCAATCTTGTCACATCTCCTGACATTTCTCATTTATTGCTAGCTATATATCATTGAACAAGTATTGCATGGTTATTCAAGTCAACAAGTCAGTAACATAAGCTGATGAGGTAAAGCTCTAAAAGGTGATGATAGTCGATACATTATTATTTTTTCCTAACACATGATGCCATGTTTGGTAGTGCTAACGTAATGAGAGCTTAGCACCTGATCGAAAGAGGAAATCGTGTTTAACTACCCTATATCTACTGCCCAATCGAATCATCAAACAATTTTATGAACAAAATGTTTGTTTAAAAAACAATTTCATTATTACATTTTTATTTCTTGTTGCAGTAACGTTTTTCTTATGCGTAATGTTTTGAATATTCTCCTGTCATAAGACTTGTATTTCAGAGGAGCCTGAGACAGTCAGAGATGTTATTGGGACAGAAAACCAAACGGTACGTTTAGCTGAATATATATTTGAAAGTATTTAATTATATGTGTTAATGGAAAGTGTTATGATAATTCTTTTTTGAATTTCAATTAATGAGAACAAAAATTATATTTTAGAAAGTTTTATATTATTATATAAAGTGACATTTCGATTAAAAATATGGTGAATGATATATGAACTAAGGCTATTTTCTCTTTTTTGACAGATTTTGACTCATATCTAAAAAATTATGCTAATCTGTCATAAATCAAAAAGGACTAGTTTTGGCATTTTTTGGAGATTGCACGAAATTGACAAAGTTTGAAGCCATACAGTAAACATGTAAGACACAATTTTAAAAAACATCATATATACTAATAAATGACAGTCTAATAACGGAAAAAGTTTCTTATAGTTTTTTAAACAAGCTTTATGTTATTGAAATACAACAGTTTTTCTTAAATATATTAATATTTTATTGCAGTGGCAAGTTATAAAAAATAATCAAATATGGAAAGACTTAATACGACAAGGAACTATTCCAAAACAAGAGAGACAGTTTGCATGCATTACGTGTGACAATGTCTGGTGGAGAAAAGTTCCTAACCGCAAGCTGGTAAAGTTTTATTTCATTCGAGGTTTTAGAAAAATAAAGGACGTTACTTAATATGCTCTGAGAGTATATTGTCATTATTTAACGGCCGTGTTATGTTTGACTTCAAGTAGTGACAAATATTGAACAATCTCGTTTGACTTCTGAAAGAAACAGAACATCGTATTTTATTGTTGTTTGCGTTTAGAGTGGTATTCTGTGAACAGGCAAGTGTTAGCTGATTCCCCTTCTATTTGTTCGAGCTTCTCCAGTTTTACTAGTTTAATCGTTTAATAGGGGTGACCTGTATATCAGGTTTAACTTATATAACACATACAAAAATTAAAACAAACAAAATAACAAACAACTCTTGTTATGAACAAAACATGTTATACTAGACTACAAAATAAACAAATAATGCAGGTATCAATACTTAAACAGGTATCGAGGTGTGTGCGATGTTACATACGATACGAAGCAGTACCGACAGAATACGAATGGGGAAGAGCGGAATTTCATTGTCAACTTTGTGGAAATGTCTTCAGGTATGTATAGTATTCAACAAGACGAATAACAAAGTGTTAATAAATTTCAGATATATACAACATGTAGAAGTATATTGTATATCAACTAAGCATAATTCAAAAAGCAAAGCAGATATATTTCACAGTCAAATGTAACAGCCTATTTATTCACCTTTCGTAGAGTTGCTTTTCTTACTTTATCAAAATCAAACGGTTTACTCAAAAACGGAAATATTGAAAAGAACTGCACATATGCTTGCTTTTTTCAACGCATTTGATTATAGTTTGGAATTCGTTACCTTTGACCCTATCGATGCTAATCTATTATAACAGTTTTGGTGTTATAGCTGATCTGTTCTCTGATAGGAAGAAAATGTCATTGTCAATATTCGAGAATACGTTTGTTAATATTTTGTCATGTACAGCAAGTGATAGTGTTTAATATATATATATTATCTTTGATTAATACTATTTTATAACAATTGTACAATTAAATGTATTCTTCATACTTCATTACTACAATAGAAAATATTTACTAGTAGAACAGTACGAATTTCAAAAGAAATTAGTCTAGAACTCATCAATCCATGATGTTTTACACTAGTAATTTTTGGGGCCATTTATAGCTTGCTGTTCGGTGTGAGCCAATGCTCCGTGTTGAAGGCCGTACTGTGACCTATAATGGTTTACTTTTATAAATTGTGACTTGGATGGAGAGTTGTCTCATTGGCACTCATACCACATCTTCTTATATCTATGTATTTTTTTTTTGAGTTTGAGAGAACCTAAACAAATCAAACCACGCATACAAAATATACACACGGTACATAAAGTAGATTTACGGATAGAAAATCTTACATTTAAAGATTAAACATAATGAAGGTATTGAACAAAAGTAAAATAACTAAAATACCGAACTCCAAGGAAAATTCAAGTCGGAAAGTACCTTATCAAATGGCAAAATCAAAAGCTCAAACACATCAAACGAATGGAAACCAACTGTCAATATCCTGACTTGGTACAGGCATTTCCTTATGTAGAAAATGGTGGATTAACCCCGGTTGTATAGCTAGCTAAACCTCTCACTTGTATGACAGTCGCATATAATTCCATTATATTGACAATACTGTCTAACAAAACAAACAGACATACTAGGGAAAATGTCAAACATTGGGGGGTACAGCAGTCAATATTGTCTTATGATCTTAATCACCATAAAAACACACAAATATGTCGACAAAGAAAAAGAAAATGGCACATAGACACTCTATAGGAAAAGACAAAGCACATACTAAAAAATGAAAGACAAGAATACAAAAAATAAATGACCAAAAAATGTTCATTATACCCAATACGAAATTAATTGCAGGTTTTAAGTTAGTCGTTCATCAATCATTTATCCTTATTAATACTTACACATGTTAATCTTGGTGGTATACCTTGTTTATAAATCTGCAATTGAAGCATAGCATGCTTATGATTTTGTTATAAAGATTTATCCATCATTTCAAATAAAAATCGATATATTTATATTTATGGGTACAAAATGTTATACTTTCAATAAAGAGTGTGAAATATATGTTTATATTCTTTCGTCCAAAGGTAATACAGCTTATAGGTATCAAGTGCAATGAATATTATATTAAATATAGTAAGCATCACATAGTACAATATAGTTATTCATGTTTACAATTGAAAACCAATCTGGGAGCAAGGTATTAGATAATACAATTTAATACAATCTGGGATTATATAGCCTTTTATAGCCGACTATACGGTATGGGTTTTTCGCATTGTTGAAGGCCGTACGGTTGCCTATAATTGCTTATATCCACTATATTTGAAGTTTGATGGAAAGTTGTTTAATTGGCAATCATACCTTATCTCCTTATTTTTAAAGAGGAGCATGATATACACATTCAACAATTTTTGTCGGCATACATACACATTTCCAATATTAATAAGTTTTTTTTTATATATAACGAACCGATAAAAATTTCATAAGTTTAAATCCCGACGGATTTCTCCAGTTATATAGTTCCATAAAATTCATTCGAATATCTTTATGTATAATGCTTTCGACAATGAAATGATGTTCATCTTCAATAGAATATTACATATTTTAGCGTTTCCGTAGATATTTAAAAACCAGTTTCAATATATAGATTATTTTCTCGCTGAGTTGAAGACCCATTGGTGGCCTGTTTTATGATCTTTGGTCGGATTGTTTTCTCTTTGAATCATTCACCATTTCCATTCTCAATTTTATTTGCATGTAAAGGATCCTTTCCTAAAAATGGTTCATATCTAAAATTAACAGGTATACTTAGATAAAACGGTAAACCATGACTGTCATACAATTATATTTTTGTAAAACTGACCTTAAAAGAAACCCCTAGAAATGACATTGTATTGGTTATAAATCTATCAGTTACACGCTGTTTGAATCCAGCTATAAGCCATTTTCATTTAAAAAAAATGTTTGTCAACCATACATTACTTAAGCCATAATAACATAATAAATCTCTTGTTTTACACGACCAAATCAATTTATTTTTACTTTTAACATATCTAGCCGCCAGCACTTTCTTGAATATAATTGTTATTTGTTAACAATTTACACCAACTTCATCAATTTACAATACACCCATACATGCAATGGAGCTCTACATATTTCAAAATACATCATGTAATCTGTAGTACTATTTTCATTTTGAAAATTCACTTTAAAAATAAAAATGAAGAGTCTAAATGTAACAATCTCAGAAAAATTTCCTTCATTTTTAACACGTGATTTAAAGTTTGAATGCATTGATATTATTAGATTAAAGGGGCACTAGCTGTCAAATCCATGTTCACCGATTTTGCTCAAATTCTCATATTTGATTTATAACATACTAAAACGTATATCCAAATTACAATAAGTCTGAAATAAGCAGTTAACAATGCATGTACACGATAATATATATTAGAATTTCGTGTGTATTTTGGTTTAGACGCCATCTAATTAACTATCAAGATGACCTCCGAATACTGCCGATGGTCACATAACACGATATAAACATAAACATAAATATAAATAGCCTACCGACCTCTTGCATTTGGATTTTTATAGGTCTGTTTGATTTCATTTTATAGGTAAAAAAATAAGTTGATTAACGTTTTTACCTGTATCAGAATGATTTTTTTGTCAGTCGAATCAATCAACGAAATGATTCACCTTTGTTTCACTTTCAATGTTGACATTCTTTTCCTTCTAATGGCTGAACACGACTTATGCATGCGTAAACAATCTCTATCTAATGGGTTAAATTGAAGGTCACATGAATACGGATATAATTGGGTCGCATTATTCACTTGCAAGTTAATAATTCATCACCAATATTTCTTTGCTAATTTTGACAAAATTGAACCAAATTGTCTGCTAAAAACGAATTATTATTTCATTATATTTCACTTTTATTAATGATTGATCCAAACGAAATCATATTCTAATTTTTTCATATTTCGTAGCTAGTGCCCCTTTAAACAGTTTTCAGTTATATAAAAATAAGAAGATGTGGTAAGATTGCCAATGAGACAACTCTCCACCAGAGACCAAATGACATAGAAGCTAATAACTATAAGTCACCGTACGGTCTTCAACAATGAACAAAACCCATACCCCATAGTCAGCTATAAAAGGCCCTGAAAAAACAAATGTAAAATAATTCAAAAGAGAATACTAACTGCCTGAATTATGTACAAAACAATGAATGAACACAAATATGATATATAGCAACAATCGACAACATTGAATTACTGGTTCATGCATACCACATTTAACTAATTTGATCCATAACTTAGCATGCATAACATTTTAAAACGCAATTTTTATAATCAATTAACCCACAATTTAAAATATAAAAGGTAGTCATACTGGCATGCTTTCAATACTATGTTTGTTAACTATTTAGTCCATTCCTATTCTATTTTATCTAAGTTCAGTTTCAGTCTATTCTCCTCGGAGTGATTACTGTTAAACTTCATTAAGGCATGCTAGTAGTTCTTATACAGTATCTTACAATTGATCGTTATCCATAGTTTGTCTTTTTTAAAGTTCTGATTTTTTCCGTGTAATTATCACAAAGTATCGTTTGTTCTACTTCTTTGTGTGTATTGTTTTTGAAAAATATCAGTCAAAATACATTTATTTTATTCACAGTGTTATTAATAGAATTGTCATTTTCTGTAATACTTTGGTATAGTTCTTCCAACTTATGTTCTTAATATATTAAATCTTCAGTCACTTTATCCCTGAACTCTTCGTTCCATTGTAACGTATCATACTTTAATAGGGAGTCTCGAAATATATATAGCTAATTTCATTACCTGTCAAAAGGTGTGATATAGATTATATCCCTTCGGCGTCCGTCTGTTTCATGCACCGAAAGGATTTGCGTCTCCAATTGTAAAATTATGCTTGTATAGTTATCATTGACATTTCTTCCCTGTTTTATATCCGTTTCTGTGCCATTGTTATGTTTTACATTGCATATATTTTATGTTATCTTAATTTCACAGGCACTATGGTGTCTGAGAAAAAATACTCCACATACCTTTTCAGGTTAATGGTTTAGTTTGTTTTTGTTGCAGTTCAGTGTTTCTGTTGTTCCGTTGTTTTTCTCTTATAGCTGATGTGTTTTCCTCGATTTTAGTTTGTTTTTGCTTAATCAATTTGTGACTATTTAACAGCGGCATACTACTGTTGCCTTTATTTCTATGTATATGTATAAGAGACAAGTGTGTGTGCTCAGTTTTTAGAATTGTCAGACTTTTGACGTGAAATTTAGTGCATTAAGATATGACCAACAACATTTTGCTGCAGTCTTAATGCGTCGAATATCTTTTTTGAATAAAGTATAGCTTCGAATATCTTATCTAAATATACAACTTGCTTCGAATATGTATTTTCCTGTGTATTTATGATTTATTCTTTTGAATGATATTGTAAAATATAAATTCCGAGCTTAATAGAACAGACAGGGGAAAAGTTGTTATGAATGTATGTAACGAACAATACTTTAGAGCATAGGAGAAACTTATAAATATATTCAGTTATAAACTATTACAGAGGATTTGGACAAATGGGAGTCGCTTCCAGTCCTTGTTACAGATGTAGCACGGTATGTTCGCCGAACTCAATTCTGCCAAGACGGAGGTTAGAAGGAAGAAGATCCAGAAATGTGCATTCATGTCTCTGTCGGAACTGCTTCAATCGTGCAGGTTTGTTGATTGCCAACAATATCATTACAGCGGCCCAAATGAAGTGCATTGACGTCATAAGTTACTTAAGAAACCCTTTTTAGTTGCTACGATTGATATCTTCACTAGATATTATAGACTTAACTTTTAATACATTGTGACATGGATGGAGAGTTGTCTCATGGCACTCATACCACATCTTCTTATTTATCATGATATTCATTTCAGTGCGCATGACACTAGTTGTAACGATTGATATCTGCCGCATGTAATAGAGACGTATGATTATTATTTCAGTGCGCATGACACTAGTTGGTTGATTGAATAACCTTTATGAGGTATTATCAGACAGACATTCTGGAAATTTGAATACGTTAAAAAAATCAAATGTTCTGATAGAAATATCTAATATTTACTGTGTTTTAGCGTTCTCAAAGCCTGATTAAAGGGATTAAAGGCCTGATTAACAACTTGTGTGACAAAACTAAATGTAAATATCAGTGTCAACTGTTTCCGGAGATGCATTCTGTAATTAATAAACTAATTTCCATCAATAAACAATTGTTTACATTACTCTTTAAATACAGCACTACCATGTTTTTAACAAAGTAATCAATAGGTGAAGGTATAACATTTTTGTCGTCGTTACATGTCCTGTGATTAGTAAAACAACTGATTGATTGTTCTTTGCTTAACGTAACTATTCATGCATAACCATTTAACCATTCGGTAGGCAGTCTCTGCGGTATGGATTGACATATAATTAAGAGAGTGCAATCTAGAAATAAAGTATTTTAGATACGATGATTAATGTTTGTCTTGTACTTGATAATAGCGAGGCGAAATTTATCAAAGAGACATTCAAACTCATAAGTAACCTATTAATCAATAAAAGAGTTGTTGCAAGATATTATTAAAATGAACGAGAAAGAAAGAGAGAGAATAGTTCGTTTTCCCTTAACACGAGGCTACAGATTTAACATCCCCATTCTAACCGGACATGGCCATGATTACCACACCCCGCATACCCAAACGAATACGTTCTTTAACCCTAAATTAACATATAGATTGGAGAAGTCCAGGTGACAAGAATTCTATATCCCGATCAACCCTTTTATTAAAAATGATTAATAACCGATAACGCAAATATGTATTATAGCAATGTCCGTTTTCTTAATAAGATTCATGTTCGATGAAAGAAATAGTAAATTGTCAGTTGAAATGAATTCAGAGCGAAACTAGTTCAACCACTTATACATCCATATCAAGTCGTTCGTTTACTGTTATAAACTAAATAATGACCCACCGATACACCACTTGATACGCATTTTTAATAATGTAAATATGACTACTTTAATGTTGTTTTAGTTTAACAAATTTGTTTTATGAATCAAGTCTGATTTCAAAGCTGTTTATTCTCAGTTTGGTCTCTACTTCATTTTCAATTGATACGTATTTTAATTCCTAATTTTAGATGGACCTATTGTTGAAGAAACCTGCGTCCATCCACGTTCATTACACCGGCGTGTAGTTTATGCTAGCCAACAACACCTTAGCACCGGTTCTACAGTTGATACTTTCTTAACACAAAATGACTTAGCGTCCCAGGTATCCGATTTCGAACCAACATTATCAGATATTGACGAATAATGCGAAATGGAAAAATGATGTCTACCCAAAGCCAATAAATTTACATCTCGTTATGTTCCTACAGTTAATTTTTTATACCTTAAAACAGAAAAAAATATTACTTAAACATTAGATGAATCTTATACCAATTGACGTGTTTTTGGTTATAATATACTCTGAATAGGGACTAAAGTATTGCTATCTCCAAACAAGACCCCGGCCCTGAAAAAAAAATGAAATAAAATAAAACTAAACAGAAACAACAATACACACAACTTATGGTCCTATATGTACATCTTCTCGATACGTATAGTTTGGCATTGCGCAAAGTCATGTTTGAAGCATACTGTTTACGACGTTTTAAAATTAAATATATATTAGATAAACAGTAAAATAACAAAAATACCGAACTCCAATGGATATTTAAAACGGAAAGTCCTTTATAAAATGGCAAAATCAAAAGCACAAACACATCAAACACATGGAAAACAGCTGCCATATTCCTGACTTGGTACAGGGATTTCCTTATGTAGAAAAAAGTAGATTAAACCTGGTTGTATATATATCTAGCTTAACCTCCCACTTGTATGACTGTTTCATAGAATTCCATTAGATTAACAAAAATGTGTGTTGGATATGTACTGATTTGATGCCTTCTTATTTTAGTCAAGGAATATATAGTTTATCTGTTATTTGAAATAGATTTTGAACTAGCTTTCAGTTACTGCGAATACTCATAAATCAGTACTTTGTGTAAATTTTGGTTTTCTTTGTGCTTTGTGCTAGTTCGATGAGTCAAACATTTTCCACTTTCTTTTACGCTTTGTTTTTATGGTTTGCTGTTTTATTTATTTTTTCACGGTAAGAGGAGGGTTGTGCGCTTACAAGTAGGTTTTACATATTCTATTGTGCCTGTCCCAATTCTCGAACCTGTAATTCAGTGATTGTCGTTCATTGTTGTCTGTAATATTTGTTTTTGTTTATTGTTTTGTTATAAATCAGGCTATTTGATTTATTTTGCTTTGATTGTTTCACATTTTTGCCGTACGCACTAACCCAGCACATATGTTTCAGGAACTCCATTCGATAATGTTAATGGTAAAATAATGAAGCCACTATGAGCTTTCCTGTAAGAAATGTTGACAAAATTACTATGCGCATGAACGATTTTTGAAAAAGGCATTTTCATTGATGAATCACAAATTGAATCTAGTAAAATCGAAAAAGGAGAATTAACAACATCAGTTTTAGGGCTAAGGACACAGCATGATGAAGTGACCAAAGATGTTGGTCAGCTGCAGAGGGACCTATTGAGCTTCATTTAAACTTACAAACAAGAATGAGAAAATGTGTGATGTTTACATCAATTCGTTCTTAATCAAGAATCTAAAGACACGGAGGCCTCAACTTTAAGAATTGTTGCAATGGAGATGAGGTGGACCCCCAATAGAGTTTTGTAGTGTACATAGTTTTGGAACAGATTCGGTTGTTAAGAACGGAGTGGTATAACTCATTTTAAAGCAATGCTAATTGTTAGTCGCTTTAAAACGTCATGAACAAGGAAGCTGTGTGTTCTGTTTTGGTGTCAAGATACAATACCCCCCAAAAAAGGCGAACCCCGCCAATCATTATGACCATTCTTGAATACCGCAAAGTAAAAAAAAGCGTAAAAGCAATTTCAAAAACACAAACTGTTAATAGATGGTACCGAATGCATTTGGCCGATGGAGAGATGAATAGAAAACTTGAAGACGGCTGTATTTGCTAAGGAGTGCGCCCAAGAAAAAACATTGAACATGCGACTCGAGCTCAAAAATAGCCACACATCAGTGTATCGGTAAGGATCACATGACTTTTTTTTTATCAAATCTACGGGAATAGACTTTTATTATTTAAAGTAACAGCAGCAGTAAAAAAATCATCATATATACCAGCATTCAAATTTGTAGGCCAGACGCGTTTTTCGTCTATGAAAGACACACTAGTGACGCTCTAATAAAAAAATTAAAAAGGCAAAACAAATGATGAAGTTGAAGACCATTGCGGACCCGACATTATAAACGATCTTGCATAATACAGCTTATGTAATCAATGTTTAACGTTATTTACAATTTGAAGTTATGTTTTGAATTATGTGGTCTGAAGACTAGGAATGTGTTTACCGAGTTTAAAAACATCTACAAAACCATAGCATGTTTACTAAAATAAAATAAGACGATCAAGATGACGTTAGTAATCAGGTGGGATTGCATTTGGCCTAACTGAATCACTTTTAAAAATGTTGCATCCATTAAATACGGACTGATTATCTGTACACTGTTTCAAAATTAACGGGAACACTTCTATTTTAGCATAAAAAGCTTTATTTTGAATTAATTAAATACCAACCAATAACATAGTTTATATTGTAATTGATGCTATTTTAGAAAAGAGTATCACAGTGTTGTTAAAGATACATCGTATGTTATTTTATTTAACGATTTTTATAGTCGCACTGGGAATCGTACCGATCATTAGGAAGTAAATGATTTTGATAATCGATTTCCTAATGATTTGTTTAATTATAATGACTTTTAGGTGTAGTTATTTTAGGTAATGTTCATATTCCTGGACAACGGACTTTACCTGATAATTATGTAAACTCATTTGGTAAAACAAATTATTATTTTTTTGTAAAAAAAACCCAACAAAACGGACGATTAATTTATAATAGAGTAGATAGGCTTCTATTGTTGTTGATTATGCGATAAGTTCAGCAAATATGATTTGTAAAATTACAGATTTCGAAGTTTTATGTTTTTGCAATCTTTATTTAGATATTTACGTTCAATTATTTCTTGAGTTTAATGTCGAAAAAGTCTCATCAGATACCGAATATACAATTACAAGTAAATGGAAACATGGACAAATCATAACAGTTTAAAAGTAATGGAAATATCAATGAAGTTGATGATTTATTTTCACGTTGATTAGAGAAGAGAGTAAATGTCGATGTTGTTGATCAAAACTGTATGAAAGTTATAGTAGATGATGTAACAAATATTCTTTTTAAACGTTTTGCGCTGATATCAATATATCAAAATATGAGAATAATAAGAATACTAGAAATAATAATAAGTAACTTTTTAATCGCGATAGTATTAAAAGTGTGCATCTATATAGAAAATCACTCAGATTAAATAAGCACTATGGGTCAAATATATCTAAGTAAAGATGAGAAATAGCTAGAAAAAAAAAAACATTAAAAGAAAACTATGACCAGTAGCATTCGTCTCTTTAATAGTGATATAGAAAATGATACATTGTAACACTTACAATAAAAAAAAAAACTGCTTGTTTTGACAGACATTTAACATGAAAAAGAGAGTTAAAAAAGAGGTCGACTTACAATCTCTAACCTATTTTCAATTTTTATTTTGATGAGATTTTTTGAACAATAGTATTACAAGAGACGTGGTTATCAAAGTTAACAGTATACATAAAAATATTAAATCGCCTGGTGATGATATGATAATTATTTAATACATATATTCAACTGCTGATTTATTTTGTGGTGTTGATGTGTATCTTTTCAATTTAATTTTTGATACCGTTTTTCTTTTATTTGAGGCATAGCTTATGGGAAATGTAATTCAAGTGTTCAGAAATAAAGATAATATATCAAAGCCGAGGAACTACGGGCTAATAACACTTGTATTTTGCCTTTGGAAAATATTTACTTCTATATTGAATGAAAAACTATGCGATTACTTGACCAACTTTTATTCCTTCACGTAAATCAAACAGGTTTTAAACATGGTATATCACAAATCATCATATATTTTCGTTGTACTAATTATTAGAGCTTTTGAATAAAAAAATAAAAAAAAAAAAATTACACTGTGCTCAAATGAACGAATGTTGATTTCCAACGAGCGTCCAATGTTACGCTGAGAAATTGACATTTATGCAAACAGTAGAATGATAGCTTGAACGGATTTTTTCGAATTATGCAGAATACGTACAAGAATAAAAAGTTACGTATATAATGAGAAAGTTGTTATTTCGTGCGCAATCGGTGTTCGACAGGCAGAACATCATCCTCCTGCCTTATTTTTTTATTTATCTAGTAAATGATCTCAGAATATCTTGAATGAACAAATTTAACTGGTTTGACATCTATAGGTCAGATATGGAAAATAAACCTACAGTTTACTTAAAAATAGTTGAAATGTAATGTTTATATGCTGATGACACTGATTAGCAGAAACCAATTCTGATTTACAGAATATGTTAAATGCTTTCTAAAAGTATTGTACAACATGGAAGTTAAAAGTTAGTGTTGAAAAAAATACTATTCTTTTTTTCAGGTAGTAAAATCCCACAAAATTTGATTTTTTTTTATTAACGATAATAAAATTGAAAAGTTCAAAGACTGCAAGTCACTTGGTAAAATGTTGGCAAGACGTTCATGTTCGTTTTGGATATCAAATAAATATTTATATGAACAAGGTATAAAAATATATGTACTCTGCCTATAAACAATGCAGACAAATCTATAAAACTATAAGTGTTAGTTCGATATTTTTGATAAACCAGAGTTGCCACTTCTTATAACTTAGAAATTTGGGGTTTTGAAAATTGTGATTTGTTTAAACGTATCAACTTCAGATTTTGTAAATAATGAATTCTATATTAAAAACAAAGCACTTCAAATTTTCATTGTTTATGTAGAACTTGGCAAATATCCAATATCCTTAAATGCAAAAGTTGGAATGATAAATGTCAGGGCAGATAATTAATTGATAAAGAAAGTAAAATATCTTGTCTGCTATATAGATTTGTATTCAGCAAATTCAAAATATATGGGTATCAAAAAGTGTTGAACAAAACATAACAAGACCAATGTAGACAGTCATGTTTGTCAAATATAGATGTTTCACCAAAAGGGTTATGTTATAGAATTTTTAAGACAAAAATTAAGTTTGAAAAATATTTTAATATTTTGTCAATTACCATTTGTATAATTTATGCAAATTTAGATGTGGTAGTCACCGATTTCCAGTTGAGACAGGAAAATTGTCTTTTTAAGAGACGATAGAGTGTGTCATTGCTGCGACTCAAATGGCATTGGTGACGTATAACGCTACATGCTAACACATAAAACATCGAAAGCAGATGAAAAAAAAATCTTATCTGATTATTTAAAAAAAAAAAAAAAAACACATACCATCTTTAATTAAAAGTAAATACATAAAAAATGAGTTCGATGACCCCATGATTGAAATCATACCATTTGAATTGAATTGTGTTAAGGAACATCATATCTATAGATATAAGAAGATGTGGTATGAGTGCCAATGAGACAACTCTCCATCTAAGTCAAAATTTATAAAAGTTAACCATTATAGGTCAAAGTACGGTCTTCAAGCACGAACAGCAAGCTATAAAGGGCCACAAAAATGACTAGTGTAAAACCATTCAAATGGGAAAACCAACGGTCTAATCTGTATAAAAAACGAGAAACGAGAAACATTATCTTTAACTAAAAGTAAATACATAAAAAATGATTTCGATGACCCCATGATTGAAATCATACCATTTGAAAGGAATTGTGTTAAGGAACACCATATCTATAGATATAAGAAGATGTGGTATGAGTGCCAATGAGACAACTCTCCATCTAAGTCAAAATTTATAAATGTTAACCATTATAGGTCAAAGTACGTTCTTCAAGCACGAACAGCAAGCTATAAAGGGCCACAAAAATGACTAGTGTCAAACCATTCAAAAGGGAAAACCAACGGTCTAATCTATATAAAAAACGAGAAACGAGAAACATTTATGAACCACATCAACAAACGACAACTACTGAACATCAGATTATATGTTTAGAAATCATAATGGATCAATTTTTTAAATAATAGGAAAGACGTATGTTAAACCTTATTACTATCTTGTTTTATACTTGAACAGCTATTGTCTAATTGTAAAGAAAATGATTCGAATAATTTAGGAATTCTGTTTTATATTGCGGGAAATTCTCTGTTGTTTTGATTTTATATTATTTTATACTGATGATATTATGGTGTGAATAGTTTATCTTTATTAAATACTTGTTCTTTAATTTCTGTGTCATTTGGTCTCTTGTGGAGAGTTGTCTCATTGGCAATCATACCACATCTTCTTTTGTTATATTGGTAATAGTTACAGGTTAGTTTAATATGTTATACATTCAATGGTAATCGTTCTGTACATGTACCAGTCATCATTGATTATCGATAGAAATCATGGCTGTACAAGCTTTATCAAATTCCAACAGCAACATTAATTGTTTTTAACACATAATAAAGTTTATATTACACGGATTTTTCAATATCACATATCCTATCAACCCACATTTTTCATTTTTGGTTGATACGGGTGGGACAGTAATAAAAACATATATTATAACATCTATAACTTCTATGGACAGCATATATATATACAATAAAATAAAATTGAGAATGGAAATGGGGAATGTGTCAAAGAGACAACAACTCGACCATAGAACAGACAACAGCAGAAGGTCACCAACAGGTCTTCAGTGCAGCGAGAAATTCCCGCACCCGGAGGCATCCTTCAGCTGGCCCCTAAACAAAAATATATACTAGCTCAGTGATAATGAACGCCATACTAAACTCCAAATTGTACACAAGAAACTAAAATTAAAAATAATACAAGACTAACAAAGGCTAGAGGCTCCTGACTTGGGACAGGCGCAAAAATGCGGCGGGGTTAAACATGTTTATGAGATCTCAACCCTCCCCCTATACCTCTAGCCAATGTAGAAAAGTAAACGCATAACAATACGAACATTAAAATTCAGTTCAAGAGAAGTCCGAGTCTGATGTCAGAAGATGTAACCAAAGAAAATAAACAAAATGACAATAATACATAAATAACAACAGACTACTAGCAGTTAACTGACATGCCAGCTCCAGACTTCAATTAAACTGATTGAAAGATTATGTCTTCATCATATGAATATCAGGCACAATCCTTCCCGTTAGGGGTTTAGTATCATACCATCATAACATATATGAGAAGAACATAACCCGTGTCATGCCAACAACTGGTTTTTAAATAAATGTGTTTAGTGCCGATGCAAAGACCCTATAGGTGAATCAATATTAACGCCAAAATATGCAATCTTTAATGACCTGACAAAAGTATCGTAACTATAATATACTTTTCTCTTTTTTTGGTCTTTTGGAAAATGTTGTCTGTGCTGTATTTAGACCCTTCTACCAAGAAATTTGTTTTGCATGCACACGTATAAAAATTGCGGTTTTTATCCAACGCAATCATAAGTTTGAACGTTGTTTTCAATTTAGACTTATTTATATTTTTTCGTTTGGAATTTATTATATTTGCCTTCGGGTTTATATGATCCGTTCATCTTATTTTTCGACTCTTTAAAATTCAAGAGTCTATCCTAAATTGAGGTAAATTATATGGCCTTCCAAATACCGTTTCGATTCCTAACATCACTGAAGAGACATTAATTGTCGAAATCCGGATATGGTGTACAAATTTTTTGCACCTCATGTAGCAGTATACCATCTTTTCCGCAAGTTTATTGTTTTCTGTTTGGTAATAAAGACCAAAAAAGTGAAAAGTATATTTTAACAAATCGGATTTTGACTAACAGGTCCAACTGATGTTCGTAAACCCTTCTTACTGCCATTGACAGATTGCCAAATAAATTGATCACGAGATGTAACATGGATCTTAATTATTAATTTAATACTAAACAGAAAACAATAAACTTGCGGAGAAGAAGGTATACCACAAACATGAGGTGCAAAAATTTGTACACCATATCCGGATTTCGACAATTAATGTCTTTTCAGTGATGTTAGGGATCGAAACAGTATTTGGAAGGACATATAAATTACCTCAATTTAGAATAGACTCTTGAATTTTGATCTTATTATTTATTTATTACCAAACAGAAAACAATAAACTTGCGGAAAAGATGGTATACCGCAAACATCAGGTGCGAAAATTTGTATACCATATCCGGATATATAATTCGTCTAAAATAACAGCCCAACAATGTTAGATCTGTAAATTTACGGAAGCAAATTTTTGTTCTTCCCTGGCCGGGATTCGAATTCGTGCTACTGAGATATCGTGTCACCAAATCGTCTTGCACTATGCCCGGCGCGCTAGCACAATCGACCACCTAGGCTCGACAGAAATCAAGCTTTCGGTGGCCGGGTGTTACCTTTCCTCTTCAGTTTTTTTTCTAGCGTCGTACCCACTACATGATATTTAAGGCATGAAGATGGAATATGTATATTAACGAATAATTCAATGATATCTGACTGAAGAAATCATAAAGTCAATGTTGAATAGTTTACACCGATGCAACGTTTTGTCCAAACAAATGCTAGTCCATTTTAACATTTTTCACTGAGTTATATATTGATAAAATGCATTACTGCTTCTTTTAATTAAAATATATATTCACTCATTGCTAGGTAGCCGACATTTACCACAGTGGTATTCTCGAATTTGTATACAATTAATTATTGCAGTTTGTAGAGAAGAATACAAATTCACTTTAAACCCTCTTACTTCCCGTCCCTCCTCTTTCCTCCACCAAATGTTTTTTTTTTTTTTTTTTTTGTCTTTGCATAGCTAATAGAAATAAATCCAATAAGCTTAAATATTAAATTACATTCGCTTTCATATTCTCATATTCTCATAGCATATGTTATCTATTTCTATTTGAACTGAAGACTGTATCTATGATTTGAAAGACAAAATAATACATGCAATGTATCGTATTGCGTACAGTTCAAGATATCAAAGCTAATTGTGATTGCATAATTATTTTGTTCGTTTCAGGCTACAGAAGATTTCTTGTCTATTCATTTGAAATTAACAATCTGAGTTCTGCCTGGGATATTTGAAAGTCCATTTAAATGTTAAATATTAATAATTCATGAAAACAAAAACAAATTGTTTAGTGTCCTCAAAGAACATGATTATTTCAAATTAATCAATACTTCTGATCATATATAACATTGTCCTCAATCGGAACTTCCGGTTAGATAATCCATTATATAAACTTAAACTGACGATTGTAACTGCGAATATATTGTTCATTGTCCATGTATTAATATTAGTATACTTGTGTTTGCTATATTGAGATGGAAGTTTACAAGTTTTAATAGTTTAATTACTTACTACTTGATGATTAATTGATGACTTAGAATATTGTTATGCCAGAAACTGATGAATGTTTTTCTATATAAACTATAGGATCTCAGTTTTTATTATAATACACTCTGTCGGTAAACTGTGAAACTATAACGTACATCTTTAAAAAAAATAGATAAAGTTAAATACTTTTAGATGGCTAATTTACTGTTTCAATATGTACGCTTGATATAGTTCTATAAGAAAGTGTATCAAAAAATGGAGAAAACACGCTACATTTCAAATAGAGGTGTAAGACACGAATTATCTGACCAACTTTTAGGAAGAATTCGTGAAACTAACTCTGATGCTGCAGACCATATCATAGCAACAATAAAGGATGATTCTAATTGTATGGACTTTCGTATTAATAGACACACTTCGTCTACCAACAACATCTTTGATTATTTTAATGGAGGAAAATTACATATGCCAGAAGACATATGTCCACAGAAGTTCAATGAAGAACTTGAATTTTGGGGTTTACCAGAAACTACCTTAGAATCGTGTTGCTTCACTAAGTATGTTTCGTACTTTGATAACTTAAACATTTTGAAAGTTTTAGAAGAAGGGGAATGTAAAAGAAATTTTGTGTTTGAAAAAGTAGCTGCAATGGCCAGAGGACACGGATGGAGCTCTATTCAAGCAAGAGTGTGGTCTGTAATGGAATATCCAACTTCTTCTATGTTAGCCAAGGTAAAACTGTTATCTAAAATTAGTGCTGCAGTAATTTTTATAATAATGTATATTTGATACAAGAAGATGTAGTGTGTAATTGTTTCTTGCTTGATCAACGTCCATCTGCGAGTATTTCATGCAAATTCCGGGTCAGAAAATATAACAATTAATTCAGTTAACACTACATGTATGTTCTTCAATGTACCATGTAGGGATCAGATGAAGGGCGGGAATTTTTTGTGTAACTATTTATTTTCGGGACCTCTTTGCGGTCCGCGTTTAAACTATGTCGATTCTTTAAAAAAAAATCCGGGACAGCTATTTGGATTTAACTAAAGTTGAAAGTGCCGGATGTTTATCTCAGGATAAAAACAATATTTTTATGCACTTTCTTTTGCGTGCAATAAGGTACTGTATACCAAACCACAAAGAAGGACACAACATAGAGTTGATAACTTAACAACCTCAAGCGTCAATTGAAAATCACATTGTCCCTATTATGTACTGGTTACCTAGAGGACTCCATAAAAAAAATAGAAAAAACAATTTATAAATCCAGTTAAATATCAGCGTCTAGCATGTGTACTTCAGCTAAATTGTCAGTCCATCTGATTATTGGACTTCCTATTATTAGAAACCATTTTTTCAATATTGCAAGAAAGTCTATCAAAACACAAATGTCAATTATTTTTGGAGCTTAAAAAAGTCTGGTCAAGTCCGAGAAAAAACTATATTCTATTAATCAAGTAATTAACTAAATCCTTCATATAATAATATGCAATGAGCAATATGAAGCTTGGTTCCAGATATCAAGAAGCTCTGCTCTGTAGTTGCTTAGAACATTGTGACGACTATTTCTTATAAGAGCACCAACATGAAGTACATATCTAACAGGAGGTAAATAAGGAACGGAATAAAAAAGTTTCACCCAATAAAATAACCCAAGCAGAAGCTATATTTTAGTTGCTGAAAACAATGCAACGATAGAAGTATAGAAATGTGTAAACATCTTTTATGAATTAAATTCAAGATAAATAATACTCTCAATTTGGCATTAACATTATTATTATTTCAATTGCATTATAATTAGGATCCAGAAACAAGCTGTTAAATTATATTAATCCATTTCCTAGTAAAAACAAAGCTGATACAGATCGTCACTTACTATTCAAGTGTTTGTTTTTTTTTTTTAATTTCTATTGTTGAAGAAGGAACTACAAGTGTAATCATTCACAGTGTTGTTCTTAAAGTTTGTTGTTGAATGAATAGTTATCTATATGGAAATTATACAACTTTTCCCTTTTTGATAATTCTATTGCGCAAAGAAAAGTAAAAAGGTGACGAATTACAAACGTGGCAATCGATATGATTACCAATCTGACGCATGGTACTAAAACATCGATGAACTTTGATTTGCAGTTGCTGAGAAAATGGTCACACAAATTAATCTTAGATGCACCCATGTGAAGAAAATACACATATAATGCAGCAAATAGAAAGTAGACAAGTAAATACTATGAGAATGCGTCAAACTATATAGCTTTTTATAAGTAAGTGACAAATATAAAACAAATCTCTGATGTGTAGTTGGTGAGACAATGCAACAGATAAGTGTTACGGACGGACAAACGAACGAATGACTTGAGAGAGTGTTACGAACGGACAAACGAACGAATGACTTGAGAGAGTGTTACGGACGGACAAACGAACGAATGACTTGAGAGAGTGTTACGGACTGACAAACGAACGAATGACTTGAGAGAGTGTTACGGACGGACAAACGAACGAATGACTTGAGAGAATGTTACGAACGGAGTGCACGTGTTACGGACGGACGAACGAACGAATGACTTGAGAGAGTGCTACGGACGGACAAACGAACGAATGACTTGAGAGAGTGTTACGGACGGACAAACGAATGAATGACTTGAGAGAGTGTTACGGACGGACAAACGAACGAATGACTTGAGAGAGTGTTACGGACGGATAAACGAACGCATGACTTGAGAGAGTGTTACGGACGGACAAACGAACGCATGACTTGAGAGAGTGTTACGGACGGACAAACGAACGAATGACTTGAGAGTGTTACGGACGGACAAACGAACGAATGACTTGAGAGAGTTTTACGGACGGACAAACGAACGAATGACCTGAGAGAGTGTTACGGACGGACAAACGAACGAATGACTTGAGAGAGTGTTACGGACGGACAAACGAACGAATGACTTGAGAGAGTGTTACGGACGGACAAACGAACGAATGACTTGAGAGAGTGTTACGGACGGACAAACGAACGAACGACTTGAGAGAGTGTTACACCTTTAGACTATCAAATTTAACTGGAATATTTAGAAGCATTTTGATCTTTTAAAGAGAAGACGAACTTGTTATGATACTTATAAAGTAGGCTGGTCCTCTCCTTGCAACCTACGGGTATGTCAGAGCCAAACAGATAAAGGACAGGGAACCAGTATACTTATAAAGCAGTATGTCGTTGGGTTCTTCGGAAATTGTTCGTAAATCACTTACATTGTATTAATGTTACAGTATAGAAAGAAACAATTAGTAATAAAAACTTGACAATAGATAACTATCCGTTAACCATTTACCTGTCGATTGATTTTTTTTATCTCAAAAACGAAAATAAATTGATTTGATGAAACCGTGAGATGATTGTCAATGACAACTTTCCACCAGAGACAAAATGCAAAAAAGATGTCATTGAGTAATTATTAGTACAATATACTGGGTTTTGTTAATTAGGATAATTGAATTTCAATGAAATATTTATATACTGGACAGTTTAATCTTACTGTGAAAAAAAGTACAATCTAATTATTGTGGTGATATTTGATCGGGTAATAAACCCTCTATGGTATATTAATTGTAATGGGAGGGGGTCGGTGTCGACCCCTCCTGGGATGTGTAGTGGCTAGTACTTCGTCCCTATTCAATCCTCGGGATACCTGATATCAGATTTTGGCCGAACAAAGACATAAATCAAAAGAACTCAACAATTCAATGAAATGAAAGAGAATAGTATTTCAAAAGTTAAGTTCAAAAACGAAATGTAATGAAATAGTAATAGTTCGCAAATGAAACTAAAAGGAAAAGTCTTTTAAATCAAATGAAATCAAACTTTAAGTTTAAAAAGAAAATGTAAATGTAATTATATACTTCGCGTTGTGTTGTAGAATTTAGTAAATTGTATAAAAATAATGCCAATGTAGTTGCTGAATATTAACTCAAGTGGAATGGTGACATCTTGTTAGTCCGACAACCATTATTCCGACATCCCATTGTTCCGACAGCCCATTATTCCGACATCCCATTATTCCGACAGCCAATTACTCCGACATCCCGTTATTCCGACAGCTCATTATTCATGTTATTCCGACATTCCATCTGTCTCAAGTGTATGGGTAATTTTCTACAAAAGACCATCTCTGTTCTCGATAATATTTGTGGTTGTCCGTTTAGATTCCGATTATTTTTCTGATGCGAGACATTTGTCTCAGTGCCTTAGAGTTGATATACATGCATATTGCAATGTTGAGTCCTTATCCTTGCCCCCTTTTCCTTTAAACGGATCGGGTATTTTATTTGTCTTTATATTTCGGCGTTTGTGTGTCCATTGTCATTCTGTGCTGTCCTAGTCCCCGGTTTTGTTTTTGTCTCTTGATTTACTTTCCTTTTACTAGATCTTCGGTTTCCCTCCTTTTGTATAAAGGGAGTGAGGTTTTACCACAATTAACTACATAAATAAATATTTCAAAATTGGATAACCCTACCGTCCCCATTTGGTTGTAACACTTTCAACCCCTTGTATCACTCAACTAGGTTTTATCTAATTTTGTAGCGGAAGTGTTACATTTTTCCTGAAAGTAAAAAAAAAAATAGGAGAAACAGGGTAATTTTTCGTAAACTCAGCGTATATTCTTTTATTGTAAACATGTAAACGAGCCTCTATAACCACTTAAGTCAGAACAATCACGGGTCATTATTCTTAATGCATGGCTGTATGTATCACAATGGGGTTCTTTTTCATTTTATACCCCCCAAGGGTGACTTGGGAATAGAAATATGGTCATCACAGGTCTTCTTCCGACCGGCAGTAAAACCCTTGCCAAAGTTGGGCGTCTGTTTGGCTGTGCGGGGTGTATCAAGTACGCAGCCACGTCCGGTCAGAATGGGGACGTTAAATTCGATGCCACGCTCTTTGCACGCCAAGAACCCTTGCAACACCTCTTTGAAGGGTCCATAAGTGGCCTGTTGCAAGGTGAAATTTCTATCCCTATCCAATATACCCTCATTTTCCAGTGGCAGTCTAAATTTCCCCGACCTTCATCCCGGACGCCCTCTATTACAAGATTGTTAATTTGTTCTCGTCCTGAACATGCATGAAAAATTTGCCACTGGACATTAAGCAACCAACAATCAATCAATCATTTTTATATTTTGGTGAAAAACAATCATAACAAAACAAAATCCAATTGAGGTCAATATATATACGTTGATTTTACTAGTTTTACTATTGTTTGTACTTGTGGAATATATAAATAAATAGATGTGGTATGCTTGCCAATGAGACAACTATCAATCAAATTTCAAATGAAGTGGATGTAAGCAAATATTGACAACCGTACAGCCTTCAACAATGAGAAAAAACCCATACCGTACAGTCGGCTATAAAAGGTCCCGACATGAAAAATATGAAACAATTCAATTGAGAAAACTAACGGCCTAATTTATAACAAGTTACAAAAAACAAATATGACAGACATGAACCAACGACAACCACTGAACTACAGACTCCTGACTTGGGACGGCACTTAAAGAATGAGGCGGGGTTAAGCATGTTTCATGTTTGAAGGCGCCAACCATCCCCAACCTTGGACAGTGGTGTAACAGTACAACATAAGAGCAAACTATACAAATCAGGGCTTAACTCATCAGATCGATACAAAGCAAAAAATATCTAACAAAAAGACAGACCGGATGTGGCAGGGTATTTATACATCCCTCACTACAACAACAACAAAACACAAAGTACAGATCTGAGAGTACTCGCAGTTACTGACAGCTAGTTACAATAACAACTTATAAAAAAAATCATGTATCTAAGACACTGTGTCTTTCTTGTCCCGCATGTGTCTTTGTCAAATGGTTTCCTTTCTCCTTGACAAACGCTTGGTTTATCTACCATTCATTGGTTAAGTCAAGAAAAACTATTGAGTCAAACTGATTGTGCATAACACTATAATGCATAGATTTTTTTTTTTTTAATTTTGGAGGAGACTAGCGTCAATGTCTCTTAAAATGCGTTTGATGCTGAATGTCAATTTCAAAATGCGAATATTGAAGAAAACAAATACTACTATTATTGACAATATCTGTAAAATGTACAATGTGTGTTAATGCATGACAATACGGGGCCCCAGTAGAATACCCCCTTATATATGTTACGTTAATAAAATGCATCAGTTTGCCTCACTTTTAAGCAAATTTAAGATTTTTTTTTTATAGTTGTAGGTTGTTTTAAATGAGACGCAGAGTCCCCCACCTAATTCCTAAGTTGACGGGTCAGATTTGGCCATATTGGAGCCACACAAATTTCCAATATATATTCTGTATTTTATAAAGCAAATCATATTTTGACCCCGCCTAATTTGTTGAAAATAGTTTGATGATAATCTGTATAAATAATTCCCTGTATAACGTAATTCGAACTCTGCACATATATAAACGTAATTAAAATTCTGTAAAGTCTGTATTTGCGTTTTCAAAGAATTGTTACGTCATAATTCCGTATATTCGATAGCTATTCATACGGAAAAAGTTATGCAAATGCATAAACAAATTCTGTAAATTTAAGGCGCGAAATTGCACAATTGAATTAGATTCCTGTATTGTTATAAGAGAAAAATGGTAGTATACTGCCAGCTTTTACATTGATATGAAAAGTAAACTTGTCCCTACAGAAGCAACTTCTGTTCTCACTTTAATGAAAAACTTATCACTCCAAAGATATAAATAAATATATGGTATTGAAGAAATATCAAATAAATGAATAATCATCCAATTTATAAAGTAATATGAAATTTGAATACTTTTATAGTTAATAATAAAGCTCTTTTGTATTATAGTATGTTTAAATGAAATTAAAACTAAATTAAACATTTGATAAAGAAAATACTAATCTGGAACTTTAAAAGGGAGACTACGCAAACCACATCCATTACATAATCTGAAATCATTACGATAGTCGTACATGTTTGTGGACAAATTTTCTAGCCAGCAGTTAAAGAAAGTCCAATCATGTATGAAGTAAACAAAATGGTATCAATTGATTCATTGAGAATGGAAATGGGGAATGTGTCAAAGAGACAACAACCCGACCAAATAACAAAAAAAAAAAAACAACCCAAGGTCACCAATGGGTCTTAAACACAGCGAGAACATCCCGCGCCCGGAGGCAGGCTTCAGCTGGCCCCTAAACAAAAATGTGTACTAGTTCTGTTGATTGGTTATAATTTGCTTCAAATCCTACTGGGCGTAGGATGTATAAATACACAGTCACTTTCGGTCTAATAATGGACATTATAACATTGTTTTCGTTTTGAAAGGATTACATCATCAATTCTATAACACAAATCAATCATCAACTCTACTCCAGTCTCTATTTTTTTCTGTTTTTGATCTGTTCACCTTTTATATTCTACAAATAGTGTGAACTTAAATGTTTTCGAAATGAATATACACAAAAAGATTCCAGCTTGACCTAAAGCAACCATATTTTATGTTTGGATTTCTTTAGTTGAGGTGTGAGTAGGAGTAAGTGGTCTTGTATACATTCTAGTTGTTTTATTGCGTTTATGATTTCCAAGATAGCCTCGATTAAAGGAGAGATGAAAGATACAAAGAAATAAATAAACTCATAAGTCAAAACGAGCTGACAATTCCATGACTAAAACGACCAAATGACAAATGACAGTATACCAAACACAACATAGAAAACTAAAGACTGCGCAACATGAACCTTATCAAAACCCGGGGTTGATCTAAGTTGCTCCGGAGGTATAAGCATATCCTGCTCCACATGTCGCACCCGTCGTGTTGAACATTTAAGTACAAACCCGGTGATAAGTCTAATTCGGTCGTTAGTTTCGACAGAGACAGTCTAGTATAGACTGTCCCTGGTTTCGATGAAAAGAGGACGGAATGGTGTGGTAAGGACAATTATATCATATCCATCGTCATCTTTGAACTAGATATTCATAATGGTCAACCAATTCGTGATGACGTCCGTAAAAGTTTCGAAGGAATTAATTCAACTTAACCATTTGGAACTCTTGGTTTTAAAGATGCATTGTAATCAGCAACTCTGTATCAAGTAAATTAAGATAACAATGCAGCTCTGTAATATCATATAGATTTGGAGATATATTCTCCATATGCCAGCGCTGCTGGAATGATAATAGGTATAGATTGATAGTTGAAATAGTGATTTTTTCTTTCGGGTGAAGTGATTTATGATCTATGATATCGCACAAGTTGATAGCGTCGAGACCTTTGTTTGCAGAAAAAAGTTAAGAAAGGATTTTTTTCCTCTTAATTTTTTCCAGTGCGAACTGGTCTAAAAAGTCTGTGACTTGCGAAATCTTAGATGATAGCTGTAAGTTTGTATAGGTTTGTAACAGTAGTACAGACTGACGTTTTTGGAAGGAGTCGCGAGTAAAGCGTCGTGCAAATGTGGTGAATACCTAACTGCTTTTGTATAAATTGCAGAAGGTCATTATAGAGACGTCATGGAGAGTAGGTGATGAACAATGACGTCGATCATGACTGCCTCTACGTCGAGTTGCATTGCTACAAATATTCATCACTCACCAAGGTACATAAAGGAATACTTATATCTTCATTTTTGTCATTGCAAACATATCAAGTGTATAATAAAAAAGACTGTTGTCCATTGTAATAGACGAAGTTACACGAAAAGAGCGGAGCGGAAAAGGAGTATAAAGATGTATTTTTGTCAACACACTGTGTCAGTCTTACTTCCTTTGATGGAATAGCAATTGCACTAAATTACATTTAAAACAAAGTAGAAATTGTCCGTTATACTATAAATACTTAACAGCTTTGATTGAAATATTAGATATCAAACAAGATGAGTAGCTTACGCTGTTCACGGGTGGTGAGTGTTACAAATTCAACTCCCCAAAATCCTCTGTAGTTTTCATTCTGCAGATGAAGCGCCTTCTGTCCTATATATCATCAAGGGAAATAAATGATGCATTTCCTACTTCAAAATCAACATTTCTAAAACAAATTTAGATAACAATTTTCATTTATCGATATGTATATATTCGTTAGCTTTTTACCATTTGTTTACTTCATAATTATCAATTCCGAAAACACTTCCGATTGCTCTATAAACCTTAAGTTGTTTGACTCAATCTTTTGTAAAAAAAAATTCTTTGCCACTTCACAGTATTTTTTGGGGGTATTAAATCAAATTTGTCAAGTTGATAAAAGCTAGAATTCTTGATCTATTCAAACAAATAAGTCCTATATTCAGGTCACAGTTTGGAATCAATCATAAGCAATTTGGCATTTGATTAAATGTTTAGAAATGTTACAAAGTGCTGTATGAACTTTAAAATAGTATGGTTTTGAAACTATCATGACTATGAATATTGGTAAGTTTGAAAAATATATTAAAAAATAAACTACTGTTAAAAAGAAAGAAAAAAAAAACAATAAACAGGTTTACTTTTTTTTACTTTTAGGTATATTTGTACACCAGCAATGCCATTGTCCTGCTGTCTTTGTTTCTACTGGTCAGCAGTACACACCCGTTATTTAGAAGGAAATTAACAAAAGATGAATGGTTTGAATACTTCACATCAGAGGAGGAGGAACTGTACAATGATTACTGGTCTATAAATGAAACATTGAACGGAACAGACATATCACTGCCCAGCCATGTTTACCGCGAGATCGATGCATTTTTGCATCTCAAAATGATAACATTGGCGTACTTTACGACTGAATTTATCTGCAGGCTTTTAGTATTTCCATTGCCGTGGAGAGGGTTTATTACATTTTTAAACGTCATAGATGGATTAGCCCTGGTTGTAATGTATATGTCGCTCATTGTAAATCAAGTGAATCCTAAAGAACAATATCAGGATTCTTTTCATGATGCCGTGCATTCACTTCAGATATTCAGAGTCTTTCGATTATTCCGACTGGTACGGCACATCAGCGGATTTCGAATATTGGTGTACACGCTTCGTGCTAGTATGGGAGATTTTTTAGTCATGCTTCTAAGTTTGTGTACAGGTGTTTTGCTGTTCTCGTCTCTCGCCTACTTCTCGCAAGATTCAGCATTTGCACATATCCCTGACGCAGCTTGGTGGGCTATTGTCACTTTAACGACTGTAGGTTATGGAGACATCTACCCGTCAACTGTCCAAGGAAGGCTGATTGCATCAGCATGTGCAATTACTGGGGTATGTCTTCTTGCTCTACTGATTCCAGTACTTGTTAATAATTTTCTGTTATTCTCCTCTCATTATGTTGGAATAGAGAGACGACAGAACTCAAAGAAAGAGCATTTCATTAGAAAACAAACACTAGTTTCACCAAAATAGGATACGAATTTAACTTAAAGAAAAAAGTGTATTTAGTTGAGAGTTAATTTTATGTAGTTGATACATTTTGAAACTTTACATTCTCTCATACTGTTCTAGATAACACTATCTACCATTTTCTAGAGTGTCCGCAAATGAGTGAAGAAAAACTTTTTTCCAATAATTTGTAGCGTCAAAAAAAAAATCATTTTACGTCATTTTAACAGTGGTTGTCTTTAACCGACATTAGGTCAACTGGTTGCATTTAAGGTCTTGAGGTCTTGGTAGTAAAATTATGAAACTCCAAGCTAGTGAATATATCAAATACCGAGTTATAGTAAAGGGAAGATATTTCAGTTAGCGTGCCTCCTTGAAAGTGCTTTCATACATTTATTATGTACTTAATAGTAAAAACATAAACGGTACCAATTTTCGTGCACCGGATGAGCATTTCGACAATCAATATATCTTCAGTGATGCTCGAGGCCAAAATATTTAAATATCCAAAATCTAAAACAATTGTTAAAGAGCGGAGCAAACCAAAAAGGACCTAAAGTACTGCCAAATCTGGAATCAGAGCTTTGCACAACGGAGATATATTCCTTAACTTGAGATCAAATCTCTAATTTTATAACAGCATATTTTAATCAAACAATATTCGTATTTGCATGCCAGTACCGAAGTACATGTAGATGTGTAATACAATCAATGGCGATCGTTCTGTATCAGCCATCTATGTTAATATTGATATCAGTCACAATTAAAAAGAGTTATCAAACCCCTTATCTGTATTACGGCAAGTCCCGCGAAAAACATCTTTTTATGTATATAATACAGTGTATATTTAGGAAATGGCTTTTTTGAATATCACACACCGTATCAACCCTCTTGTGATTATATTGGTGTCTCGGGTTGATACGGGCATGCTATTGAAGAAGCCGTATCATATTCTGTATATATTATTCGACTATTATTACATTGGTATTGTGCATTTTGTCCAAAAGATCAATAAGCTTCATTTTAATTCAATGGATTGATTGATTGGTATTTAACGCCACTTTCAGCCTTATTGGCCTTTTTGCGGCGGTCAGTTTTTCATGGTTTTATTCATTAATTTGAAAGCATATTTTAAACTTGTTTAAAAAAACATCTTGCTTTTTTTATGTTTTTATTGCCTTAAAATGTCAAATTACTATTTAAAAGATTAAAATAATATCTACCAAGACTTACGCGTCTAAAGTGATACAAAACGGTTAAATATACATGTATACGCCTTCGTGAAATTTTAAAGATACAGTACATATTTGCGTATCTGATTGTTTTCGCATTGTCATGAAAAAACGACCTCAAATCAAATTAAGAGAGCATGGGATGTACCATGTACATCGTACTGAAACGACACTGGATATTGGTACTAGCTGAAGCGGAGAGATGTTGTAAAATTTTGTAATCAAAGGTAAGAATTCCAATCAATTGTTTATGCATTTGTAATCATTGCACGTGTCTAAAGATTTGTATAATGATATGTTGGAATTGACCTGTTCTCCAAACATTTATAAATGTTAGACGTCAACGTAAATTAAATCTGTAGATAAAAAACTACCATCTAGAATCGGAAAAAAAAGAGACGCCGATTACTTCAGATCAAGAGATATAGCAAGGTTATGTTTAATATTTTCCCCTTTTATTCAAATATGACCCACTACGACTACACAAGACCATAATTTTCATAAATTGTCATTTAAGATTATATGAAAGTCATAAAGACAAAGTTTTGTACGATGGCTTGCATTTTAAATTTATCTCCATTTCAGCTATTATCAATATCCGGTGTCGCTCCTATACGGAAATGTACAGTCCTACATGGTGTTTTTATTTTATCTCTTGCTTGTATGGATGTTTTCGTGTATATAAGATATTTTGTTATCTAGATTGCAAGCCCCCCGGAATGCTTTCACTAATAACATCGATCTTTAATTCTTCAATCGTACGAGTGTTTGGTTAAGAGAATCAACTATAGACAAGTTATATGTTCTAAACACTTGTCTCAATCAAGTATTTTGTAATCTAGTGGTTGAAGTTAAAATCAGACCGTTTTTTTTTCTCTCTTTTGAGTTGCTTTACATGTTGTCCTACCGGAGACTTTTATAGCTTACTATGATGATACTTTGTTTTGAGACAGTCATGTAAAATCGTCCTTACAACTGACTATTTCACTGTGTAATTGGTTGTGCTTATTTTAATTGTTTGTTGTGTAATTCACGTATACGCCACATCTATTTTATTCATATTGCAATACTCTTTAGAGGGATTTGTAGGTAACATATTTTGAAGTCATAATGTTTCCGGACTTGTTCACCACAGATACTCTCTTTTTAGGTAGCAGTTTCCAAATTTATCGATTTTGGAGGCCGAACTTTTTTTACATAAACCAATTTGGACTGTCACGTGACATTTTTTTCTTTTCCTGAATATGCATAAAATATATTTATTTATAGTACGGAAGCACATGTATTTGTTTTGGTAAAACACGTGTGTTTGTTTACATCAACACTTGTTTTAGAATACTAGTAATGTGTTTTACGGCGACCTATAGTATAAACTATAGTTATTTTAAAACTTTTATGCCAATTGGTCTCTGGTGGAGAGTTATAAATCTCATTGACAATCATAACACATCTTCTTATTTTTATATTTATATATAAAGGTTTTCCATTAGATACATTTGTCGCAGTGCAGGAAATATTCTCCGAATTATACACATAAATTAAATAAAATTTATAGTGTAATTATTCGAAGTTATCACGCCTTACGCTGAGTAGAATACTACATGCAAATGCCTTGGTTGTATTACTTCCCCCTCTCATTTAGACAGTCTTTTGTTTTTATGTGAAAAGTAATGGTTATTTATAAAGCTTTATATTACATTACATTTTAACTGGATGGCTGTGACTGAATCTGTATAATTTATGAATGACTGTTTTATAATGGACGAGAATAAGCCGTAATGTGTTTTATAATGGACGAAAATGAGCCGTAATGTGTTTTATAATGGACGAGAATGAGCCGTAATGTGTTTTAGATGTAAAATATACTGTTTTTTTTTTTATTTTGAGAAGTTGTATACGTTTGATAATAAATTAAATGCTACTTTCATAATGAGAGGTCATTTCTTATACATGTGTTGAGTTGAATTGTAGAAATAATTTATGATCGCTTAAGCCTGGCGAACTTGAACATGAAATATTTGCCACTAGATGCTTTGCAAACAATAGTCTCTCACGACTTCATTGATTTCTTTCCGTCTTCATCTTAGTGGTAGCGTGTACGCCTAGGCCGTATATGTCCAATTTCTATCCTCAATCGGGCCTATCAAAATTTTAAAAATAGTACTTGCGATCCATGTATGTATGTATAGTATTAAATATTGTTTTAATTTTTACATACATATTGCGAAGATAACGAAGATTATTGATACTTGTCTATTAATCATTTAGCGGTAATTTAAGACATGTTGTACATGTATTGACGGATCATTTTATGGGTATGATTGATTGTGGATTGTTTTACACCCCTCAGTACAAAATGCTATATTGCGATGCGTATATAAGCGTATATGTCAGACTAAATGAGTAGACTTGATATTGTGTGCCGCTTCTCCAATTATTATATGAGTAGACTTGATATTGTGTGCCGCTTCTCCAACTACTATATGAGTAGACTTGATATTGTGTGCCGCTTCTCCAACTACTATTTGAGTAGACTTGATATTGCGTACCGCTTCTCCAACTAATATATAAGTAGACTTAATATTGTGTGCCGCTTCTCCAACTACTACATGAGTAGACTTGATATTGTGTGCCGCTTCTCCAAATACTATATGAGTAGACTTGATATTGTGTGCCGCTTCTCCAACTACTATATGAGTAGACTTGATATTATGTACCGCTTCTCCAACTACTATATGAGTAGACTTGATATTGTGTACCGCTTCTCCAACTACTATATGAGAAGACTTGATATTGTGTGCCGCTTCTCCAACTACTATTATATGAGTAGACTTGATATTGTGTGCCGCTTCTCCAACTACTATATGAGTAGACTTGATATTGTGTGCCGCTTCTCCAACTAATATATAAGTGGACTTAATATTGTGTGCCGCTTCTCCAACTACTACATGAGTAGACTTGATATTGTGTGCCGCTTCTCCAACTACTATATGAGTAGACTTGATATTGTGTGCCGCTTCTCCAACTACTATATGAGTAGACTTGATATTGTGTGCCGCTTCTCCAACTACTATATGAGTAGACTTGATATTGTGTGCCGCTTCTCCAACTACTATATGAGAAGACTTGATATTGTGTGCCGCTTCTCCAACTACTATATGAGTAGACTTGATATTGTGTGCCGCTTCTCCAACTAATATATAAGTGGACTTAATATTATGTGCCGCTTCTCCAACTACTATATGAGTAGACTTAATATTGTGTGCCGCTTCTCCAACAACTATATAAGTAGACTTGATATTGTGTGCCGCTTCTCCAACTTATATATTAAATTAAAAAGTGTGTCTTGAAACTATGTCCTGAGACTATGTCCTGAGACTATGTCCTGAGACTGTGTTCTGAGAATATGTCCTGAGACTATGTCCTGAGACTGTGTCCTGAGACTATGTCCTGAGACTATGTCCTGAGACTATGTCCTGAGACTGTGTCCTGAGACTATGTCCTGAGACTAGCATGAACAATTTGATATCCATTTAGTTTAGAATAGTTTATGACATTAAACTAGTTTTCAAATGTCCTTCCTGTCATTCGATTCGAATTTAAATCAATTCTTCCTTCTCAATTTCAGCATAATTATGCAAACTCCAAAAAAACCCCAAAAAAACAGCGGCATCGATCGTTACGCTAAGCTTTATAGTCGTGCATCGAGTATCGTTTTAGAGGAGGTTGGAGTATAAAGGTTAGGGGAGGGTTTGGCGTCAACAAAAATGTTTAACCACGCCATACTCTGTATGTGCTTGTCCAAGTCAGGAGCCTGTAATTCAGCGATTGTCATGTGTTGATGTATATCATTTTTGTTTTTTGTTTGTTGTTTTATACATAAATGTGTAATACCACCATTGGTTTTCCCCTATTAGTCTTTGTTAAATTTGCACTTTTCAAAAAATTGTGCAGAATTTATCTTTGTTTCAAATAAAGAAATACTTGGCATGAGTAAAGTGTTATCCTGTCCAATACTACAGACAAAATTTCACATAATATTTCATTGCATATAAGATAATAACCATCACTGGAAGTTAACCAATCATATTTCCACCCCTTTCTTTCGTGTTTACAAGCTTAAGTAACCATGTAACCTCAAGTTTCCAAATAAAAAAAAATGGTGCTTTGAAACACTCAAGATATAAGTTGATGACTCAGAAATTTTTAACTGCAATGAAATGTAGGATTACTTTCCCACAACTGTCAAATTCAGGGGAATATTTTTTTTCGATCCTTTTTCGTATGCAACCGGGCGTGACGTACTATGATTTGGTGGTATTACACCTAAATCAGGCCGTTAGTTTTCTCGTTTGAATTATTTTAAATTTGTCATTTCGGTGCTTTTAATAGCTTACTATGTGATGTGGGTTTTGCTCATTGTTGATGGCCGTACGATGAGCTTTAGTTGTCTACGTAATTTGGTCTCTGGTGGAGAGCTGTCTCATTGGCATTCATACCACATCTTCTTATTTGCATATGGTCACTGGATAAAATATATAACTATAAACCAACAACTTAGATAAACAACAACGCTGTACAATTTACCTAAAGGAATATTTTTGTATATATCAATTTGAACGATAACGCACCACTGCGCTCTTATATGAAAATAAAATTGAGTTTATGACAAACAATTTAAAGCAGTTGGCAGATCATCTCAGTCATGGAAATAGTTTATTGATCGAACTTCAGAAAATACTATACGTACTTTATTACCTGTGAATTCGAAGCGAATATTAACGCAATTGGTCTTCTGGTGAACCGTTAAAGGACTTGTCCGTTTCATTTGTGTTTCAAATAATTAAATCATACGCATTTTTGGCGTGGGTTATAAAGGACAGTCAATTAGTTCCCATTTAAAGTATTTAAGGTAATACCCCCACTGACATACTTACACACTCACAAAAAAGTAATCACACGAACACTCACAAATTTCTCACTTACAAATTTCATTTATAGGTTATTGTTGTTACCTTTGTATTTTAGTTGAGATTAAAGTTACTGAAAAGGCAATCAAGGATAACTATACATAGTTGTAAATAATTTACATTTTAAAACAGCGGTTCATCGATTTCAAAATTATATATTTTTTTATATTTTTAACAACTGAACAAATCAATGTTATAATATTATTAGACCATAACCGTCATATTGGAAATTCCATAATGAAAGCTTATCAATTTTTAATAGGTCGTACATGCAAACCAATGGTTTTTCAATAAAAGCGAATTTACTTTTTAAAAAATACGTTACATAATTTTTTTTTAATTTCTGCATTTTGAATATAGCATTTGTGGTATTCAGACATCTTACTGTGTTTACCATGGATCATGTTATTTACTCGATAAATAATAAGGGTGACAAATTTGAAATTTCAAAAATAATTTTGGATAAAATCTCATGTAATGGGTCAATTGCTGGTAAACAAATACTTTCTGATTTTACTAAGGACAAGACAGTCGTTGAATTTCATTTTCAACGACATTCAACATGCACATTAAATATATTGGACTACATAAGAGGAGATTTATTACACATTCCGACTGACGTCTGTCCAAAAAAGTTTAGACAGGAAATGGAATTTTGGGGAGTACCAGAAAATGAAATAGCGACTTGTTGCTTTACTAAATATCAAAGTTTTTTGGATGATGAAAAAACATTAAGGGTTTTAGAACGAGATGAACACGAGCGACATGCGAGAAAGGAAAGGGTATACGCTATGAGTAAAGGCAAGGGATGGAAGGCAATGCAGGCGAAAATATGGCAAATTATGGAATACCCAAGTACGTCAGTCATGGCAAAGGTTTGTAACATACATAACATATATATTCATACATGCTTTTTTCTTTTATATAATTTAGTTCCGTTGGAAATGATTGCCTACTTCATATATTTATGCTTGCTAGATAATTTTTTTAAATATATCTAAAAAGTTAATAAGACTATACGGGTTGAATCAAGTGAAAAGGCAAATTGATGTTCCATAAACACGTGATTTGTACCATGGAATTCTATACTTTGTATATAAACTGTATTTAAAAGAATGTATATGTTATTACTTATAACATTTTATTACTTTTGACTGAGCTTTTTCCCTGGAAATTCAGTAACTAATAACAGGGATACTCGGACTAACGCTGTAATTCGAGTAAATTGTTAAAACAGCAGATTAGATAGCAATTCAACAAAAAAGACATGTAATTTATGACCTTGAACAAATTACAAACGCAAAATCTGTTGTATCTTGTAGAAACGTTTTGTCAATAAACCAACGTAAACACGCGGCTGTGCGTAAAAATGTAGTACTTGCTTCTTTTCACTCTTTTTAGATTTTCATGGTGTTCAGCAATTTAATGGTAATGCTATCCTTATTCATCCTTGTGGCTAGTACAGATCAAATGTTTTATGAATCATTAACAGACGAAGAATGGGACGAATATTTAAATGCGAAAGAAAAAGAAAAATTCGGATGGAAAGGAGCGGGTAGTTATAATGAAACAATGGCCGATAAATTACCAGACCTTAAAAGTCGGATGATTTTTTTAGAATATTTAGAATTGATAACAATTGTGTATTTTACAATTGAGATAATTTGTAAGATGATTTTCTTTCCCTTGCCTTGGAAGGATTTCCTCAACTTTTTCATTGTTGTGGATGCTGTTTCACTTATAGTGATGTACGTTGACAAAATAGCAATCGAAATCGACGAACGAGAGAAATACGAGGAAAGTTTTGTAGATGCAGTAAAATCATTGCAGATCATACGTGTAATGAGGCTTTTTCGATTATTGAAGTATGTCTCTAGTTTTCGCATTTTAATTTTTACGATTCGTACAAGTTTAAAAGATTTGCTTTTGATGTTACTTTGTCTTTTAACGGCAGTTCTCATATTTTCCTCTTTGGCCTTTTTCACACGAGATACTGCTTTTACAAGCATCCCTCAGGCCTCCTGGTGGGCAATTGTAACCTTGACAACTGTAGGGTACGGAGATATAGTTCCGAAAACTTTGCCGTCAAAGTTAGTTGCATCCGCATGCGCAGTAATCGGTGTCTGTATGCTAGCTATACTTATCCCAACACTTGTAAATAATTACATGTTATTTAACAGTCAACTTAATGTGATGCAACAAAAGACGAAAACGAAAAACGAAGCACTTCTGGAAAACAGTATTCTACCTGTCGATCACAAAACTTGATTTTTAACATGTACACCTCTCTCTCCAGCGAGAGGAGGAATATGACAATTATAAAATAACTCAGTATATTTCTATTTATTTTATCTGCATGATTTATATATAGAGAGAACCCGTATAAGTAGCTGTTCAACAGTTCTTTATTTTCATTTAGTTTGATGTAACCTGCATGGCGCACCAGAAATGTTTCAGGTGTTTGTATAGATGTGGTTTTATGATGCTACATAACGTTAGAAATTTAAATGTATCAGTATCGAAGGTGCTCGCAGTTACGACGAAATTCTAAGATTTATTCTATACAGTTGCTGCTACGTTTATCATATATATATATATATATATACATAACCACTCTAAATATCAGCACAACAATGTTAAATCTGCAAATATGCGGAAGCAAATTTTTGTTCTTCCCTTGCCGGGATTCGGACTCATGCTATTGGGATATCGAGACAACACCGCCTGCACTGTGTCCAGCGCTCTAGACAACACGGCCATCTACTGAACTAAAAATTCAGCTTTCGGTGGCCTAGTGTTACCTTTCCTCGTCAGTAGAGTCTAGAGATGTAACACAGTACACGATATATTAGGCATGAAGTTGGAATTTATTGCAGATTAGCTAAATATATATATATGATTTCTAGATGTAATAAGTTTGCTTAAGTAATTCAAATTAGAGTTGTAATAAGTTTCTGTAAGCAACCGATCCTATATCTATAATGTCTTATCTATCACCAATTGAATTAAAATTAGAAATACTTTAAATTCTTTAAGTTAATTAAAACAATTCTGGGATTTCTTTACATTAAAAACGCTTTTAATTCGGACGAGCAGGGCGAGGGAAATTTCAAACAATCCAAATGTAGCTCCTTCGTGAGTTATCAGTGCAGTCACTCTTTGAATATTAATTCTTTTAAAGTACATTGACTTTAAAAGGAAATAAATCTGAAAATGCAAGAATACGCGTTCTCACTTGTTTTTACTAGCTCTAGTTGATAAAGTCTTGACCTCACCAATTGTCCTAGGTCAGAGAAGTGCAAATGTAGGATTTATTTCAGGATTTCATTAGACTGAGGAAAAACCTTTTCATTGCAACAATTATAATAAGAGCTTTAAATTTATTTATTTAGTCCTTCATATTACAACGATAACAAAGTTCTTCAATGATTTCAAGATTAATTCGTTTATTGAAAAAAAAAACATTAACTTATTGATTGTTGGTTGCTTAACGTCAAATGGCAAATAGTTCATGTATGTTCAGGACGAGATGAGGATGATATAGTTTCGTCACATTGTGTAGAAATTTAAGGTTGCATGTCTTAATAACATTGATCATATAAATTGCATAAAGGGACATAAAGTACCAGCATTAACAACAAAAGAAAACGGTCTTGATGGGGTTTACAGATTAGAGATTAATGGGTCAAAAACAAGGACTATATTAAATAGGTGAAACAAGAATGTGTCCATAGTACCCGGATGCCCAACTCGCACTATCATTTTCTATGTTCAGTGGACCGCGAAATAAGGGTCAAAACTCTAATTTGGTATCACAATTAGAAAGATCATATCATATGGAATATGTGTACTAAGTTTCAGGTTGATTGGACTTTAACTTCATAAAAAACGACCTTGACCCTTGAAACTTTAACCTGAAGCGGACCAGACGGACGAACGGACGGACGAACGAATAAACGGACGCACAGACTATCGTAGGTGGGGCATACAAATAAAGAATAGAGAAAAGACCAACCACTATAAAGAATGCAGTATAATAAGATATTAAAATACAATATAATATTTGTTAAACAAAATTAAAACTGACTACAGAAATAAACGCTTTATATAAACATAAGATGATGTGGTATGATTGCTAATGAGACAACTCTCCACAAGAGAACAAATGACACAGAAATTAACAACTATAGGTCACCGTACGGCCTTCAACAATGAGCAAAGCCCATTCCTCATAGTCAGCTATAAAATGCCCCGGAAATGACAAACGTAAAACAACTCAAACGAGAAAACTAATGGCCTAACATGAACATATGATTAATACATTGTAGTAGGTCATAGTTCATATTGAAGATACGAACATGGTGTTCTGCGGTATGGGATTTGCTCATTGTGGAAGGCCGTATAATGACCTATAGTTGCTAACTTCTATGTCATTTGGTCAGTTTAAAGTACCACTTGCATACAAGACATTTGAAGCATAACTGTTATAAAAGAACAAAAATGAAATATTTTGACGTCAGAACGATTGTTATTCAAAGATTGATAAACATGTTTTGTGCATGATTTTTCATTTGAAAGGCTCCTTTCCAGACATTGTGTATTGGTAGTATTTTATCTTTTCTGTCTCCATATGAGTAATTAACAGACAAACTCTTTACAATTGTATAGTTTGTTATTTATTTTGTGTTTTTTTTTCCATTGTGTTAATGTTATTTATTATACTATCATTGTGTTAATGTTATTTATCTTTTATAACTAAATGTTTAACCTCTACTGTTTTTATTGTCTGTTTTTATGTACGTTTTTTATCTACTGATCGAGATTTAAAAAAAGGAGCTTTGATATTATCAAAAAATATTTTGACCCTACAACATTTGCAAATGCCTGTAACAAGCCAAGAACTAAGACAGAAGATGTCTAATTTCAAATTTTGATGTTATTATTTGAAGAATTTAGTTTTGATGATAGATAGTTGATACTTTCTGGTTTTGTGGCGTTTTATATAGTGTATGGACACATGTCTATTGTTAAAGGGAGGCAAAAGCTACCAGAGGGACATTCAAACTCATAAGTCGAAAATAAACTGACAACGCCATGACTAAAAAACAAAAAGACCAACAAACAATCAATAGTACACAAAAAACAATATAGAAAACTAAAGACTGAGCAACACGAACCCCACCAAAACTTTTAACATTCGGGGCGTTTTATATAGTGCATGGACACATGCTTATTGTTAAAGACTGTACGTTGTCCTTTAGATGTTTGTGTCGTTATTTGTGGCTTTGGGTTGTTGTAATATTAACATATACCTTACATCTGTTTTTTTCAGATATAATACAATAAAAAATATAAAGCATATGGTAACGATTAATGACACACAAATACTAACTGCACGTTAATAAAATCCAAGAGTTCATATCACGCTTGTATTGCCGTCCTTCATCTCAAAGTCATTGTGAGTTGATCAACACTCTCATGAAACATCATTTGGTACTATGGACAGGATAGATGAATCTCGTCGATTAATATACATTTGTGTAGTAGTGGACACAGTTTAAAAACTGCCCTAGTCTGTTTAGTTTTGAACCGTATGAAACAAATTTGAAGGTGAAGAAGATATGAGTTAACGACCGCAGGTACCTTTAATACACAAAATAAGTTTCTAACATGAGTACAAAATAACCAAAGAGTACCAAAGCAACTACGTTTTTCGGAAATAAACATGATTAATGATCGCTATCTTGATTCTAGCACTTGAGAACGGACATGCATTATAAATCTGTATTGACTATAAGTTGGATAACACAAACTCCAAATCAATCTGTACGGGTCAGAAGTTTAACAACACAAACTCCTTGCAATATGTATTGGTTCAAAGTTGGACAACACAAAGTCCAAATGAATAGTTATAGGTTAGCAGATAGACAACAAAAACTACAAAGCTATATGGATTGCTCGGGAATTGGACAACACAAACCCAAAAAACAATCTGCATCGTTTATATGCTCCGATGGGGCGATTACAATGTAAGATCTTGACATATTTTATAGAAACTTGTCTATAGTTGAATACAGTATCTTTGCCTCTGGGCGTCTTCCGTGTTTTATTTTGATCTTGAATAACATTTTATTTAACATTACTCCTGAGTTTTATTGTATTAATTTTTTAAATCGTTTATGTAATGCTATTTTTGGTTTACAAATTTCTGCTATGAAACAATTATATCCGTCAAGCAAAACATTGCGAATATCAAATTCTTTGTAATACAATTCCCAAAAGTAAATATGTTGTTTTTATCAATTGTTCTGCTACGGTTTCGGTTATACGCGGGCGAGAAGAAACTGAAGATAGTTCTCTGAAATATTGATGGTAATGTAGACTACATATCATGGAAAATGCCAAACAACAGATGCACTTTTGGAGATCAATTAAAACTGTGGATTTAAATTTCCCAAAAGGACAATTCAATTTTAAATAGAAATTTAAAATTCACGTGTATTTCTAAACAAAAGCAATTAAAACTTCAGTTTGTACAGAACTTTAATTTGGATTTTCCATTTTGAAAGAGTATAACATAATTATTTAATGTTAAACAAGATACGTTTTTTCCCCGCAAATCAAATTTACATTTGCAATAGGATGTTTATTAGTTCAATGACATAACATTGTAATCAATTGTTTTATTACGTTTGACCATTTTTCGGTAATCAAAACTTAACAATCTTTAAAAAAGAAATTATAAATACAGATGTTGGCCAATACATAAAGAAGTATATGATTGTATGGTAATTTTTCTCTGACATTTATTTTATACCAAAATATTTTCAAAAGTTCTTGACATCTTAACTTAAATTTACAATATCACATTTTTTATTTGAATAGCATAATTGGATTATATAAGCAAATTGTTGAACATTTGAATTTAATAAAAATGCTTTAATAAAAGTCAAATCTGCAATTTTTATAGACGTCGCATGATCGGCCATAGCATAAATTTTTGCCATGATAAATCAAAATTGCTTTTATTTACTAGCAATGAACAGCGCCGAATTTATGGATATTCAGAATATGTTGAAAGTCTGTATAGTACAGACTTATATCATTAATCAACAAAATAGTTTTATTACTGAAAAACTTTGATAACATAGAAAACAGATATCCAAATTTGATTTCAAGTTTTACTAGTCCGCAGGAAACATAAATAGATTTGGGTCTTTACAAATTTACAAAATGTACTACTATGATAGGGAAAACATTTTCCGGTTTTTTTTATTAATCGGGAGTTTTAGCGAAACATCGTAAAGGAGCAAAGTATTTGCCCAAAAAATGTATTATAAACCGTTAAAAAGGAGCATTCAATGGTTGTGCCTTTTTGATACTGGTTTGTTGACGTTTTGATACTGGTTTGTTAGCATTCTTAAACTGATTTCTTAGCGTTTAGATACCTATTTCTTAGCGTTTAGATACCTGTTTGTTGGCGTTTGATACCGGTTTGTTGACGTTTTGGTACTGGTTTGTTAGCGTTTTGATACTGGTCTGTTAGCGTTTAGATACCTGTTTGTTGGCCTTTAGAGACCTGTTTGTTGGGGTTTTGATACTGATTTGTTGACGTTTATATACTGGTTTGTTGCCTCTTTGATACTAGTTTATTGAAGTTCTGTTTTTTTGAACGTTTTAATACCGATTTGTTGACGTTTTGATACTGGTTTGTTGGCGTTTTGATTCTGGTGTGTTGAAGCTTTAATACTAGTTTGTTGACATCTTGATACTGGTCTGTAGACGTTTTGATAACTGGTTTGTTGACGTTTTGATACTGGTTTGTTGACGTTTTGATACTAGTTTATTGGCGTTTTGATACTGGTTTGTTGACGTTTTGATTCCGTTTGTTTGCATTTTGATACTTGTTTGTTGACGTTTTGGTACTAGTTTGTTGACGTTTCGATACTGGTTTGTTGACGTTTTAATTCTGATTTTTTTGGCGTTTTAATACTGGTTTGTTGACGTTTTGATACTAGTTTGTTAGCATTCTTAAACTGATTTCTTAGCGTTTAGATACCTGTTTGTTAGCGTTAAGATACCTGTTTGTTGGCGTTTGATACTGGTTTGTTGACGTTTTGGTACTGGTTTGATAGTGTTTTGATACCTGTTTGTTGACGTTTTGATACTGGTTTGTTGGCGTTTGATACTGGTTTGTTGGCGTTTTGATACTGATTTGTTGACGTTTATATACTGGTTTGTTGACGTTTTGATACTGGTTTGTTGGCGTTTTGATACCTGTTTGTTGACGTTTTGATACTGGTTTGTTGACGTTTTGATACTAGTTTATTGGTGTTTTGATACTGGTTTGTTGACGTTTTGATACTGGTTTGTTAGCATTCTTAAACTGATTTCTTAGCGTTTAGATACCTGTTTGTTAGCGTTAAGATACCTGTTTGTTGGCGTTTGATACTGGTTTGTTGACGTTTTGGTACTGGTTTGATAGCGTTTTGATACCTGTTTGCTGACGTTTTGATACTGGTTTGTTGGCGTTTTGATACTGGTTTGTTGGCGTTTTGATACCTGTTTGTTGACGTTTTGATACTGGTTTGTTGGAGTTTTGATACTAGTTTATTGGTGTATTGATACTGGTTTGTTGACGTTTTGGTACTAGTTTGTTGACGTTTCGATACTGGTTTGTTGACGTTTTATAACTGATTTTTTTGGCGTTTTGATACTGGTTTGTTGACGTTTTGATTCCGTTTGTTGGCGTTTTGATACTGGTTTGTTGGCGTTTTGATACTGGTTTGTTGGCTCTTTGATACTAGTTTTTGAAGTTCTGTTTCTGGGTTTTTGACGTTTTGATACCGATGTGTTGACGTTTTGATACTGGTTTATTGGCGTTTTGTTACTGGTTTGTTGACGTTTTGATACCGTTTGTTTGCGTTTTTATACTGGTTTGTTGGCGTTTTGATACTGATTTGTTGACGTTTTGATACTGGTTTGTTGGCTTTTTGATAATAGTTTCTCGAAGTTCTGTTTCTGTGTTTATGACGTTTTGATACCGATGTGTTGAAAAACTGAAAAGCGGTATAGTCAAAGCCGGGCAAGGAATCAGAGTTTTGCATGAAGAAAAAATATTTTTAGTTTAAAATAATTTCCAAATATTAGAAAATAGCAAGTTGTTATAACACAATGTCCGTATTTTCATGCCAGTATCGAAGCTCTGGCTACTGGGATGGTGATACCCCCGAGGACTAACAGTCCACCAGCAGAGCCATCGATCCAGAGGTTGTAATAACATTAAAGATTTAAATTTTCTGCACCAGCTCAACATTTCGTGTCAATCATAATTGACCTTTGGCAAACCGGAAGCAGTTTAACAAGTAACTTTTATTAGACAATAAAATCATCATTGATAGATTCCGTTTGTTTGCGTTCTGATACTGGTTTGTTGGAGTTTTGATACTGGTTTGTTGGCTCTTTGATACTAGTTTTTGAAGTTCTGTTTCTGGGTTTTTGACGTTTTGATACCGATGTGTTGACGTTTTGATACTGGTTTATTGGCGTTTTGATACTGGTTTGTTGACGTTTTGATACCGTTTGTTTGTGTTTTGATACTGGTTTGTTGTGCGTTTTAATACTGATTTGTTGACGTTTTGATAAGGGTTTGTTGGCGTTTTGATACTGGTATGTTGACGTTTTGATACTGGTCTGTTGGCTCTTTGATACTAGTTTCTTGAATTTCTGTATATGTTTTTTTGACGTTTTGATACCGATTTGTTGACGTTTATATACTGGTTTGTAGACGTTCTGATAACTGGTTTGTTGACGTTTTGATACTGGTTTGTTGACGTTTTGATACTGGTTTGTTGACGTTTTGATACTGGTTAGTTGACGTTTTGATACTGGTTTGTTGATGTTTTGATACTGGTTAGTTGACGTTTTGATACTGGTTTGATGACGTTTTGATACTGGTTTGTAGACGTTTTGTTACTGATTTTTTGGCGTTTTTATACTGGTTTGATGACGTTTTGATACTGGTGTTTTGACATAAACACCGATCGAGATTCCTATTATTAATCCTTATTAATATCATAATATAACAATTATTAAGACACGACGGTTTGTATTTTTCCTTGTTGTTTATATTCATTTACTAATAAGCTCTCTATAAGTCTAGCACACCTATTTTATTTGCCGCTGGACGTTTTCAATACATATCCGATCTTATAAAAAAATTCATTCTCGCACATATATGTATACCCGAAATGATAATGATTATTAAAAGTATATATATTCTGGAAAAATTTTCTGAACAGATTTCACTCTACAAAGCTGACAGTCAATCAACAGCCCAAGTAAGGGTTTAGCTGGAGTACTCACAAACATCTTTTATTTATATGTGCCTGACCAAAACCAGTATTCTAGTGGTTGTCGTTTGTTATTCTCTGTCATTATTATATGTTGTTTAGTTTAATCTTAAATCTGACCGTTATTTGTTTTCTTTTGAACCGCTTCGCAATTTTTTTTTTATACCAAAGCCTTATATAATTAACTTAATAGTTTGATGTTGTTCATTGTTGAATTCCCAATAGTGAACTGTAGTCTAGTGTTCTAAGGTGACAGATTATTGTCTTTCTGATTGCAAAACATGACACCAACGGAACACTGTCCGCAGGAAGACAAACCCCCCACGCTAACTAAAACTGGGCTAACGTAAACCAGATCTTACGAAGTACAATTTTTCAAGTCTTTGATTAGACTTGCGGCTTTAATAATTAATTCTAATATGACGTGCTTCTTTCGCTTTGTAAACAACACCGTGATAAAATTCTCGATATATCTAATACTTAGCGCAGACTCAGAGAGATACATAATAATGGATGTTACAATATACCTCCCACGTAAATCCACATGTATCAGAACCTATTTACAAACGCTATGCCGATATTTTGTTTTAAAAACTGAAATTGAAATAAGACTACAGAACTTTTATTCGTATTCGAATGCATAACAAAAGAATTAATGCACAAGAGATCGGAGAAATTTACATATCAAAGTAAAATAAAAATTCCGCGAAAGTTCATGAATGCTTTTGGCGCATTGAAGTCATTTCAAAACATGACGTCATACAAATGAAAACGCTAAAGCTGAAGGTTTTTCCGTTACGTAAACCATTGAAATTTGTAAACTATTACATTAAAATGATTCTTTTAGGTAGGTGTTGTTTTATTTTCTATTCTAATGCATTATTCGCATATTTACTGATTTCAGCAAATCAACAAGGCGGCTCCTTAGTGTGACGGTAGTCATTTTGCTGTTAGTCCTTAACCCTCTTACTTCGGCAGGGACATATATGTCTTCCCCTGGCTTACTGCGGGAAGGACATATATGTCCTTTGTGTAAAAAAAATCGATTATTTTTTCACTTTTTAATATTTCTAAAAAATACCCTTTCCTTCATTTATTGAATACATTTTATATATTTTATTCATTATGGGGTTGTTATTTTTGTTGTTGTTTTCTTTTTATCCATCTTTTTCATAAAACGTCATCATTATGTCATAGTATTATTTGACGTCATTTCATGTCGTAATTGAGTTGAAGGCAAAATAGCGCTATCAAATTTTAGAATGAACCTTTTAAATGCATCGTATTGATAAGATAACATAGAATCAGAAAACAAAATCAACATGAACAAATAATCATTGAAAAGTACAAACAAAAATATTTGCTATTTGGTTTTAATTCTTGTATCCAACAATTATAAATATTTCAAACAAATGTCCTCAACTCTTTTAGATTGGGAGGGACACTGATATATACTAAGTGTTGAACTTAGAGCTTGCCTTGGTTTTCTTACTTGTTTGAAAACAAATGAATTAAACAACGAAAAAGTCTACGTTGGTATATAGATAAATAAGTCTACAATTAATTTATTGATACGAATTGTTAAATTGGCATAAAAAAGCATTCAGTATTCTGAATATTTTTTTTTTTATGTTTTATTAGCTATTATAGGCTTTAGTTTATGTGCAAAAATGAATAGATACTATGCAGTTATTCGAAACCCGTTAGTAGCAGGAATCAGCCAAACAATGAGAAAAGCCATTATACCGTATAGTCAGCTAAAGAAGGCCCCGACATGAAAAAATGTAAAACAATTTTAACATGAAAACTAACGGCATAATTTATAACAATACAATTTATGAAAAACATTTGACAGGCATGAACCAACGACAACCACTGAATTACAGGCTCCGACTCCTGACTTGGGACGTGAACAAAAGAGTGTACTATCTTTAAAAACGGCAAATTTTGAGATTCCTTCACATTTATTCAATGAAGTAACACCTTGCGATGTTTAAATTTTAGACAAGTATAATGTTTTAACTCATATCATGCTGATACTGAATACGATGCTTCAAACAAAGATCTATATTTTCCTTATACTTCATGTGTTATATATATTGAGTGTAAAATGCCAAGTTGGGGAAAAAAATAAAAGAAGGATGTAATAAAAGATCTTTTCTAAATATGTGTAAATATTACATTGATGTACACATATAAATTAACACATACGGTATTATTTTGGAATAAGTTTTCGTGAGTTATATTTCCCCGTATAGCTATATAAATTCGGAAGGGCCCTGTTATTATTTATTCTGTAAATATGATAGTTACAAATAGTATAAATATACCATCGACCAGTAGTAATCAAAGAAATTAAGCAGTTATTAACGAAAATATTAGAACCGAACCTAAAAACCAAGAAACAGAAAAAAACAAACATGTAAATATATAGCTAGTAGCGCAACCCATCCACATTTTTGGCGGTAACTAGAAATCATGCAGGTAAAAAGGTGTGCTCGATTTGGATTTATCATTCGTCAAGCGTCAATGTGATATGATAATAAATTTGACATATGAAATAATATAATATGAATACATGTATAACATAGAATTTAATAACCATAATAAACACAAGAAATATTTCATGTGATGACACTAGCGTCGGTGCAACCATCGTCTACAAAGAAAAGGGAACAAGACGATTACAATGCAGTGGCGGATCCAGAAATTTTCATAAGTGGGGGTCCACTGACTGCCTAAGAAGGGGCCCGCTCCAGTCATGCTTCAGTGATTCCTTATATAATCAACCAAATTTTTCCCACAAAAGGGGGGCGGGCCCCCTCCCCCTTGTTCCGCCTCTGCAATGTTTCACTGGGGGAGGATATTTCCGGAGACAGATACATTTTACAGTATATATAGCAAAACATTTCACAGCATTGATATATTTTTGGCATCTTTAAACATTTCTATTAAAGTAAAGGATGTAAAGTGTGCATGCTTGTGCTTGTGTGCATGTGTAAACACCATTAATCTTAAATGGGTCTTTGTTAAGAAATCAAGGCTTAAAATTAATTGCATCATAGTTAAACCAATAAAATGTTGGCCTTTTTAGGTGTGACGATATTTATTTTAGGACACATGCATCCTTTAAATCTGAATACTAGTAGACAATGGAAACGGGGAATGTGTCAAAAAGATACAAAGGCAGAAAACACCACAAGGCAACCAATGGGTCTCCAACGCAGCTGGCCCCTAAACCAATAATGTAAAAAATCTTATTTTGACAGTTCAGATTAATTTCAATATAAGCGTGCTATGAAAATACAATACATGTACAGGTGTATGTACATAGAAAACACAATTTAAACAAAAGAAACGTGTATTGTATAGGTTATAAGGGAGCTATCATTTGATTTTTATTGGCCTGGGGGGGGGGGGGGGGGGGGGGTTGAAACTTGAAAAAAAGCAGGACAGGAGTTTTGAGTTAAAAAAAAAAGGCACGATGAGCAACTTGGTAAAAAAAAAGAAGGCAGGATGACAATTTATGTAAAAAAAAGTCAGAATAAACTAATACAACAAAGGCAGGACCAAACAGAGTGAAAAAATAAAAAAGGCAGAACAGATATTACAACTAAAAAAAATACAGGACAAGATTTTTCATCCTAGCACCCATCCCCACCACCACCACCACCACAATTTGTCAAAAATCACAAATGGTAGCTCCCTAATTATATACTGCGTTTGGAGAGTCATTTACAAACTTTTATAAATTATTAAATATTATATCAATTTGAGCACATTAAATCTAATAACACAACACTGTTAAACTCAGATTGTATTGCAAAACTTGCTCATCGTTTGACTTAAAAGCTTAACTATGCTTTGATATTCCAAAATATGAGCGATCACTTCTCACAAAAATAAGTATAAGTGCACAATCACTTGCTATTTAAACGGGGTTATCCAGTTTACCAAAAACTTTAGCAACTGAAAGTTTCTGCAAATTTTGCGGAGATAAAGCAGAATATGGTGTGCACTTCCTTTTATAATGTCCCCTATATAAAAAACCTTTGGGAGAATTTAAGTTTTCAAAAATTGGTTAAAGATGAGGTTATGAAATCAGTAACATTTAAGGAATGACTGTTATGTTTTCTGTCTATGAAGAAATAACATAAAAAATGTGACACACCCAATAACCAGCGTAGCGGGTTATTTTAAAGTGTGCACCACATTTTTCATGTTATTTCGAATAGACAGAAAAAATATTAGTCATAACTTATAATTTAATTCTAATTTCCATTTTAAGCCGGAGTAAATCACGTTGATGACATCACGGTCATCACGGTCACATGAGAAAATTATGTCTATGAGCTGATAGACAAACATTGGCAGCCACTCAGGAGACGCGTTTCATCCAAATTTAAATTATATTTAATTAATCAAAATAAGTTGGCTGATGCCAACCAAATTTGTAAAAATATGAGATAAGCCTTTGAATATAAAAAAGGAGATGTGGTATGATTGCCAATGAGACAACTATCCACCAAGGTTCAAATGAAGTGGATGTAAACAATTACAGGCAATCGAACGGCCTTCAACAATGAGAAAAACCCAATTTGAAGTTAAAAGTTATGCTTAGTGTCAGTTAGGCTAGCATAAGTAATGGAAGTACCGTACAAAAAAAATAGACTTGTAGTTATATTTACAGCATATAGTTAATTTTTTCTTATTATGCATTATGTTTTATTTACATTTTTTGTCATGTATGTTGTACACTTGGATTACGCAATGTCATATTTTATATATATACATGTGCTTTATCCAATAAAATATTTGATTTGATTAGAGATAACCAACCGAAAATATGTAAAACTGACATGAAATTTTGTAAAGTATAGTGCTGTTTTGCAAAAACTGAACGTTTTCTTCCAACCACTGCAAAGTGCTTGACGTTAGCTAATTGAAAAGCGCGAAATTTGCTAAGGACGTGACGTGAACACCATTATGACGTTATGTAATGTCAAATAAATAACGTTATTTTTTGAAAAAATAAACATCTTGATTTTATATTTTAGTAATTATTCAATTATTTAAGTTAACATGTTGTGATTCAAGACTGAATAACAATTTACTGTTTGTGGGATTTTTTACTGAAATAGTCCCGTTTCTGGACAATGTTTTGAAATTTCGATACGCACTAAGAGGGTTAAACATTTCAGGGGTTTGGTTAACTTTTCTTTTCTTTTATTCTATCTCCGTTTTATAAATAATTCTTGTAGTTCCGGCCATTTTCTTTCCCCCGCCGGGCCACTTCCGGTGTCCCGGTAGCCCGGCCGGGCCTATGACGTCAATTGGGGATAGAAATACGTAAGCTCTAGGGTTTGGGGGAGTGCAATTTTGGGATTAGAACGCCAGTTGATAGTTGACTTTATTTTTTATTCTACATTTTTATCTAAAACATAGTTATATCTTACTACCCAGGTAAGGACTAACGTAAACTTGACCATCGTATTCTTGATAGTTGATATTTATGACTTTAATACTGTAAATGTGAACTAAATACATGTTAACAGCACGTAATAAACATATATACTTTAATAATCGTCATTTTATTAGAGAACCTGGGAAAACTTTAGGCAAACGGGAACAGGTTAACACTAATCTGTTACAAATTGGGGGCTCGTCCGGGATAAATTTACGATTTTAAAAGCAAAACAACAACAAATATATAAATTTCAATAAGGAAATTTGAATTGTGAAGATTTTATTTTGAAAATTTACACAAATGGCTTCCGCAAGGAGGGTTTTTGACTCCGTCGGGTCTAGTTTTAGGCGACTTTTTAGTCCTAGTTATTTTGAACTAAACCCGGAAAGTAACAAACCAAATACAGTCGAAAATCAAGAAACAAACAAACCAAAATGTGTTGAAATAGTTGATATGAATACTAGGAATAAAGGCTTACCTGAATTAAGCGCAACTGAATCAGCAGTTAGTCCAATCCAAAATTATGAAAATGAAATTTTTGTTCAAACAGCACACAAATCCAATGACGTTTCGGATGAAAATATTTGCACACAAAATAACTTCGAAGCTCAACAATATCATAATTCAGCTTCAGATATTGAGAACTCTAAATTTTTGACTCCGATAAGCATTCTCAATAAGAATGACGGTACACAAAATTCATTCCATTGTCGTGAAATCACAAATTCTGAACCCACATTCCGTCAACATGAAACATTTCTTGACACGCCGTCTTTTCAAACAGAAACACCACACTATAGTGAAATTGAGAGACAAACATATCATACACATAATTATGATGATGAGTATTCTAAAAGGGCAAATGTGTCCGTACACAACGACAAACATGCCAACTTTTCACGTCAAACATGTCCGCCACACGTTGGAAATGACGTCGTTCATTCAGTATTTAACCCTTATCACGTGACATCCTCAGGTTACGGAGGCTCCATTGGGGAACGTGAAAACAGACAACTATATACAAATGATCCAAATATGGATGAAATGAAAGAAAATTCTTTCAACACACAAGAACGTTTGTTTTATGAACAATGCAATAAAAACACAGTACAAGTACCTGATGAATATTCATCAGAATTAAGAACAAATACTGTCAGCAGTAATGAGAAAATGGGGTATTTTGACCCTAAAGGAAACACAAACATCACAAATAACATACAAGAAATAACAAGTGCAAAAGGCACTGCCAAACATAACGTACATAGTCCTGAATATGAGGTACATGAATGCCAACCAAACACTACGTACCAAAATAAGAACAAAATGAGTAGCAACTATAACTCAATGACAAAAATAAATTATCAAACACCTGATATGAATAGACAATTATTTTCAAGGGACCAGGGCAATACGGCTCTGAATTATAGAGATCAAACACAAACCAGACAAAATTATCAACACGCAAATGATAATTGTTATTTTGATCAGACTAGATATAGTAATGAAGCAACTCAAAATAAAAATTACAATCCTATTCAAACAGTTTGCAAAACTGACACAGAATTTCAAACTAATAAACATAGGGAGTATCCACCTTATTTGAGGAAACAACTAAACAGGAGGGAACAGTCCCCTGTAAATCTTTCAAAACTACCTGGCTCTCGGTCTAGTAGATACAAACGAAAAGAAAAGGACCCTGACACATACAACGGGATAAACGTTGAATGGCCCGACTATATCTGCCATTTTGAGCAGGTCGCTATGTGGAATGAATGGACTGATCAAGAAAAAGCAACGCAACTCTCAATTTGTCTCCGCGGAAATGCTCAGTGAGTTCTAAGCGAACTGACCAAGAGTGAGTTGTCAGACTACAACAAGTTGAGATCTGCTTTAACACAACGTTTTTGCCCTCCTGAGCGCGAAACAGCCTTTCGTTGTGAATTTAGAACGCGCAGAAGGAGCCGAGATGAGTCGGCTGCCGAGTACGGGTACTCTTTAAAGAGGTTAGCCAGTCATGCATATCCTCAAATCCCAATGAGCATGCGTGAATCACTGGTTATTGAGCAATATGTATCCGGGTTAGGTAACGCGGAATTAAAGCGATACGTACAGTTCTCACACCCTTCAACTCTAGATAAGGCAATATCGCTTGCCGTAGAATTTGAAGCCTTTGAAGGGACACAAAATTCACAATACCGCAAACCCAAACCGGAGGAAGCTGTTAATATATTTGCAGTACAAAATACACATACATTTGAGACAAACAAAAATACACATGTTGAACCAAGTATTTGGAAGTTAGCTGATTCCGTTAAGGCTATTCAACAAACACTGGCAAATTTTACACAAGGCCAACAGTCAGAGTTCAATCAGGTCAATAACACAAGACCAAGAGACAATAAAATTACAATATGTTACACATGCCAAAAAGAAGGTCACATAAGTAGATACTGCCCAGAAGCATCTTACAGAAGACAGGACAACAATAACTACAATAGGAATAGAAGGGCTAACAATCAGAGACAACCACAAAACACTCATTCAGATGATTTAAAATAGGACGGACTGTACTCGAGGCCGAGAGTTCAGTCCCTTTTAAAATTGATATGGAAAAACAAATAAAAGGGCCTTTAATTGTTAGATTATCTGCTATTTCAAATAACTGTTGGTTTGCTAATGTTGAAATTGGTGGTTTAGACACTAATATGTTAATTGACACTGGATCAGCTGTGACATTGATTTCAAAAGAGAATTATGATGAATTAAATTGTAACAAATCAAAATTAATTAAGGTTACTTCAACATTAACAACCGCTGACGGGGAACCATTGACAGTATTGGGGGAAACTAAACTTTCAATTACACTGTGGGGTAAAACTTTCATAAATTCTGTGATTGTGGCAGAATTAGGGGGTATGCCAGGCATTTTAGGCTTGGATTTTTTGTCCAGAAATGCATTTGTTATAGACACTGGGAAGGGGAGGTTATGCTCTCCACTTGTTGATGTTCAACTAATTAGAGAGGGTAGTCTTGATATACGATGTGCAAGAGTACACTTAGCGGAAACTGTTCACATTCCTGCGCACTGTGAAATGTTTGTTACCGGGAAAATACGGGGTCATTTTCCAAGTACTAACGATGGCTGTTTAGAGCCATTAGATAGATTCAGGGGTGGTGAACATGTTATAATACCAAAGTCACTAACCGATACCACAAAAACAAATATAGTCTTTTCTATAATGAACCCGACACCAAATCCGAAAATCTTAAAGAAAAATATACAAGTGGCAACGGTACACCCTGTCGAACATATACTCTCTGGTCAATTCGGACAGAAAGAGAAAGTAAGTTATGAAGATAAATGCGGATTTGAAAAACGAATCTCCTCAATACGAACGGAAGTAAGTCCTGACCTTCCTTCATATTTGCAGCCGTTGGTAGACAATTCATCCAAAAAAATAACACATGACCAGCGCACTGCACTCACTACCGTTATTCAAAAATATGCCGACATTTTTATGGAACCGGATGGGATACTTGGACACACTAATCTTTTCGAGCACACTATCGATACGGGAGATGCAAAGCCGATAAAACTTCCTCCGCGCCGACTACCCATACACATGAGGGAGATTGCAGAGACAGAAATTGAGAAAATGTTGGAGCAAGACATAATAGAGCACAGTAACTCTCCTTGGGCAGCACCAATTGTACTCGTGAAGAAGAAAGATGGCGCCACGCGCTTCTGTGTTGACTACAGGAAATTGAACGCCATTACGCGCAAAGACGCCTATCCACTTCCGCGCATCGACGAGTCACTAGATTCACTGGCGGGCACCAAGTACTTTTGTTCCATGGACATGGCCAGCGGGTATTGGCAAATGAAGTTGAACGAAAAAGATAAACAAAAGACCGCATTTGCCACTCACAAAGGACTTTTCCAATTTAAATGTATGCCATTTGGCCTAGCTAACAGCCCTGCAAGTTTTGAACGTCTTATGGAAATAGTACTGAGCGGAATGCAATGAGAGAGATGCCTTGTGTATCTTGATGATGTAATTGTCTTTGGGAAATCTTTTGATGAAACTTTACAAAACTTGACTACTGTTTTCCATCGATTCCAATCAGCAAACCTAAAACTTAAACCAAAGAAATGTGCTCTCTTTGAAGAAGAAGTGTCCTATTTGGGACACGTCGTTTCCGAGAAAGGAGTTAAGTGTAACCCTGAAAAATTAGACACTATCAAGCACTGGCCAGCTCCGGAAAATGTGTCTGATGTCCGTTCGTTTCTAGGCATAGCGTCCTACTACCGCAAGTTTATAGCCAATTTTTCAACAATATCTTTTCCACTTACACAGTTAACGAGAAAAGACCAGAAATTTGTCTGGTCTGACAAGTGTGCAAACGCTTTTCTTACTTTGAAGAATGCGCTTACTTCCGCTCCAGTTTTGGCTTATCCTACCCGCAACGATCAATTCATTTTAGACACGGACGCTAGTGCCTATGGCATTGGCGCTGTCCTATCGCAAGTTCAAGACGGAGAGGAAAAAGTTATTGCGTACGGTAGCAAAACTCTTTCTAGGTCACAAATGAGATATTGCACAACTTATCGAGAACTTTTGGCAGTCGTGGTATTCGTAAAACAATTCAAACATTTCCTGTACGGACGTAACTTTCTTATCCGTACTGACCATTCCTCCCTTACATGGTTGAAAAATTTTAAAGAACCAGAAGGAATGGTGGCACGCTGGATATCCGCCCTTGACACCTACGATTTTGACATTAAGCACCGAAAAGGGGCATTACATGGCAATGCTGACGCCCTGTCTCGGCGCCCACGGCGACGATGTCAAAGGAGTACTTGTTTACAGTGTAGCGCTAATAATAATGCTGGCAACTGTCCTGTATCAGTCATCTCTCAGCACGACAACACGCTAAATAATTCCATCCAAACAGAACATGTATCTGATGACTCTGATGTCAGCACTTCGGTTGACCTCCAAGAATCAAACTGGACGCAACAGTGGAGTGCAACCGAATTAAAACAATATCAACATGAAGACAAAACAATCAGTTCGATGCTATCGCTTCGGCAAATACATGGTAAAGAAAAGCCTCATATAAGCACACCTGACCAAGATCTTAATACTTTATTAAAACAATGGGAGTTACTCGATGTAATTGACGACATTCTGTACAGAAGATGGGAAAATAGTGATGGAACATCGTATCAGCAACTGGTTGCGCCAAAGAGAATTCGGGGTGAAATTTTGCGTCTCCTACATGACTGTAGAACGGCAGGGCACTTTGGTCGCGATAAAACTCTAGCGAAAGTCAGAGCAAGGTTTTATTGGCCGGGAATGACTACAGACATAACACGATGGTGTCAGACATGTCTCTTATGCCAGCAAAGAAAACCAGGCCCTGGTCTAGGCAAATCTCCCATGCAACATAGAAATGTTTACAGACCAATGGAATGCATCGCAATAGACTTAATGGGTCCACTGCCAATTACAGACCATTCAAACGAGTACATCATGGTAGTTTCCGATTACTTTACCAAGTGGACTGAGGCGTACCCTCTCAAAGAACACTGTGCTCAGACAGTGGCCGACAAGCTCGTAACAGAATTTATTTCTCAGTTCGGGGCGCCATGCCGTATACATACTGATCAGGGACGTGAGTTCGAGTCCAAACTATTCGCAAGTATGTGCGATCTTTTGGAAATCGAGAAAACTAGAACCACTCCCTATCACCCACAGTCAGACGGTATGGTAGAGCGCTACAATAGGACCCTACAACAAATTTTATCAATGTTTGTTAATGAAAATAAAGATGATTGGGATAGCCACCTCCCTTATGTTACAATGGCATACAGAGCATGTACCCACGAAAGTACGAAATGCAGTCCAAATTTACTAATGCTCGGACGCGAAATATCTTTACCAATTGATATCTTAACCGGGTCAAACCAAGATGAAAATTTTAGTTTCTGTCCAAATTTATACATTGAATGGATGCGCGACGCCATGCAAAGAGCTTTCGATAAAGTTCATGAAAATTTGCAGTCAAGTTTTCATAGACAGAAAAAATACTATGATTGTAAACTAAAACACAGACATTGAAATTGGGAATAAAGTTCTCAGATGGTATCCACCAAAAGCAAACAAAAAACTTGTTTTGGGTTGGATTGGTCCTTACAAAATTAGTAGAAAATTGTCTGATATAACCTTCGAAATTGAGGATTGTCAAAATTCAAAACTTAAAGTGGTCCATGTGGACCATTTAAAATCACTTTACACCCGTGATGATACATTTGATGCTCCAGTTCAAGAAGAACAATTAACAGAACAAACATTAGATCAATCAATTTGGATTGATTACACGGTTGACAATATCACTGATATACAAGATGAAAATGTTCACAAGGTTGAAACAGAACCAGCTTCTCCAAAGTATAGTAGTCGTGGCAGACAGATAAAACCTCCAATAAAGTTTTCGCCATAACATACATAATAATAAAATACAGTCAAAAGAATGCCAAATTCTTTTTATTAAAGGAAGGGGGTAGTAATTTATTTGAAATGATGTACAGTGTAGTGTACTTCATATTTGCTTTGCACAGAGTGGTACACATTATAGTACCAATTAACCATAATACAAGATATACTATCAAAAATATATACAAGTACAAACTATACATATTTTTTTTTTATATTTATACCCAACATAATAAAATTACATGTCTTATACTCTAAATATACTATAAATATATATATATATATATATATATATATATATACTGGTTGATATGTATTTAACAAGAGCATAACCTTAACTTCGCATGAATACATGCTCTTGTCATTCTGAGCAAGTGTTCGGATAATTTATTAGCACATATTTTATATGTTTTCTTTTGTTATTAGTTAATTAAGGATGTACAGTATTCCCGGTATACGCACATGAACAATATTTTGCCATGGGTATTTATGTACTTTCGGTACTGTGGTAACCGGATGCTGTGGATGTATTGATTAATTTGGATCGATATTGAGAACGTTGAATTGGTCAATGTGTACCAATGTAACACGGCTTATGAATAGTCGGGGTGGGCATGTTCTATTATACGGCAATTTGTTGGCCATGGACTCTTAGTTTTCGGTTACGTTGATAGAAACATGTACACTAATACTAAATAAACACAATTTGTTTTAAAATGACTGGCCAATGTGGGCCATGTCAGAATTGTCAAGAGTAATATTTGACATAATATATTTCTATAGTTTATTTTTATTTTAAAGGGGGAGATGTGCTAGTCAATTGACTGAATAATTTGATCAGTAAAAACAAATGCATTTATACAATGTCACCTAAAAACTTTTGGTTCCAATTTCAGCATGGAGATTCAGATTTTTGCCGATGGAGATTTCAATGAGGAGGACTTAGAAAACAGAGTAGAATTCTTTTATACACCAACTACAATGCAATGTCCAATTGATGGCTGTAATGCCGGTCGGTTTGGTTCAAAGGCTAAATACCAAAGACATTGGGATGAGAAACACTTGTTTTTAACTATTAATTACAGTTGCCCTGCGAAATTGTGTAAGGCAGTATGCAGAAGAAAAGCAGATATGAAACAACATCTTAAAAAAATTCATGACATCGGAAATACACTGAAACTGGAAACCCAATTAATAAGCTGTAAGAAAGAGGTCAGAGAAAACAAAGGATTTGTTGATCCTGGTGTTTTCATTTTTCGTGGCCGGACCAAACTATCAACCACTTCAACCTCTACCACATCTTTATCGACCAATACTGTTACCACTATGGGTAACACCAGTACACCATCTTTCACCACTACACCATCTTTCACCGTAAATGTTCCACCAAAATTTCCTGAAACACAAAGAAGACCGCCACTATTACCACTTCCAGACCTTCCTATAATTCCTGATCGTACACCTTTCTCAGTAACATCTAGAATTTCTCTTCAAGAGTATAAAAGCAGAAGCCAACCAGAAACAACTACAGAAAATGCCTATTCTGGGCATCCTGCTATGGTAGAGCCAAACAACCACTCTGGTTGTACCTCAACCGTAACAAGTAGTGAAATCCAGACAACAGAGCCAAACAAACAATCTGGTTGTAAGACAACGTTCACAAGCAGTGAAACCCAAACATCGTTAACAGATCTGCCTCCATTGGTATTATCACTGATTCCAGAGACCCGCCCGGAAGTCGAATCCCTTCTCCGGTGGTTATGTAATTCCATGGATATTATAGGACGGTTGCGAGAGTCGGCAAAACAGAAATTAAAGGAAATCAAAGAGTCGGGAAGCAGACAGCAAGAAAGAGAAATCAGACGGAAATTAGAGGCAGAAAACCGAGAGCTTAGGAGACAAATCGCTGAGAACAGGTGGAGGAATGAACTTGATATTTAATATTGTGATGAGAACTTATTTATTATACTTATTGTTGCATAATTTTATTTAAATAACTTAATTAATTTCAGGTTGAACATTGTTATAGAAATATATCTATTTGTTGTTATTATTGAATATTTTATTACTTGTTGATATTATTGAATATTTTATTACTTGTTGATCTATATAAGATATAGAATTCTATGGTAGGCTAAATTTTGATTGCATATTGTGTTAACTTTAACTTTCTTGCAGATAGACATTGAACAGTACATACTTAACCAGTAATGTTATACATATATTGTTAATTACTTGTGTAAATCTAATAATTGTTTTAAATTAAATGTTTTAGGTTATATTCCTGCCACTTTGGACTAATGTGTTTTTGCACATTAGGTCTTAAGAGGGAGGGAGTGTGACGGTAGTCATTTTGCTGTTAGTCCTTAAACATTTCAGGGGTTTGGTTAACTTTTCTTTTCTTTTATTCTATCTCCGTTTTATAAATAATTCTTGTAGTTCCGGCCATTTTCTTTCCCCCGCCGGGCCACTTCCGGTGTCCCGGTAGCCCGGCCGGGCCTATGACGTCAATTGGGGATAGAAATACGTAAGCTCTAGGGTTTGGGGGAGTGCACTTTTGGGATTAGAACGCCAGTTGATAGTTGACTTTATTTTTTTTTCTACATTTTTATCTAAAACATAGTTATATCTTACTACCCAGGTAAGGACTAACGTAAACTTGACCATCGTATTCTTGATAGTTGATATTTATGACTTTAATACTGTAAATGTGAACTAAATACATGTTAACAGCACGTAATAAACATATATACTTTAATAATCGTCATTTTATTAGAGAACCTGGGAAAACTTTAGGCAAACGGGAACAGAATAACACTAATGAAATGTCATCTTTGGATTTGACCGCAGCTTACGAGAAAAACATGTAGATTAAAAATGTCAAATGTTCGGTTTGAGAATTAAAAGAATAAAGTTCATTTTTTCTAGCGGTTACTTTTGAAATAATTCATGCAAGCTACAGATTTATTAGAAAGTTTAAGCTTTATCTAACAGGGAGTAAAAAAGAACAGCAGCACACACGGCATTCCCACCCTCGCATCAGTTTTTAAATGACCGTATTTGTCCTATTAGAATCGAAATAATTCATGGAAGCCATAGATTTGTTGTAAATTTACACATGGCCTGGGCCGTGATATTCGTTAATTTTATCCCTCGCTAACGCTCAGGATAAAATTCGAATACACGACCCAGGCCATGTGTAATTTACAACAAATCTATGGCTTCCATGAATTATTTCTTAAATAGAACAAATAGATAACAAAAGTCACAAAGGGTAGATACAGAGATAATTTTGGTGCCGCGAATTTGGAAAAAAAAGCCTCTAGTAGATAATTGCAAATTACTGTTTAGTTCAATTTTTTTCAATTGTTTTAACATTATATATTATATTTTAACTGATAAATAAATTTAAATTTATTTTTACACTAATTCATTTTTTCATTCATTGTTTGCCTTTTATTTTATTTTTTATTGTTTTCCCGTTTGAATTTATTTATAAGACGGTTACGCCCTGACTCCATTTCTGAGTCACTAACCTGTAACTCTTGCAGTGTGGTTTGGTTGTCTTGAAAGTCTGCTATAGTACTGCCGGTTACGGCCTGACTCCATTACATGACACACCTTCTCTATCTATTATCTTAAATATGAACAGGTAAACATAAATTTGATTTCAGACTACTACTGTCTTAGTCAACTTATTGGAGGACATTTTATGGACAAGATTGAATTGATTGATTGCTAGAAAAATATGGATATGTGGTGTAATTGCCAAAGAGATAACTAATCACAGAAGTCCAAATAACGTTGATGTAAGCCACACAATATGTCACCGCACGGCCTTTAACAATGAGCAAAACCTATACAGTAATATGTGAAACATATCTAAACGGCATGTTATTTACTTTGATTGATTAGTTTTGGCTTTACGCCGAAACAACAAAAAGGCTCTATCGCAGCGATAAATGTTACCTTTACCTCAATGAAAGACTATATGTAGAATCCATTCACCTTAATATTTGTTCACCGTTTATCTATCAAACAATTGTGTCATGTAACCTTAATCATAACATCTATTAATTTGTGTAAATAAGTCCTTAAATAACCCGTATAATGTCGAGATATATTTATGTTTTAATAAGGTAAGTGTTTGATATCGAAGGAACAATTAATTTCATAGATGAAGCATTTAATAACATAAACGGTACCAATTTTAATGCACACGATGCGCATTTCGACAATATATGTATCTTCAGTGATGCTCGAAGCCAAAATATTTGAATATCCAAAATGTAATACCAATGTTGAAGATGATATATGAAAAAAAGTTTAACAAAAATACTGTACTCCAAGGCAAATTCAAAAAGGGGGAAGTCCATAAAGACTAAATGCTATCAATCAACGGAACTAGTGAAATACAACTGCCATATTCTTGACTTGGTACATGCATTCTCCAAAGAAAATGCTGGGATAAACCTGGTTTTATAGCTAGCTAAACCTCCCACTTGTATGACAATTGTTTATAGTTCCATTATATTGACAAATATGGGAAATAACCCAAACAGACATAATAGGTTAATGTGACATAAATTGGGATCCAGGGGTCAAATTGTGTAAACATACATCACAGACGTACAACAAAACTGACTAAAAAAAATACCAAACACACATACAAATTAATCTTACAAAGACGCCAACAGAAAGGGTGTAATAAATAGTTATAACTCATCATATAAACTAAACACTACCTTTATAGAACATACATGTAGCATTTCTGGGGTAGTTCTTTTCTCTCCTTTCATTCAATTGTGATACTTGTGTTTATATGCGGGTTGTTTTCCTTATTTTCTGTGGTCATTAGACATTTTAATTCCTTTCTCATTGTTAAAATAAACCTGCAACGTAAATCTTTAATCAAAACACTCATTCGGACCTCCGCCCCATTATGCTCGAGGAATGGCCAGTTATTTGGACTTTCTCTATAAATAACTGTTGTAATGTTAATTTGCCCCCTTTACTGGATAATGACTGTATACATCATACATGTACATAAATGCATATTAAGAAAATGTCACCAAGGCACCCAACACTACATACAAATAGCTTGTGTAAACGAAATCAGAAAACACAAGTCTTAATCTTATTGATTGTTTGCAAGTTTTATTTGTACTAATTCAAATATAATAGGAGCATCAGCATGATATATAACATGGTTTTGAAACGATAGACATTAATACCCAAAACAAATTTTAGACGGTTTTGCTACCTCGCCAAACCTCGGCTTATAACCAATCATTTTTAAACGTGACATTAAACGGCATTTTTATTCTAATTGTATTTTAATTACATGTATCAGTTTCAGATGGTTTTAGTAATGTGATCGAAAACTGTAGTGTATCCTTTTGAATGTGCTGATGTTTCAACTATTACCTATCTACATCAGCAGACACAGGGACGTTGGAGCCGAGGGGCAAAATTGCCAACCCACACTTTTGGGCAAAAAAAATAATTATTGAAAATAAGAAATGAAAATGAAACAGGACAATGACTAACTTGTAGATTATAAGACTATAGAACCTTTCACGATTGTTCGTTCCCTCTAGAGGCGTATCAGTCTACACCAATGCCACCGACACTCAACGTAATAGTTTAATTTTAAAATTCAATTAATTCGTACGCATATATATTTTCAGTATGTTCATTTACACGCTCGCCTATAACGGAAATGTTGAATGTGAATATGCCTTCGATTCCAATTATACCTGTTCATGCAAGGTTGTTAAAGCTGTTGTAGATGTTGACTGTGCATACTTAGATCTTGTGGAAGTTCCGTCTGGCATTCCAAACAACACTGTCCTTTTGTAAGTCAAATATTTATTAAAAATGGACATGTTATAACACCACGAAAAATAATATAGAAGTATATTGTGCAAATAAATAAATAAATGATTTGCTTGTTCCGATCAGTAACGTTGACATGTATAGATCTTGCTATACAAGCATTAATTCCAAGTTATACAGCAATTAACACGTGCTATTTTTTATTGTTATATGTGTGTTAATTATTGCATACACATTCAGTTATGAACAATCGGAAAGAGAGGACGGGATATTGCTGCTGCGAAAAATGGAACATGTACGTTATCGTCCATAACAGTCAACAAATCATGATGGAGGCTGTCAATTTGTCGAAAGGATGACTTTAAAATATGAATCATTCAAATTTGTTTTTTGTTTTAGAGAACTGAACAACAATAACATTAAAAGTATTAATATCAGCAGTTTCATTGATCTGCCCGAACTTAAACGCCTGTAAGTATTTTGTATTAAAATTTTTCTGAATAAAACATGTCTTAGCAAGGGAAATTATCCCAGCATATAAAGAAAACGGAACAAAATCAATGAAATGAATGCATGCAGTTTTTGCAACGAAACAAATCGGAGACATACATGTAAATGATATTTTTTGCATTGTTTTAACTAGCATATTCTTAACCTAATATGACACAAGGATGCAACAAATAGATCACTATCTATTACAATACAATCCATTATCTTAATTATATTTTTAGACGGGTAGCTTTCAAAATAGCAACAAATATTTAGTAAGCTACGTTGTTCGTGTTACTTCAACATTCTTGTATGAATCCGTCTTTCTAGTATGATGTCTAAGAATATACTATGTATGTTATATCTTTTTCTTTCTAGAAATTTAACTCTAAAAAGAGTTTTATTTAATCCAGACAGTAGATTTCGTATATGATTTCAGTGGATACAACACGTGTTTCTTGATTGCCAGTTACCAGAAACGCTAGATATTAGTTTTGTAATTGACAATTATCAAACGTTATATAATACAATCACAAAAGGGCCAAACCAGTACAGCAAAAACTATCTGTACAAACTCTGCCCACGGGAGTTACAAAATATCTATTAATGTTTAAAATCTACAGCATATTTAATTTGTTTAATTTTGATGGAATATTTTTTGCAAAAACGTGTTATAAAAAGACGAAAGAAAGGAAAAAACTTAAACTGATTTCATTTGTTGTGTTGTTCTAGACGATTTTAATGGAATGTCTCAACTGAAATGAAAAGATAGAACAGTTTTTTATTTTGTTTCAGAAATTTACTACAAAACCAGTTTATGCACATCGTAAATGGCATGTTTTCTGATATATCTAGTCTACAAGTGTTGTAAGTAAATTTATTAATGCATGTATTCAACTTATCTGTTTCAACATAATGTTTCAAGACACGTGGTCTGATTTGATCCCTGTCGCCTTTTTCTTCTTGCTATTTGTATCTAGTTTTATATCTACAGCTATAATATGACTACTGAGTTACACATGTACTAGTCTCTTTTAAAGCATATCAATTGATATTATTATAAAACGCTAGGATATGTGGTACGATTTCCAATGAGACAAATATCCACCAAAGTTCAAATGAGTGGATGTAAGCAATAATAGGCAATCGTACGAACTTTAGCAATGAGAAAAACCAGTACCGTATAGTAGGTTATATATTAGACCCGTATGTTCTTCAATTTTATTAGGTCGTTGTTTCAAGTATCTCCTTAGATATATTCTACATCAGTAAAGCGAACTAACTTGGTGCATGATTTTTAAATTATTTATTTCTCTGAAATAATGGGTTATGTTTATTTAGATACACGTGACTAGAAATGGTCAACGAATCGTAAAGATAAGTATGAACGTTTAAAAAAGCATCTTAAATAACAGCACGTGCTAACATTTTTAAACTTTAAGTAGAAAACATCTTTTTTGGATTTTGAATATATTGCGTGGACAATAATATTATGTCGTAATTTAATAATTAAAGACGATGTTTTTGTTAACTGTTATATTTTATCTAAAATTGGAATTTAAAAACATAATAATCTAATGAACATTAGTCAACGTATCTGCTGAGTATACCATTAGTTCAGTCAATTTTATGAGTTTAAAAATTAAATAAATACGTAAAGTCAAGAAAATAAAGTCATTCAGTTAGTATGTATAATTCTAAACTTATTTGTTGACCTTTCCTTTTAAAACGCCAACAGAAACTTGGAATATAATCATATAAAAGACATCGAAGAGTATGCTTTCTCTGGATTGAACAACCTGATTGAGTTGTAAGTATAAAGACAATGAAGAGTATGCTTTCTCTGGATTACACAACCTTATTTAGGTGTAAGTATGACTTTTTCAAGGATACAAAATACAGAGATTTTTTAAATAGGTTTTTGTTGTCTGTTCTAATAGCATAAGATTGAAGGGAATTGCGATTAAACATTGCTATGGTCTATGTTCTAATAGTTCGATTTGTGCTCTAAATGTGTGTACCTACTCGATCTTGAATAAATCGAACAAAATGCTTATTTTTTGCCAATTCAAGTTCATGAAACCGATCGTCTCTCTATCTTTATATGAGTAAGGAAATGTTAAAGTGCAAAGTTCAAAAAGCCTTTATCATATACATGTGTACATTATTAATGAAGATCTAATTTGAACTTGTTCAATTAAATAAATTATAGATACCTGAGCGGAAATGGACTGACATTCATCGCAAATACTAGCTTCCTTGATCTGCATTCGCTTCAAATACTGTAAGTACAGTTCAGTTGTCATTCCATGAACAATAATGAATTCTTGCAACAACACAATGATAGTTAAAATGTTCGTTTTCCTACCATCATGCCCTCTTTTTACAAACTGCCCTCTTTTCCTTGACCTTTAAAACTGTCAATTTATTTCCGAATCCCAATATTTTAGTTGTTTATTTGTCATTTGTGCACTTAAAAAAAAAATTATTGTTGTTTAAATTGAATAACACATTATAAATTCCGAGCGTTAAAAACGCTTTGCTGATTTACCGACATTAGGTACGCTCATCATTCAACATTTGAAAACCAGGGATTTATAAATACGCAGAAACGCTGAAGCTATATAACCAAAAAGGACATAAAAAACAGATTATTTCTTGTAATTGTTTGTTGATTAGGAAACCTGAATAAGAATTACTCGATTCAATTCTATTACAAGAAAAACTGTTATCATTATCTGATAGCTTTATCTGGTAAATGATTTCTTCTTTTTCTTAGTGATTTGAGTTTTAACAAGTTAAGTACTCTACAACAAGGACTGTTTAATACATTGGAATCATTAGTTGAACTGTGAGTATTCTTTATAGTCAATTATTTCATTTACCTGAACTTACAAAAAAAATACTTCAAATATGAAGAACAGGTAGTAAACGTAAAGTGTTTGATTATCATCTATATTAATTTTATCTATTTACGTAGAGACAATGATCATGATATTAAGATACTTAAACTTAGCTTTGTGCTGTTAGTAGATATATTAAAAATTGTATCTTGGTGACCCATGAATACCTTGACAAAAAAAAATTAGTTAAACAGAAGATTTAACAGTAAATAAAGACATCAATAATCATCTTTAAACGGAATTTCAATTGAAATAGAGGATAGTCCTACTGAGTTGTCATTGTTTAAATTTTGTATCGTTTGATTGCAGAATAATGACAAGATCTATGTATGCAATCGATGTAAGTAAGAAACAAAATAAACTTTTTACAATAATTTATTGTTGCAGATTTCTATTAAAATAATGTAAAACGGAAAATGAAGAATTTCAACTTCTGTCAATTTATTATACATGGTAATGTTTGTCATGTTGCCTGTTTTGTTTTCAGGAATTTACAAAACAACATGCTGGCAAGTATCCCTGAACACGTTTTGACACATCTACGGAATATTAAAACACTGTAAGTTACAAGTACTCAAGAAATTGATAAGAGCAATGGTCCTACACCTAATAATACAAAAATAGAAAATTCGTCAATCATTTTAAATGTATGTTAGTTCTTATGCTATATAAAAAGGATTTAAATTCTGGATTGAATATATCAATTTTTATGGCACTCAAAATGTATGACGCTCCAAGCATGAAGAAACTGACCTACTTTATTTAAAATTGGTATGTTACAAATAGTTTTTGCAAAACCGGACACAATTAAAAGCCTTATAAAGAAGATATATTAATCACATTTGCATCTTTATATATGACATCCATCGAAATGTTGTTGACAAGAATCCAAAACGAGGTTATTTCAGAAGTGTCTGCGGATTAACATTTAGTCTATCTTTGATTGTAGACTTTACTGCCCCTTAGTATCGTATTTCTCTTTGGAAGTTTGAAACGTATTTATTTGTGTATGGTATTTTACATTGAATTTCGTTGTAGAACGTTTAGTCACCAAGAGATAAAAAGTATCCACACAAATGCATTCAGGGGACTTCGAAATCTTCACAACATGTGAGTAATGGCCATAGTGTTGTCCTTCGTTGTTTTTTGTTTGTTTGTTTGTTTCTATTTTTGTTTGTTTGTTTGTTTCTATCTTTGTTTGTTTGTTTGTTTGTTTCTTATTGCTTACTTTTTTCCCCCACTTTTTGTCGTCCCAATTATTTCGTTTCCCTTATTATGATTAATTGTGATAAAAAATGCTCAGCATGTCAGTTGGAATTTATGCTTAAATAGAACAGATAAATGTATGTTGTATCTTGTAATGGATGGACAATGAGTATATTTGCGTCCCTTTTTAGGTGCGATATATATACTTGATGGTATCGTGAAAACTAGAAACAGCGGCTTCTTCTGAATTATTAGTTATTACACAGAAGTCTGATATTAACTCCATTTATTGTACGGCTTATAACTCAAAAGGAATATGTAAAGAGCTCTTATTAAATTGAATAAAAAACACACAAGGATTAACGATTGTCGTTGTTACACATAATTCAACATATGTGTATTTAGAACAACTTCGACTATAGTGCCTGCTAGTTGTCAAAATCCACGAACTTAAGCTAAAATGTATAATATCAAGGTGGTAGTATTTCATTTGATATATTTCACGTTGTAGTGATTTGTCATTCAACAAGATAACCAGCATTCAGCAAAGAATATTTGAGGACCAACAGCGCCTTGAAATACTGTAAGTTTGATTAAACAATTCAATTTATATTCGATCATGATTGAATAATAAATATTAAGTAAACAAACGCATCTAAGGGACTATTTATACCAACACGAAGTCAAAAGTTTATATTTCATGTATTAAGCTGTGAACAGCTAAAATATCCGAGATCTTAACGACAACATCAGAAAAAAACCCACCAAGACTTCCGTTATAAGCAAATATATGTAAATTGTTGTTTAACTAGACCTGTAGGACGCAACACCCATTTCTGTACTATAATAGTGGTAGATCACTGCATGGTAGAAAAAAGTATAATACACACAATATCAGCGCTCAAAACGCTTACGTATGTAATATTGATACAGATTTATATCTTCTTCTGAGTTCTTTTTATTTGAATCAGTTTTCTTTTTTGTCTTATTCTTCAAAATTTTATATGCATGATTTACAACCTTTTTTGTTATTTTACTTCTTTTATTTATCTTAAATACAAAACATGTGTTTTCATTATTTAAAACAATCTTTGTCACACCAATCTATATCATAGTGCTTATCAGGACATTCGTGCAGTTTTGGTATCCGAGAAATTGATTGGATTATTGTCAAAATGAAAGACAAGCCAAACTTGTCTTCCTAATGTATATTCGTTAAGGAAACTGTAGGATTAACATTAAATTTCTAACTTTCATCATTTAAACAAATAAAAATAGTGAAAAGTTAATATATACGATGATCAGAATAATTAATAATTGCTGTACTGAAATCGATATAAAATGTCATTCTTTTACTTGGTCGGTATCAGTACATGTAGACTGTTATTCTAATAGCGTACAATCGTCAAGTTGATTTTGGTTTTTGCATGAATTGAATGATTATTTCTGAATAATTTTTCAGTTGATATGTTGTTTAATTTTCTTCTTTTTTTTCTAAAAATGGTGTTGACTAATTGACTTCGACTTGTTGTAATTGATTGGTCCATCGGTATCTTCAACTTTTTATAAATATTGCAATTTTACCTGAACCAGAGGTCACAGTTTCTGCAAGCAAAGTTCGTGATTGTAGATGTTCTTTAGAAGGACCCTTTGATTCAATCATTAAAATTTCGAAAAGTCGATTGTACAAAAACAGAAGAATTTAAATACAAAACTCAAAATTATAGTTTGAAGACATCAAATAAACTGCAAAGGAAAAGGGAATCTAAAAAAAGGAAAGGGGTAAGAAAACAGGAAATCTTAGCCAAATGCCGTCCAAAGCCTTGTGCATGAAGAAAAAACAGAAAAAAAAACAATTGAAAAGAAAAAAACAATTCAAAATAATTTCTTGGAAATACATTGTATTTTGTAAGATGAAGATTGAGATCAAACGGAAATGTTTCTATGCCAATGGCACCAAGTTCCATGTTATTGTTTCCACACGGGTCATATCCTTTGTTCGATATTTACTCTGAAATTACTTTTGCAGGAATTTGGGAACCAATACCATATTTGAAATAGAGGATTTTGCTTTTTCGAATTTGACATCTCTTAATAGCCTGTAAGTATGCAACATTTTGGTACAAACGTTTTATGATAAAACAACACGAAAGGCATGTGAATACGCGGTTTATCGTAGTTTCATAACACTAAACATTTAAACAAAAATATGTTCAGCTAAGGTAGGTAAATGCAAGTACATTTTCATTTCCATTATTCATTGATTGAGAAAGCGGGAGTAACCGGAGATAACCGATGACCTTCGGCAAAAACAGTGGCAATGCTAATCAATTAAGGTTGGAGTTAAACATATCTCATAACGCGCAGAGTTCGAACTTGTAATCTAGGTTACTAGTGTTATTACACATATTACCTGGTAACCGAGTATCTTTTGAAATTTTAATTGATTTTCCCAACCATTGACAACATCACATGATACAAACAAGCAAACATAAATACACCCAAAATGTATCTACACTTCAACATCAAGTCTTTAACACAAGATATATGACTGTACATTTTAGAACAAAACATTAAGTAGAAAAAAATATCTGCTCATTACAGGTAAGGGAATACAGACTTAAGATATTTTCAATAAAAATAAAATACGTTTAATTTATTAATTTTAGGGATATACGAGTGAACAAGATCACACATATAACACATTATACGTTTTACGGATTAGAAAGATTACGTCAGTTGTAAGTACATGCATATGATTGAATTGCAATGCTTTTGTTTTTAGAAATTGTTTTTGTTAATTTATACGAAACAAGACAACTCTATCGCGAAGGAGAATTATAGATAAAGTTTATTGATAAATTTCTTTACTTTATACAAGATAGATCAGGGGCGGATCCAGGATTTTGGAAAGGGGGGCGTAGTATTAAAGTTAAAAAATTTTTGGACCTTTTTTTGGCTAAAAAACAAATAATAAGTGTAAAATGCATTTTATAGTTAGAGTGTAGGGGTTGGACAATTTTGGTGCCGTATTCTCTCCATTAATTGTCTATTATTATATGATTGGATGGATCCAAAGCTATGTACTAATTAATATATTTGATGTGGGATTTGTCAGTAAAAACGGACATGGAAAATTCTCATTTGTTGAATGGTTAGTTAGCATAACCTCACAGATTTCTTGTTGTAAACAAGATATACGGCTATTTAATGAAATTTACAATACGACCGACAAGAAGAAAGACAAACAAGCAATTTTTATCCAAATGTTTGGTTGAAATGTTTCAACCAACAAGGGAAGTGAGGGGTTCCAAATCAACCAAAGGCTACGAATGAGTCGTCGGAAATGACAATGAAGTTGTGAATGACGGTCGACACATGGAGACATATAGGCCACACCCAGCAGGCAGGTTGCAGTCGGGCCTTGAAAAAAGTATTCAGTATATCAGTTCGGCGAAACAGACATTCCGGTCAGATATGGGATTCACATGCAACCCCCCCAAAAAAAAATTACGCCCGTTTTTATACGCCCGTCAAATTTTTGACGGGACGTATTATGGTATACAAATGTCCGGCGTCCGTCCGTCCGTCCGTCCGTCTGTCCGTCCGTCCGTCTGTCTGTCAGGCGTAAACATGTCGCACCGTAACTTGAGAATGACTTATCCAAATTTCATGAAACTTAACATAGTTGTTTCTTATGACGGTCAAAGTTAACGATCTGTATACTTTTTGGTGAAAATAAGATTAAAACTTTTTGAGTTACGGGACTTAGTAACTAAAACAGGTATGTGTTTTTAAAGGCAGTGCTTTAATGCCTTTCTAGTTGCCGTGTTAATATTTCTTTCCGCGATATCCAACTTATCTACGTGGGGGGTCATTAGGCTCCAAGTAGATCCGGAAAATGTTGATTCTCTCCTCTTCTTATTGCGGTATCAAATGTTTTTTGTCTCATTTCATTTACATTGGAAAATAGAGAAACGATCATTGTGTTTTGTTAGTTTTAAAAACTTTTGATATATTTGTATTTTACATTATAAGCAGTCAACCGATTGACAAACTAGAGTTATTTGAATTCCGTGTGGAAAGAGGTCGGGTTAATTTCGAGTGTTATCTGCAATCAAGGATTTGTATAGTCTCACTATACAAATCCTTGCTGCAATCTAGATGTTTATAAATCATTTCAGTCGTTGATATAATAATTAAAGGTCGACTGAACATGAATTATATTATACAATTTAAAGCGCATTTCTGTTTATGCACGCGAACTCGTCTAACGTTATTGTTATTTCGCAGTTATATAAAGTAGCAAATTATCGTTCCTGAATAGGTGGCGCCGTAGTAGCCGATCCTGATCTTCAACTTCCGGTTTCTGCACTGTGCAACTATTACAGTTGCATTTTTAATTGACGATGCCAAGTACTTGTTGTTGTGTACCTGGATGTCATTTAAGAGGAGGACATGCATTTCCAAATGACTTAAAAAGAAGGAAAAGTTGGATCAACGCCATGGCCCATACGCAGATTGGACGAGAACACGATGAAATCGTGGAGTCCATCTCAATCAGCTGTTGTTTGCAAGGCACATTTTACTGAAAAAGACTACGTGCAGGAAACTATTCATGGTAAAACTCTATTTTCTTTTTAAAATATATAGTTATATATGTAATCGCCATGCGAATAAACCAAAGTCTGTTTACAACCGCAATTATCGTTTTAGAATAAAAGGGGGTGGTTAATTCAAGACGTCATAATTTTTTGGATTACGATTCAATGTGATCTGTTTGAGATTTTTTGGTGCTTGCTACAATTATAATGATTTCTTACAAGAGGTATTTCATACTGAGAATTATTTTAGCAGTAATTATGCTAATGTAGTAATGACAGGAATGCATAAGCTATGCCTCATAGACTTTCTTGAAAAATATCAATGACAATGTTAACAGGAACAAAACAATGACATGATCTCATCTCTCTCATCTATATTATAGTTATTTAGGTACAAACAATGTATGTTTGTTTCATACGTCTCTCATTGTTTGTCCTTTGGATTTACATAACATACATTTTGATGTACATTGAATCAGGCTAACATAGTTTTATCCAGATTGTAATGAATAAATCTAGTTAATATTTTGACAGGTAGTACAAAGGAATTATAGTTATCTCGTACCATTGTAAACTCGTACCAATGTCAACTCGTACCACTAAACAAAAACTCGTACCAATGCAAACTCGTACCACTGCTAACTCGTACCACGGTAAATTCATACCATTGTAAACTCGTACCAATTTATTTAAATGCATTCAAATGGTGTTTAATGATGAATATATACTTTAATTTCACTCAATACCTCTTAAGTCTGTAAAATGTATATAATTGGAAATTACAATAACCAATTTGTAGCTAATTTTCCTTGTCTAATTGGATGGAGAAAACCGTGGCAGATTGGCTTTGTTGTCTCCCTTGAATAGACTCTTTTTTAAACTTTTACTGACAACTATTTGATTTAATTTTTAATCATTCCAAATCAGTAACATTGAATAGATTTGGGTATTTTTCTATTGTTTCTAAAAGGAATTTTATTTAATGAAAGAATTTATTGATTGTGTTTTAAAGGTTTAAAATTGTTTATGACCAACAGTTAGAAAGTATGAAATTTATTTTTATACAATATTCAGCCCATTTCAGCAGAATATGACCATGCTTATATGATTATACAAGTTGATTAGTTAAAGATAAAAAAAAAACAAGTTGATTAGTTAATAAACAACCAATAATCACACAATCAAAGAAATTTAATATAATTATTAGCATGGTAATTAAGAAATTACATTCGTATTTTTGTCTAAGTTTTCATTAAAATCTGGTATAAATTTCAAAGATATTTTAATTTTTTGTATAAAGCTTAAAAAAAAATAATCATAAAACATTCGTATTTTTGTCTAAGTTTTCATTAAAATCTAGTATAAAATTCAAGTAATTCAACTTTTTTTATTTAGTTTACCAAAAAAAAATTCATAAAACATTCGTATTTTTGAATATATTTTTAATGGTATGATTTGCAGTGGTACGAGTTCTGATTGGTACGACTTCCCAGTGGTACGAGTTTACGTTGGTACGAGTTAACTTTTTTGGTACGAGTTTACGTGGTACGAGTTAACTTGCTTCCGTACAAAGTATGCATTGCTAATGGAAGTTCATTTAATTATCAAAAAACTAATGTTTTATAACCTTTTTCAGGGCACAAACCCACCATACAGAGACTTAAGTCTACTGCCAATCCCAGCCTATTTTCCTGGACCAAGCAAGAGACTGAATCGTCCGCAAAAAGAAAAATCAGGGCAGTTTCCTGTGAAAACAAAAGAACTAAACTTGATGAATATTGTAGTAGAAATCTAGAGGAAAGTTTTGATTGGTTTTCCTGAAGAAGTAATTCATACTGCAGACAGGATTTATGACTGTCCACCACCAACTGCCGAGCTAATGTTGAGCTTCACAGATGGAATTACGCAAACACCATCAATGCCTATATTTTCAGCAGAGAATTTTGAAATGAAGACACGTGACACAGCCATGCATTTTTATACCGGTTTAGAGTTGTATACTAAATTTTTATTTGTTTTGACCACACTTGGTCCAACAGCACATTGTTTGAGATACATATATATTCAAATTGATAGGGTGTCATTTGAAAATCAGTTTTTTTATGACTTTGATGAAATTGATGCATTATACAACCAACTTTGAACTGTCTAGATTCTAGATTGAAACTAGTGTTAAGAATATTGTGTAAACATGGATTGTTTTTATGTCTAAACAGTGGCGTGAGGCTAACACTTGGCCATTTAGTGGTTTAGTCAGGTATTTTTCGCCATCTAACTTTAAATTAAAGTTTCCTACAACTTGGATTATTATTGACAGCCCAGAATATCCCGTGATAAAACCTAAAGCTCCTAGAGCTCAGGCAACCTTTTCATCATATAAAAACAGAAACACTGAAAATACTTGTATGTTCGACACCTGGTGGTTTAGTCAACTATGTCTCTAATGCATATGTTGGTTGTACCAGTGACTGTGAAATAGTTGAAAGATGTAGAATAGTTCAATTATGTGATCCAGGTGACAGTGTGATGGCAGACAAAGGTTTAAATGTGCAAGATTTGTTTGCTCACTTTTTTCAAAAAAAGAAACAGAATTAGTTCCAAAACTCTTATACGGGATAGAAAAGTCTCCAATTAACACGTGCACATAGAGCTAATTATTGGACTTGGCAAAACATACAAAATTCTAATAAATTCTATGAATGGAACTGAAACAAAACTTTCATCTGAAATAACATTTAGTTGTTTTATGTTGTGTAATTTTAGAACTTGTATTGTGCCAAAGGATGCATAAATAAAAGTGACGCAATGAAGTTTGTTCTGATATATATAGATAAATATTATTTACAATTACATGCACATGTAAATTGTAATGCATATAAAAATAAGGAGATGTGGTATGATATTCAGTGAGTTTATCGAACCAAAGTGCATAAGAAATGGGTTAAGCAGTTACAGGTGTTACTGTCACCATACAATCTCCAACAATTAGAAAAACTTGTACCGTGTAAAAAATTTCAGAGATCTTACAACCTAAGTTTTGTTGTCTCACCTTGACTTTGGTGAATTGTTTATATCTGTTGATGTAAATATAAAAAAGAAGATGTGGTATGATTGCCAATGAGACAACTCTCCACAAGAGACCAAATGACACAGAAACAGCTATAGGTCACAGTACGGCCTTCAACAATGAGCAAAGCACATACCGCACAGTGAGCTATAAAAGGCCCCGAAATGACAATGTAAAACAATTCAAACAAGAAAACTAACAGCCTAATTTATGTACAAAAAATGAACGAATAACAAATATGCAACACATAAACAAACGACAACCACTGAATTACAGGCTCCCGACTTGGGACAGGCACATACATGTACATGCAGAGTGTGGCGGGGTTAAACATGTTCACGGGATCCCAACCCACCCCCTAACCTGGGACAGTGGTGTAACAGTACAATATAAGAGCGAACTATAAAAATCAGTTGAAAGAGGCTTAACTCATCAGATGGATAAATACAAATACAAGTGGACGTGGCCGGGTAGTTGTACATCCAAACAACAAAAAGACACTAAGTACAGATCTGAGAGTACTCGAATTTACTGACAACTAGTTCAAAGCCACAAACAACTGATAAAAAAATCTTGCATCTAAGACTAAATTATCAATCCGTAAGCTCCCTTTAGAATTTTATAAATTTTAGATTTTACATTTCTGAGTTATGGGGTTTTATTCATTAAAAAAGGGGGGATTTTCCAGTTTTTGGACAACAACTCAAAAATGCTTTAAGTAGTTCGCATGAAACTTCGGTGAATTATTTATAGCTATTGATGTAATCTCCCTATTGATTCTCATAAATTTATAATATGACATTGAGAAGAAATTGAACTTTATTTGTTTATAGTCTGGCAACAGATTTATTAAGTATTGCGCAACAGCACAGTGTATTGCACAACAGCAAGAAATCTTTAATTGAATATAAATTCAATTCATATAACCGATTTCAAGTTCTTTGACTACATTTATTCAGAAACTGTAATATGTCAAATATTTAATTACAATCCAAATTCAGACCGGTATCAATCTTGAATATTGTGTCCTTTTCCCCCCAACTGTTCAGGGTTGGACCTCTGTGGGTGTATCCAGCTGCGCTCAGCGAATCAGTTTATTACTTAATTAAGAACTCCTTTTTGTCGAGCCTGCGACTTTTGTCCAAGAAAGCTCGACATAGGGATAGTGATCCGGCGGCGGCGTTAGCTAACTTCTTAAAAGCTTTATATTTCAGAAGGTGGAAGGTCTGGATGCTTCATACTTTGTATATGGATGCCTCATGTTACGAAGTTTCCGTCAGTCACATGTCCAATGTCCTTGACCTCATTTTCATGGTTCAGTGACTACTTGAAAAAAAAGTTAAGATTTTTTGTAATGTTTAATTCTCTCTTATTATAAGTAATATATTTGGTATGTGCATACCTTGCAAGGTCCTCATGCCCGTCAGACAGTTTTCACTTGACCTCGACCTCATTTCATGGATCAGTGAACAAGGTTAAGTTTTGGTGGTCTAGTCCATATCTCAGATACTATAAGCAATAGGTCTAGTATATTCGGTGTATGGAAGGACTGTAAGGTGTACATGTCCAACTGGCAGGTGTCATCTGATCTTGACCTCATATTCATGGTTCAGTGGTTTTAGTCAAGTTTTTGTGTTTTGGTCTGTTTACTTATACTGTATGCAATAGGTCTACTATATTTGGTGTATGGAATGATTGTAAGGTGTACATGTCTAGCTGGCAGGTGTCATCTGACCTTGACCTCATTTTCACGGTTCAGTGGTCAAAGTTAAGTTTTTGAGTTTTGGTCTTTTTTTCTAATACTATATGCAATAGTTCAACTATATTTGGTGTATGGAAATATTTTATGATCTATATGTCAGTCACGCAGGTTTTTTTTTACCTTGACCTCATTTTCAAGGTTCATTGCTCAGTTTTAAGTTTTTGTGTTTTGGTCTATTTTTCTTAAACTATAAGCAATAGGTCAACTATATTTGTTGTATGGAAGAATTGTTAGCTGTACATGCCTGCCTAGCATGGTTCATCTGACCTTGACCTCATTTTCTTGGTGCATTGGTCAATGTTTAGTTAAGTTTATGTGACAGTTGTAATAAAGTTTTATATTTAGGACTATCAACATAATATCAATGATTAGTAAAGAAGGCGAGACATTTCAGCGTGTGTACTCTTGTTTCATTCATAAATTACTTTATACTTGGAAATATAATTTTGCTTGGAGTTATAGTTTCTAAAAAAAGTATTGTCATTGAAAGAGTTGACATGTTGCAATGTACATTTATTCTACATAGTTCTATGGTACCAAATCAAAAGTTTATATTAAAGAAAGAAGTCAAAGGTTTCCCATCATAGTTTAGTTACATACATTTTTTTTGTACCTGAGGTCGTTGAATATAGATCATTATATAAATAAGGAGATGTGTTATGATTGCCAATGAAACAACTATCATCCATGCATTGTACTTACCAGTAACAAACCACATTTGCAAAGTTGAATAAAATACAGTTGATAACATTTACTTATTACTAAAAAGAAAATGCCAAACTATTTTAAACAGTATTTGACTATAAACATAGATAAAAAGGTACAAACTGGACATAATGCACTAGTTCATAAACAAGTGAGAACAATCGCCTTCATATGGTGCTCAGAATATGACATTCATAAAACTTGTTCAATATCATTAGAGAAGTCTAAATCTTAAATACTGAAAGCCACCTCTGATAAGTACAATGTACTATGCAAGATAATGATATAACTGGACTACAAATACAGACAACCTGTAATTAACTGCCTTTACAGCGCTTTCGCGCTTTGATTTTTCACATGTCGCGCCGTATCTCAAAAACAATTTATGATTATTGCTTAAAACTATACACACTTCTTAGTTATATTAATCTTAAGATCTGTATACTTTTTGGTGATGATTCAAAATTTTATTTTAGAGATATTGAGTATTTTGTTAAAAAAGGGGGAGGGGTTTTTCACATGTCGCGCCGTATCTCAAAAACAATTTATGATTATTGCTTAAAACTTTACACACTTCTTAGTTATATTAACCTTAAGATCTGTATACTTTTTGGTGATGATTCAAAATTTTATTTTTGAGTTATTGAGTATTTTGTAAAAAAAGGGGAGGGGTTTTTCACATGTCGCGCCGTATCTCAAAAACGATTTATGATTATTGCTTAAAATTTTACACACTTCTTAGTTATATTAATCTAAAGATCTGTATACTTTTTGGTTTTGATTCAAAATTTAATTTTAGAGATATTGAGTTTTTTGTAAAAAAAAAGGGGGGTTTTCGCATGTCACGCCGTATGTCAGAAACTATTTATGCTTATTGCATAAAAATTCACACAGAAGACGACGGGCAAAAATCAGGATCAGAATTTTTTCTCTAAAATATCTCAGACAGCCCCCTCAAATCAAATGGTCCGTACCTTAGACTTTAAATCTATATCTAGAGCTTACCGACTGGGGATCACTATTCAGCAATGGCATTAATGGGCTGGGGCGTGTGGGGTTAAACATGTTTTCGTAGGTAAATAATATTGCTGTGGAACTTTTTTTTTCATGAGAGTGTAATAGAGTATCACTTTCTGTTGGGTGGAATTGTGAAATAGAAGTCAAAACGTTCTTGTTCAATACTTTGTCGCTTTAAAGGCGTCAAGCTTGTCATCCTCAGCCTAAGCAATGTGTTACTAGTACTGTAATTTGAATTTCAAAATGACTGAGTGACGTTTTTATTGACGTACTGGTCAACTCCACCGTAGCAAATCACATGACTTTGACATAATCAATAATATATTACAGTAAATACGAGCGAAAAATATCTTTATATGTAAAGAATTGTCGCATAAAAATTAAATACACGGGAAGTGGCAAAGTTCGCGAAGTCTAGTCTGATTAATCATTTTACAAAAAAAAAAAAAAAAAGTGCAAGCAAAAGGGGGGGGGTTCGCCCTCTACGCCCCCCTCTGGATCCGCCACTGTAGATTTACAGGTCCTTACAAAATCACACTGAAGACTGAAACACAATTTTATTTGTTTTGACTATGCAGAAGATGCACTATAAAATAGAGAAGATATTTGATTAACCAGTGTGAAATGAATATCTATATGAACATTATATTTGTAAAGAATATTTCCGTACTCCTTACAACAAAATTAATTTATTTATAGTTACCTGTGTACGTTAGTTTATTGAACGCCATTTTGACCTTTTAGTTTTTTACAAGACTTTGTAGTTGTCTTTTGACATTGTTTTACATATTGTATTTATGTTGTGTCATAAATCAAATTTATTCGTTCAGTGTATGTTTACTTGTTTTGTTAATATTTCTTTTTGATTGAGTTAAGCCATTTCAATTGATACTTTATAGGGTGTCTTTCTATGTTGAAATCTTATGCTACTGTTTCAGGTAAGGGTGAAGGTTGGCGCCTGTTAAAACATTTAAACCCGCTGCATTTGTTTGCACCTGTCCTAAGTCAGGAACCTGTTGTTCAGTGGTTATCGTTTGTTGATATGGTTAACAAGTGTGTCTCGTTTCGTTTCTCGTTTTTTATATAGATTAGACCGTTGGTTTTCTTGTTTGAATGGTTTTACACTAGTCATTTTTGGGGCCCGTTATAGCTTGCTGTTCGGTGTGAGCCAATGCTCAGTGTTGAAGACCGTCCTTTGACCTATAATGGTTTACTTTTTACAAATTGTGACTTGGATGGAGAGTTGTCTCATTGGCACTCATACCACATCTGCTTATATCTATCATGTTGCAGTAGCTCAAATAATTTTAACAAATATAGAACTCTCGATAAAATCGATTAAAAATATTCTGACCAATTTACGTATTCCTTTTGATGTTATGAAAAGAGATTGTCAAAGTCATATTTTATCGAACAATATTATTATAACTCGGATTGTAAACATGAAATAGAGCATACTATGTAGATGTGTATATCCTTTTGTGAAACATTGGCAAACTGATTTTAGAAAAAAAATATATCGGATTGCAGCAACAATTATATTATATATTTAATATGTATTTGAAATTGATTGCCGTTGTACACTTTGCTGCATGATATTACTTTTTTGTTTTACAACTCACAAATTGCTACAAATATATGTTATTCCAAATTAAAAATTGTGAAAAAAATATATTTTGACCACCGTTTCTAACAGGATAGCCAAATACATAACTATACAATTTATAGTGTTTAGATTTAAGCGACCTTGCTATTTACGATGTCCTGAAATAGTTTCTGGTGTTAAAATGTACCAAAATTATTTTTCACATTAACTTGTTTGCTTTGTTTACACTAGTTTTAAGGATCAGTGTTTGTACCTCGCAAAACTTTGTGCAGGCAGTGTCCTTCCTGACGTTTCAAAAAGAGGCGAAAGATATCAAGGGGACATTCAAAAGTCACAAGCCGTAGATAAGCTGATGACGCCATGAAAAAAGACGATGAAAAGTTTTATATATATGTTTTCTCTTCGATAGCCTAGCAGTGTGGCATATGTATACATATAAAGAAGTGTTTCTGCTTAAATTTTGATCTATATATTACTATGTTTCTTTTATCTTTTTGATAAATTATTTCGAAAGGATTTTATCAGTCTCTGATCATGAATCATCACAGTTGTTGTTGAGACTTAATGGACTTTATTTTACATTTATTCGTTTATTCGAATTTAAAGCATTTTTGTGATATGCTTGTTTGTTTTTATTGTACTTAATCAAATTGTAGTTTATCAAATTCAAATTCCTTTAAATTGTCAACATTTGATGTTATAATTCGATCTGTATAATGCATCATAACCAATAAAATACTTTTATCTTTCTCCAGGGAGATGCGTTACAATGAAGTATCAGACATTCACGCAGAAGGATTTTTCAGTTTTTCTAACCTTCAAAGAATGTAAGTGTATATTTTATATTTTTTTTATAATCTGATTTTGATAAAATGTATTTTATGGGAATATGTTATTCTTTGAAATTGTTAATGTTGATTGATTTTATTGGGCTAGAATCTAGTCCCTTCTAGTGTATCGCGGATTCCTTAATTTATTTCTGTTTCTATATAGGTTTTAGTATATTTGTCGGAAAATAACGATATATTACGGTTGTATATTCTTTTTGTTTTTGTTTTGTTGACCTAATTGCGTTTTTTTTTGTAAGTACACAGCTAGGCAGCATGATGTTAAACTATTAACGTATATTGTTTTAAAATTTCATTGAAAATGTTTATATTTCGATACTTATACATATATGTCTTTTTATGTTGTAATGTTACACTACTGTCTCGGGCTAGGTTGAAGGCTGTCGCCTGTAAAACATTTAAACCCGCTGCATTTTTATGCACCTGCCCTAAATCAGGAGCCTGCTGTTCAGTGGTTGTCGTTTGTTGGTGTGGTTCATAGGTGTTTCTCGTTTCTCGTTTTTTATATAGATTAGACCGTTGGTTTTCCTGTTTGAATTGTTTAATACTAGTCATTTTGGGCCCTGTATAGTTTGCTGTTCGGTATGAGCCAAGATTCGGTGTTGAAGGCCGTACTTTGACCTATAATTGTTAACTTTTTATACATTGTGACTTGGATTGAGAGTTGTCTCATTGGCACTCATACCACTTCTAGTTTAAGCATAACTACGTTTTTTGTAGTGTTTGAAGCATTTCTAAAAATGCGTAACTCTAAGAAGATTATTCATAACATAAAGTTTCAAATAGAACAAACTACTGACAAAGATTACAGTGTCATATATGTATACACTAAACCAAATGACTGTTTTGAATATTTGCAGAATGTTGTATCAGAACAAAATTTCAACACTGAAAGACTTTACGTTTTCCAAAATGACGGAACTTAATTCCTTGTATGTAGTAGGTTTACTGTTACTTGTATTATTTAAAAAATATTCCTTATTCAGTTTGGAGAATTTAAGATACATGTGTTTGTCCATATAAAAGAGAAGCGGAAATTACCGAAGAAAGATTCAAACTCTTAACTCGAGTGAAAATTGAAAACACTATGACAAAAAATAAATCACGACAAAAAAACAAACACCCGTATAAAAAAACACATATAAAACTAAAGATTAAGCAATACAAACGCCATCAAAAGCCGGGATGATCTCAGGCGCTCCAGATAAGTAAACAATCCTGCATAACATGCGAACTCCGTCATTTACTCCTATACATATGTTGATAATTTTTTAACAAGTGATTAGGCATTACACAATAGAGGATTGGTAATTAACTCTTATCTAACCGTATGACCGCTATGACATCACCAAATTAATAGCTTTTATAATTACGGAATTTCTGAGAAGTAACTGAATGTGAAATTTTGAAATAGAAATATTTTTTTCTTGACAAAGAATACACAAGACTGTTACCGGTATCAACATCACAGAGATTGAAAAATTATAATGCACAAAAATGCTTGTTAAAGCAAAAAGATCACTAGCCCCTTTTGAACAAAATTTTGGGTGATCTTTTGTAATCTGGAAGAATAAACAACCCCTTCTACATACGTTGCACCCGTCATGTTGTACAAAGTACAACCTTGTTTATAAGTCTGATTCGATGATGTCCAATTAATGAAAACGAGGACGACAATTGGAACATATTTGACGTCATCACTGAGACTAAAACTCCATAATGATCAACCAATACGTGATGGCGTCCGTGAAATGTTTGAAGAGATTACATCAATTTCACCACTTGGAACCCTTGATTTAATAGCTTCCTTGTAAGCAGCAATTCTCTATCGAAGAAATCATGATAGAAAGTTCAAGCCCTGGAATGAATATTATATGAACTTAGAGATGTATACTCCATACTCCATATCCAAACGCTGATAGAATACTGCTTTATAAAGATGAAAAGATCACAATTGGGAAGATGAAATCTACTTGTTATGTTATCAAACGACCCTCATTGTCAATGGGTAGATGTACGTCAATATGTGAGGCAGACTTAACGGTATCTCTTATACTTTACTTCAAGTTTTTTTTTATCAAGTGAAATATTTCAACCACTTGAATCATATTTTGATATATGTTTAGTGTAATAATTTGCAAAAATACGCACAATACGTTAATTATAATGTATCGCACAAAGACAAAAAAAACTCAGATCATTATACAGAAATAACCAAGGAACATAAAAGACCACAACAAGCCGCTATAGTCATAGTTAAACAACTACTCAACTGACATGACTGATGATCTACTTTTATTTCAGGTGCCCAGTTATTCCATTATATATATTTTGCCATAAATGGAGAAAAAATAAATAAATGATAACAAAAATTTAATTTCAGTGGTTGATATGCAAAGAAAGGAAATATATTTTAAAATTGTATTATAATATAGTTACATGTATTTTCACTTTTGCAAATACTTTTTCTTATTAGTATACATTCATGATTTCCATACTCTAATAGAAATGATACAGAACGAATTTTATGTGTAATTTTTGTTATTTGGCGACATGAATTATTACGCCCCGTATTATGTGTTTTTTGCAGGAATCTCGGTCGTAATATGATTACTGGAATAAAACGAAACTGGTTTGTAGGTTTACAAAAGCTTGATAGTTTGTAAGTATGTTAATTTGATGTAAATGTAAATTAAACTATATAATATAAATAAATGACTACACGATATTTGGGGAAGATTACTAGGTTGAAAATTTCATTGTAGTGTGCATTTGTTGACAGATTCAATTTATGGGCTTGAAATAATTAATTTGAAAATGGAAATGACTGAAAGTAAAATATCTTTAATAATTGAGTAATATACAAGTATTGTTAACTAAAAAAATGACCAAAAATGGTATTACTAGAACCAAGCAACTTCTACAAAGCAATTACAAGCATATAAACTCAATCAGTTTTTAAATATCACTGCTAGATACTTGAATGCATTCTCATAATGTTTAACTTAAAGGCCGTTTTCAAACACGTTATCCGAAAGATATGGTCGTTCAAATAAAGTTTTTATATAGTATGAACACTGTCAAAAATGTCTGAAGCGTCCGAATTACCAGAGAGAAATATATTATTGCATCTTTTGAAAAGGAATGACCTTTGTGGACAGTTATTTGAAATTTTATTCTGTTTCTTCATTTTAATCACAAGTAAACCAATTTTTACTTGAAATAATCATTTTGATCTCAACATTGATTTAATTACTAGGCAATACATTAAAATTTATGTTCAGACTGTTCTGTAGTTTTTATTTACCTGTACTCAACAGCATGTTACTAAATTGTCTGAACAGCGACTGAACTAACTAAATTGAATGCTATCAAAATATCCAAACAGTACTTAATATACAATAAGGAAATATTCAAAAAGTAACTTTAAGTCTTAACACGACTCAACTGTTGTAGTTAAGACTTTTCAGAAACTGTTAAGATATAAAAAAAAACACGTTGAAGACTAAAAATGATTTACTTGTGTATGAACAGGTCATCGTTTGTTTTTTTTTTCAAACAAAATATGGGTTTTACATCAAGGTCTTTAGTCGCTTCTTTGTTAGGTTTAAAGTGTATGTTAACATAGTTTGTCATTTTTCTGCCCTTCTAGCACTAACACCTGTGCATTGTTATTCATTTTATTTCTGAAGTTTGATCCATCATGTATGGACATCAAAGCATTATGATATTCAATATACACGCGTCCGGTGCATTGAAACTGGTTTTAATTGATTTGTTCTTTTGTAAATTTTTTTTTCTTGTATTGTAGGTCATTATATTCTAACAATATATCCTCTATTGAAAGGCATTCATTCGACGACCTTGTATTATTGTCATCTTTGTAAGTACAAAATTGTTGGTTACCCGTGCAGGACATTCGAAGCTGTATATCTTATATATGACACAGTTCGACCGACAAATATAAATTTACCACAGAACTCAGAAATATAGCTGAACTAAGAGAACATGTAATAGCAAATTCACCATATTACTAATAGCGAAACATATTACTGTATATAATAGCTATTACAGTGATACTTTCATTACACACGTTTAAGGTAGATCATAGGTATATATTTCTTGAGATAGAATTTTCTTATACTTTGCCAAAATGAAGATTTTACTATGCTTTTTTCAAAAATATAATAAAAAGTATGGGTCACCGTGCTATTTTCCAACCTATGAGTCGTTGAAAATTGCCTAAATTTGGTTAGATTGTTCATGAAAAAACACATTTGTGTGCATAAAAAAAAATCTATGAGATAGAATTTTGAAATAAATTGTGAGAAGATAGGTTTTATAATATGTTTTAAGAAAATAAAAAGAAAAAAAGGAGTCACCGAACTTGTTTTCTTGCTACAAGTAAAAATTAGAAATTTCCCTATCAGTCCAGTATATATTTTTTACTAAAAGAGTTATCTCCCCTTAAATGGCTTATTTGAAAAAAATGATTCTAAAAACACAAAATTTGATATTTGTTTAAATATTTTGAGTTATACAATAAATCACCAAGATTTCTTTAAATAAATAAACAGTCTAACCAAAAAATTGCAAATCTTTCTTCACATTTGCAGATTTGGGCAAATAACTAGACCGATTTTGTACTGGGATTGTACAATCCAATATGGCGGTATACCATGAATCTACCTTAAGTCACAGAAAGATAAAACGACGAGAAATTTGGCGATTGTTCTAACTGGAAGATCGGACATCACCATTGTCAAAATAGACAACAAATATTTCACAGAACGCTAACCATTTAACAAAACGATCCTATTCAAACTCTGGCATGCACATGTTTTCATGGTCACCGTTTAACACTAGAACTCATTTTGTGGTAATAATCATCAAATGTATTTAGAATACAGTTCAATGAAAAGCGTTAAACAACCATACCGTACAAGAATCAATTTTCAATTTTCTGTCTACAATATGTCTACTATCGAATAGGTATTTTACATTAAACATGTTAAATAAATGTTTCATTTTACGACACCCGGTCTTGATAGGTAAAATAAAGAGGTTTGTGCGCAAGTTGAACTAGTTAAACCCCATAGCAAGTTGCACTATACAAAGTCAGATTATTTGGAACGTATTATGTTCGTTATTGTTTATCTTTGTTGATATGTTTGACATTTTATTTCAGAGGAGACGTGTGTTTTTGCTATTTTGGTGATTTTTGTATCATGATTTCCTTGATAGACGATAGCTGATTACAAGGAAGCTATTAAACCAAGGTTATACATGATACTTTTGCTTTTTGTTTTGTCGATTTGTTTGTCTTTGAGACGTTTTTTTTGTTTTCTGCCATTGTGTTGTCAGTTTTATATCGGCTGATGAGTGTAAAAAGGTCCTTTGTTATCTTCCGTCGTTTGCAATACACAATATGTTGAATTATGTCGGAATGGAACTATCTACTTTCTTGTCTGCACATAAAGCCAAGCACTTTACTGACCATATGCATACACTAAGGAACACTTTTAAGGCTATTCCAAGTGTTAATCTATGGTATGTACAATATTTGAATTATATTTTACAAACAATTAAGACAAACTACATATTTTCACCATTAGTATTACGTGAATACTTTTTATCATAATATATGTACACTTAGAGGTTGTTCAACTTGAGCAAGCATTGCATACAATTATTTTCAACTTAAAAATGGTATTGTTTGCCATAAACAGACATCAATGTATTCATATGTTTTATTGAAAGGGAGGACATTTTATTGCAGATCACTTTCATTTAATAAACTGCGGACATTTGACATATCGTATGTACATGGTCTTGTAAATATTACAAATCTGTAAGTCGGTTTTTGCATGCCAGGTAGATTTAGCGGTATAACGATATAATGGAAGTATCGCTAGTTTGGTAGTTGATAGTGGTTTATTTAGTTTCTTCTTGGATATTAGTCACATTGCTTAAAATTATAATTGCTTAATTTATACAATGTATAGGGGGAGGGTTGAGATCTCACAAATCATGTTTAACCCCGCCGCATTGTTGCGCCTGTCTTTTGTTAGTCTTGTATATTTTATTTTATTTCATTTATATGTTTTGGAGTTTAGTGAGAAAGCCATTTTCATTGAACTAGTACACATGTTTCTTTAGGGGCCAGCTGAAGCCCGCTTCCGGGTGCGGTATTTTCACGCTGTGTTGAAGACCCATTGGTGGCCTTCGGCTGTTTTCTGTTCTTTGGTTGGGATGTTGTCTCTTTGACACATTCCCTATTTCCATTCTCAACTTTACTAAATATTACATGTGCTGTTTGAATGTATAATGTGTACAGGACAATACATTAAATTGCCATATGGAATTATGGAGTTGTTTGCAAGAATGATATTAAAACAATTGCAGAAGCAGTTACAAGTTGTCAACGTTATGACAAATCCATTTTAATTTCAAAATACTATGTGTTTAACTATTTAATTCGCAGAATTACCATAATTAGTGTGGCCATGACGCAATGAACTGCATAACTATCAAATAATATACATAATTTTCAGACTTCATTCACATAGAATCCACTTGACGCAAAAACTTTTCTAGCAGGGTGATGAGGAAGAACGACTGCAATCAACAATACGGTCACAATAACGAATTTGTTGACTTTGAAGATGTGTGTGTGCCTAAATTCACATTAGACATATTTTTGATGTGTGAGAACTCAAAACGTTATGACATCCTCTAGATTTAAAATATCTATGCATTGCTACACTTTTACATTCTATATTTTTAGAGATTTTGGAGAAAATCCAATAGAATGCAAACAATGTGAATTTAAGAATTTCATAGAATGGACGAAAACCAAGCCAAATGCTGTTGTGAGGGGATGGTGTGTCGATGAAAAGTCAGCCATATCAGATGTCAAGGTTTCCATGTTTGACACATGCACTTGTAAAGATTATTCTGTTCTAAACCACTATCATATTTTCGTCGCTGGATAATGTCGACAGAAGAACTAGCGTTTATGGTTCTCATTCAAAGATCGTTTTATAACAAAAATATAACCATTAGCTTTAAAAAATAACAATGCCGCATTTAAAAAACAATTCTGATAAGGAATTTTGCTTAATTTTATTATACTAGTATTCATTTAAAGAGAAACAATTGAGTAATTTTCACACTATTAACGATTGATTCTAAATGATTACGTTTTAAAAAGATAATGACGAATAGTGCATATAGTAAGGATACTGATTCTTGTAATAATAAGCTGACGTTTTATTATTCTCCATAACCTATAACGATGTGCGAGACATGCGTTAATAGGACATCAGACGATCAACAGAAAAGTAAAACAATAAGACATGTGAGAGTCCATTATACAAACAAAAATAAGTTATATGCTAGGCTATAAATAGTTATACATATACGTCTGTGTCAATTAAACAAATACACTCTTCAAAGATACTAGAATTAAAATAGAGGCTATCAAATACCACCAATACATATCCAATTCTTTACAGGACAAATTGAAAATACATCACTTACCGACTAGGTTTTTGTAGTATGACGTCACATCAACATGTTGAGGGATTATGATTATTTATTTCAATACTAACTGGAAACCATTTAGTTTTTTTTCCCAATATATTGCCTGGCTAAGTGGAATAATAAAAATAAAAACATACGAAATAACGTGCCATAACATAAAATGAAATGCAATCAGAAAAAAAAAGTACATGTTTATCTAGACCAATACTTTATTCTACGAATATCGTATTAGCGACTGTTCATAGTTTCAGTAAGAATGCAGTCATTTGCTTACTAGTATTATGTTTGGAAATCTATTGAGCTGATAACGTTCTATACATAGCAAGTCACTAATATATAGTTTCAATAATTGCCTATGAGATTAGTTGAATTCACATACCTTCTCCAGATTGATCTTGCAATTTGCAGAGTCTATTTTGAACACTTTGGTAAAAGAAATTGAGACTGAAGAGCAGAAAAAAGCCGAGGCCACCAATGGGTCTTCAACACAGCGAGAAAATCCTGCACCCTGCTTCAGCTGGCCCCTTAACAAAAACTTGAACTAGTGTAGTGAAAATGGACGTCATACTAAACTCCAAAACATATAAGTGATCTAAAATTTAAAAAACATACACGACTAACAAAGGCCAGAGGCTCCTGACTTGGGACAGGCGCAAAAAAGCGACGGGATTAAACATGTTTTGTGAGATCTCAACCCTCTTCCTATACCTCTAGCAATTGTTGTTGCTTGATTAATTGTTTTTCCATTCAATTCAATTTCATAGGATACCAATTTTTGTCACACCATCCTATTATATTGGTTTTGGTTGCTCGCCCAACTTTATCAATATAACGGAACTATAAACACCGTTCACACAAACGTATTGTTAAGCTAGCTATAAATAAAGGTTTAACACACCATTTTCTTTGGAAAATGCATGTAGCAAGTCAGGAATGTGACAATTGTTTTTTCTCATCGTTCTATGGTTGATAACATTTGGTTTTGTCATTTGTATGAACATTTTTTTTTTAATTTACCTTTAATTTGGATTTCGGTATTTTTGTTACAAATTTTAACTTTATATTTAAAACATATATTAACAGATGTCTTTTAAAATTTTTCTCAGGCACTTGCTTTGTTTTTTTTTCAATACTAGTATAGTATGAATCTTTCTTTCCCTGTTATGTTTAAGTGTTTTCTTATTCATGAGAAGGGATTCTTATAATGTCACACATTATTCAAGTGATAGAGGCAAATATAAAGAATTTAAAAAGATCTTTACAAACAAATCACCAAAAGAATACTTAACTCGTAATTGCCTTTTTAAAACATATTGATTCTTAATCATTGAATTCCTTTTTTATGATAATTCGAGCATAATTTGTCGAATATAATCTGTAATATATCTCGTTTTCAGTGCATGATGAACCAGAGTTTCCTGGTTATATCTACTTTATAATTGGAGGAGGGTTGGTTCTAATAATAGCTGTTGTAGTGGTGGTGATCTGTTGCAGAAAAAAGAAATTGCTTAAATCACAAACCCACACTTCTGGACAAACATAAGATGTATTTAGCCAGAAGTTGCTCATACAATTTGTGCCTACCCATCAGAAGACAAACTTATGATTTATAAACAATTGATATAATAATATTCTTCTGAACGATATTAGATTTAAAAGGGTAAACTTATACTAGTACTATGTCACATAAACAGATCATACATTGCAGTATGATTCAGTATTGCATAAATTGTATAATATTTCATATATCTTATGAGTACCACGAGCCCATACTTAACCCAGGATCAAGAAAAGTGCCGATGAGGGAGCAACTGTTCACATTTTACAAGAGACATCGGTCAATGTTGTCCTATCAGCATCAGTTGATAAATCTGAACCTGATAAATCACATTATGATGGCTTTGTTCTTTTTTATTTGTAAAGGCAACTTCTCTTATCTTAAGACTTTATCAAATCTAAAAACCGTCGAAAGTAAAATTCAAGACCGAAAAACAAGACGATCATCTCCAAAAATAAAATTAAAACAAATATATACTTCGTATGTAAATATGGTTAGAATGTTGATCTATATACAATAAATGTTCAAGACGATAAGAAAATAAATATACTCTTCTGTTATAAAAGTTAGTTTACAACTGACACTGTCTTTGAATTTCTAAATGCAAGTTAAAACGAGAAAAGAAGGGAACAGTACAAAAACCTCAGCCTAATACGAGAAGACAGCACTATTGTCAATAGCAAACGGAAAACAGTTCAAAACACTTTAGAAAGGTTAGAATGAAATCAAGTGCTCTGGATCATGTGGATGTATCAGCCGTTAATTTTTATAAAATAGCGACACCCCATGTATGACTAAAGATAACAAGCCTATCTCAGTCTATTTATGATATATTTCACTTATGGTGGAACAGATGCGATAAACATAGTCAACACACTTTAAACTTAAACTATTAACAAAGATGACATAATCTATAAACGGGAAGTTTAAAAGTTGTACCTTGGAATTGGACAAGGTCATGTTTTTCTGTTCATGACATCTTTACACTAAATCCTTTGTATATTGGATGTGTACTGATTGATATTTTAGTCTTAGATGCATGATATTTTTTTATTAGCTGTTATTGGCTTTGAACTAGCTGTCAGTAACTGCGAGTACTCTCAGATCAGTACGTAATGTCTTTTTGTTATGGGGATGTATAAGTACCCTGCTACGTCCACTCTGTGTTTTTGTTGGATGTATTTCTGCTTTGTAGCCCTCTGATTAGTAAAGCCCTTTTCAACTGATTTTTATAGTTTGTTCTTATGTTGTACTGTTACACCACTTTACCCGGTTAGGGGAGGGTTTGGCGCCAGGAAACTATTTTAAACCCGCCACATTCTGTATGTGCCTGTCTTAAGTCAGGAGCCTGTAATTCAGTGCTTGTCGTTTTTTGCTGCATATCATATTTGTTTTTCGTATTTTGTACATACATCAGGCTGTTTGTTTTCTCGTTTGAATTGTTTTACATTTGCTATTTCGGGGCCTTTTATAGCTGACTATGCGGTATAGGTTATACTCATTGTTGAAGGCCGTACGGTGACCTATAGTTGGTAATTTCTGTGTCATTTGGTCTCTTGTAGGAAATGTAGGCAATCATACCACATCTTCTTATTTTTATAATCATAGTTTCAGCTGGATACCGATCCAACTATACTCTTACTATCTTACCCAAGGACGATTAGTTGTTTATATTGTATAAATACGCAGCCATGAATGGAATGATAATGACATAGTGAACATGTACCCGTATAACTATAGTTATTAAGGGATGATATACTGTTATAGATGTACATATGTACTTCTGGTTAGTGTAGTTTGTTGAATGTAACATTTGTTTGATTTCGAATGGACAAGTTGAACACACAACTTTGAATAAATTATTTATGAAATGTCTATCATTTGTATGTATTATGTTTTGTACGATATTAGGGTTTTTTGTGTTAAGTTAAGCATTATAATCAACATAGCTGTCATTTAAAAAAAAATCGAAAGTAGTGCTGTAGTTTTGGTGAGGTTAGAATCATTGCGTTCTTAATAATTTCAGAAATTACACAAAATTTGCATCGAATTTTGCTTTTTGTTGATGGTCATGCATTGGTTTGGTGAAATTGATATTTTAAAGTTTTCATAAACAATGCTGACGTGCTTTGATCTGTTGAACTTCTTTTGCATAAATAATGTGATTTGTTTTTGCCTTGTACTTATTTTCAGTCGTATTGTGACTTTTTGTTGTATTTGGTAATACCATACAACTATTTTTATATTAGTGTGTGATAATGGAAGCTACGGTAGTTCGCTGATGTTTAAATATCGTTAGTTCACTTTTGAATGTACAAAGCATGATTAGTATTAAATATGGATGAAAATCTTCACATTTTTATTTATTCGCAAACACGGAAACGATATAAGATGTAGTTCTATAATAAACATATTATAAAATTATATATTATATTTAAAGATACAGTTAGTACATTGAATACATGACGAGTATTAAATATAAATGGCATTTGATTTCAGTTGATATGAAATCGATAGTAGGCGATTAAGACACGACGGTCAGTGTGTAATTCGATCTACATACTTTACGATCAGATCAAACCTATTTAAATGAAAGGAATGCTACCGTCTCCTTTCGGTATCTTGTCTCTACAGTCCTTACATTTATTTCGGTATTTCCAAAAATGAAGTCAACTTCAACTTCTCTTTCTTCCTCAGAGGGTCGTGGAATGCAAACCGTCAATGTTCCAACTTTTCGACAGCCTTCTTCATTTGTATACATTGGTAGGTCCTTTTCAGTAGCAAAGATTTGTATATCAATTTCATTTGATAATGAAGGTATTTTGTATCCTCGCTTTATAGTTTGGCTAATTTTACTGTTTTATTTGCACTGATTAGCAGCGAAAATACACCTCGACAACGAGCTATACCTGATTCATCTATGAATTTTCTGTGTTTGTCATGAACCTGTGGATCGAATGGTATTGTTGCATCAACTCCATATGTGTATCTTGTGACACGCGGATCGATCGATTCTGGTTTATGACCGTACAATACAGCTCCTTTAAGTACGGCCAGATTTGCATCGGGTGCCGTTATAATTCTTTTTGGATGAAAGTTGATTTCTATTTAGTTACGAAGAAGATTATTCTTTGCAAAACCTCCAACTAATATTATTATGGATACTTCATTTGAGGTGTCGAAACGTAATACCTCTTTTATTTTCTCAATAATTGCCGAAATTGTTGGCTTGAATATTTCGATCAACGTATCATGCGGCATTATCAGCTTACCATCTCGAATTTCAAAATCCTTACTCTTAGCTAAATCTGCCGTTGCACTTTCGCTTCCTAGCCATTCTTTTGTAATTTGACAAGGGAATTTTATGGCATCGTCATCTTTATTTTCACAATTAACTCTTCTTTTAAGATCCTCAAAATTTCGATGACGATCTAGATATGTCTTTGGTTTCTCTGATTTAAGTCTTTTCATTAAATTATTCCCAAATATGTCATCCATTTAAAAAAAAAAGCTGCATCGACAGATCTTCCACCACACCCTTCACCGGAAGCTTTGTTGATTTCTTTTATTTTTCCACTGTGTAGCTTTTCATGAACCGTTATACCAGTTGTGCCACCTGGTTTTGAAAGACAAAAATAACTTCAATTTGAAATTAAATTTCCCAAAAGATAAACTCATAAGACTTAGAATGTGTCGTTATTCTGAGTAAGAGTTTGGTTATACTTGTTTTTATTTTGTTTGTTCTATAAGCTCGTCAACGTTTGTATTGTAATATTATGAGTGACCAAAAATTTTGACCTCAAGCATCACTGACGATACATTCATTGTTAAAATTTGCACTGCGTGCAGTATATTTGGCACTGTTAATGTTATCTGTAGATTGCCAAAAACGTTACTTTTTACACTAGACAGCAATAGATTATCAAATCTTTTGGGAACATATTTATACTAAAAAAAACAGAATTATAATCACTAAATTCAAGCGGTTTTTGTTTTAATTTTTACAGAAGTTTATCATAACTTATCGCATATGATTTAAAGGTAGTTCATTTTCAATACGTTATAATACCAGTGTATTTTGTCTATGGTACGTTTAAATGTTATGATTCTAGGCTGAAAACTTAAATATCACGTCTTCGTTTAGCATTTAGGATTTAAACATCAATTGCCTACAAGGAAAAAAAACATTCTCCCAATACTTATTAAATAACTACCGCCAATGTCAGCTACTAGATATTTAGTTCCTGGGGCTGCTATACTATATCCACCAGATTCTGATTCATCAGTCTCAAGCCACTGTACATAGACAGAAGCAACGTCCGGTTCTAGTGCTATAAGTAATCTTTCTGTTGGTATTCCGGCCTGTAAACAATAGTTCAAAAGGAAATTTAAACATTTAAAATTTTTTAAAATATTTATGATTCTCCGAATATAACATCAGTGATTTCATACATTGTATACACTGCATCAAACATAAAGCACAAACTTTTAGTAAATTGTCAGACTCATCCATAGAGAGTAATACAGTATTGTTCAGACAATTTTTCTGCAGTCAATTTAGACTGCGTTCAGTGTATGTTCAGACTGTCCAGTACTTGTTATTAACCTGTACACATCAACAACATACTGAATTATCTGAAATGCAACTGAACAGTACTGAATCCACTGCAAGCGAAATGTCTGAACAATACTGAATTTACCTCAGTATCTAAGTCTGAAATTGTTTTAAAGCTGATAATGACTTAATAATTAATATTCAGTCTTTTCAGATGATGTTAAGATCAAAATGACCGTTTAAGAGTAAAATTCATTTAGTTGTGGAAAACAATAAAATGTTTACCATAAATTTAAAAACGATTTATACGCAAACAATCGGAGAAGACACAAAACCTTTTTATAAGCATGATCAGAGCCAATACAAAATTAAGACCTTTTCTGAATCGCAAGCATGTAACTATCTCTACTAAGCATGCTGTACTTTTTTGTTTTTGTTATTTGTAACTTTTATGAGCGACCGAGTGTTAATGGAAATGAATTCTGCATGACTGTATATTTTGTTAAATACTGGTTTAAAGTTAAAATCTATACCATGGATATTGTTCAAGGAATTTAACATGAACCTTAATTTCTGAATTTCAAATGCAGCTTACAGATATACATAAAACATAAAAAGCCTCCCCCTTTTCCAATTTAGACTTTTGTCGCTAAGTCGTTAAACTAAAACAAACACACCAAACCTGCAAAGTGCAGGTACCAGCGGTATGGCCTCTAACTTGAAAAAGGAAATATAAAAAACGACAACTAATTAGAATAGCAGGATAAAAATGGACTACAAAAGATGTATACGTCGCTTACCATTGTTTGTGTCAATAACACCGAATTACCCATTTGTCACTGGAGACATTTACCACCTAATACCATATATGCAAGGCACGGTATTTATGGGATATAGATACATATAGACCTTCACATTTTGGAATTCCTTATCCTGACAAGGAGAGGCGAACGATAACAAAGGGATCTTCAAAATCTTAATTCGAAATGAAACTGACAACGCCATGCAAAAAAACAAAAAACAATTGACGAACCTGAATAATTTGAGGTGTAGAAACGTTATATGTTATTATGCTTTTGATTCAAATTTCTATATTTAGAATATCATTAATTTGGAGGGAAATATGTACATTTCATATATATTGGCACTCATACCACATCTTCCTATTTCTAAGAAGTATATAAATGAGGATTAAACCAAATAAGAAACTCTTATCTTACCTCCTATACATTTCTAGAAATATGATTGTATAAAGGCAACCGCGTTGAGACCGTATATATTTCATATGGGGTTAGTAGGCGTGGTTTGTTTCAATACACGGTTAGTAGTGTTGTTACGTCCTTTTGTAAAAACAACACGGTGTGGAAGAAAAATCTAAAAGGTTTCAACAGACGAAAAAATTGATGATGAACGATCGAAATAAATTCATAAAACACATTAAAAGCTAACAAGTTGTTATTGTTGGCATTTGTTTTAGTATAGACCAATGAAAGTAGGTTCTTGATATTGAAGATTTGATCACTTTGATATGCCACTAGTCTAAATACTACATGTTAAGATAGTCGGTAAGATAAATTCGTTACACAGTGTGCTAGTGACCTAATACGATATATATACATGTAGGTTCAGTAAATTCCATATGAGGATTCGAGCTTCGCTCTCGCCCCATATGGAATTTACTGACCCCATTTATATCATATTAGGTCACTAGCACATTATGTAACTAATAATACTAGATCTTCTGACGATAAAATATCCTAATAATATATTAAGAGACGATATATCGCCCTAATTTCTATTTAAAGAATTAACATCCTTTTGCTATCCTTTCTTTTCTCCAGGCCTCTTTTCATATAATGTAATTCCGTTTCGTACTTTTTAGATAATGGACAGCAAAATGCAAGGCACGTTTTGTAAAAGCTTGAATGTAGAAAAACACTAAAACCTCATAAATATTTAACGGCAATGAAACGAGAAAACATGTATAACCTTAGATTTTAGTACGTGACTTGTTTTTTTTTTAATGAAAACAATTTATGGATGCTCACACAAAATCCGACGAGATTAATTAAATAAGGAATAATGTTATGATAAGATATTAAGTTATTCATACATTCGACAACATTGGTTCTAAAACGAGTGTTCTGTAAGTCAGAACATTATTTTGTTATCTGAGTTGATTCCTTCTGAAAGTGAAAAAAAAACAAAAAAACACTGTACTTTGAATAATGCTTGACACACTAAGTTCTTCCAAAATGTAAATAAGAAGTAAACTTAATTGCATTTATACAAGTAACATTTGTAAAACTTCCTGTTTTCTATATATAAAGAAGTGACAAATGAAAAGTAGGCTAAACCTGCATTAAAGCAAAATCAGAAACAAAAGAATAAAAAACACAGAATTATATTAAGTTTTAATCAATTCCTAAATCGATCACATTTTTGTTTTGAAACAATATCTTCAACTTGATCACAAACTAATTATAAATACCGCAAATAACTCCGCGAAAACCTCGTTTATTCAATAAACCTTATCTTGTGACGACATCATATTTTGTTATTACGATATACCTATGCCATCAAAACAACAATTGCTCAATAGTAAAAAAAATATTTCAAATAAAAATATAAAAGTAAAATCATCCATGATTTTGAGTAATTATTATATAAATAAACTGATCATTGATACAAGTCGGTTCATATCACATGGTTTAATTCAAAAGTATTAGAGTGCAGCCAGTTTTACTTTTGAGCATACATATGGTTGTCTCTGGGCCAAACTCTTTGTAAGGTTTTGAATGAGAGGCGAAAGATACCAAAAGCGACATTCAAACTCATAAGTCGAAATTAAACTGACAACGCCATAGCTAAAAAAGAAGACAAAAAAAAAAATACAAACAATAGTTCACAAAACACAACAACGAAAACTAAAAACTGAGCAAAACCAACCCCATCAAAGATTTTAAAATTCCGTATGCAGGCTTTGCGCGTTTCGATGTTGCAACTTAACGGTAGTATCAAAGAAATCCTGTCTGACTCAAAAATCCCTTAAGAAAAGGCGAATGTGTATTGTCAAAGCTTACAATTTATCGACAATTTGTACTTTTTTTCTTTGATCTTACTGTCTAACATTTGTAGGATTATAAACAGGACTTGATACTCTAAAATATTAGACAATGACGTCACGTAATAATGCAGCAACGTCGCGTATTCATGTCCATTCGCGTCATTTTATCAATGAAATGCACGCGACCTCATTCATACAACCGTTTTGAACGCGTAAAAATAGTTTTATTGACTAATCAGTTTTATTTCATATGCTCAACCAAAAAAAAAACAACATATTGTTAGCTATAGAGATAAGGACAAATAGCCGATATATAGAAAAATGACATTTTAGTTGTTGATACTGACTTCGTCAGCTCGAATATCAGTTCGCCCTTGCAGGCTCGCTTGATAATCTTGTTGATAAAGTCAGTATCAAAAGCAAAAATGCCATTATTCTATATATACAAAGCATTACTTTCAGAGTCATATATGAAATATAACAAACTGTAAGCGATTTATGGAAACCAAGCGTTGTCAGTTGGAAAACTGATGACCAAAAATCAAAGAAAAAAGTTGCCTTTCTATTTATAAGACAACAGCTTATATTGTTTACGCCGGTAATACTACTGGTAAATGGTTCCTAAGGTTTCAACTCCCTGAGGCAAAGTTTACCTTATACAGAATTTCAATTGTTTATAGGTCGTTTTTGTCATATAGCTCTTCATCTATTTCGGTTCTTACACATCCTTGGCTTTCAAATATTCGGCTTGTTTGGAACGTTCGTAGTAAAGCATGTAAAGGTTAATCAAGAAAAGCGTTTCAGACTCATGACATTAATAAAGTGTTGCTTTCGTTATAAAAAAAAATATTTTCTTAACCAAAATCGTACATTATAAGAACATTTTCTGTTTAACTGTGTTATTTGAAATATACATGCAAAAACATAATTATAGATGATAGTTAAGGCAATGTGTATAAAGACAACTGTTCATCCATTACATTTAATATACAACTAACGTATTTCCGCCCACGGCGACGTCACTGACAATACGACGTCGACAATGGACAAGTACAATAGAACGGACGTTATGTTCCCGCGACAATCTCAACATACTGGGGCCGCGAAAAGTAAAAATTGTCACAATTTTCTAAATAATCACCATTGTCCATTGATCAATCGTTTCACTGATAAATTACTGTCCATCAATAAATAATAATACTTTGAAAATGTCTCTCGCGCTGTATATTTTTTTTTGAAATAATGAGCATATGAAATCATTCAAAGTGGAAATTACATTTAGCAATTGAATTCAATTAATGTCACTCATGAAATAAAAATAAAATTGAACTTTTCACTAAACGCGTAATTGTCTCTCAATTACATCACTAATGGTCGTCTTTAACATCATTGGTGTATCCACTTCCGTATGGTCTCAGGGGCTTTCAGACTTCTTTTTCATCTCGGTCTGTTCTCCATATGTTCCTGCAGATCATCTATTGGATCGTAAGAATTGTTTGTCATCGTTTGTGTAACTTCCAATCGATATAATTTTGCGATCGGTCTAGTAGTTTCTCCAGTGCTGGTCCTTTTTCGTGCGGATCTTACAAGTCCGTCGTTACCTCTCACCAGTTCGGTTACGATCCCAATCTTCCAGTTAATTCGCGGAGATTCGTCAATTTGTACGATGTCTCCTGTATTTGTTAATTGTTCATTTCTACCGGTTGTCCTATGAAATTTACGTAACGACGTAAGATATTCGAATTTCCATCTTTTCCTTTTTCGGCAGTCGAAAACAATTCTGATAGGGATGATGCTCGATTTCTTCTGTACTGGATGATGAGGAATAAAGAGTGGTTTTTCTGGAGTTTAAACTTTTTCATCCACATGCAGTTAAAGCATAACTTATCTCGTTTTACTATGTTCATGCGGGTTTCCGTGTCGGTTATTTTACTGCAATGTGTAGGTAAGTGTATTTCGTGACAGAAAATGCAATGTCTAGTTTCAATATTCTTGTACGATTTATTAACATTTTGTTTTGACTTCGGCGATTTCGCTCCGTCAAACAAATAGGATGTTGTGGGTTAATTGTGTGTCAATTCTATCTTTTGGCCTGCGTCTATAATATCTGTCTCGTCTACTATGCTTTTTCGGAGGTCCCGTAATACCTAAGTTTTTGTTCTGTGTTCTCGCGCGAGATGTTTTTTTCACTTCTCCGGGTAATTCGTTCATAATAATGGGAACAAGTAACGTGCCGTATGTATCCTGTGTCTGACCTAAAGCTTCTAATCACCCGACGTAACCTTCCATTTAGTCTTAAAAACTTCGTAAGCTTGTAAGCTGATTTCTAAGTGAAGGGATTTCTAATAATGCCTGCATGTATGCATTTATAATTTTATCTTGTTGATCTAACCTCTCTTTTAACAAATTTACGGCTTCATCGTAATTTACATTTGTGAGTACAAAACCTGCTATTGGTCCTAGTGCTGCATGTGTTAGCTGTGTTTTAAAGTTATTAAGCTTTTGTATATTCGTAAGTGACAGATTTAGATGTACGGCCGACTCATATGAGTTCCAGGAGGTTTGCCATTCTAAAATGTTGCCTGAGAAAGTTGAAAGCGTAAGTTTTGGAAGGCGGTGACTCTTATTACTAGCTGACGAAAATGTACTTTGTTGCATATTGAATGTGTGACTGGCTTGGACAAACGGGTTATCAAAGGACTGTGCGGTGTGCGGGTTGGCCGTGTTTTGCGTTGGGACAAACGGTATAGTTTCTGAATTTAATGTGTGAGTTGTAGTATGTGATGATTCAATCTGACGGGATTGCGGGGATTGGACATTTTGTATGAACTTACGTACATGTCGAATCTTCGTTTACAGATTCACCGAATATTCATCCGAATCAATAATCTCATTTTCCACATCTTCCGGTTCTGTTAGTGTAAAAATTTGTTCATTTTAGTCCTCAAACATTTTTTTTGGTTTTTTGCACAAGTTTTCCGAACATTGCAATGGCTTCTTCTTTATCGAAATTCTACGGAATAGTCTGGTAACAGCGCTTCTGTTCCTCGATCTGACTGATTTCAGTTTTTCAAGATCCTGGTCACGGCACCATATATATAGATGATAGTTTAGGCAATGTGTATAAAGAAAACTGTTCAGCCATTGCCTTTAATATGCAACTAACGTATTTCCGCCCACGGCGACGTCACTGACAATACGACATCGACAATGGACAAATACAATAGTACGGACGTTATGTTCCCGCGATTATCTCAACAATAATGTCTTTTACTAGATTCTTTCTGCAATGACATTATATATATGTTAATATTTGCTGCATATTGTAAAAAAATCCTGTAAATACAAAATCTAAAGCTCATTCCAGTCACCAATTTTTGTGGTGTTCCGCATAGTACTTAGTAATTTACCTATTCACCACAACTTAGTTTTCGAGTACGTCGGCAAGATTATTGCTACGAACACTTTCAATAAAAAGTCTTTGCGTTTACTTGACGGATATAAATTTATGTCTGTTCAGATAAAAACTATAACCGAAATGCATAAACGGTACTGAATTAACCACAGTGGATCAGTCTGAAAATTGAAAGAAAGACTGAAAAGTGCCTACGAATAAAATTGATATTGTGAAAAAATGTACATTCGGCTGTTGTCTGCTCTATGGTCGGGTTGTTGTCTCTTTGAAACATTCTCCATTTCCATTCTCAATTTTAATTTTTAGAGTTTGTCTTTAGTGCCGTGTGGAGACAGTAGAGTGCCTCCCCGTGCTTCAGGTTTATGCTCTTATAATATACTAGATTATGGAGTGTGTGTCCGAGCGAGAACTTCTCTATGTTAATTACTTTAGGAATATTTATCAAAAAGTAGTATTTCACATTCAACCCCATTTTTCTATCTAGTCAGACGTCAGTCGCTACCCTGATATACCCTATCTTTTGTTTTATTTTTCGGGTAATTTATGACGGATAGCGTTTGACGTCTTTAGCCGAACAGTTTTATCATATTCACATAATTCAATTTATTGTGTGCTGGTTCATATTTTGGACGCCAGTCTTTGTTCTTTTCTAAAAAAATCCACATAACAAATATGAAGCTTAGAAATGGAAAAATATTAAATACTAAACTCGTTTAAAGGGTATCTACACGTCTCAATCTTCAAAATCGCTTATCTAAAAATACTACCATCGCTAACATTTTTAATAATGAAAATCATGGTTACCCTTCTATCGATAAGTGTCATGCCAAAAAATGACTTACATGTCCCCGTCTTTCCACCAACAATACGGTAAGGTCTACGTTTAATGGTCGCACATTTTCTTTAAATTTTGAAACTGATATAACTTGAAAAACAAACAGTATTATTTATTTACTCACATGAAGCAAACAGGGATGCGGTATTCAGTACGTAGGTGAAACTGGACGATATTTATCTAAACGCACGCAAGAACACCTGTATCGTTTAAAAAGACCCAATAAATTCAAAAGTATCATTTATCAACATCTTAAAAAGCACAATCATCCTATTAAATATTTAACAGTTCAACCTTTAGAAGTAGTAAATAAGCAGCCTGGTGAATCTCATTCAAAGTTTGTACGATCGCGGAAAATAATTGAATTAAATTGGATTAAAAAACTACAGACAGTCTACCCTCTCGGTCTTAATGATAATATCATGGGAATTGGTAATATATCAAGAACCGATACTGTTAACATTTTGGATATAGTTTCTAAAACTGTTTGTAAAAACCGTTCTCATGGGCGTAGAAAAAATCGCAATCAAAGAAAATTTCGGACCAACCATACAAATACTTCGAACCTAATTTCTATTTCAAAAAACAACGGCAGACATTATCTATTAACCAAGCTCTGTTCTTTACCTATAAATTAATTAAATAAAATTTTAGAGGATTGCAACACAATTTCATGTTGCAGTCCTAAGTATGAAATCGCATAATGGCATATTGTTATTCTAAACTGTTTCCCAAAATTGATCGCCCTGAAGATCATAAAAAACATTTTATTAAAATAAAGTATGTCAATAAAAGTTTTGATTTTGTAAATATTGCCGGTATTTTTAACGACCATTCTGTTAAAGAACAAATTCCTGGATATTTTGATAATACTGAACTCCCTCTTATTTGTTATATTTACAAGAAATCTACCGGAAAATTTGTGTTAAATGATAGCCAAGTCTGTAAAGATGTAAATATCAGTGAAAATACACCTCCGTCATGTAATTGTAGTAATTCCGAATACACTTATGGCCCCATTTCCCATGTTATAACAGGAGACCTTAACATCGTTCGCGACCGAGAGTTAAAATCATTCCTCAGTAAAGGACCTAAATATCGTTCCCCGTCAATTATTAATTGGAATGAGTGTCGTAATATCATCCACGACTCACTTCGTGCTTACTGTTTGAAATGGATAAAACGGGAAAAAGCTGACAAAAAATCTTTGGACTCTTTTTTTAATTCAGTAATGAAGATAGTTGATATACGTATACAAAATTTAAAGAACATTTTACTCTTAACAACAACCATAAAAATCCTATCTCTCGTATCAAACATACTCTAAAAGAACTAGCCAAGGAATTTCTTTTTGTCCCGGCTGATAAAGCTGCTAATAATATCATTATAGTTTGACGTAAATTTTACTTTGAGGTTCTGCAAAAGGAAATCACGAATTCACCAACATTCCAACTGACTTCATTTTCAGAAAACGATATTTGTAACAAACATAAACTATTAGCTACTTCTTTACAAGCAGAACCAAATACAATGAAAGTCCCAACTATGTACTGGCTTCCGAAGCTACACAAATCACCTTACAAATATAGACTTATTTCGTCTTGAAGTCATTGTTCCACTACTAAATTGTCTATTCTACTTACTAGTACACTTGGTACAATCAAAAACCTGATAATAAATTGTTCAAATAAGGCCTTTAAAAATAGTGGAATTAACTACTTTTGGAGTGTCAAAAACTCGTTGGAAGTACTTGATAAATTGCATGCATATATTGGTGATTTTGAATCTGTTCAAAGTTTTGATTTTTCTACCCTATATACCACTTTGCCTCATATTCTTATTAAGAAAAAATTCACACACCTAATTTAATGGGCATTTAAAAAGTCGGAAAGCGAATACATATGTTCAAACTCTTTTAGGTCACTTTTTAGTAGCAACAAACAAAAGAGCTATATCAATTGGACATGCTTTGATACTATATCTGCCCTTGAATTTTTACTTGATAACATTTTTGTTCGCTTTGGAGATTCCGTATATCGTGAAGTTATCGGAATTCCAATGGGGACTAACTGTGCACCACTTATTGCGGACCTGTTTTTGTATTGTTATGAGTTACAATTTATGACTAAAATCAGCAAAGACCCATCGAAACAACATCTGATACAAAAATTTAACAATACTTTTAGGTATTTGGATGATATATTGGCTCTCAATAATGACAACTTCAGTATGTATACTAAAGAAATTTATCCTGTTGAACTTACTTTAAATCAGACATGGGGTCAATTACTTTTGAAAGTAATTAATTACATTTAATTACAATTATAAAGTCTTCAATTAAATTACACATTACATTTGACTTTTTTTGACAATGTAATTAATTACTTTCCAATTACTTGGCAAATGTAATTAATTACTTCAATTACTTTTGAAAGGAAAATTTAGAACATGCATTTATTCTATCATATGTACATAATTATCATACATTGCTTTATAGTAATAACAAATGAGATCTACAGTGACTATTTTCAAATTCAGCCAGTATCAAAGAAGAGTAAAAGTTAAATATCAGATGTGTTACGGGAATAAAGAAAAAACAAACATAAATCTGAAGTGCACATAATACTTTGTCTATCAGGAATGGTTAGGACTAGATGTCTGGTTTAATTTAATGCGCAAAATGATAAAAAGCCTTATTCAATATTTGGAAATAATAAATTTTGTTTAATTACCTATTGAAATTTTATGTTTTAATGTATTTCATTGAAAATGATACAAGAAGAGAGCCCTATAGATAAAATTTTATTTTTTTTTTATTTTGATCACAACTTTTTAAAATTATTTTTCCTAAAGAAATGATTTGGAAAGTCTGATTTTTTAAAAAATATAATGTAGTTTTAATCACAATTAATTAATTTTTAAAAATTCATGTACCTAGGGGAATATTCATCTCTCTAATTGGCTTAACACCTGTTTAACATGCAAACATAACTGTTGTAAAAACAGTCATTATATAGTTTATGATAAAACAAATAGCCAGAGGTTATATTTATTGATTGACTTATGACCTTTCAAATTGTTTATGTTAAATCAATGTCTAACAATATCCATCTGAATATACATGTAGGTAACAAGCTAATGAAGATATAAGACAGTGGCTTACTAATGGTTTCTTTTAAACACAAATTATGGCATGTTTCTACAATATTTGTTTTTCTTTTTAATTTTTTGTTCATTCATTACAAAATAAAGAATCTTCCATGGTTGTGTAATTACAGAAGGTATACTGTTTAGGCTTTGATTGGTCAGCTAACTACAGTTGCTTAGGTCATGGCTTTTCATAATTTTTTGAGAAAACACAAGATTCAATCTTTCTGATCCCAAATTTCAAATGTAATTGAGTTGTAATTGAAAAGTAATTGTCAATTACAGACAATTTTGGCTTTGTAATTCATTACTTTCAATTACTTGTAATTGAAAAAATGCTCAATTACACATTACATTCAATTACTTGAGAAATTGTAATTAATTACAGCCAATTACAATTACATATTTCAATTACCCCATGTCTGCTTTAAATAAAGCTAATACCAACAATGACCACTGTCCTTTCCTCGATCTTAATATCTATATCATTAACGGGAAGCTGAATACAAAAATTTATGATAAAAGAGATGATTTTTCATTTCCTTTCGTTAATTATCCATTTTCAGATGGTGATATTCCCTTATCACCATCTTATGGTGTTTATATATCTCAACTTGTACGATTCGCTCGTGTATGTAACAACGTATTAGATTTTAGCGAGAAAAATTTATATATAACTGAAAAAGTATTACACCAGGGTTTTCGATATCATAAACTAGTCATAACATTTACTAAATTTTATCATCAGTATAAGGACATCATTCGTAAATATAACTCATCATGCAGACATCTTATACGTTCGGGTATTTCACATCCAATCTTTTATGGTAATATTCTTTATAAAGCACAAAAATGTCAGTATTCACCTCAAAAGCTTACAAAACCTTTAAACAGACTTATTAAGAAGGGATATAGTTACGATACTGTTGTCAGGTCATTAAAAATTGCATATTTTGGCTTTAATATTGATTCACTTATATGGTCTTTGCATCGGAATTAAACATATTTATTCTAAAATCAGTTGTTGGCATGACACGGGTTATGTTCTTCTCATATATTTTATGACGGTATAATACTAAACCCCTAATAGGAGGGATTGTGCCTGATATTCATATGATGAAGACATAATCTTTCTATCAGTTTAATTGAGGTCTGGAGCTGGCATGTCAGTAACTGCTAGTAGTCTGTTGTTATTTATGTATTATTGTCATTTTGTTTATTTTCTTTTGTTTCCTATTCTGACATCGGACTCGGACTTCTCTTAAACTGAGTTTTACTGTGCGTACTGTTGTACGTTTGTTTTTTCTACATTGGCTAGAGGTAAAAGGGGGGAGATCTCAAAAAACATGTTTAACCCTGCCGCATTTTTGCGCCTGTCCCAAGTCAGGAGCCTCCGGCCTTTGTTAGTCTTGTATCATTTTTAATTTTAGTTTCTTGTGTATAATTTGGAGTTTAGTATGACGTCCATTATCACTGAACTAGTATACATATTTGTTTAGGGGCCAGCTGAAGGACGCCTCCGGGTGCGGGAGTTTCTCGCTGCATTGAAGACCCATTGGTGGCCTTCGGCTGTTGTCTGCTCTATGGTCGGGTTGTTGTCTCTTTGACACATTCCCCATTTCCATTCTCAATTTTACATATATATTGTATGTGTATCTTGCAGCTATGTTTTTATCTAAAGAAATATATTTCGTATACCGCTAAGCATTGAAAAGGATGATATAAAAAAATAATTATTCTTAATGACCTTAAATGTAAATGAAACTCTTCCTCTTATTTTAATTGAGGTTAAATGTTTTATACATCTTTTTTTCGCAAATTTATTGATTACCAAATATGTTTAAATGATAGCTTTTTTAGAAGTCAATGTATTCTTTCTGAATGTAATTTGATAAAGTTTACCTTTAAAATACATTTTCATTCCTGTAGTTTAATTGGAATATTAATTGCATTTGTACACTTTATGTCTGCATTTTTTCTACAATTTGAAAAAAGGCAATCAAATAGAATAAAGAGAAACAATCTCTTTTTTTTCATTTAGCAGGAATTCTAATGCAATTATTTTGTATCAATGGTTCTGATTGTATGACAGTAAGCGTACAATCCTCTATCTCCTTGTCTGTAACTAAGGAAGACGACATTTTGAATTCCGGAATGTATTGACATGTAATTTCTCCAATAATAAGCAAAACAAACTTACATTTTGCACCTACAAATTTTCTTTTTATCAAATTTTATTCCAGTCTGAAGCGGACAAGAAGCCAGAAAACGCCCGGTGTTTACGTTTGATGCCGGAAGCTTACCTATGACGTTACATAGTTTAGGCGCCAAAGAAGATAACATTATTTCGCGGAATTTTTGTTTAATGAAAATTTTACACTGAAATTATGACTTAAATTCAACGATTTGTTTTTTTTTGCATTAGAATAGAGATAACTCTATTGTATTTGAAGCTTTGCGGACGTCCATCGGTAGTTTTACTGTCGCAAATATCCATTTACCTGTCTCCGCTACGCGTCGCCAGGTAAACTCAATTTGCGACAGTAAAACTACCGATGGACGTCCGCAAAGCTTCAAATACAATACAGTTATCTCTTAAACGTACTGTGCCAGATAATGGCGGAATAACGAGTTCATAAAACTTGTTCGAAAGGCAGACGCGTTTCGTTCATTAAATATGCAGTACTCTACCTGCTCTGCACTTTATCTCATAAAAAGTTTAGCATCATCTGGCCAGATTGCTGAAACGGTAAGCACCTATCTTATTTCTTCTTCGCTAGCTGAGGTTCCATTTCTTTTCATTTCGTCCAAAGCATTTTTCTTTAATGCTTGTATTACAGAAGCCACAACATCTTGAGCCAACATAGTTTTATTGGGGTTGTCTTGTATGTCCGTTAAACAAAGTTTTCTCAGCGTTATCTTAATAATAAACAGATGATTAAAAGCTTCTGATATGAGAGAAAACATAAAAGTATGAACGAACAAGAGACATAATGCATGAAACTCACTTTTTTCTGCTACAATTAGCTTTTGAATTTGGTTTAAATATTCAACAGGAAGTATTCGCACATTACAACATACCTCTCACTAATGCGTAATATCCGCAAATAATCAATAGCAAAATCATCTTCACTAGTTCGTTAGCTCTCACGGAGAGTGTTTTTTGTTTCTCTTTTAAAAGAAATTATTATTCAATATTCAATGATTCTCAAGGTAAAACAATTTTGACGTTTAATATTAGATCGATAGAGGTAAACCAGTGCAGTAACTTCATTCTAAAAAATGGTTGTCTTAAATTGCGGCACCAGTAGTTAACAGATGTTCATATCTTATATATTGATTGGAAAGACAGGTCAAGGTAAGAAACACAAAATGAGTTGAACTTAAATAAAAGACAGAAAACACGGCTATATCTGTTCTTGTATCACCCCCGATGCGAATGTTCACTGAAAATTTGCAGAAAATATGCCTGAATCATCCATGAATTTTGTACTTTTGAAAACCAACAACATGTTGATCAATGATTTTAATACCTTTAAGTTAATTTTTTACAAAAGCTTACTTTACTGTTATAGAGCATCATCCTGAAATTTTCGAAGTAGTAGTAGGTGTCCTTTTTATATGTCGCTTGAATATGTGCATATCTATCTTGTGCCTTTCTTCCAAATTCAACGATACGAGTTCATTCGTCCAAAAGGACGGAAGTACTAGTCTTAGGGTCAGTTGTTCTCCTTATTTTCATGAGAGATATGTTCACAGGACATGCCTTGTATCTGTTACTGGTTGAAAATGCGAATCCAGAATTAGCTGTCCCAAAATCAATGGCTACTACTGCAAGATATGTGTTGATGGATAAACATTTGCTGTCGAAATAAACAATGTAATAAAATAATAATAGGTATTTGTAACGCTAATTAAAACGTGATTAACAACGTTTTGTCGTGCTAGCTCTTGCAGAGAAGTAGAAAATACTAATTTTGAACTTATTGGTTTAAAAAAGCTGCCACAAATGAGATTTACTGGCTAAAACCCAGAGAAAAAGATTGTGCATAAAACAAATGTAGCTACATAAAAATGAAAATTCTCTAATTGAAGAGCTTGTATAGTTTCATTCCCATTCGACCCTCATTGTAAATTTCTAGATGGAAGTCAAGTTATTAGACAGACGTAATTGAATATATGATGTTCTTTACCTCAAGTTCGACTGGAAAGATTAGATCAATTGTCATAAAAAGGTGAATTATTTAGGTAGATGACATTATGAATATAGCTGAAATTGAAGTTACAAAACAATGTAGCCTCTATAATCAGAAATGACACTTTTTCTGTTATTTTTTTTCTTTTTTTTTTTTAATAATTATTCAGTTTATTGCACAATTGGTTGTTAACAAATACCCTAAAAGGTACAACTATCTCAAATAGGTTTATCCCTGTGTGTGAATTATCAAATGAACCAGGGGATTCACAAGATAAACTTATTATAAGTTTCAAAAGTGGTTAATAGAATATTACAATCGATATAGTTTACAAAATCTGCATAGCGACAAATCCGGAAAACATACGTTCTCTCTGTTTACGTTTTTCTACTTATTTTAATTGTATATCACGTGGTATAGATGTTTATTATGTATCTCGAACACATGTATTTTATTCATTCTTGTGTGTTGGAATATTCTTAACTTATTTGGTAAGTTTTAAATTTAATGAAATAACTGTTTTGTTTTCTTTAACGATAACTTGTACACGCCTCAGAAAACTGAAAACTTGAAGCATACACCTTATCGCTATTCCCGGCTGACCCGAGAATCCGTCCCGCTTGAACTATTGACGTCATACAACAATCACTTTTCCACTGTGGCGTCAGATATTTTGTATTATGACGTCAAAATTTTGCGGGAACCTGTGTGATGTCCAGTAATGGCGGACAAATAGCGATAAGGTGTATTATGAGTATATATCAATCATTGATGACATTCTGATGGTAAGTTAACATGATCAAAAACATGGATAAAGAATGAGTTTTTGTTGATACTTAACTTGGTATAAAGTATTGCCAATCGTTTCGTGTAAACAGAGAAACAGTATACATAAAACATAAATGAGAAACATAGTGTTGCTCTACGAGTATAATGTCTTAACTTTCACATAAACAGAGACACACACATATACCTACACAAAAACATGGTCACACAACTTGCAGACTCACACTCCCTGTCACACAACTACTCAACCATGAGTACTTGCACACCTCTCCTATTGAATTACATTGCGGTTAATTAGATATATTTAAATGTATCTTTCAAAAATTTACTACATTTTCTTTCTAAGAGTATACTATTTTCATACCATTCTAAGTATTCTAATTTAAAAACACTATATATATACATCCATGTACTTGTGTTTTAACTCTGATGCATAATTACTTTTATAAACAGCAAATAAAACAATTGTTAACAACACATTAATATCAAAATATGAACTGTCATGAATTTTGTATCCAAGTACATGAAGTATTAAATTTTGCATTGATAAAATATGTGTACCTATTTTTATTTTATCAAGTAGTAACCCAACTTTAATTCAAAATTCTTGTAAAAATTCACACTCTTTACAAAAATGATCATAATTTTCTGCTTAGTGACATATATGATATTGATTATCCTTCATTATTTTCCATTGATAAAGCAGTTGCTTACATGGTAATATATAATTGATCAATTTCCACCTAAACATTTTTAGTTTGTTATCATTTAACCGGTGAAATGTAAAGTTTAATATATCATTTAATATATGATTTGAAGAAATTAGATTGAATATTTTTTTCCATTTTATGAAGCCAATAGGTGTGTCGCTTTCTATACCTTTGATATAATTATATAATATATATCTTTAGCTTTTAATTTTTTAATGTAAATTGATTTGGCTTTGTTTTTGCTTCTAAGTAAAGATTTCTGTCTATTTGAACTTTAGTTGAAATTGATCGATTTGATTTTAACATGATTTTCCATTCCTTTTTGATTGCAGATTTTAGTTTAGAAAGTTCTGCTATCCAGTTTGATTTTTCTTTCAATTTATTTAAGATTACTTTTTGGGAGATATTACCTTGTTTATCTATGATATCATTAATAAAAAAAAATGTCACTTTCTATCCAGTTTGGAAAAACAAGACTTTTACCATTTAATTTAATTGATTGATTACCCCAAATTAATTGCTGTCTTACACTTTTGAAATTTAACCCCTTGCTTATCTTGGAACTATTATGTACTTTATACCAACTTTTTAATATTTCTAAATAAAATTCTGGCATAGATTTTTTAAAATTTGGTATGTCATATATATTTTCAGGGTTCATGTTAAATAGAGCGAAATTAGCTCCAAATTTGTTAAAGTAATATAAAGGTATAACCTTCCAATTTGAAAATTCTTCTGTTGTTAACCTTTTAACCCAAGATATATGAATTGATGTTATATAACTATCTATATCAATCATTTTTAAACCTCCTTCCTGATAATCATTACACAGAGTAGATCTCTTGATTTTCTCATTTTTGTTTTGCCATGTATAGTAAAATATTAGTTTTTTTAAATTGTGTTAGAAAGTCTCTCGATAAATTGGTTACTGATGCTAAAAAGGTTATGTTTGGTATAATTAATGTTTTTATTACTGTTGTTCGCCCAATCATTGTAAGTTTTCTTTTCTTCCAATTTGAAATTGCTTTTTCTGACTTCCTCAAAATATTTTCTGTGTTTAATTTATTGCATTCAACTTTATTAGTCCCAAAATATACACCTAAACTTTTAATGGGGCTTTTATTCCAACTAATGTTTTCATATTTATCTTTAGAATGTTTTAATTTACCTAGCCATATTCCTTCAGTTTTTGATTTATTAAGTTTTAGACCAGAAAGAGTTCCAAATTCTTCAATTAAATTTAATGACAGGCTTATTTCTTGTTTTGATTTAAGAAAAAGTGTAGTATCATCTGCAAGTTGTGGGATTTTAAGACTATGTGTTTTTGAATCAAGTTTGATTTGAAATCCTTTAATACCTGTATCTTGTCTTATTCTACATGCCAGAATCTCTACAGCTATAACAAAAATAATCGAACTCAAGGTACACCCTTGCAAGGTGTGACCCTTGTCTAATACATGTACCACGAAAGATTGCTATAGGTGTCAGAAATCCACCAATTATTGAGCATACAACCTTTGACACCATTATATAAAGTTTTAACCCGTTTAATAAACGAATGCGGGAGTCCAAATTTTAAAAGAGCTTCATACATAAATGACCATTCTAGTGAATCAAAAGCTTTTGAAAAATCTATAAATAATAAAGCACCATCTATATTAAAAGTTTCAGAGTAATCTATGATATCTTGAATTTGTCGGATATTGAAACCAATGTACCTATTTTTTACATATCCATTCTGACCACTATTTATTATTTTCGATAAAACAGGTTTTAACCGTTGGGCTAAAGTATAGGCTTTGGTGTCTACATTTAGTAAAGTTATAGGTCTATAATTGTCTAGGGATAGTGGGTCATTTTTTTGTACAATAAAGATACTATTCCTATTTTTTGTAATGTTGTTAATTCTTCTTTCTCATAACACTTATTGAAAACTTCTACAACTAGTTCTTTTATATTATCCCAGAATGCGCGATAGAATTCAACACTTAGACCATCTATACCTGGTGATTTGTTAAGCTTCATATTGAAAATGGCTTCTGTGCATTCTTCTATTGAGATTTTGCCGCCTAGAGAGCTTTTCTCGTTATCAGTTGATTTATGATCTATTTTTGTTTCTTCAACATATTGCTTAATATTATTAACATCTGGATTTGTACTTTTATATAAATTTTCATAGTAACATTTTTCTAAATTTAAAATTTCTGATGGCTCTGTTATGATTTTGCCTTGCTTATATTTCAATGCCGAAATATTTTTTTTTTTGTTTGTCTTGATTTTTCTAAACCTAAAAAGAATTTTGTGTTTTTCCCCTTCTTCTAACCATTTGACTCTGATCTTACTTGTGCACCTTTAACTTCATTTTTATAAAGATTTTCTAGATTTTTTTCAATTTTTCTATTTCATCTTTAGCATGTTTAGTTGCTTTTGAAGGATTAATTTTATTATTTAATCTTTGTAAGTTCATTTCTAAATCTTTTATTTTATTTTTCTTTTCAGATGACTTGTATTTACAATACATTACAGTTATGACCCTTACTTCAGATTTGAAGATATCCCAAATATCTCTAGAATCTCTGGTAAGTGCCTTTTCTTTATATTTTAAAATAAGGTTGTTTATATGGTTTTTATAATTATCATCTATTAAAATACTATTATTTATTTTAAAGAAACCTCTTCCTCTACCATGGGGATTTTGTCTTATTTTTAACGAAATGGCTTGGTGATCAGTATGTGATATCATAGCAGGTCTTATATCAGAATTGATTACGTGTTGCCTTATGTCTGGACAGATCAAAAAGAAGTCTATTCTACTTGTTATATTCGTATTGTTTTTCCTTCTCCATGTAAATTGAGTTTTGTTTGGATTTATTTCCCTCCATATATCTATTAATTTGTTTTTTTTAATGAGCTGTTTAAGACTATTTACTGGTTTGTTGTATTTATGAGAGCTATTTGATTTCCTATCTATCTTTAATAGGGTTTCATTCATGTCCCCTCCTAAAATTAAGATACCTAAGCGATTATTTTCTATGATGTTATTTACGCTTTTAAAAAATTTATTTCTGTTAGTATGAATGTTGGGGGCATATACATTTATTAAGGTAAAAATGTTATCGTTAACTTCAATGTTGATCAAATTCATTCTCCCATCATTATCTTTAACTTCATATATTAGTTTATAATTTAAACTGTCTTTAATCATTATTGTAACGCCTCTGGTTTGGGAACTTCCATAGCTATGAAAAAATTTACCTTTTACTTCACTATTAATAATATGTTCATTTTTCTCTATTAGATGGGATTCTTGTATAAATAATATATTACATTTTTGATGCTTATTCCACAAATATAATCTCTCTCTTTTCTCTTTCTGTCCTAAACCTTGACAGTTTAAGGATATAATATGTATATTGTCACTCATTGTTTTTACCTAGGAACTGTTCACTTTTATACATTAGATGTAACTGTACAATTATGGTACTCATAATTAGTGTAATAACCCACCCAATAGTACATGTTAATGAGACTATTATTAGAACAACATGCCTTATTACATTCGGGTACGTCTAAACACTGCTCAGGACCTCTGAGTGCACTCATGACATACAAAGTGCAATCAGGACCCTTTATAAGCATTGCATTTGCACACAGGATGGCTGTATATATTCGTTACACGCTACTTATTTAAGAGTTAAATTTTGGTAGAATTTGAAATCGAACTTAGATAGATATGTCAATTCTTATAAAATAATGAGGGCACGTGTCACTGATTACACAACTACTGAGCCGTGAATTATTCAATCAACAAAATTGATTGGATTATCTTTATTGTTGTTTTTGAATTGTGTTGTTAGTACAGTGTTACGTTTAAAATTGATAACACAATGTTTTAATTTTTTAGGTTTTTTTTTAATGTAGTTAAATTTAAATTATGCATAGTAAATTTTACGTTTATGGAGAAAAAAATTAAAAAAAAAAATTTCTATGGATACCTATGGATCTTCAGAACGCTGGCACTGTTGTACCATTATATTCTGCTCTTCATCATCATTGTTGTATTTAATTGTATTTAATTTATCATATTTGGGTATTATTTCGATGTACTTTTTCAGTTTATTTTTCATGATGACGGCTAAATTAATTTTGTTGTGGTCTGCAGTTCATGCATAAAGAAAATAAAAAAATCGTGTTATTTTATAGATGCCGTTTTTCTGTAACAAGTTCGACTTTTGCTTTTCTTTTGGATTTTTTGTTCTCTCTCTCCAAATCAACTTAATAAACAAAAACAATGTTTACTGAATATCAAATTTTATTGAATTTGTATATCTTTATTCTCAATAAACCATATACATAGGTATAGAGAAGACAATTATGTACAATATTTACAATGAAAATATTTAGATGAATTTATTTAATTAATTTGCTAAGTCTAATATCTTGGCTGCGTACATGCTGCCCTTGGTCTTTTTCTTTGGTTTGGCTTACAGTAATTTTACGAGCACGTTTCTGGGGTTTTGGCACTTCAAAATATGTGCACGAAGACGTAGTAATGGTATGAACGGATTTCGTGTCAATCAACAGTCTCCGAAATAGTCTTTCTCGCTGTTCTTTTGTTTTCGAAAACCAACATTGAAATGATACATCATGTTTTCTGAACGGACCGAAATGTTCATAATTTTTTTTTACAGTAAAATATGATAAATGGCGAGAGTTCAATATACGATAGCACTTATTGAGGACAGTAAACTGACAAAAATAAACATGGGAAGAACTGAGAAACAAAATTAAATATTTTTTTCATTTGTTTAACAATAAAAAAATCATTTTTTTTTAATCTAGTTTAGAATCATACTACAATCTTACTTACTAAATGTTTACAAATAATACCCAAATATGATTATTTTCAGAAAACAGAGACAAATTCATTTTTTTCAGAATTTATTTACACATTGAAATTCGTTCTAGGCTTGTATTACTGCATGGACAAGAACGATTTAAATGAGAAATAAAATCTTACTAAATGCTGATTTGTTAAACATTCGTTTTACTCAGAAATAAAATTTAGACATTTTCTTTTCACTGTTTAACAACAAATCATTCTTCAGAATTTACTTTTACATTAAAACTGCTCAAGGAATCTTAATACTGGACAAGAACGAACTCAATGTAAAACCAAATCTTACTACATGAAATTGTTTAGAAATAATCGCCACATTTTGCAATAATTTATATCTATATTTTTGAACATTTTCAAATGAAATAAATTGAATTAAAATTTCCCAACTACATGTAGATTTCTCATATTTCTCAAATGGCTTCAATTATTACAAACAAAACGAAAAGTTTATTTAACATTTTTTTCTAAAACAATATATCTTCATTGTTCTTTATTTTTCAAAAGACATCTTGGTTTTGTTTGTTTGCCAAGCTTACTTGTATGAGGTTAGTACCATTACTAATCACTCCTAATTATCAAAGATCAAACGACCTAATCAACATGATAATTGATATTCAATATAATCATCGGTCATGCCTGACATATTTCATAAAATCGGCGCGTGCCAATGAAAACTTCAATAACTTCTTAAATATTAGATTGATTTTATCAAAACAAAAATTATAAGATGGAGAATTATATTATCTTTCGAATGCATACCTTCACTACTCACTAAAACAACTATTTCATGTCATGAGTGCACTTTGTATGTCCTGAGTGCACTCAGGAGGTCCTGAGCGGTGTTTAGACGTACCGATTTCATTCTTTACATGTTTGTATATACACAAGGTTAAATGCACTGTTAACTTCTTTTTTTTCAAAGACACAATATAGTAATAAAAATATCATTATAAAGAAGGATAGTTGTAAGAAATGACCATTATAACAGTGTAACATAAAATAAATAACAGATTTGATTATGCTAACTACTCTCGAGCTAAACTTTCTACTTCTATGTCTACCAATACGCGGCCACCATCAATAAGTTGATTATTTTGCCACTTTTTGGATGCGCATTTAAAATTTAGACCAAAAAATAAATATTGAATTGATTTGAATTTGTGCTATACATCATAGTATACAGTGAATTTAAAAACATCTTGGCTTGATCTAGTTCATCTGATGCAGGTAAGTCTTGAAGCATTCAAGACTACCTGTATTAGTGGCAGTATGTGGTAGGGCATTCCAGTCTCTTATCGTCCTTGGGTAAACAAAGATTCCTTCCGCACTTCGGTCCAACAAGATGGTACTTGATATCCATTTGTGTTGATGTTTCTGGATAGCCTATCTGGTGGAATGAGAGTATTACTGGTGTCAACTTTCACCATCCCGTTGGCAAGTTTATACATCATTGTAAGCCTTGATGTTCTCCTACGGTCTTCGAGGGTTTTCCATTCTAGTTTGTTAAGCATGTCACTAACAGATGATGTGTTATGATATCTGTTAGTGACATATCTGGCTGCTCTCCTCTGTACCATTTCCAGTCGGTTTTTGTTGTTTTGTTGATAAGGATCCCAGACTGTACATGCATATTCTAGAGTCGGTCTTACAAGTGACTTGTATGCAGTTTCTTTTATTGTGTTGTTATTGATGTTCAAGTTACGTTTGAGGAAGCCTATGGTCTTGTTTGCTTTAACACATATGTTTTTAATGTGTTCATTCCATTTTAAGTCGGAGCTGATGGTGCAGCAAAGGTACTTTGCAGAATTTAGAGATTCGAGGGTGTGGCCATGCAGTACATATTCTTTTATAATAGGCTTACGTTTTCTTGTTATGGTAAGAACATTACATTTATCTGGATGAAATGCCATTTTCCAATTGTTTTCCCAAATTGTCAATTCATTCAGATCTTCCTGAAGGTGGTCGCTGTCTGTGTCCGATGATATTGTGAGATATATGATTGTATCATCAGCAAAGAGTCTTAACCTTGATCGGATTCCCTCTGGCATGTCATTTATGTAGAAAAGGAACAAACTGGGTCCAAGAACTGATCCTTGTGGGACGCCCGAATCGACGTTGATGGTATCAGATTTTTCCCCTTCTACAACTACGACTTGTTTCCTGTCGGCGAGGAAGTTTTTGATCCACCTATTGGTTTTCGTCCTTATGCCATATTGATCCAGTTTGTGTGTAAGTAGGCTATGACTTACTTTATCAAAGGCCTTAGAAAAATCAATTATAAGGCAGTCAGTTTGTTTTCCTGCATCCATGTTTATGGTGATGTCATTAGTAAACTCAATTAATTGTGTTTCGCAGGACAGGCCTCTCCTGAATCCGTGTTGTAGTGGATACAGTATGTTGTGTTTGTCAGCATGGGTCATTATGTGGCTTGTTACGATGCGCTCCATGATTTTGCAGCAAATGCAGGTAAGCGAGACTGGGCGGTAATTTACTGCATCAAACCGTTTTCCCTTCTTGAATATTGGGCTTACGTTAGCCTTTTTCCATATGACCGGTAAATCACCTGTTTCATAGGATCGCCTGAAGATGGTTGTTAGGATTGGTGCAATGTCTATGGCTTATTCCTTCAGCACCCTTGATGTAATGGTGTCTAGACCCGCAGCTTTAAATGGGTTTAGGTTGGATAATAGTTTTGCTATTCCGTTTTCTGTTATGTTCAGGTCTTGAAGTGTAGGGTAGTTGTTATTCGTCATGTCACAACGGTTTTTGAATTCTATTTCTGTGAAGCTGGTTTTTTCAGAAAAAGCTGATTGGAACTGCTTATTTAGTATGTTAGCCTTTTCAACTGAGTCAGGATGGAGTAGTCCGTTGTTCCTTAATGGTGGTATTTGGTTTCCGTCTGATCTCTTGTGCTTGTTGAATGTCCAGAAACGTTTCATGCAGTTTGGCTTGTCTACTTTGGGATCAGGTGTTATTATGTCCTCTATATATTTCTAGTATGCTCGTCTTATTTCTCTCTGTACCAGTCTTTTCAGTTCTTTATATTTGGTGTTATGCTTAGCATCAGCTGATTTTTTCTTTTTCTTGTAATGTTTGTCTCTTTTCCGTATTAGGCGTTAGATGTCTGCCGTAATCCAAGGGTTACCGTCTTTTGTTCTAGCTGTTTTTTGCGGTATGTTGGCATTTATAGTATTTTCAAGTTTGCCTTGAAAATAGTCCCACATATCTTGTGTACTACATTCATGATGGTTCATCTTGGTAATTTCAGTATTTATCAATTTGAGATCTTCTCTGATGTTTTCCCACTTTGTTTTTTTATATAAGGATATTTTCCTTGGCTTTTGAGTTTGTTTAGATGGTATGGTATTTAACTCTGCAAAGACAATGTCATGGTCTGACATGCCAGGTATTGTTTCGTCTCTGTTGAAGCAGTTTGGGTAGTTAGTAATTATTAGATCCAGTGTGTTTGATTCTCTTGTTGGTTCCTCTACCATTTGTTGTAAGCCATGATCGTCCAGGATGTCAGTGAACTTATGGTGTATGTTGGTATGTTGTGTATTGGGCTTCAGTGATTTGGTTTTCCAGTCCCAGCCTGGTAGGTTGAAATCACCAGCCATGATGATTAAAGCATTTTTTATGTTGTTCGCTCTGGTTAGGCTCTTCTCAAGTTCTAAGTACCCATTCTCGTTGGATGTTTTGGGGTTGTAGTATGAGTTCAAGTATATGGCTTTGTGTCCAATGAGTTCAAGTTTGCACCAGACAATTTCACAGTCAGTTTGTAGTTCAGGTACGGCTGTTGTTATATATGTATCTATAATAGCTACTAATACACCCCCTCCGCTACAGTTTCTGTCTTTCCGGAAGATGTTATATCCAGGAGGGAATATTTGACTGTCAGTGATCTTATTGTCTACCCATGTTTTGGTTCCAAAGATGATATCTAGGTTTGTGCTTTCTATGAGATTTAGTACTTGTCCTTATCTACTTTTGATTGATTGGAAGTTAACATTTAATAATCTAAGTGGTGTTTCAGGTTTCTTTGATGGTTTTCTGTGTGTGTTCGGTGTTGAAGCATGTAAGGTTTCATATTTTTTGAGGACGTTGGACTGGTAAGAGAGGTGTCAGACAATACGCTGTAATGGTTTGATGTGCTAAGTATTAATGAATAGCATAGTGTTGAATAGTTTGGACATCCACATGTGTACAGTCCTATGCAAGTGCACTGTCATTTGCATATTCATCATACGATTTAGTGCTCATCGACTGGAATGACACATGGTACCATTGATTGCATGTGTCCAAACCAATTCTCTATCGTCCAATGTTACTGGATGGTCACAAGTGCCACATGGATACACAGTTGACTCAGGTCCTGGGTTGAGATTTATGTCATTTGATGTTTTTATGAGTATGACTGGCAGGTATGCTAACAGTGATCTCTGTTTAGTGCTTTCGACTCTATCAAGACATCTTTTCCTAAATAGGTGGTAAGTATTAAAGGTAAGTATATCAGTTGATGTGTTCTGTTTTGCATTGACGAGTACAGGCATGCAAGTATCATTGTTGGTCAGAATACTATTGGTGTGTACCTGTTCGGTTATTTTGGCAAGTATGATTAGGGAAAACAGTATGATCATAGTTACCTCTGAATATGTGGTCCGAATTTCTGTAAGGTTAACCAAACAATCTTTGGATCTTGCTGAAAAAGAGTGCTGATGTTATGGTATATGGTAGTTATAGCATCACTTGGTCCGTATATGCAATTTATAGTAAAGACTGATAAGATAAACTCACCTAAACCCTTTACTATAAATTCCACGGTTGTTGCTTCCTCTTCCAGTATATTCCTCTTGTGTTTGGTAGGTGCTCTTAGAAAAGAGTTAGGAGTTCTTCTTCCTCCACCCTAAGTGTAACAAGTTCAGATTCCTGTGTTATATGGTAAAACTCACTGTATGTGTCTATCAATATTTGTTTGGCAATGACTAGGCTTAGGAGTTGTCCTGGATGTACTCCGTCTCTCTTGTTAATTGTAATCTTGACGGACCTACGTGTACTGCCTTTTTTACAAAGAAGTATTTGCTGATATTGATATTGATCGTGTTCTTGTTCAGCCTGTTATTTATTTCGATGATTTTGGTATTTAGATGTTTAATTTGCCTTGTTATTTGAAAATCATCTGTTTTAAATGTTTCTGGATTGTTGTGGCCTTTGTATTTGTTATAGCTCACAATTGACAATATTGGACAGTCAATAAGTTTAATCTCTGCTGCTGGGTATTTTTCTATTATTTTAATGGCTCTGATGTATTGTTTTTCTATTTGTTCGATGGTCTTGTTGTCTCTGTTTCTAAGGTATATATATTTGCCTTTTTTGATGGTCAAATCACAGGTTCCTGACCATAGATATATTACAATCTGATTATGGCGTTTTATTGATTTTTCTATCCGTTCTTGGATAATATCAACGAGTTCTGATGTACGTGCATCTGCTTTTCACCACGATTCGATGGGAAATTCGTTTTGTGCACAGGCGTTTCGAATTGTATAACCCTTACTGTCTGATATTAATATAGGTGTCCTATACCTGAATCCTTTTGGGATTTGTGGTTGTTGGGCTATGTATTTTCTCAGTTTGCTGCTCATTTGAGGTCGGCACAGTTGTTTACTTTGCACCGGAAGTGAGGGTTGTCTCTAATGTAAACGATACAAAATTACCCGCCAAATGTCAAAAATGTTTGGTAGTTTAAATTCTGCTAAATACGATTTCCAGGTAGGAAAAGTTTATGTTTTGTATTATATGAATGTATAGCAATGTTTTGAGTAATACTATGATAAATAATTAAAGGATATATGGTCTTTGTCCTGTAAATTTGCTGAAAATTTTGAGCTGTCACAAAAAGTCGACCATTAACTAGCGCATGCGTATCCAACATCCTTTGTTTGTTTACATATCAATACTATGCATCTAATATAAGAATAACAAAGCTTAAGTGTATTTAAATATACAAATATATCATTCAAATAACTATACACTTTTCCAATAATCAGGAAAGACGCTATCATGATTCCCATCGATCTCTGAATTGTTTTATTGAGTAATCTATTTTTAGATTCGGTGAAAACCGAGAAATTTGCGGATTTTTGGAATAGGGTCTGCATGAATATAACTGTTGATATACTGTATTTAGTTAGGTATGTCACATGTATGACGATAATGCAAATTAAAAAGAGAAAATATTTTGAACATTTAAATAAAGTTGCAGATATTTTGTGTTTGACAGACGACACATGTTTACATTGACGACTACATTGATTGACCTACTTAAAAAGTTGTTTATTGATGTGTGCGTTTGATATAAACTATATTGTAAGAACAAACAAATAACTTTTATTTACATATGTTTCAATTCTTTTCAGGTATTTTAGAGTGGCAATCACCATGGATGTGGAAGTAGCTTGTACAAAATATACATGAACTATATAGAAAGAACTAATTTTCAGTTTTTGGGTACCTAAAACAATAGAGGTGTTTTTAATATGCCAATCTTTGAAATTGATACTAATTGTGTCCAGGTGAACTAAGTGAGATAATGTACATGTATATGGCTGATCTTGTTCAGTTTTAAAGTTATTCATGGTACATGTATGTGAGGAATTGAGACATTTATTAACATGGATTTTATATTTCAAGGAAATGATTTCATCAACTAAGTGATGTGGAACGCAGCTACAGTTAATCAATTTACCAATCGTACTGGAACCATTCAGATTGGGATTTACACGTGTTTTGAATGGATTCTTGGTTAATAAAAAGATGATAATAACTTTCAATGGATCAACTATTTGATCATGTTCATTTGTTTTCATGATAATCATAATAAAATATTTCATATCAACATTTAATATATTTTTCCTTTCAGAGTGTATACAATCTAATATTATTGTATCACACAATGAATTATTTTTTTTCACATTTTTCAGTTATGATAAAAATATAACTAACATATATACATATGCACAAAAACTGTGCATTGAAAAACACACTACTGTACATTAAAGTTAACTAGGTCACTGGTTAGGGATTTGTTTTCTGTTTTGTCGGCTCTACTACTCGTTTATGTAATTCATCGGTCGGTGTTGTTGCTTGCCTTTTCCCAGTTGATTGGCTTGGAGTTTTAGGATCTTTAAAGTTCATATAGTGATCCATGGGTCCAGAAGCTGACTTGAGCAGATTTTGTTTGTTTGATTTATTTTTGTTTGATTTTTGTTTGTTTTTCTTTTTGTCTTTTTTGTTTGTCTGCTCATTGTTCGTAGTAATTTGTTTACGTTCTATTGAGACTACTAATTTTTGTTCATCATCTTTGCTATCATCATTTGAATTATCACTACTTTCACTTGCAGGTTGCTTATCTTTAGTTTCATCTTGCACGTTATCAACGTTAGCAGCTTCAGGTACACTATCAGTAACATTCGAATCACCATTCTGATCTTGATCTGCTGCTGGATCGTCCATCGGTTGTTGACATTCTTTGGCTTTATGACCTGATTTGCCACAGGAGTTGCACACCCAGTCATTGTCACAGGTCTCCTGTTTGTGTCCCGTCTGTAAACACTTGTTGCATTTAGCATTAGGATTTACTACAATTTGGTCTTTGTGGATGAGTAGCGCTTTGTATTTTCCTATACTGATGAATCTAGGTAGCTGTATACCAGGTACTGGACTTACCATGAATAACCGGTCTCCGGTTTGGCAGTTGGTAAGAAATCCGTTGATACGTAGCCTTTCCCGATTGAAGTTGTGAATTTTGATATTATGTTCAGTCTCAAGATATCTACCAATTTGGTTGTCTGCTGATAAGGGTACGTTTTTTATCCGGATGCGTAAGTAGTTGATGTGTTCTTTAACTACAAATTTTGGGTTTCTATCATATACATGTATGTGTTTCTTCCTGAAAGTGAGACCATTAGCTATCAAATGTTCCCTATCTGACTCACTATCAAGATAAACCCGCCACATTCCATTAACCCTTTGAAGACCTTTCAAATGGCTGTCTTCCACTACATGGCCAATAATGTAACAGTGGTTTATTTCCGCCAGTGTACTTTGTCCGGAGGAAGAAAATCCCCAGTGATTTTTATCCACCAACAAAAATTAACTAGGTTTTTCTATCCGGGTCCAGTGTAAAACATCCACCAGTCATTATAAGGTTCTGAAAAAAGGTTTTTTGAAGGGGAAATATATATAAAATGTGGCTTTATAGTTTTTAGTGTATTTGAAACTTGCATAGCTGATTTATATAAAAAGTGGAGAGTTTTCATCCAAGGAATGTTCACACTAGTGTTTTTGAACCAGGAATGATTACGCTTGTGATTTTGAACCGGAATGATTGCACTAGTTATTTTATACCGGGATCAATTACACTAGTGCTTTAGATCCATACATTGATGAGGTGATTAGTACTCATTTTGAACACACGATAACACAATAATGCTTATTAACGAATAAGATTTAAATAATTTTTCTATGCAAATCTATAAAATCATATGCTTTTAAAATTTCACTAATTGTAATATTTATATTTATTGGATTGCCGAAGTTTTTCTGTGTATTTGCTCTTCGGTCGACTTGGATATAAAATCATATCTTCTTTGTCAATATCAAAGGATGCTTCTATAATTGAAACTTTATGTAGGAACAAATCTGCTCTTTAAATTTGGTGTATATCAAGTTCAATGTCCTGATCATTAATAAAGTATTTTGAGTTATAAAAATATCCTCCTCGTCATCATCAATATTATTTACTAGATTGACTCAGATTAATTAAACTGGTTCCTTGAAAATTATTTCAATTTTAACCCATTTATATATGTAAACAATAAACCGGTCTAATATAAACAAAACAACAATATCAAGCTCGATGCTTTCACACTATTTACATCCAATATTCTCTAGTGAAAAACAGTTACCCGGAATAAATACACGGCGGAATGAAAGTACGCTTACAATATCACTGTACAACTCATCATGATTTAAAAAGTCTACAGGTTTTGGTTTTATAGTTCCGAAGAGATCAGTCTCTAATATAAATACGGGTTTGGATGCAGAGAACTCGTTGTCACTGTTTTGAGCATTACTTTTATCATTTTCAGTTTTTGAGGCATTACGACCGGTACCTCGAATGACCGAATAACACCGTTATTATCAGAATAACACTTGTAATGACCGAATAACACTTGAAATGTTAATATTAGCACATATTGGTAACTTTTAAACATTGATTAATAAATAATAGTATATTATTAATGTATTTTATAACTTAAAAATGATTTACAGAAAGCAGGTAAGTTCATAAAGATTACTTTAAATGTAGTGTGTACATCCAACATGGCGACCAAGGAAATCACAATGGTCGCCATGTTGGATGTACACAGTAAATTTATAACGATCTTTATGAACTTACCTGCTTTCTGTTAATCATTTTTATGTTATAAAATACACTTATAATATAATATTATTTAATAATCAATGTTTAAAAGTCACCAATATGTGCTAATATTAAAATTTCAAGTGTTATTCGGTCATTACAAGTGTTATTTGGATAATAACGGTGTTATTCAGTCATTCGTGTTACCCGCATACGACGCCATTTTTGTTGTTGTTTGGTCACTTTCAGAGTTTTCAGTAAAGGACTCTTCGTTACTCATTTATATCATTACTTCAAGATAAATACTTCTAGGTAGATTATTTATCAAATATTTATCACAATAAATACGTTGATAAGACAGTTCTTCTATGAAATCAGTTTACTTTTTCGGGAGCTCTGAAAAGTCCGTGGACATTTAACTAAGGCCCCTTACGTCTATCTTTTTTCTCTTTATATCTAAATATACAAAACATAGAATATCATATTTGAATCAATCAATGAACAACTACCTTTAAACTGTTAGCCCATGAAATAAAAAACAACAGAACCCCAGAGAAAGATAGATGTAGTGGTCAATAAACTCATCATAGATACCAGGATTGAAATTGTATATTTACGCCAGACGCGCGTTTCGTCTACAAAAGACTCATCAGTGACGCTCGAATAAAAAAATGATAAAATGCCAAATAAAATACAAAGATGAAGAGCAGTGAGGACCAAACATTCCTAAAAGTTTTGCCAAATACAGCTAAGGTAATCTATTCCTGAGGTAGAAAAGCCTTAGTATTTGAAATGATCTCTTTCGTCTATGTGTTTCAAGTAAATACAAGTTAATGTTAATTCTGGGTCATGTGTCATGTGGATGATGCTGACGAGAATAGGTTTTGATACGTTTATATATGTGATGTTTGTTATACATAAAGGCAACAGTAGTATACCGCTGTTCAGTAGTCATACATCGATTAAGCGTTACCAAATGCGGGTTACAAACTAAATCCGAGGGACATACGTTAACTATAAGAGGAAAACAACGACCAACAGAAACACTGAACTGCAACAAAAACAATCGCAAATGTACATACTCGAGGCAAACACTATATACTACGAAACCAACGAGGCGATGCTCTGACTTAAATAAATATATTTGTGTTAGCAATATTTCAGTATACCTAATTGATTTTCAATTTTTTTTTTCATTCTGGAACATTTAGTGTACAGAAAATATATATTGTTGATGACCGAACATATACCATAACGAGTATTTTTTGGTGTTCATTGCCGCATACAACACATCTTCTTTAATACATATACTTAATCAATATAAACATCCAATTGCTAAACACTCTTGTCTTATTGCATATTGAAATAATACAGTGCAATGGACACGCAGTGTGCAAAATACACCAATATGACAATAACCATGTGAATTGATTTGTATTGATTGTTCATATTTATTTTACATTTACTATAAACATTCCTATACATTGATTCATTATTGTAAGTTTAAGTAATAATTTATGGAAGCCATAGGTTTGTTGGGCATTGGCCGTGATATTCCAATTTTAACCTGAGTAACAAATCTATGGCTTCCATGAATCATTTCGATTTTAATAGGACAGAAAACGGTAATTAAAAAATCTGAAGCGAGAATGTGTTAGATAAAGCTAAAAATTTCTAATAATCCTATAGCTTGCATGAATGATTTCTTAATTAACGCGTTCTTACTTGTTTTCTACTAACCCTAGTTGATAACGTCTTGACCTCGTTAATTGTCTTAGGTCAGAGAAGGGAAAATATTGGATTTATTTCACGGTTTTCATTTGACTGGAAAAACACATTGCAACCAATATAATATGAGCTTTTATTTTGTCCTTCAAATTACAACTAGAACAAAGTTCTTCTATTCTTTCAAGATGAATTCATTTATAAAAAAAAAAGGGGGGGGGGCGGATATGGTTTCGTCATATTGTGTCGAAAAGTTGCATGTCTTAATAACATTGATCATATAAATTACATACAGCACCAGCATTTACAACAAAATACGTACCATCATGTAGTTTACAGAATAGAGTTTAATGGGTTAAAAATAAAGATTATAGGAAATTATAGGTGAAAAAAAACAAAGAATAGAGAAAAAAGGCAGCCACTATAAAGAATACAGTAAAATGAGGTATTAAAATATAATAGATAAAATTTAGAAAGGAAACGGGGAATGTGTCAAAGAGACAACAACCCGACCAAAGAGCAGAAAACAGCTCAAGGCCACCAATGGATCTTCAACACAGCGAGAAAATCCCGCACTCGAAGGCGGGCTTTAACTGGCCCCTAAACAAAAATGTTTACTAGTTCAGAGAAAATGGTCGTCACACTTAACTCCGAAACATATAAATGAACCAATCAACCAAAATAAAAAAAAAACCAAACATACAACACTAACAAAGGTCAGAGGTTCCTGACATGGGACAGGTGCAAAAGTGCGGCGGGGTTAAATATGTTTTTTGAGATCTCAACCCTCCCCTATACCTCTAGCCAATGTAGAATAAATAAACACACAGCAATACGTACAGTAAAACTCAGTTTAAAAGAAGTCCGAGTCCAATGTTAGAATTGGTAACAGAAGAAACTAAGCAAAATAATAATGATCAACATAAATTAACAAAGGACTACTAGCAGTTACTGGCATGCCAGCTTCAGACATCAATTAAACTGATTGAAAAATTATGTCTTCATCATCTGAAAATCAAGCACACTCCCTCCCGTTAGGGGTTTAGTATCATAACACCATAAAATATACGAGAAGAACATAACCCGTAACATGCCAACAACTGGATTTAGAATAAATGTGTTTATTTCCGATGCTGAGTTAAAATAAAGAATTTGGTAAACAAAATTGATACTGACTACAAGGAAATACACGTTTTATGAACATATAATTAGATACGAATATGATGTTATGCGGTAAATGATTTGCTCATTGTAGAAAGCCGTATGGTGACTTATTGTTGTTAACTTCTTCGTCATTTGGTTTGCGATGAAAAGTTGTCTCATTGGCAATCTTACCACATCTTCTTATCAACAACAAAAAATTGCATCAGAAACCAAATACCGAACAGAAATGAAGACCTTCTAGCCCACATACCCACCCCTTGCAATCCAGACATGCATATATATTTCAGTCAACATCTTTCAATATGAAACCTTCTGGCAAAATGTCTTATTAGTAAAGTTCGATCACTATCAACCTGAAACAAGAATATTCACTGGGGACGAAGTCCGAGGTCGATAGATTCTTTAGGTCAATATATCCTCGTAACGACCAAATATAAAGGCTACAATTGTTATATAATTAATGTCAATAAGTCAGAAGTAGAGCACCAACTCATTTGATAGGTATTTTCGATTGTGTTCTTGACATAACTGTCCAATATCACTTTTCTATCTGCTGTTTTCAGTCTACCTTTGAAAATATAGTTGAACATGTGACTCTTTCTAAACGAATCAAATTAGTTAGAATTAGTCACAATAATAAAATAAATGAATATCATCTATTAATTGACATACGTGGAACTTCTACACACAAAATAAGTTTCCAACATGAACGAAAAACAACCTAAGAGTACCAAAGCAACTAACGCATATGGAAATAAAACTGTTGAACAGCCGTTTGATATATACAAAAGAGATGTGATATTCTTGCCAATGCTCAAATGACGTGAAAGTAAACATTTATAGGTAACCGTAGACTACAAGCTTCGTCAATGAGAAAAATCCATACCGTATAGTCAAATATAAAAGCCCTAGACCAAAAAAATGTGCCAGTAATTCAAACGAGAAAACTAACTGGCCCAATTTCTAACAATTCAATTTACAAAAAATTTACGCATATAGAGAATGTGGCGGGGTTATCCATGTTTATAAGCGCTCAACCCTCCCCTAAACCGGGACAGTAGTGTAACAGCATAACATAAGAACAAACTGAACATTTCAACTGGAAATAACTCAACTTATTTGATCGGTACGAAGCACACGAAAAACCTCCCAACATAAAAACAATAGACACAAATCACCGAAATAAGAGAAGTCGCAGTTACAGATACCTACATTCATTTCATAGGCAATTGCAACTTATATATAAAATCATCATGTTCTTCAAGATTAAAGTATCAATCAGTACATAATCCAACTGAAATCAAGAAAGACGTCATCAACATACTGAGAAACGATGACCTTGCGTAATTTCAAACTATGAATTAACGGTAGGACAGGATGTTTGATAATGAGTATCATAACTGTATATATATATTTTTATTTTTTTTTTAAACATAATCAATGTGAGTACCGATAATACAACATAATAAAATTGAGCTGCGTCGGATAGAAATCGACCTTATGCATGTGCACGTATACATGTATATGTACAAGACTTTGATTGATTTTTTAACATTCAAATACGAAATAAAAGAAGAATGTTGGTCTGTTTTGTAGGTTTTTATACCAACTCAATTTTCAAACAGTTACAGATTTTTTGTAAAGAATTTTTCAACCCGAAATAGGTTAACAGATGTATTGATATTCGTCTGCATAAGGTCGATTTCAATCCGACGCAGCTTTTATTATAAAGATTTCGCTACGGTGTGCCATGCATAACTTTTAAGAATAAAGTTATTCAAAAGATCAATGGTTTGTTTCTAAATTTTCGGGCTTCTATGATCACAGAAAAACTTGTATCAGATTACATATTTTTTCTCGTGATCTTGAATTGCTTTCTTTTTATCATTAACCCTAAATCTTCTATTATTTGTAACTGGTTTACATGTAAACAATGTATACAATGTTTAAATAGCTAATGTTATGATTTGTATGGTTTATAAACTTCGAGTCTGTTATAAATCAATTATTGCCGTCAAGCAATACAAAGAGAATATCATATGTTATGTATTAAATTCCCAAAAGTAAATATTTTTTGTTCAACGCTACATGCACGTTTTCTATAATGCACGGAGGACATGAAACTGAGGAGAGTTCTCTTAATTGTTAATCGTAATGTAGACTGCATATTGTGTAAAATGATTAGCAAGTTTTGGAGATTAATTCATAGCTGTGGATTCAAATTTTCCAAAGGACGATTTAATTCTAAATAGAAATCTGAAATTCAGGTTTATTTCTGAACAAAAGTAATTATTACTTTAATTCTTATGGAAATTTAATTTGGATTTTAAATGTTCAAAGAACATTTTAATCATGCAGAAACAAGAGACGTTTTTACCCGCAGATTATATTTCCATTTGCAATAGCATAATATGTTTGTTTTTTCAATACAATAATATTGTTGTCAATAAAGTTATTTTTTTTTATTACATTTAACCACGATTTCTCCAATATTAAAGAATCTATCACATTTACATTATTTGTCCTTTTTAAGTTTTTTTTAAATCGAGCGTCACTGATGAGTCTTTTGTAGATAAAAGGTGCGTCTGGCGTACATGATTTTAAGCTTGGTATATATGAAGAGCTTATTATGTTTAACGCAGATACGAATCTAGAAAACGGAAAAAGAGTTGCGCTTACACTCGTAGAGTACAGTTGTTTTATTGATATTTTTGTCAACTGATACGCTAAAAATTTCAAAGTTTACCCTAAATTCTTTTCTCGCACATACATGTTCAAGTAAATACAGATATTGGCCAAAGATAAAGAAGTATCGTCACTTTTCTCCTACAAAGATTTTACACCAGAATATTTTCAAAAATTATTTTCATCGTAATTGCAAAAACAGTATCATATCTTCAATACCAAACCAGTATCAACCTGAGATACCAATATAATCCCAAGATCTCTGCTCGAGTGATTATTCTGGTTTAGGATTGATACGGTTGATGAACACACTTGACGAAAAAATTATCACCCGTGACTACTAGTGTGAAGCTAGCCGGCGTTAATATTCATGAGGCAAGCCGTCAATAATATTCATGATATGAGACCGCGTTCGATGAAGTGGCGTGGGTAATTATTAGATTGTGCCAATAAGAAAACTTTTTTGCTGTAAATATCCAATATGGTTCTGCTATTTATAGCAATTTAAACTCTTAAATCAATAGGTGTTTTCTGAAAGGTCCGTGTCTTTTAACACCATTTAAAATGAAAGTAAATAAAAAGGTTAATGCCTCAATACACATAAAACCAAGAAACGATCCATTAAAATTCAGTGATTATTGAAATAATGTAAACTGAAACTACAATAAATAAAATGATGATTAAATATAGAAATTTAGTGATTACTGTAAATAAAGAAATTGAACAAAAGCGATGACATATGCATATGCTTCTTACAAATGGGACATACACTCAAACAATCCATATAAATACGGTTCTTACACATTGTCGACACCAAAAAGTGTTATCTCTATGCGTTGATACGTGTGATTCTAAATATGAGACACAGTCTTGATCTAACAATAGTGTTTACTATTATTATTGGTTAATAATAAAAGATTTACAAGTATTCGTCTGATCCTTTACTTTTCGATATTCTTAAGGGATATGCTTCCTCTACCGCCTTATAAAAGCGTTTTATACTTAGATCATATCTAATCTTTCAAATGTATCAATCTCCTTGAGTGACACTAAAAATTCAGTGTCGACAAACGTGAATTCATCGGACCACTTTTGATATTGACCCTCTCTATTAGTCGGATTTTGATCTAATTCGTCATTATGTAGCGGATTAAATTGCCTATTGGAAATACTTTTGATCCTTATGATGAATATCAATATCATAGCTTTCTTTTTGTGCAAATTTTTGTGGAATTTGTATATAAGAACTCCCTACTAGCGGGTTAGTTTGGATTTAGATATTTTGATAATAATTAAACAATCCTTTTCCCTTTTCAATAGTTTCAAATTGCTTTTTATTAAAGACATCTTCTATGGAAAACTTTCTTTTGCTTTTTGTTTCAATTAGTTTGACTGAATCATTTTGCAAGTCTGCTGTACCTCACAAATCCATCCTTCTTGGAATTTTACGCAGTTCTTTTACCCTTTTAGCTACTTTATTTTTAATATCCATAGGAGTAAGGTCCTTATCCTTTCGCGGGATAATGGGTTTGTGTTTGTGCTTATGCCTCCAACATAATCCAATGGGACCTGGTTTTCTTTTATAAAACCTTTTTAACGTATAAGCTGCGCTTTAAACGTTGTTATTGGTAGTTGCATCATTCTTCTAAAATCTAACCATTCTTTTAGCACCACATGCTGTACATATTTCTACACCTTGGTCTTTTTGTACAAAATTATGCACATGCTCTGATTGAACTTCAGACTCTAATTCCGATTTCAAATCTGAATTAATTCATCTAAAAATTTGGGTTGTTTTCCATTTTTCTTCTTGTTCAATTTTTTAAAGGTATCCATTCCACTTTTTTCTTTGAACAGATTTATATCATTAAATTCATCATATTTATAAATGATGTTTGTTATTTAAAATATTGATTCCATGTTTTGATTAGTCGTAGCACTTAATAAAAAAACAATTTTTGATGTAAAATAGAAAAAAGATTTTTGGGCATTCGCAAATCACTTCAAATATTGCTTCTCTACTTAATATGTTTCGTTAATTTTTAATCCAATTGTTTAGGTTAAAATTTATTTTCATTCTTTCCACACCTAGATCCTTGGTTTCTAACCAGTGTATAAGAAAAATATTCCTGCTTTGATTTTTTAGCCAATTGTAAACCGTCACTTCTCATGTATGCCCCTTTCAAGTTTGTTTCCTTGTTACACAATGCTTATCCAGTAAATCCAATACTTGCAATGTTCTCCAATTTGGTCTTTAACTGTGAGAAATTTTCTCATCCCAAACTTACCCTTCACTTCTTCAACATTCAAAACTTTACTAAAACCAATCCATTCGAGAGATCCTTCCACTTCACAGTTTTGTTCTTTGGTCTTCTCATTCAACAACGTATTCCCTCGAAAATTATTCGTATGGCCAGCCGGCAAGAGTGCAAGACTTTAGAGGGATTACTACGATCTCTATCTAAAATCTGATGTGTTATTATGAGCAGATATTATGGAAATGGAACATTTGAGGGATGTTCGTACATGAAATTATAAATCAGATCCCATGTGGTATTACACACCACCAAGATAAGCTTATGATGCAGGTCTTAAAATTACTAAAGTTAAATTTGAATTGCTTTCGGATCCAGATATGGTGCTTATGTTTGAAAAATCAACCAGAGCAGGAGTTGCCATGATGACATGGCAAAGCTTATAATTCATATATGGTTGATAATGATAAAACACAAATAACTAAATACTCATCTTATTAAGATGCTTATTACATTTCTATGGACGGGCTATAGCACAACCTTACCTAAAGGAGATTTTGAATGGATAGATCCAGATGATAAACTGTCCAGATGATAATGATCATGAATACATGGTTGAATGCGATTTTGAATATCAAAACAAACTTCATGATGCACATAATGAATATTCACTAGCACCAGAAAATGTTCAGATTAACAAGGTTAGCAAACCAGTACTAACATAAAATAACTGTACCAAATATGTGCTCAATTATAGAAATCTTAAACAATATTTATCACTAGAAGAAAAATGAAATCGACTAGGTTCATAGTATAACTAGTTTTGTTCAATGCATATTGCTTAAGCATATATAGATTTATAGAATCTTAGATCTAAAGCAATGTCAGAATATGAAAAAAAACTGATGATTTACTCTGTATTTTGAAAAACTATGGAACATATTTCCAAGAGAGTCGATGTGCAATTGGTCATTAGTTAAAAACAAGCACTTAAATTTGTGGGTAAACTAAGTTTTGACAGTAGAGTTTTTTTTACAGAAAGTTGAAAGCCATTCATATGAAAAAAGACTCCGCTTAAATTTGGCAAATAATTTTTAATTTAAGAGTTGTATTGGAAATTTTTTAAAATCACTAGTTTATGATTTTCATTGCAATTTTATACGCAAATTGAATGACAACAATGCTAAGCATTAGTTAACTGATACAGATAGTTTAGCCCTGATATTCAAACGGGTGATTTTTACTAGAATATATCCCTCCATGTTCAAGACAAATTTGTTATTTTAATTATCTAAATAAACATTTATCAGAAAGTGAAACTGGTATAAGAAAATAGTAATTGGCTTTTTTAAAGATGAATATGCTGGTAAAATACTGACCCATTTTTATGTTGGTTCATGACCATAATGTACCCCTACATAATAAATGTTAAAATTACGAAGAAAGCAAAAGTTTAAAGAAAATGTGATTATGAAAAATATATCTTTTGAACAATAAAAACCATGTTAAAATCACAACGGGAAATATACAAATCCATGAATATTAGTAGGAGTCATCTTCACTTTACTGAGGACATTATTAAGATTGATTTGTTGGCTAAAGAGATACATCTTGGCCGATATAATTCATATATTAGCTAATGAACATTACAAAGTTTAAAAAAAGTATTAAAGAAGCACAACTTATAAATGATAAATCATGATTATGAAAATAAAAGAATCGATCTCAGAAATTAGATCAGACATCAAATAGGATGAACTTGGTATTCCAAAGTTTGAGCATCTTGATTCTGTAAAGGTTAACGGTTTGTAGAGGAATAACATTCTGAATATCCCGAAAAAACTGATAAACTGATTTGTAATTTGACTGTAGTACCACAGGAACATGCAACTACTAGATACGTTAAGTCTTCCAAACTTAACATGTTTTGTGGTTGGAATTTAAGTGTGTTAGATATAATGAAAATGAGTTTTTAACGTGTATGATTGCAGAGCTTTCCACTACAAATGATAGGAATGACTCGTATGTAGAGAAGTTTTTTTTTTAACAATTACAAAAATTGAAAAAGATTCGATCAACACATTAAGGAACCTACAAAAAACAAAAGAGAGCAAAGTCGACAATTTTGACTTCACTATGCAACACACAAAACCGATGCACTAATGGGATGTTGGCGTTGGATAAGAAAAAACTCAGGAATACCTGGACAGTTTAAAGATATCTGTTTAATGAAGTTAAATGTCTAGACAAAAATAAATTTAAATCTTTACAATATTCGATTGTTTGATCCATAAGTTGAATATCGCGGGGTAATATACCAATCTTTCATAGACCTCTTATATTCAATTCCGGGGTCGCCTTCGCAATATTTATTCAATGTGGTATGTATCTGTATTAGTCTTCTGAAGTTCAGGCTCGTAAAAGCATCCTTGGATTACATCATCGTTGGTATATTTGAGATAGTAGGTCGATGGCTGAGTACTTATTACTCAGGTAATAGTAAACTCTTCTTCGGTTCGACTAGTTTGTTCAAACATTTCTTTCTGTTGATTTACACTATGTCACCCACACTAAATTTTAATGTTGCATAGAGGTTTCAAAAACAGGTTTAACAATACCCCCATCTATTTTTTTTTTCTCTAACTGTAGGATTGTTAATACGATTGAGTTCACTTGACATTCTTTTGTCACACATATAATTTCGTATGAATGTATCCTTATGTTTATAATAACAGAGTTCATGTCAATAGACCACAAAGGATTAATTATTTGGACACCAGGAAGCAGCAAAGTAACTCTGCTGAAATGTTCTCCTTCAATCGGATTTGGTGGACTTGGGTTTATATGTATTTGAAACATTGCTACAACGACTGACCAATCAACCCTTGAGGACTGGTATGGATGAAGGATTTTCTAGAGAAGACAATTATAATCTCATCTTTATCAAAAACCAGTGTTCTTATTTGCTACCGGATTTGTTGAACAGTATACACTTACCACCTCCGAGACAGCCGAATGGCATTGATTCCCAATTCTTTTAACAAGACAGAGATATACCTGATCCACGCGAACAACTTGATATGTGGCGGAAAATTGATTTTATTTGATGATTTATCGTTGGAAAAAACAAAACAACTGTGCAGATTACTATGTTTGTTGACGGCACAACAATGTCGACTCGGTATATCACTCACAAAATTATCTCAAACTACCCCGACAGACCATTCGAGAAAACAGCAACTATATTTGTCTCTTCCAACAAGACACCAAGAATCTAAATCATATTTATAGAGACCACTGTAGAGCAATCACCCGAGGAGAATTTGGTCAGCTTTTGCAATCGGTATTGGTCCGAGCCACGTAGGTTTGTCATCATCATGATCATTGATTTCACCATCCCACAATCAAATGGAAAGAAATGATGAAAATTAGATGACTTCTACAGAGTATAAAATAGATGGAGAAGTACAGAAAGTTTTTTGATTATTTTAATACTAGTTCAATTTCAGACTCTGCATCTTAATTATAGACAGAAACTACATAGACATTCCACCGCATGAAATAGGTGTGAAAAAAGGGATCCAAGGAATATCACCTCAGATGGATAAAAAAGGAGGGGGAAGAGAAGTTTATTGTAAGAATAAAATAAATGACCGGAGAGAGGTGGTTTACTATAGATGTTGTATAGGTAAGCATGGTAAGTGGGCAAAGCTTATTGAATTCAAATAGGAAGGCGTGTGTGTGTGTGTGTGTGTGTGTGTGTGTGTGTGTGTGTTTGTGTAGGTTTGTGTGTATGTGTATAAATGGGAACCCGTTGAAATATAGAAAAAGTATCTGTAGTAAGTGCTATGCTGAAAAGATGACCAAAAATATGATAATAATTCATGGTGTAATAAAAAGAAAATACGACCTCAGTGTAGTGCAGTTATAACTAAGGCAAATATTTACACTAACCTATGTAGACCAAATCAATACAAATTTTTCAGACACTTAAAGATGGCTATGCAACCGACTCTGATTGATCTCCGTAGTTTTCAAAAATGATATGTCATTGAAATAGTAACTGATAGTTTTTATTTTTCTGTTTTTTTTTCTATTAACTATAAATCTTCTTGTTTGTCTGATCTGTTTAAAATGGAAGATATACGATCGTATGTATGGCATGTAGTACTTTTGAGATGGGACTATATTTGTAGACAACGGACAGATTATGGAATGCCCATATGACAATTGCTTCCCTTTAAATCCGAATGCCCATATGACAATTAATTCCCTTTAATTCCGAATGCCCATGTGACAATTAATTCCCTTTAATTCCTAATGCCCATATGACAATTAATTCCCTTTAATTCCGAATGCCCATATGACAATTATTTCCCTTTAACTCCGGATGCCCATATGACAATTAATTCCCTTTAATTCCTTTCAGTGTACGTGTAAATCATATTTGTTAAATCACTAAATTGAATGTCAAATATTTAAACACTTCGAGAAGTCAAAGATGATAATTATTTATAAGAACCGTATTTATATAGATTGTTTGAGTGTATGTCGAATTTCGAAGAAGCATATGCATATGTCATCGTTTTTGTTCAATTTCTTTTTTTACAGTAATTCCTTAATTTCTATAATTAAACATCCTTTTATTTATTGTAGTTCCAGTTTACATTATTTCACTAATCACATAATTTTAACGAATCGGGAGTATAAATTTAATCCTGATTCTTGGTTTAAAAAAAATTGTATTGCCTTTTAAAAGAAATATATTCTGAATAGTTCAATTTGTTATAAATTATTGAAAAAATAATCTACTTTTCCGCCATAAAAATGTCATTAAAAGAAACCATAGCATCCCCCTTTCATAAACTAATTTGGTTCAATAAATTACTTACAAAGCGACTTGTATTTTTCATACACCGTTATCGGGCGGTAACAGTTCATTTGTGTCATTATAAATGAGCCGTAGCGCGTATTAAGAGCAATTCTCTGTAAGCATCAAAATTTCTGATATAGGGTGGGAAAGTGAGGACCTCAAATTTCAATGAAACTTGGTAGTTAATACTCATATGTCACCCTTGTTCGAAATTTGGTATAATATTGATACACAGAGTTGCGGTTGCCATGGTTACCATACATCACCAAATAAGGCTTCTACAAGAGTCTTTCAATCAGTGAAATTACCGTTTTCTTTGCATGTAAAACATAAAGCATACTGTTCTGAAGTCATATTCTTTATTTGTCATCATGAAGACAATGATCTAGGCATATAATAACAATAAATAACATAATAAAAAAAAGTTGCTATCACAGTTTTTTTATGCTGCAAAAAACCTTGATTTTGACTTTTTTTGAATTTCTTGAAAATTGTATTTTTTACCAATTTTAATAATAGACTGTGAAAAAATGCACCCACAGATGTTCTTAATATAATGCATATATAATGCATAAAGCATAAAGTCCAAAATATCAAAAAATTGGAATAGTATTATTTCTCTAAAAAAAAAAAAATGCGGTGCCATGGCAATGAATGAAAATATCTAAAAAAAAATATTTTTGTGAAATTTGCAAATTTTAAGTTATAAATGAAGAAATTTTAGTTCAATTGGATCTAAATACTGATTTAACACTATTTGAAGAGATAAATGTCAATTTAAGATTGTGGTAACCATAGTAACCATTTATATGACCCTAAGCAAAAAAAAAAAAATCCCCAAAAATATGTATTTTATAGCTACTGCATACAAAGATTTACTCCGGTATCCTTTCAAAAAGCACATATCAAACAAAAGGGTGTTGTGAAGGTTACCATGTCAGTGAAGATTAAGACCTAGTCAAATATCAAGAGGCTGTAAATTACAGTTTTGTGGTAAAATTAGGAATTTTCAGTGTAAATTTAGTCTGAACCTGTGAAAATGAATACATGGTGCAGCTCACTTCACTTAAACTTTGAAATAATATACTACAGCCTTGCACTGATGTTAAAACACTGTGCAAACAAAACACAAGTCATTCTCTGTCTTTGGTTGGAAATATCATAGGAAATCCAAATCTCACTATTAATTTAAGCAAGAACAAGAATGTGTCAATCCTCCACAGATGCCCCATGCGCACTATCATTTTCTATGTTCAGTTTACTGTGAAATTGGGGTCAAAAATCTAAATTGGCATTTAGACATATTAAATTAGAAAGATCATATCATAGGGAACATGTGTACTAAGTTTCAAGTTGATTGGAGTTCAATTTCATCCAAAAACTACCTTGAACAAAAACTTTTACCAAAAACTTATACCGGAAACTCTCACCATCATTTTCTATGTTCAATGGACCGTGAGTTTGGAGTCAAAAATCTAATTTGGCAATTTAATTAAAAAGATCATACCATAGGGAAGTTTCAAGTTGATTGGACTTCAACTTCATCAAAAGTTACCTTGACCAAAAACTTTAAACTGAAGTGGGACATACGGATGCACAGACCAGAAAACATAATTCCCCTTTCTATCGTAGGTGCAGCATGAAAAGTTGCTGATGCCAGTCAGACGAATCATATATATATATAACTATCTAAATAGAAATCTGATGTCTCATTGGTGTTTTTTTAGAAAGACAAATTGGCTCAAATGGTTTTTGCAATTTCACTTTAACCTATTTAAATTTGTCATTTTGTGGCCGTTTTATAGCTGACTATGCGGTATGGGCTTTGCTCATTGTTGAAGACTGTACAATGACCTATAGTTGTTTATTTCTGTGTCATTTATGGAGAGTTGTGTCATTGACAATCATACCATATTATAAGTTCATAAAATATTTTTAGTTTTCTACATAAAGTTGGTAAACAAAATTTAATTAAGTTCATCTGCAGTTAGTTCTCTCCTGATAGTTGTTATAGTTTCTTCCCTTGATGCATCAACGGAATCATCAAATGATTTGTTCTTCCTGCTCATTCTAGAAAAGAAACTTGTGATTTGCTGTACAGAAAGGATTTCATCATATGAAAATCTTCTATTTCCATCTTCTTTTCTCTCAGTCAGCATTTCCTCTGATACCAAAAAAGGATCTTCTTTTCTTCCAGTTTTTAGACCTTTATTAAACTTTTCAGTAAGATATTCTTTTTGGTTTACATTGAATCGTTTGTTCTTCCTTTCTTCTTTCAATGCCCAGCCAAGTTCTAAATCTGAGTTGTCATCAATTCCAACTGTCAGTCCTGCTGATGAAACTTGAAAGTTGGTTGAAAAAGACTTAGACATCTTTGTAATGTAAGTCTTCTTAGTAATGTCACATCCATTACTAAACTGGCACCTAAATTCAAACTCACACTTGCCGAACATTAAGTGGCTTGACAGCTCATGAAAAGAAGAAAAAGACAGTGTGCATCCCTCATTTGCACATGTTATGGTGTTTTCTTCCTCTTCAGCTTTAAGTGGCAGTTGGTGAAAAACCACATCAATTTCACCCTCTATCTCTGAACATGAAGTATTGAAAATACACTTTTCAACGGTTGGAATATTAGATGAAGGTATTAGCTTTCCTAAAATGTAGAAAATAAAATTATATAACTTGTAATTTGAGAATACTGTTCAAACAATAATTGATTAATTGATTTATTGTTGCTGTTTTACACTTGGTCAACATGAACTGGCTATATTGTAGCTATGGACATGAAATGTATGTGTGAAATGAATATAACTTTACTTTGAGTCTTTTTTGTGTTGTGCTGGATATATATAATCCCTGCCACATCTAGTCTGTGTCTATATTGTCAGTTGTTTTTTGTTTTGTATTGATCAATCTGACAAGAAAGAACTGTTTTTTATAGTTTGTTCTGATGTTGTACTGTTACACCACTGTCCCATGTTAGGGAGAGAATTAAATAGTGCCAGCAAACTTGTTCATTTGGATCTTGAACCTGCTAACCCACATAAAGGAAACGGTTTGCAGGAAGACATAAATAATATTTGGACACTATATTCTGACTTGGAGCAAACTAAAATATGTGAGGTTGTTTTCAACATAATCGCAAAAGACAATACTTGAATCATATATATAAAATTATGGTCTATTGACTGCTTACAGCTAACAATAGAAAATCAGTGTTTTGAGATCATAATTAGGAAATTATAAAAAGAAAAGATAAGAAAATGATGACTCCAAATGGGCTTATTGTTGAAGGACGTACAGTGACCTATAGTTGTTAATTTCTGTGTCATTTATTCTCTTTGTGGATAGTTGTCTCATTGGCAATCATACCACATCTTCTTTTTTTATATTCATGTTTAGGGGAATTATTAAAATAATATTTATCTTTTTACCTGTGCCAACTTGGTATGCCTTCCATGCAGTAATGCCATGTGCGCTAAATGTGAAGTTACTGTAAGATGATATTGCTGGTATAGGAGTGTACTTGGTTTTCCTACACTCAGTTCCTTCTATAACACGAACTATGTACTTTTTATTTTTGGCTGACTTGTCTGTTGCCTGTAAATAAAGTGAAATTATTGTAAATGCCTATAAGAAGAAAAATAACTAGAGCAGATTAGAACTGTTGGCTTTTTTTTTTGGTTGTAAAGCTTTACTTAAATTATAAAAACCTCATAACATAATAGATACAAAATCATAACAAACAAGAATGTGTCCCAAATACAGGGATGCCCCATCCGCACTATCATTTTCTATGTTCAGTGGACCGTGAAAATGGGATAAAATTTCTAATTTGGCATTAAAATTAGAAAGATTATATCATAGGAAACATGTTTACTAAGTTTCAAGTTGATTGGACTTCAACTTCATCAAAAACTACCTTGACCAAAAACTTTAACCTGAAGCTGGACGAACGGACGAACGAACAGACGATTGAACGGACGGACGGACGCACAGACCAGAAAACATAATGCCCATAAATGGGGCATAAAAAGAGCTCACATTGAAGTATGGGTTTTGTTCATTGTTTAAGGCCTTGCAGTGACCTATAATTGATAAATTCTATGTTATTTGGTCTCCGGTGGAGAGTTGTATCATGGGCAATCATACTGATTCTTGTTTTTATATTTATATAGAGTAATAAAGTAACTTCAGCTGTCCCATAATTGGGTCTAATTCCTTCAGCTTTTATAAAACCAAATTAGTTATTGTTGTTGCTCACTGGTTTCCACATGTTTTAAATATTTTTAAAGCTGCACTCATGCTCTTCTGGATCTTTTATAATAAACCTTGATTACTGTTTTGCTTGGGGCTGACATTGTTAGATTACTGTAAACTAAGAAATTATTGTGTGCATTTGTTACTGCAATTTTTGAAGAATGAATGAAATTGCGAGATAAATTACTGCCATTTCTGCAAAAGGTGCATACAGACGTATGTTTAAAATATCAGAATGAGAGTTCTTATTAATACTATACTCACCCAGTCAAATTATTCCCATTAATAAAAACCTTGCAATAATTTCTGAATTTCAAAGTACATTTACAGCTGTAACCTTGAGATTTTTAAGACATGAAACTTATTGTTTTTTAAAACTATCTGTACCTTTTTCATTGATTGTGCTGTAAGTACATCATGACCCTGGTTTACATATCTTCTAATAGAAGATTTGATGGTTGCGGCAGTGCGATCACATGGTCCCTTCCCATTCTGGGATTCGCAGAAGTCATATGACAGGATAAGCCCTGAATGGAATAAGAATGAAAGCATCTCTGTAGACTTGTAGCAACCAGCATTGTCAGACCATACATGAAATTTGATGTCAGTGGTGTTGATTTCTCTAATTTTGTCCATAACATCTTGGATAATACTGGCTGTTACTCAGCTGTCCTGTTAAAAGATTATAAACAAAATAAATCACAACCTTTAAACCGCTTTATAAAATATCCATTTCATAAGCATTTATCAACTACAACTGAAGTAAGAGCACAGATACTAAATTGTTTTCAGGAGACGGTATCATGTCAAGTAAATGGACAGGCATTCAAAAACAGATTTGTTTAGGGTAGTCCTACATGTACATACACTATTTGATTAATGATACCAACCCCAAGATAAAAAAAAAATTAACAAGCAAATGTTTAATTCAACATTAATTCATGATATACATGTTCACTAGTTTGTCTTTTATTTTTAGTGTATCAAATTGCATTATGAATATGATAAATGAGATAATAGATATCTCACAACCACATCGGTTTACCGACCACATTTATGAGATTGTATAAGAAAAAAAAATTGAATCATAATTTCCTGTCAATATGCAAATCTACACAGTATGTCCTTATTATCTACAAAGTATCATGAAATTCTGTTGTGTGGTTTCAGAAGAGTTGCAATGACAAACTTTTGCAGTAGTACATTGAAGCAAATAAGTTCAAAGGGGCATAACATTTAAGAAAAAAAATGAATCGTAATTTCCTGTCTATATGCACAACTACATAGTATGTCCTTATTATCTAAAAAGGTTTCGTGAAATTCTGTTGTGTGGTTTGAGAGGAGTTGCGATGACAAGAAATAGGACTGACGGACTGACGGACGGACAGACGGACTGACAGGTCAAAAACATAATACCCTCCGCAACTTGTTGCGTGGGGTATAATTACTGTGAAGGTATATAAAATAACAAATGAACTACATTTGTTCCAATTTTATTGGCCTAATACTAGTGGTTTGCAAATAAACTAGATGTCATCACAAACTATGCCACCAATGCTGGCAACAGCATACGTATGAGTCGCTTTTTGACTACCTCAAGGCGAAACAAAAATCAAGGGTTTATTTAATCTAAATGAAATTTCTGTAATGGATGAATGCAAATCTTTATTTATATAATTTATATTATTCTGGCACCCCAACGATTAGAAAACTGAATAAAGTAAAAAACATAAAAACATATGGCAATTTCGAATTTATCACATAAATGGACTTATTTATCATTTAATTGTGTCCAAATTAAATTCTAACAAACCTTATAGTCAGTCCTTAAATACTGCTTTGATTGTAAGAACAGTGCCTGAAAACTTTTGTGGTCATCAGGTGATATAGCATCGTAGGTCAGCAATTTGTCTAAGACATCTTGAAGGGTAATAAAGGCACGTCCTCCTTCTGCTACAAAATAATCCAGTCCTTCAAGGCTTTTTCTGACTTTAGCACCACACTGGGCAAGTATTTTGAACATCGTACTGTCACCTATTAAAAAACAGTAACAACAAGTTTAGATTGATTGATTATTGTTTTATGTCCAAGAAGCACAAATAGGGTAGATTTGATCCATTTTAGAATTCATTCATACATTTTTTCAATATTCAATGTTATTAGTCAATATGTATTCTACAAGGATAACCAGTCCTTCACCTTTCATCTGATACCTTACTATTTAAATATATTCTACACATAATTTTAAATTTACACCTATGCGAAGGAACTAACTTGTTTTAAATATGTACTTCTTTCAAGTATGTGTTTTTTAACAAGGCCTACTTCAGGTGGTGTTGCATTTTACAAAGTCTATCAAAATTATTTTTGCATAGAATTCCAGCCAAGAAAGTGCTAGGAGCCATCTTAAACCTGCACCTTGTTGAAGGTGTCATTGTGACTTTGAGATAAAGAACAGCAATATTAAAATGAACTGTTCCTTTGCTTTTTGTTTTTTGTGTGTGTTTTTTTTTTTAGATTTTGTGTCATGGATGGATACCCCATATGATATCCTTTAATTTTTCTATTTATCTATATATATATCTTTATTTGGCCTTACCTAAAAGTAAAACTTCATTTTCCTGACAGTATGCTTTGTACTGCTGTATTATGTCTGCTGAACCCATGCAACGTACAACATTAGGTAAATTGTGGACTGTTCCATCTGAAAACTTCAGTTTTTTTTCCCCAAACGGTAGATCACAGACAACATGACTGGATGTAATGAAATCTAAGAATGAGTCTAATCTTTCAGGATCTAATTTTTGTCAATGCAGTTTTTTCTCGGGAATTGGAAGTGCTGGCCCTATTTTCTTTGAATGACTGAGAGCAGCATAGTAGCGATGGGATGTTACTTCTGGTAGTAGAGACAGTAAGTCCTTGAAGGACATTCTTGAGGCAAGAACTGAAAGAACTTGTCTCCCTTGTTGCCAGGATTCTGCTTTTCTGTATGAAGTGACAATATCTTTGTACTCTGTATGATCGGTTCTGTTTTCTTCATTTAACTGCTTGGGACATTTTATATCTTCAATTACCTCGTCAACATCGTTTGGAAATAAAATTCCTATTATCAATTTCATAATCTCATCAATTCTTTCTTTGTAGGTGTTTCTTGTTTTAAATGTGTAGGACTGCCATGTTTTTCTTTCTTTTCTGAGAATTCCTGCAATCTGACTGATGACAGGAAATCATTCAAAGATGTCAAGTAACTGCCACGTTCATAACTTCTGACTGATTGCTGCAAAGAAGTATAAAACTGATTACAATTAAATAAATGAGGAATGGGCCCATGGGTCATAGATGATGCCCCTGCTTGCATGTAACATTATAAAGGTACACAACTTGGTGAATAGTTGTCTAATCACAACTTTACAACATTTCCTTATTTTCATACAGAAGCTTTTGTCAATGGAAAATCAATGAGAAATATACAAATTCTATTTCAGATAATTGTAGTGGCAATAATTTATTTTATCTTACCTCCTATAGATTTATGGGGATATGATTGGTTAATGAATTACACGTGGTGACTATATATATTTGATATAGGGTGTCCTAAAAAATACATGGTTAGTTACCATATAGGGTTAGCAACCATATAGGGTTAGTAAGGAGTTACTTCCCTTTCAAAACAAAAATGAAATCTGAATGGTTTAAACAGACGAATAAACTGATAATGAATGATTGAAATACATTCATAAAATAAATTTAAAGCTAACACGTTGTTATTGTTTTTTGTATAGACAAACGGAAGTCGGTTATTCCCACTATCTGCACATTAAAATCCTTTCAACTCTTTTTGGATGCCGTCAATATTTTAGTCCTTATACATATACCCTTGTTATTTAGTGGCAGTTAGAATTTCACCAACTTTAATTTTAAACAGCCTCTATTACAATGTACTTTGTATATAAAGGAGAATGAAAGATTGTTATACTGAAACCCCGTAAAAATAAAGCGGTCTTTCTTCGCTCCCGAAAAATATTATAAGTTCTGAGTCCTGATTAGTGTAAATTCCTAATAACTGTACAAATTTAGGCGCAATATAGGATTAAACGACTTTCTAAAGGAATTTATTGGTGTATAAACTCGACCAATTCACTCACAAACAAATTAAACACAATTGGTGATATGTTTGTGAGTGACTTGGTCCAGTTTATACACCAATAAATTCCTTTAAAAATGCATTTAATCCTTATAATTCTTTGAATGTAGAGATAAGGAATTTGATTTCTCCACTCGTAACCTCTATTACACATAAATTGTAAATTTATGGCATTTTGAATTGACCTGGCGCATGAATATTTTTTTGGGTTAACACCATAAAATATACTCCATGAAATTTGTTATCTGAAAAAATAACCTAAAAGAATATCTTATTTTCTTTCAAATAAATGTTTTGTGTTTATAATTTAATTTGACGATGAACGCTAAGTGAAAATAAATATTTTTAACATTGAACCGGTTTGTGTTATTATCGCAGCCATCTTGTTTACATTGGTTAATAAAAGTAGTTCTGTCAACGTTGTCTATCGAAAAATAGATCCACTACCGGAAGCCCTCTCGACCAATCATATTAACGTATTCCCTAATATGCAAATCATATAAGAATTATTCCCAAATACCTGTAATAAAAATGTTACAATTCTAAAGTCCCAGGAAGAAGTCTTCCGTCTCTCATTAAAGAACTTAACAATAATATTTATTGTTTATATGCTGTTGTCCTAAAAATGCATGAAATATTTGCCACAGGACGTAGCATGTCTCTTGTTTGGGTGTTTTTAAGTGATTTTTGAAACCCCAAATTTATAATAAAGAACCTGAAAACAAGTTTATGATTTCAAGAGCTTTTAAAAAAGTCAGAACTGTTGAAAAAAATTTGAAAACACCTCTGCAAGAAGCCAGTCCTGCATTATCCTCATACATGTTTAATATAGTAAGGCATCACAGCAGTTTATTAGTACATGTACAAAATAATTTACTGAGTAAACGATTAATTTAACTGTACTAAAGTGTTTATTTTCACTCTAAGTATGCATCAAATACTTGCCACTAGACATTACGCAGGCAACGGTAAAGAATTATGTATATGTTGATAATCAATCTTGCATAAATACAAACAACTGGCGTTGAACAAAGTAATGCTTATACTTCAGGATTCATGTCTTTTAAATGCGGCTTTTATTTCTGTTTTGAGTTGTCACATTGATCATGTTTAAGTGTTAATGATATAAACTTCAACCAATGACAAGTGATAGAATACTTATTTTGAGGATTTTACTTACTTGTGACTGGGATAAATAATTTTGACTTCCTGACTCTTCTGATGTAACTGTATATTCAGATGCTGAAATTTCAATCTGAAAAATAATGATGTATTTTGTTTACATTTTTTGAAATCCTGAATGTGCTAAATGCATTAACACATTTTTAGTTTTCAAACTTAATTAATTACTATAGAAATAAAATGTACAGATTTTTTAAATGTTATGGTCTGTATACAGTATATAATTTTTGCACTAAACTAAATTCCAACCTTGTGTTAACTTAGAAAGTTTTTAACACCGTCATTGCATTGTTTTACATTTGTCTTTTGGGGTCCTTTTATAGCTGACTATGTGATTATGGGTTTTGCTTATTGTTGAAGACCTTACAATGACCATTTGCTATTTACGTCGATGTCTTTTGGTCTCTGGTGGAGATTTGACTCATTGGCCATTATACCACATCTTCTTGTTTTCGTATGAAATGTGCCCAAAAAATGATAAATATGTTGTTCTTGTGTTGAAATAATGCAAATGACTAAAATATCCTTTACCTTGTTATAATTGTCTCATATTTTAGGGACCCCCCCCCCCAAAAAAAAAAAAAAAAAAACAAACATCAATTATATCTAAAAAGACACTAGCTGTGCTTACAAGATTATCACAAATATTTTCTTTTTCTGTTAACATATCCAACTCGTCAGTCTCCATGAGATAGGTTTCATCATCTGTATTCAAGTTTGTGCATTGCTGAATCTGTTTAATACAAATATAAAATCAGTATATTTTTTATACTATTGATAAGAATCTTCCCTTGATAGCCTTTCCATACCAAAAGAATTGTTTTCATTGCAAAGCCATACAGTGACCTGCATTTGTTCATATCTGTGTTCTTTGGTGGGTAGCTGTCTCATCGCCCATCATTCAACATCATCCTCTATGTAGAATTTATATTGAACAAACATACAGTCAATCAAGCATAAACATATATGCCAAAGACCTATATCTTAGCAGATTATGGTGCAATGTGTCTGTTGTATACAAAATTGTTCATAAAGTTGATACTGGTGTCAGACAGGTTTACAAAGTAAAAAGTCTGAGTCTATTTTTTTATTATTTTTTGTTCCAGTAAATTAGGTAAGAGTTCATTGACCCTATATGGAATTTGTATAAAGTGTATTTTACTTAGCAGTTATGGTTGATATTCATTGGATTTTTTTTATCCATATTTACATAATGATTTATGATTATACAGCTTGCTGTACATGTAAATTTAAAAATGGAAATAAATTCACAGATACTCTGATTGTTAAAACAATATTTTGTTTGCCTTACCTGGTCATCTTCACACTTTCCTTGATCCAGACTTTCAGCTTCTATCTCTGTGGACTGCTTGGAAATTTTAATAAGGCAGCTAGTGCATGCAGCTGAAAAAAGAAGCATTGACTTGACATAGGCTGTATTGATCATTTGGAAATGTGCTTCTTAAATTTTTTTTTGAAAGGGCATATGGGTTGTTTAAATATATTGGATTTTTCTCATATGGGTCCGATCATTCCTGAAAACTTACATATATACATGTACATGTACATGTATATGGTTAATAGAAACTTTACAGCAATCATTATGGTTATGTTTATATTGAGATTGAAAAGATCAAAACACAGTTTCTACAGACATCTTACATGTAACAGAAAAGATCAACATGTTCATGTGTATGACCTATTGAATGTAAATTGCACCCCACTGATATATGACATTCCAAAATGTAACCCATATCAGCAGCTCTTCTAGCCAAGTCTGTGTATTCTTTTAGTTTTATATATATACATAAATAAGTACCTCAAGTGTAGGATCCTCCCCTCATTAGGAAGCTTCCATTTGATTTTTATGGGGTTAAGGATAAAATAAAAAAAAAATGGCAGGACAGGAGCAACAGGAGTTTTGAGGAAAAAAAGGCAGGCATATGCAACTATTCCAGTCATAATTACGTTCGATAACTCTGCATGTTACTGGTTTAATTAGGATTATGTAAAATTTACTGGTTACCCGTGTGATAAATGATTTAAAGAAAATTTATTATTATTTCACCTTGGTTAACATCCATTCGAGGTCTTCTTTTATAAATATAAAATAATATCGTAATGAATTTCATTGAGAATCGGACTACACTACTCTACATAGGTATTGTCAAAACTTACATTTACATAGGTATTGTCAAAACTTACATCGTGATTAGGTGCCATGTCTGTTTTCTTTGATCACGTTGATGTTATGACTTAATATCTCCTTAATCTAGCTATGTCCTTGGGTATTATTATAGTGCCAATAACGTGTCATATTTAATTGCAATATAAACATTGAAATTAAATTGAATTATTTGCATGGACAAAATAAGTGTCAAACATCGTCTACGTTTGAAAGTTATTTGGTCGCCATTTTTTCAAAATTTAATAAAAAAAAAACAGCATTTATCAGCTTTATCAAAAGGAACCAATGTTTGATTGTATGCTACTTTAAGGTAAGACAAGGACTGAAAACGGGAGCATCCAACAGTTATTTGATTTTCATCGTAACAATCTTACAAAATATATTTTTACCAAGTCGGCCCACGCTGTCAATGTGGTCGCCATCTTGAAAAATAATACGAGATATTCTGAAAATAGCTAATTTTCAAATCAATTTCGAAGGGACATAATAAAAATATAAACTATTGCATATACGATATTTCAAATATTTATGAATATAGTAATATGCACATATTTCCACAATTTGTCCATCTGTTTTGTTTAAATCGCAATTTTAGGTTTAACACGACAGAATATCCAATATTTATCGGAGTTGGATGATTAAACAGTGTGAAGTTATCGAGGCAACAAGACAAGTTTTCAAAAGCATTTGGAAGGGAGAAGACCAAAATTTAAACTTTTCCAAAAGGCATAAATATATTTCTAAATATATGAGGAATTAATATATATTTCCACACTTTTTGTATCATGAACTTAAAGTAATTTATTTTATCGATTCCTGAGAGCCCCTGTTCATTTCTATACATTTTACTGGGGCATATACGGGTGATGTGTGACGTCACCAAAGTCACGTGATGACTGCTATAGTTGGATATGATGAGGAACTTTGTCAAAAAAAAGGCAGGATGACAAATAATGTAAAAAAAGTCAGAATAAAACTAATAAAATAATAAGACAGGACCCATTATCTAGATAGAGTGAAAAATAAAAAGGCAAGACAGAGATAATATCAGATTACAACTAAAAGAAGTGCAGGACAAAATCTCCACCCCCCCCCCCCCCCCCCCTTCCCCCCCCCTTAAAATTCAAATGGTAGCAAAAAGGGGGCTCTTTTGTATTTCTAGAGTGTTATTTAAAAAAATATTAAACAGGCAATTGGAAATTAAAAAAATAAACAGTCACTTATAATTTAGTTTTTAACTTACGTGTTCCAATAGGAAGTGTGAGGCCATAACACTTCTGAATTTTCTCTACATCATTGATGGTGATATTGCGGCTAGGCTTTGGCTTTTTAACACCAACAACAGAATGTGATGCTACTGGAGGATGAGCACTTATCAAAGTAGGAAGCTGACATACTTTTCTCCTTCTCAAATCCGAGTTTCTTTTCAATAATTGGTTAAAATGGGTTGAGCATATATAAAAATCAGTAAAATTCTTTGGCAAAAGACCAGATTCAGTTAAAATTATATTTTTGTCATTGCAATCACATGTGTTGATATCAGTTACATCATCAGAACACTCATCTGTAGTGCAGTTTGTGTTAAAATTGCAAACCATTTCGTGTGTCTGCTGCTGAAGCTACTTTCATTTTCAACATAAACAACAAAAGAGTTGTACTAAGGGAAATAACTCTAGTAGAAGTTTGCACTCCTGATAGCAAATTTCTATATGACCAAGGTGAATTATTTTTCTTATTTGAAATAACACATATCTGATTTTTGGCATATAAAAACTATTATGTGATAACTTTGTATTCTGTTAATTTCAAGGGATTTTATCGGTGCATTTTGAAGAAATACTAAGTTGGACTTTAAAGGTTCCCACTGTAAATTTCGGAAAATGAATTTTATAGTTACCATGGCAATGAACATTACCATATTTTTTAATTATGACCAATATGTTTCTACATCACTAAGCATTCATTTAAAAAAGTTTTATGAAAATCTGTGACCACTGGTTTCCATCATATTTTGATGCTTACAGAGAATGGCTCTTAAAACCTGAACGCGTCAGAAAAGAATATCCCACTTTAGTGTTGTCGGTAAAATAGAATGCAAATCCTGCAAATCTTTGCAGAACATAATTTTTTATTACGGTATTTAAGTCAGATAATACATATTTTATCTCGTCGTATAACACACCTCGGGGTGTCCGGATTGCCCAAAAGAAAGACCTCCCTACGGTCAGTCTTTCATTTGATCAATCCTGATACACCTCGGGGTGTTATACGAAAAAAACATAATATAATTTGCATTATCTATAACGTAATGTCCGTATCGGGCAATATTTCGTATGCTTTCTGTATTTTCAAAAGAGCTTACCCCCGTACGCAGTAAAGTGCAAATTAGTATTTCTAATACTGAAAATGTGTATTGAAAGTACAATCACCTGCGAAGTCAGTGACGGCTCGCTATGCCAAATTCAAAATGTCATTGCATGTCTTTTTCATTTTTTATCTTGTTTTCACTGTACAAATAACCAAAAATACATGATACATTGTAATATAGACTCTATGAATTTAAGTGAACGGCAGTTCATTTATTCTACGATGCCTTGTAAGTGCAACTTTACAGGACAAACCACTGTCCGGGACAAATTTGCCATTCCAGAATTGGTAAATCTAACTTTGTTGTTTTACAAGATAACAAAAATATTTTTTGGCCAAGTGATAGATAATTAAAAAAAAATAATTTCCACATATGTCCCAACATGTCACTGTTGTCACTGTTGCCACTAAAACTGATTAAAAGTACATTTCCCATGGGAAATTAAAAAATTCCCATGGGAATAATAGAAGTATAGCCGGGTAAAATGGAGTTCCGACTATATGGAAATCAAGAAGCAATATTTCGCTCCTTAAACTATTATTTTAGCAGTCCGTCAAGACCGAACAACAAACTCCAAACCAAATGTAAAGTAACATACAAACAATAACAATATATAAGCACAAGCAGTTAAAGGATTAAGAAGATTAACATATGCCAAATAGAAATAACAACAGATTAGAAGAGTAATTAATGTCCGACACGTATAAGTAAATTATTGTCTAAACTGTTACAGAGAATAAATAATTAAATGAATAGAGTAAATGAATTTAAGTCCTTTGTCCAAGATTATGACACATAATCCGTGTAAAACACTTATGCCTAAATTTACGACAAAGTTCAGAATAATAAAATAAATGCAAAACAAGAATATACATTAAAACAATTGAATTCATAAAATGTTGTTTAAAAACTAATTTCATTGCACAGTCCAAATTGTCCGGTCATATATTCCCGCGGCCCTTGAAGACACGACTCGGGTCTTACTGTTCATCTGAAATTGTTCCGAAAGTTTCTTCTGTGGTTGTGGCGTCCTCTGTAACGATAGTTTTGGTTTGAATAGTTATCTTCTCTTGTAATTTTCCGATAATTGTCCAATTCGTCTTCTAGTTTGGTGATTCGATCCCGCATATGTTCTTTATCGCGTTGTAGATAGATTGAATTGCTTATCGATTGCTTCACATCTTTGATCGTACAGCCCAAAATTAGATTCTTCAAGGTTATTAATGCGTTCACGTAATTTTGCAATTTCTTTTTGGTCATCTGCGTTTTGTTTTTGAAGTTTTTCTAGATTGCTAACAACACTCGTATGCTTTTGATTTAATTCTTTAAATTTCTTTTCATAGTGTACACTTTTAAATTTGAATTTAACTCTCTCGGAATTCACTCGGTCGTGTCCGAGTCTTATGTTATCTATGAATTCCTTGTTATATTCTAATGTTGGAAAGAAGTCCATCAGTTCTATGGTATTAAGTTCCGCACAAGGAAACATTGACATAGCTTTCTGTTCTTTGAATTTTCTCATTCTTTCTGCGTCACGACGTAACTTGGATTTCGATTTAACCTTAACAACTTTCACGTCCGATTGCCTCTGAAAATTACACATTCTGGCGTAATGTCCAAAACTTCTGCACTTATAGCAAAATGACGTTTTTGCTATACATTGTCTAAAATGAAATTGATTGTTCACAGTCTTTCCACAAAACTTACATAATGTAAAGTAACATACAAACAATAGCAATATATATAAGCACAAGCAATTAAAGGATTAAGAAGATTAACATATGCCAAATAGAAATAACAATAGATTAGAAGAGTAATTAATGTCCGACACGTATAAGTAAATTATTGTCTAAACTGTTACAGAGAATAGATAATTAAATGAATAGAGTAAATGAATTTAAGTCCTTTGTCCAAGATTATGACACATAATCCGTGTTAAACACTTATGCCTAAATTTACGACAAAGTTCAGAATAATAAAATAAGTGCAAAACAAGAATATACATTAAAACAATTGAATACATAAAATTTTGTTTAAAAACTAATTTCATTGCACAGTCCAAATTGTCCGGTCATAGAAGTTCCGATGGGAACATTAGTAAATAGTTTCTTCCCATGGGAAATTCTAAATTTGCCAAGAGAATTTTTGTTCCCAAGGGAACTAATTTTTCTCGGTACGTCTAAACACTGCTAATTAAGGAGTCCTTAGTGCACTCAGGACGTATACTATGCCACTAAGGACTAGATGCGGTGCTGTTACATGTATTATTTTTCCATATTAAGTTAGAGATTGATATTTAATGCATAAATTAAAAATTTTATAGAAAAAAATCACAAATAAACGAGTCATCAAGCATTGTTTAAGCACGTGCCCATTTTTCTTTGATATGCCGAAAATCAGTGAACCGATTGACACGTGCCATATTACATAACAACTGAATAAACAATCATAATCTTTTTATTTTAAGTAATTAACAATTGTATCGAAAAGATTAATGCTTAATAATTTATAATTAAATATGTTGTTCTTATTTGCAATGATTAAAAGGACAAATAATTTTATTTATTGTTTATATCTTTCTCGACAAAGTTATTTGCCATTTGTGCACGACTTTGATGTGCGCCAACTAATAAGTTAAGAGTGTGGTCAGCTTGTTAAATGTTTATGTAAGAGCATGGAAGTAATATTTAGAGATACCAAAACAAAAGGAATAGATATATTTATAAGTTTTTTGTTTTAATTTTAATACCGACGAAGATGCGTGTTTTTAATAAAATTTATGAGTAAATTCCGAAAAAAACTACCAAAACCTGGTGTTTGCTTCTCCACTTCCTATTACTGCTTCATACTTAGTACGAATTACGATTGAATTGAAAACAAATCATGTGACATCCTTGGGGTTATTCCAAACCACTAGTTTTCAACCAGTTTGATAGCTGTTTACAAAGGCTTCATACCGTATTATATTTTTGTAATTGTTCGACTTTTTTTTTTCTAAAAGTATAAGAAGTTTAAATATCATTATCGAACTTTGAAGTTTCATTTTCAAATATATAAAGGAGACAAATGTTTTTTTTAAATGTTCCACAGTTTTTAGCACATTATTTACGAAAATATTATCCCGTATGTGTTAATTTAGAGCTATAGATATAATTTTGACATAAACAGGTTATGCTTCGTACGAATGCCTTGAAAATATGCTTTTTCATGATGTGAAAATAATCATTTTCTGTAATACAAGATATTTGAATACTTTATACCTAAATCTATCACGTGTAAAAATGAAAAAAAAAAACAAGGATTTGTATAATATATTACTATACAAATCCTTGAAACAAAACCAACAGAAATATTTTCAAATATAATTTCTTTAAATCTATTTTTTCTTTAAGAAGAACAAGTATGTCAGAAGGAAATCCGATTTGCATTTTTTTAACCAAATTGTCTGTTTAAGATATTGTATGAAATAATGACTATGTTGTATGTGCTTTACTCATTGTTGAAGGCCGTACGGTGACTTATAGTTATTAGTTTCTATGTCATTTTGTCTCTTGTGAAGAGTTGTCTCATCGCCAATCATACCACATCTTCTTTCTTATATTGGTTGCATGTAGTAAAAATTTATTATCATATTGAATTCGTTTTTGTCCAGAAATATATTGCTCAAACGTATTCTTCATATGATAAAATTTTTGAAAATGAACCATAGCAAACGCAAAAGATATATAAACTCTTACTCTGTCCAAACTGTTCATGTTTTAAATACGTCTGTTTACATGTAGCTTGCATTAAATAAGTTTGGTATTACGTAGTTAATATTTTTTATCATATTGAATTCGTTTTTGTCCAGAAATATATTGCTCAAACGTTTTCTTCATATGATAAAAATTTTGAAAATGAACCATAACAAACGCATAAGATAATTTCTGCCCAAACAGTTCATATATGAAATTAGTGTGGTTGCATGTAGTAAAGATTTATTATCTTATTGATTTCGTTTTGTCCAGTAATACATTGCTTAACGTCTTCATATATGAAAATAAATTTAGATAAATTGCTCTGGAAACAAATCTATTATTTACAAGATATAATTACAAAATACTCTTGAGAATCTGAAGAAAAAAAACATGAATAAAATTTTAACAACTTATTCAGTGCGAAGTCAAATCAAAATTGATCACTGAAATATAATCTGAAAACAATTCATTTATTAGTATCCACACTGCCTGTAACCGAGTACGGCAGAAAGTGATTTTCCCCTGATTACAGTACTGATTTTCCCCGATTGATTACTGATTTTTCCCGATTTTCCTATGTAGAGAACATCAAAAGGGTAATTATATATGAATTAAAGAAAATCTGTGTCAATAATTATGCAACCTCCCTTTTCATTCATACATTTTTATCATTGACCTCGCATGGGCAATATGGATTTTAATGACCAATCCTAAAATTAGAAACTTTTCCAAAGAAAGGAAGTCATGGGAAGTGATTTTCTTATATTATTCAAATATCTAAATGTTATTTCTCTAATTATAGAATACTTATTCAAATATGCAAATTAAGTTAACTTAGAGCTGGAAGAACTTTTTTAAGGAGATTAGGAAAATACTAAAAATAATATGATTTCAATTTCTGATGCAGTGTACTGATTGTCCACTATCAGTGTACAGATTGTCCCAGAGAAGATGAAGTTAATTACAGATTTTCCCTGATTTTCTCTTATAGTATCATAAGGAAAAAGGTTCATTCTAAGTTTTATTTTTAACTGTTACTTGCAAAAAAGTATCTACATAGCTTTGATAGCTTTCTAAAAATGTCATCTTTGAAGAAGCTCACCATCAGAAGACACATCCATCTGAAAAACTTGTCATTTGGAGATGACTTGAAGAGGGTGGTGAAAGATAACATACCATGCATTCATTCCAGAACTTCTTGACAGAGAAGGAAAAACTTTTATTAAAATACAAGATGAAAAAATTATAATTTGTAACTTATCAACAAATACACCACAAAAGATTATCAAAAAAGGTTAATCATCACAATCTCTAACCATTTCAGACAATTTATCAAATTCACCAAACTATGAATCCAGAAATATACAAACAGTAAGTTATGAACCCCAAGCAAGAAGAAACCTGTTTAAAGTTTCTGAACCAACCAATGAAATATCAATGAACAGAAAAATCTCTAATTCAATTTTATATATAAAATTGTAGAATTACAGGTTTGCAGGAAAAATTTTCATATATTCCACTATTTTTATTAGCACATACCTAAGTGTAATGAAGATCCACATATTAGCTTTATTTTTGAAGGATTAGCTTTTTTCAAAATCGGGGACAATCTGTATAGGTATCAGGGAAAATCTGTAATCAACACAAGCTGATCGGGCTCAATCTGTACACCAAAGCTCAAGTTTAATTGCTAGTTTTTTCCCATTTAAATGCTTATTTTGTCCAAATTTCTACTTGCATTTTTCAGATTATTATATTTGAACAAAATTTCATGAAAAAAAATCTAATTTATATTCCCAGTTTTCTAAAAGCAGACTAAAACAGATTTTTTTTACTCAAATCAGCTACAACAACATCAAAACAAAGAATAAGGAAGGTCATGATGTAACTTCAAAGCAATCCCACCTCAGGATATCACTTACTAATGACTGCTGACCAGACAGAATAAATGATCTTTAACCAATTGATTAGTTCAAGCTACTTAAATTGAATAACAGAACTATAGTGTAAAATTTATCATGAAAAATCAGTACAAAATCTAGGAAAATCAGTACTATAATCGGGGGAAAATCACTTTCTGCCGTACTCGGTTACAGGCAGTGATCCAACTTTTCCAATATTGTCGATTAAACACAATAGATAGCAGGATTCCCGTGTAATCAGTTATGTAATTTGACACGTGTCTAACGGTTCATTGATTTTCGGCATATCAAAGAAAAACAGGCACGTGTCTATAAATGTTGAATTACTTATTTATTAGTGATTATTTTTCTATAAAATTTGAAATTTATGCATTAAATATCAATATCTACCATAATATGAAAAGACATTGAAGGTAATAGCACCCCATCTAGTCCTTAGTGGCATATCATAAGTCCAACTCGGCGAAATCCCGTAATAACACGCGGCCACTAGTTAAACCTCGCGAGATCTCCTTCGGTAATAAAGTCATTAATAAAAGTATTAAAAGTACTCGAAGTAAGGACGAATGTTTAAGCATAACATAAACTGTTTCAGTGTTAAATTTATCATAATTAATTAAATAATTTGAGTACATATATAATTATTTATTTTAATGTAATTTTGATTTTAGATTTGTATTATTGAAAAAGAGACATAATTTGATATTGTATTAAAAAAAAAACTGATATTAAATAGTTAACACTTGATAAATTGTGTCAGAGTTCATTTTATTTGATAGTTACATAATGGGTTTCTATTGAATATACACCTGTCTCGGAGACATAATTTCACAGTGTGACATGTATATTAGGTTTGAATTATTCGATGACCAGGTAAATCACGAACATGTTATAAATAATGAGTTTTAATTGACACCTTGTAAACAAGAAGTTGTTACACCACAGGTGTCCACACTCTTTCCAAAAATACAATGCACAAAATGTAAAATTAATTAATGTGGAAAAAAACTTAATTTATTTGTTAATTAATTGTTAATCATGATAGGCTTTGTTTTTTATTCTTGATATTTATAAATTATTAAAATTCTATTTATTTTTGTATTCATCATTTATTGGGCTTGCATTGAGTTTTTTCTGTAGGATTGTCGGTAAATGTTTGATTTCTAAGTGTTGTTTGACAGTTTAATCATAGGCTTGCATTGACTCAGAGTTGTTTTTTAAATAATTGTCGGTAAATTTATTGTTTCTTCATGTTCGAAGTGTGTATTGAGAATTAATATTTAAGAAAATTACAATTAATTTCTCATTTGAATAAAGCTTCTTTCATGTGCACGCAATATGGAAAATTCCGATTTTATTTCGTGGGATGACAATCTTAATAGTTACGACTTAGATATACTCCAAGTTGAATAAACCTGAGACTACTATAACACATGTGTTATAGTAGTCTCAGAATAAACTGATAACGAACTCTTTGTTGATAGTGAAAAGGACGAAAACATAAGCGAGAGACCCACCAACAAAAACAATTGACAATACTGCATACATAGATGGATATGTGTGTCCTCGAAGCAACAAAAAATCTATAAAAAAACACAACATTGAAGTGGGAGCCGAGGTCATACATCAATCAACATGGAAGACACTATTTAAAAAGTATTTTATAACCTTATTTCCACGAGACAATCATTTGTAGTGGTTTTTGTCTTTTAATCAATTGTAGTCAGTGGTTTTTGTCTTTTAATCAATTGTAGTGGTTTTTGTCTTTTTATTCTGGGGTAAAGAGATGGCAGTTTAAAAGTAAGATTGTTTATGTGTATACATATACAAATCCTTGGTGTAAATAAAATCTTGTATTATCAAATATATATATATATATATATATATCTTTTGCAGTCACCATTGAAATGTCCTCAATACGATTTTAATTTAAAAATGAATTAAGTTCATGTTTTGAATGAGAAGCGTAGTCTGAGACGACAACAGATGCATGAAGCTCATTCATAATATTACAACCAGCCTGAGACTACTGGTTACAATACACCATTAGATTTTATGGGCGCAGCCATTTTATGAACATGGTATTCAGAATTAAGAGTATAGCTAATCCTGATTGGTTGATATTCGCGCCCGTTATTTTTTGTTATTAGAGACTTCGTGCATTCTGCATTATACCAAAGGCCAAATAAATTATTTTCATTAGCCCTAACGGAACTGAGATGTCTTTTAAACGCTAAGATGAGACACGTATTTTTAAGTGCAAAATTGATAGGCATGGGAGATAAGTACAAATTACGCTAAGAAAAGCAACGCGAACCTATATTTTTTGGACCAAAAAATACTGTCCTAATAACTTTTCTTTAATTCTAGCAAGGTTTCGTTAAAAAAATCAACTTTCTGAAGTCTGTATCTCGAAAAAGGCTATCATTGTCGCCTATGGGGAAATTAATTGTTTATTTCAATCTACTATAACACAGAGATTGGTCACTATAGATTTATCGGATTATCTGAGTCTACGGTAGTTAGTTACGTTATTTTAACGTAGTTTCGTATTCGACCGTAGCAGACGACATATATCACCTATCACTGAGAATACTATAACAGTATCGGATATTATTATTTTTCTTTTAAAAATAATTTAAAAACAAAATTGAATTAATCAAAAAAAAAAAATATAGTTTTTATCTTTCAAATGCAGTTATCTCTATTCATATTCAAATTTTTTATTTTAATCATTAATAATTTGTTAATAGTTTATTATTATGCGGCCACTCTTGAAAATGTGAATGTGATTAATCTTATCAATCTTACAGTTACATTGTTTTGCTACACGTCCGTTAATTGTATCTAATATACAAATATTTTACCTGTAAAGACAGGTAGTCTCATAAGCATGGGAGATGAATTTTATTTCACAGCTGGGTGCCCAAGGTACACGAGGCTCCGTTTATTGCAGTAAACTTTTATTCTATACTTGTAAGGTATTTCACTGCTGAGTGCCCAATATACATGTTTATTGTAGTAAACCTTGTCAAATATCGTCGGTGCACTTGTGGTAGGATTCAGGATGGTGTGGATGGGGTTTTATAGAATGGAGAAATAGGGACAAAAAAAGTATAGAATGGAGAAAAATGGACCGACAAATTAAGAATAAAGAAGAGAAAATGATAAGTTATTAAGATTTAAAGAATAGAGAAAAATGGCATAGAAATTATAGGTAATAAAGAACCCCCATCCAAACCCTCATTCAGATTATCCAACGTAAATTTTTTTTTTCAAACAAGTTTCCAACCCCCCCCCCCCCCCCCCCCCCCCCCCCCCCCACTTTTTATAAATTTCCGTCTGATAATTAGGTCAAGTTTTTGCAAACAATGTAATAAGCGGCGATCACAGAAGAGAGAAAAAATTTCATTAAAGGTAAATGAATAATTTCCTTTCGTAACAGATCAGCAAAGAGGTTATAACTGCAATGGATACATAAAGCAAACATAAGCCCTACAAAATATTTATATGTTCCTAAAATATCGCCGGCATTTTTATTTTTCAATTCACAATGTCCAGTAACATTGATTTTTTATCTTGGGATGATAGTGATCTCAATCTTGATCTTTTACGTGGTGAATATACTGCATCAGATATTGAATATGAGGATGACTTTACGTCCCTGCTGCAAAGACTGCAAAAACTACAAAAACTCCAAAAGAAGCATCAACCGCAAGTACATGTAAATCAGAATGAAGAAGCTTCAAAATTACGTGACTGAATAATCAAATTATCTCTATGTTAACATAAATAGAACCACATTAGTGTAAATTACGATGACATTTTTTCAACACCAGAAATATGTGCCCTCTTTCAAAATCCCAGACAAGAAATTTTGTGCTTCAATACAGAGCCGTAAAGTTTTTGAAAATTTGAATATTGTCTATTGTTAAAGTGTCGTATGTTTTAGTTATATCGCTATGCTTTTTGTAACCCTAATAATTGAGCAACTCGGATGAAAAGAGTTGTGATTTGCTTTAGTTTTTTTAGCCACAGCAAATATAAATGTGCTTGTTCAATGTTTGGTGACAAACCATGTTAATTGTTGTCGGCATGATGCTTTGTAAATAGGTTCCCTATAACATTTTTTTGTTGGGTAACTGCTGACAGTTTACCATGTGAAAATTCTGAGAAGCCAAAAATAATGCGGAATGTATAAATACGTAGCAATGTCAGATCTAAACAAGAATGTTAAATATGATAGCATATATTGATGTCACCTTTCTGTAAATTCAACTTCGATTCACAACTGCTTGTCAATGGCAAATATTTCATGTACAGTAAGCCCGATTAAACCGAAATGAACTATTTTCAAATTATGTTTAAAGTTTGTTTTCATGTTATGTCGTTACACCAATGTCCCATGCTAGTGGTGGTGATGAGCGCCTAAAAATATTTAACATTGTCACATTCTTTAGGTGCCCGTCTCAAGTCAGGAACCTGTAATTCAGTGGTTGCTGTTGGTTCATGTCAGTCATATTTGAATTTTCGTAAATTGCTTTGTTATTGTAGACACATCGTTTTCTCTAGTTAATTGTTATATATTTTCCATGTCGGGGACTTTTGAAGCTGACTGCACGGAATAGGTTTTCTCATTGTTGAAGGTAATTACGGTGCATTCCAATAACTTACATCCACTTCATTGAACTTCATTTGGACTAAAGGAGTTGTCTGATGATCATTAGCAAAAATATATAAAAATATCCTTAAAGTTTGCTTCAAGTGGCTATTCCTTTAATATATATAAAGATGTGTGGTTACTTGGTTTTTTTTTCTTTCATTGAACTGTTATCCAAACTGAGCGTGTTAGTGAATTTTTGCATTCCTGTCTTAGTTTTAATGTATATAATAATAAAAATGTATATTCAAAGACTTAAATATTTATTTCTCCATGTAAGACAAGCATGACAAATTCAATGACATTAAAAAAAATACTAAAAAAAGTCATTTTCTCCTGTAGTACTTCTCCCTTCTTCTAATGCGTGATTTCTTTCTGGGGATATTCCTACAATAAAGAATATATTATAAATAAAAAGAAATAATCTTTGTCTAGTTTATAGCATAGGCAATTCATTAATTTTTAAGACAGTAATCTGAGACTTGAGACTCAGCAGTAATTGACCAATCATGTCAATATGGATCAAAATAGTTAAGGTTCATCATAACAAATGGACAAATATGGCCGTATTTTCACCTCAAAAACTACTCTGTGTACAGACTTACCTGTGCAGTTTGGAAAGTTTAAAGGCCTGGCATCCACTAGATATATAAAAGTTAAATCTATTTTGCATATCAGAAAGATAAAATCTTTTTTTGAATATGATGGGCATTTTTTTCCTTCCTGCAGAAGGTGTAAAAATAAACAAACACCTGAATTGCATTTGATACTGTCCACTCAGTTACTACCTTTAACTCACCTATAGATGTGTAGATATCTATTGTCCATGCCAATCAAGGACAATCAATACAATACAAATCAGTTGTTACCTGAGATGGAGCATCTCAAAGTTATATCCCAACTTAGTTTATTTTTACACCTTCAGCAGGAACGGAAAAAAATGCCCATCATAATCCAAAAAAGATTTTATATTTCTGATATGCAAAATAAATTTAACTTTTATACATCTAGTGGATGCCAGGCCTTAAAACTTTCCAAACTGAACAGGTAAGCCTGTACACAGAGTAGTTTTTGAGGTGAAAATACGGCCATATTTGTCCATTTGTTATGATGAACCTTAAACTGATAAAGGATGCAGACCAAAGGTGCATGTACTTTTTACATCATGTTTGGGTCAATTATTTAAAAAAAAATACGTCTATTTAGGAACTCATGATGTACTGGTATTTCACATGGTGACACATTTTCATTGCATAATATTATTATACTAGCATTTATAGACTGCATATATATTATCAAGGGAACCAAATATAAATCTAAATTTCTTTCACTAACAATACAAATTCACCTATCAGACCTCATGTTGTGTGTGTACAACTTGTCTCGTGTGTTTCTCAGTTCTGCAGCGGGAACTTACTGATACAGAAAAATTGGAATTTCATATAATTACAAATTTTACATCATTACATCGGTTAATTACTAAGGCTTGCACATACATTATCCGGAAAACAGATTGTTCATCTGAATGTAAGTTATGGGTGAGTTGCTCATTGACCCTGTCCCACGGACTGGTAATAACTCGAGGTTACTTTCCGGTTTGGTCGGTAAATTCAAGTCTATAACTGCACTTATTTTATTTAAAGTGCTTATAAACCAACATTTATGAACATGTCAAATCTTATATTCACACTTACCGGAACATAACACTCTTTATAAATCCACATTTGTTAATTATTATTTTCTCTTTCGCTGTCAAAAATGGCGGTCGAATCCTTCTTGTCAATCATTGCGAGTCACGTGCCGAGTCACGTGATCGAAGACTTACAATTAATTACTATTTGACTGGTCAGTACGGGAAGTGACCAATCTCTGTGTTATAGTAGTCTCAGAACCAGCAGAAGGTTTCCTTTACTAGGAAAATTTTACTCCTTTTGTAAATTTACTGCATTCGTTCATCTTTGGCACTCTAAAAAGAAGAAAAAAAAAAACAATGACTTCAGAATAGGAGAAAATAAACAACTTTGCCATAAACAGATTGAAAAATGAATAAATTGCCTATCAAAATGCAGGCTATAAATTTCATTGTGCACAAAAATGAAGGACTGATTTAATGAAATTTGTCCATGAACAATTTCAATATTTAGCCAGTTTACAAAAAAAAAAGAAAAAAAAAGAAAGAAAAAACAAAATTGGGAGTAATATATATCCCCATAATTTGACATATTTATTTGTAAAATTCTAGTTTTGACGAAACAGATTGATAAAATTAGCATAGCTGGCTGTGTGTATAAATAACAAAATAATAGTCACCTTTGTTGAATTTTTTAGAAATAACTGTTGGATCAAATTTTACGAAACTGGTCCTATTTTTACGACATAACATCATTCTCATATTTCCAAGTTTTACGAGATTAAATATAGTACCAGTACAGCTGGCTTAGGGTACCAATAAGAAAAAATCGCCACATTTGTTGATAATTTTGGAGAAAAAAAACACTATTGGATCAAATTTTACGAAAATAGTCTTATTTTCACGAACCAACATTTGGGAGTATTATTGCCCCATAAAATAATATATTTATTAGCATATTTCCAAGTTTTAAGAAAAAAATTGGGAGATCAAATGGTTTCTACGGCAATAGGAGGTGAAGTAAAATGGGCCGAGTTTTAACTTTGTTTGTATTTGATTAATCTCATCATTAGAACAAATTTAATCAATAACAAATTATTAGAATTAGTTTTTTGTAACTTTTAAATATACTTGCATGCTTTAGCTGTGAAAGGTATCGGCATTATCCATTAGAAAAATCGTGAGGCGTAGAACCTTTTTCACAACAATAGCGAGTTTTTACCCATAAATCCATCGGAATAATCGGCTTTCCGGTGGCCACGTCATTCCATTGGCTGTTATATAGACTCTACTAGAGTTGCGAATCTCTTGTATTATATGTCTCTGGCAGTGTTTAGACGCACCCAATTTTTCTTCCCATGTGAACATCTTTTTCCCTTGGGAACATTTATTCTTCCCATGGGAACATATATTTTTCCAATGGGAACATTTATTTCTTATTTCTTATTTTTTCGGAATTTGTAAAAGAGCTATGAAATATCGCAATGAACTGACGGTTACTAATAACCAGGAGCAGTTTATAAAAAAAAATCATTTGATAAAAAAAAATATGTAATAACAATAAATTATAGGCATTTCTATCATTCTTTTACATTCAAAAGTCTTTTATTATCATTAAATGATTGATAGAAACACATTGATTGTATTGTATCGTCGTTTATTGATTGGTTACTATTTAACTGATTTTACAATTTGAATCTTTCACCTTTGTTTTCGATTAATAGCATCGTGCATTTCATGTAATATTGTTCGCTGAACTGCCAAGGAGCCATGCCTGTGTATTTCAGAATTTAATTAAAGGATAAAAATTAATATTTAAATCTGTTTTAATTTATATACATGGGAAATCGCGAATCGTGTTTAAGGTTGTTTTCTAGTTATTATCCTTGAATTTATGAAATTGACATTAATATACTTATTCTTTTTCATCTACGTAACTCGTACGTGTTTTTCACCACTAGAAAGATGTGCACTGATTTTTCATGCATTCGGTCAAATTTCCTAAATCAATTTGTTACTCGTTTACAAAAGAATCTTTTATTTTGTTTCATTTTTCGCAAACACCTTTGAAATTCACTAGTGTCAAGCTATCCAGCAATTCTCATCCTGCAATTCTCTTGCGATAAAGCTATCCTGCAATTCGTCATCCTGCAATTGCGTTCGAAAAACTACTTGAGTGACAATTTTATTTTTTTTCAAAATAATGGTTTTTGACTGATTTTGTTTGAAAAAAAGATAAATATAAAGTTTTTTATATCCCATTTACAAATTTCTAACTTTAGTTAAAAAAAATATAACGTATCTTTACGGTTTTATAACTAGAATTTACAATTAGAAAAATCATGAAGATTCACAAAGAGTTATATATCTGTGAAGTCCCGGATATGGTTCGTTTTTATGCATGTTTAAGAATTTCTGGGGTATGCTTTCTTAAAGGCCCAAAATTTCGTTCGAACCACGGAAATAAAGCCAAATTCTAAAAAATACACATTGGGGTACCCACTTTCCGACCCATCGTTTCGGTAGTTTTTTATGGCAAGGGATTATACACTGTGCTCATATAAATAGCTATTGGATAGTACTACATCGGGAGAGTAAATATTTTCTGGGGTAAGCATTCTTAAAGGCTGAAAATGTCGTCCGACACATGGAAATAAAGCAAAATTCGATAAAATACGCTCTCTCATGTAAATATCAATGAGAATCCAGAGTTTTGCATTTACAAGGACGGATGAGGATGGTATTATATACACTTGTATCTGACTCGTAGGCTGTCTTCATGTAATTTTCAGTTTAAAGGAGCTTTGTCGTCTTTTGCATCTAGATCAAACCTAAACTGATTTTTTTTCTTGCGATTGCATACAGGTAAGAGAACTATTTTATTTTTTAATTTAAAATAATTGCTGGTGATTTTTTGTACGAATAGAGAACAATTCAAAATTGTTTCAAATTCCAAATTTTATTAAACTTGGTTTTTTTTTACTGCACTAGGTAGGTGAAAATGGTGTATACAATTTATTGTAAAATCGCAAAACTTGCATTACGGTCATATTCTATACTTTTAAGTTTGAATAAAGAGTCTAAACTTTTTCCAATATTGAATACGCAACCAAATCTCTGTAACCTTTGATTTATTTGATTTATGTTTCTGAAGGCGGTTGATTGGTTTATTAGTTTAAGGTAGGCGTGGTTTTTTGTAATTTTGCTCAAATCAACTGGCCTATTCGACAAACCTGTGTGCGCTGATGCGTGAAAACTGGCTATGACATTGTAACGGCACGTGTCTTACATCGGATTATATCGTGCGTGACCAATGTTTATATAGTATTTCTGGTCATGTTTGTCAAATTTATCTGATATACAAGTTTTAAAGATAGAAATTTAGATTTACTTTCTTGAAAGATTACTTTAGGGCAGAGTCCCCGAGATACGGTCTTAAAGTGTTGAAAAAAAAACCAAAACTTTAATAAAAGGATGCATAACTATAATGTGTTTTGGAAAAAAATTAAGTGTCATAAAATTTAAATTACGCAATTAGCGCATCTCGATCACTTTCGATAAAACAGTAATACATTAATGTTACATCGTTGATTTTTAATATTTAGAAGTGATTTGTGAATGTTATACACACATACGTATAAGCAGAGACATCTATATGCATTCTGGTTTAAGTTTGCTATAAACTCTCTAAAAATCTTTCTTTGAAATATCAATCATTTTTGGGTAAACTTGCTTAATAAGTTTTTTTATTCGTAAAAATTATCTTACGTTTCATTTCATTTGAATGCTTCAAAATAATATAAGCCTATTGTTGTTAAAGTCATATGAAACTTAAAATTTAAAAAAAAAGTTGTACATATTTTATATACTTGAATGGATAAGTTTTACTCTAAAAGAAGTGAACGTGACCTTTTTTTTTAAAGGAAATCCTTAATATTATCAAAATCTTCATAAATGTACCAATATTGAATTATTGACTTCCCAGACACTAATTCGCCAATATTTCCCGTATGCAGTGACCTTAACTACGAAACCTCTCGTTATTACTTCGGCCACCGCACAGGGAAAACCGTGATGAAAGAATGAAAACACACGTACTCTTGAAGGTAAATAGAGTTGTACGACTTTGCCCCCAGCAGAGCTATAGAAAAACAGTACATTAAGTTGTACGACTTTGCCCCCAGCAGAGCTATAGAAAAACAGTACATTAACGGGTGTTACACGGACACTTTTTAGATGATACACGGACACTTTTTAGTTGTTACACGGACACTTTGTATGAATAGAATCACTCGTGCATGATCATTGAGTTCATGGGCACTTTAAATTTCAGTTAGATTTGAACTTTTTGTTTCACCGACATATTTCCTGTCTTTTTAATTAAAAATATTTACATTAGCATCAATAACTATATTTTTTTTCAAACAATTCCAGTAACTATTCATATTAGTACACTATGGGGTTGACCATTTAACTTCAAAAGGCTTGTTATGGTTTTTTCCTAAAAAAACACATTTTGATCCCCAATTTTATGAGAAAACTGAATATATAATGGTCAAGCAGATGACACTGAAAATAATGTTCTGGCTCCTGATTTTCCGAATACCGTATATAATAGTGCTGATTTCGAAAAAAAAATAAATATATATATTTGGGCGATATCGTTGAAAAACTAAATAATTTTCTCACTCAGAAAAGAACACACCCCCTTTTGAAGCTAAATGGTCGGTCCGTAAATGTATTTTTTTTTCAATATATGGACATGAATTATAGTATTCTGGACAATGCTGAAAGAAATGCTGGTACCAACGTTTATATTTCAATAAAAAGACAGGAAATATATATATATATAAATCAAATCTAATCAAAAGATAAAATCCCTATCAACTCACCAATGCACGATTGATCCTATAAATAAAAAGTGTCCGTGTAATACATGTTCAAATATGCAGCAAATCGTAAAGAAAATCATTCAACTTATGTCATCAATTTTGGACGGTAAGCTCTGATTGGATCATATAGTGACACGTGTTTAATCCTGATCAACACTATCAGAGACATATAATAACCTATAAGCATGAACATTTTTTTTTTAATCCAAAACATATGCCTATATATATATATATATAATAACAAGACATGGACATGGCACATCCTGCATTTTTTCAACAAAAAAAGGATGAAGCCTGTTTATTTTAAATTTATTTTACCCCCCCCCCCCAATAAAATCAAATGGTAGTTTGCTTACCTCTGAAATCTTTTTTATACATTACTTACTAGCGAAGTTGCATTTCAAAAAGGCTCAAATGTGTATAACATTCACCTTTAACTTGAAATGGTTCATTTTATAAAGTTATTAGATTCTTGAATTTTTTAAGAAAAAAATCTCGGCTGAAGGGAAGTGAGAAAAAAATTGAGTTTAAACTGTAACTTACATTAACTGGTATATGGCCATTTAAGTTTCTAGTATTTTTAGTTTTGCTACCTCTTCTAAATGCAAAATGTACGTCTTCCTTCTTGAAACGTCGTACAAGTCAGATACAAAGGCTATCGCCTCGGACCTTGACCTGACTACTCGTGCAGAAAAACTATCCGGCAACGGTTGTTACCGGCCTGTTTCTTTGTTACCTTTGTATTGTATCTAATACGGGTGTTACACGGACACTTTTTAGATGATACACGGACACTTTTTAGTTTTTACACGGACACTTTTTATGAATAGAATCACTCGTGCATGATCAGTGAGTTCAAGGGCACTTTAAATTTCAATAAGATTTGAAGTTTTTGTTTCACCGACATATTTCCTGTCTTTTTTATTAAAATATTTACGTTAGCATCAATATTTTTTTTTCCAAACAATTCCAGTAAATTACTTTTCATATCAGTACACTAAGGGGTTGATCATTTAACTTCAAAAGGGGGTTATGGTTTTTTCCTTAAAAAGATATTTTGATCCCAAATTTTATGAGAAAAAATGTATTGTGGTCAAGCAGATGACAAAATAATGTTTTGATTCCTGATTTTCCGAATACGTATATAATAGTGCTAATTTCGAAAATAAAAATATTTGGGTGATAGCGTTGAAAAACTAAACATTTTTTTTACTCAGAAAAGAACATACTCCCCTTTTGAAGCTAAATGGTCGGTCCGTAAATGTATTTGTTTTCACTATATGGACATGAATATAGTATTCTGGACAATGCTGAAAGTAAAGAAATGATGATACCGACGTTTATATTTCAATAAAAAAGACAGGAAATATATATAAAAAAAATCAAATCTTATCAAAAGATAAAATCCTTATCAACTCACCAATTTACGATTGATCCTATAGATAAAAAGTGTCAGTGTAATACATGTTCAAATAGGCAGCAAATCTTGAAAAAAATCATTCAACTTATGTCATCAAGTTTGGACGGTAAGCTGCGATTGGATCATATAGTAACACGTGTTTAATCCTGATCAACACTATCAGAGACATATAAAAACCTATAAGCATGAAATTTAAAAAAAAACCCAAAATATATGCCTAAATATATCTAATAACAAGACACTATCCATTTTTTCATAACATTTCATTCACTAATGAAATAGGAAATTCATTCTTTTGATGCATTTATATTGTTATTGAATTCATATATAAGTTGAATTCGTATGTATTGAATTGGTTCATTCCTCCTATTCCCACTTTTTATAAATCTGGTAAGAAAAGTTAAAATTGCATGTGGGAATAGGGGGAAAACTTGTGCAAACAAAGGATTATACTGTATAAACATTGTTTAATCAACTTTTAATTGACGAGTGTTTTTTTATAGGTAATAGGTTATTTTTGTATGTGTATGAATTCTGTGTTTTTAATTTAAAATATGCAAGAAATGGAAACAAATATAAGTAAATTATTTTATTTCTTTTATAACACAAATTCAACAGTAGATTCGAAGCAAGCATTATAATATGAAACAAACTATACAAATGAACAAGATTCTTTATTTCTCAAACACCATATAGTTACAATGGTACAAAGAAGTTCATCAAAAGTTATAACATAACATGAACACACATGACAGGATGAGATGCAAAAAAAAAAAAAATAAACAGTATTTGGGAAGAGCGGTGATTAACCAGGAAGACTTACTTGAAAAGTTGTAACCCTGATAAATTTGAACAGCTTTTTTAACTTATTTTTGTATTTTAACTGAAATAGTTTTCCAAAGTTTAGTATTAATTCTATGCAAGAAAAAAGTATCCAAATATTGTGCTCGAAAATTTGCCAAAGAGCTAAAATGTAATGAAATTCATCACCAATCTCGTTCCATTGACATAAATTACAATATCTATAGTTACGTTCAATTTTATTCCATCTACCAGTTTCGATGGGTAACTTGCGGTTTCCCGTTCTAAATCTACAATATGTTATTCTATCTTTATCATCACTCTAGATGATGTGTAGTCCTCAGTCCCTGTGTTTTGTAATGGTCCCATCAGTATTTTGTTACATTGTCTGTAAAGGGCGTTTAGCTGATGTTAGTATCAATCTGATCAATGTCGGTTAGGGCATTAAACCACACATCTTCGACCTCAGCAGTAGGTACAAGTGGAAGGACAGCAGAACGGCGTACTAGTTGATGAATGTTGTTGTCTTCCTTGTATGAAACCTGAATCCCTGTTCATTGAGCTTTTCTCCAGATGCATTGTGTGTAGTGGAAAAACAGTGGTTTGCGTTGATGTAAAGAAATACATAATATGCTGCATTTCGGATGGCAACATACATCCTTGAGTAAAGTCAGGAACCTTGTGTATATTAGTTCGCTTTTGGCTGGAAGTGAACTATGTACCAGTGGATAATAAATTGCGCCGTCAACCATTGCGTGAAATGTGTAAAGTTTGAAGAATAGGCTTGGACAGGAGTAAAATGTACCTTCACCATACTAGTATATGATATCTGCTGCTGCTTATGTGTTAGATTCGTTTGAGTACTGAAGATTAACATACACACAACTGTGTTGTCGTCTGTTATCAGGAATGGGTCACCTTTGGTAGTACGTGCCCAAATACCCTCTTTGTTGATTTTATCAACATTTTTAGTAAAACTGGTAGGTTCTTCTTGCGTTTGTTGTACATGGTAATCTTGCAAGATTGGAAAGTTTGTTTTAATATTAACTATCATTAGTTTCATGTGGTCGGATGACAATTTGTTAGGTTTACAAATTCAATATTTTTTTAATCTTACTTCTATTTATCTGACTTATTATTATTTATTTTAAGGTAATTCTTTGAAGAAGAAAAAACATATTACAAACAAACAGTGCATTAATTTTTTTTTAAATAATATATCTAAACAGTGTAAGACATGTGTTTTTTTTTTTAAAAATACAGGTAAATCTTAGGTGAATTCTTAATTAACCTTGATTGTTATAAAAACAAATTATTTATCAAAACATCTATTGTTATTTGCATGTGGGAATAGAAGGAATAGTGATTTTTGAAAAGTGGGAATAGGAGGAAGACACCATTGAATTCATATATTTGGCAGCAAACGTACGATTTTTACGATTTTTTAAAAGAGGGAATGGGTGGATGGAATGGGACATCCTGCTTTTTTTCAATAAAAAAAGGATCAAGCCTGTTTATTTTAAATTTATTTTAACCCCTCCCCCCTCCTTCCGTTTTTTCCCAAATAAAAATCAAATGTTAGCTTGCTTACCTCTGAAATCTTATTTATACTTTACTTAATTGCGAAGTTGCATTTTAAAAAGTCTCAAATATGTACAACATTCATCTTTTACTTGAAATGGTTCTTTTTTATAAAATTATTAGATTCTTGATTTTTTGGAGAAAAAAACTCTCGGCTGAAGTGAAGTGAAAAAAAATGTGTTTAAACTGTAACTTACATTAACTGGTATATGGCCGTTTAAGTTTCTAAAATGTTTAGTTTTGATACCTCTTCTAAATGCAAAATGTACTGCTTCTTTCTTGAAACGTCGTACAAGTCAGATACAAAACAAAGATAACAAAGAAACAGGCCGGAAACAACCTGCCATATAGTTTTTTTGCACTTGTAGTCAGTTCAAGGTCCTCGGCTATCGCCTCGGACCTTGACCTGACAACTCGTGCAGAAAAACTATCCGGCAACGGTTGTTACCGGCCTGTTTCTTTGTTACCTTTGTATTGTATCTAATACATAACAGATTCTTAAAGAACAAATTTCATACAACAAATCATTTAACAACTGTTAAGGAACAGTTTAATTAACAAATGGGAACACATGGACAAATAAAAACAAATGTCATGCCTCTTTCAATTCACTTATCTGTCACGCTTTCCACGTGGTCTGATTTTATTGTTTATCAATCTCACGATCCGGTAAACGTCGGCTACAAACTCGAAAGTTAATTAGCTTGCGATCAACAACCACTGGAAACTCGTTTCATATGACTTTAAACAAAGTTTAGGGCCAAGGACCCCCCCCCCCCCTCCCTCTCAAAGTAAAATAATTGTATATTTCACTTAAGTTATTGTTTTAAAACGTTATATATATCCTTTGAGGTCAGCCAAACCCCATTCAACAAGGAGTGTTTGTGGTATGGAACATTTAATTCGCGAGTATTCCGAAATACAATTACGTTTATCTATTAGTTGTTGATATATTTCATTGCACGATTTAAAATCTTTGGTATTATTGTCCCATATATCACCAACAGTTTTTATTTGACTTTTTGAAAAAGAAGAATAAAATAAAGATTTGCCCTGAAATAAAATATTTGAGTTTCCAAATAGTTGCTGTTTCTTTACTTCCATTTCGTTAAAGATACCCTGTGTGATACTTGTAAATTTTGACCACGATTGTAAAGCGCTTTTGTAATAATGTGGTAGGTTTTTGATCTCAAGACCTGAAAGGTCAGAACATCTACACAAAAAAAGTTCATCTGCAAATTTCTTATCGTATTTTTTTAACCAAAATTTACCTATTGCATTCCAACTAGATAATGGCTTGTGTAATATCGAATATAACTATTTGATATATTTACTTTCTATCCAACTATCCAAATTTACCATCCCCATGCCCCCCTTTTTAACATCTAAACAACAAACCTTACGGTCTACTTGATTCACTTTACCATCCCAAATAAAATTCCATATTATCTTATTCAAATCTTTTTTGTATTTTTCAGGTATACCTCTTATTTCTAGCTCATAACCACACACTGAAATAATTAAATTTTTAACAATAAGGACTTTTCCAGTGTATGTCAATTTTCTACTTTTCCAAACGTGTACACAATTTTGTACTTTTTCTAATATTGTTTTCCAAATTTTGTCATTATCAATGTTATAACCATGGTGAATACCTAGTGTTTTTATGTTATCTGTTGTCCAGCTTATCTTTTGAAAAGTAGGCCGTTTGTGTTTATTTGCGCCAATATTTATTCCCTTAGTCTTTTCGTAATTAATTTTAGAACCCGATGCCTTTTCATATTTGTCTAATATTACAAAAGATTTTCTAACAGAAATTTCATTTTTATTAAATAATTGTGTGTCGTCTGCAAACATATTCAATTTGGTTTCTAGTAGCTCCCCATTTTCTTCCCCAGGCAATATAATGCCTTGAATGTCTTTTTCTGCCCTTATTGCACAGGCCAAGGGCTCTGCCTGTAATATATATAAAAAGGGGGCTATAGGACAAACCTGCCTGGCTGATCTAGAAATTGAAAAATATTTTGAGACGTATAGCCATTTGTTTTGATACACGTCTTTGCACGTTTTATTAGCAGTTGAACCCAACCACGGAAATTGTCTCCAAAATTAAATTCCTTCATAACGAAGTCTAGCCATCCCCATTCCATCCTATCAAAGGCCTTTTGTTGGTCTAAAAAGACAATTATACCCTCTTCATCTTCATCATCAATATATTCTATGATATCCTGTATCATTCTATTCGCTTCCGTTATATGTCTGCCTTTTACAAACCCTTTTTGGTCGGGATGAATAAGCATTGGAAGGACTATTTTTAGTCTTTCTGCTAGTATTTTTGCTATAATTTTATAATCGCAATTCAGTAGTGTAAGAGGGCGCCAGTTTCGTATATTTTCTCGTTCCCCGCCCTTAAATAGTAATGTGAAGACTCCTTTATATTGTGAGTCCGACAATGTTTTTTTATTAAATATTTCTTGCAATAACGTACACAATTCTTCTTGTATGATATTCCAAAATATTATATAAAATTCAGATATGATCCCGTCCTCCCCTGGGGATTTATTTGTTTTTATAATTTTTAGAACTTTCTTTATTTCCTCCGCGGTAATATCACGGTCTAGTAATTGTTTGTCGTCGTCATTTAGTTTGTTTTCGATGTGGCTTGTTAAATCTTGAGCACTTTCCAAATGCCATCCCTCGGAGCTAAATAAATTTGAGTAAAATTTAAGTTGTTCGTCTATATTGTATTTATAATGCCCATTTTCTGTTTTTATTCGACTCCATAATTTATTTTTTCCGTTTTGCTTTTCGAGATTGAAAAAGTAGCTTGACGATTTTTCCCCTTCTTCCGCCCATTTTACACGCGCCCTTATTTTTGACGCCTCTGATTTGTTCTCATAGTAGTTTTTAATTAGTGATTCTATTTCTGATATCTTATTTTCAACCTCCCCAGACGTGATACTATTTAATTTGAGTTTTTCTAATTTCTGTTCAAGGTTAATAATATAACTTTTTTGAGAATTTTTGTTTAAGGTTTTACTTACTTCCATTGTTAACTTTTTTATTTGTGATTTTGTTACATCCCACCAGTCTTGAATTTTTTCGAACCTATTTTTTTCATTTTTCCAGGTTTCCCACCAAATTTCAAATGCATTTTTAAATTCTTCACTTTTGATTGTATTTATATTCATTATCCATGTACCCGGGCCTCTTTGTATTTCGTCAAGTTTTAATTTGAACGACACAAGATCATGATCGCTAAAAGGACAATGCGAGATACCAACATTGTGAACTTTATTTGAAAGACTTTTATCACAAAAGATATAGTCTATTCTAGACTTAGAATTTCCTCTCTGAAACGTATACCGTTTGTCTTTTGGATATCTGTCCCTCCATATATCTGTTAGATCATATTGTGACAATAAAAAAAGTAATTCCTTTGTACCAATATCATCACGAGAATGAGAAGGATTTCTATCATTTGTTTTGTCAAGAGTACAGTTAAAATCCCCTACCAAAATATTGTAATGATCTACACTATCGTCTTTAAAATTACCAAAAATTTATGAAATGATTCAAAAAGCCGTTTCCTCTCGATGCCACTATTGTTGGCATATATATTTGATATATGATAAATCGCACTTTCCGTTTTGATGCTGCATTTTATTATTCGACCGTTTTGCGATCTAGTATTATCAAACACAACTTCGCCGGGACAACTTTTGGTTTGTAAAATAGAGACACCACGAGAATCACTGGTTCCGCAATTCCAAACACTTTTATTGCTCCCATTTATCTTCCATTCATTTTGCCACTGTATTATATCATTTACTGTGCAATGTGTTTCTTGTAGACAAATTAAATCATATTTTTTTGTTAGCTAACCAATTGAAAACTAAATTACGTTTCTTTTTATCACGTAAGCCGTTTACATTCAAAGTTATGATTTGGATTGACATTCTTTAGTAGTTTTTTTTTAGAGTACACGATTTGATTTACATTTTAACACCGCTATGCCTCGTTGATTTATTTGAAAGTTCACGATCAACGCTACCGTTTTAATTATGTTTACTTTCAATTTTACGAGTCATTGACCACACATCCCAGCAAACACACAACATTTTAAAAACATTTTTTAAATGTCATATGGACGTCTCTCACAAAATATTTCAATAAGATATCTTTTAAACATTAAAAAAATGTTTATTTTATTGTTTTTGAAATGTTTTATTTCTAACATTTAAGTAAAATGTTTTTACAACATTAACAAAATATTATTTGCTAATATCTTTTATTCATGTTCTCAAACATTGTTCTAAAATATCCCATAGATATTTTATAATATAAAAAAATAATATTTTCTTCAATTGGTATTTTATATTTTAACAACATTTAAAGTAAATATTTTCCAAATATCCAAAAAACATTCAGCAAAAAAATGTTTTACAGAAAATATAGTTTTGCTATTTGCATAAAATGTTTTATAACGTAAAATTAAAATGTTTTACATAAAACATCTGAAAAATATCAGCTAAATGTTTTCTATAAAATATTCTGGCATACACATTACTTAATAGTCTTACTGATATTTTATTCAACATTTTACGGATATAAAAATAACATTTTATTTAAACTTTATTCAATACCCCACAAACAACGTTTTGTGGAATTTGCTCGTTTTTTTCAGGATAAGATATTTTACTACATTTCATCAATATCACGACAAGCAAGATACTAAGGTTGAAATCCTTACTTGATATCTTGAAGATCCTTGAAGTCAGATTTTATTCCTTCTTATATTAAAATTCAAAAGAGTCAACATTAAATTAAGCAATAATGTATTAATAAACAATCACCTTTCTTTGATGTTTATTCATTTCGTTCGTGTATATTTTAGAAATTAAGAAATGAAAACTGTAACTGTACTAAGTTCAATTTTCGTATCGTTTATATGCCTTACGGAAAACCGACCTTTTCCGGAATCGACTTTTGTTTTATCACCGGAAATGATTTTGAAATTTGAATTTCGAAAGACAGGATATCAACAAAGAGAGCCAAGAAAATTGTTTGTTACGCGATATATACTCACTTGGTAAGAATGATTAATCTGTTAAGATGAAACTTGTGCATTCATTGTGTGTGTTCAATCATAATCGGAACCAAATTACATCTGTTTCTGGAGGTGCGGATCAAGGTTTTGAAAAAAAGGGGCCCTGACCAAGGCAAGCAAACGTTTGGAGTAATACTTGTAAATAGTCTATACATTTATCTTATAAGTAGCTCCATAAGGGGGTCGGGGCCCCTAAATCCGCCACTGTTCAAGCATCTACGTACACCAATTTTGAATTTGTTCATTGATATAAAAAAATTATAAGGATATGTGGCTTGTGTGGTTGATTGCCAATACACCTTATCGCTATTTGTCCGCCATTACTGGCCATAGACATCACAAAAGTTCCCATAAAATGTTGACGTCATATATGAAAATATTTGACACCACAATTGAAAGTAATACACCTTATCGCTATACTTGTATCAACACATGGAACGTAAGCGGCCCGGTCAAAGGTCATAGGGGAAAAACCGCTTACATCATTGAGCACGTAATAATAAACATTGATCGCCAGAATCACTACTCGAGTTGAAAATGTCTTAAATCATGCAAATTATACCATTTTAAATAGTTATATAATCCATTAGGTTAGTAAAAATACAAAAACTTAGCCAGTGTGTATCCTTTCAGAGGTGCAAAACCATACTTTGTCGTACACAAGCCGTGACAAGGTCCTTTTAGCTGTTTAGGTCACGGTCTTCTGCATTACCCAACTGAAATATTTTAACTTTTGTGACTTATTTCCGTGTTTATAACACTAGACTCAGGAATGGTTTGCTTATGAATTATTCCATTTTATTGCATACATGTATATAGGGATCCCTATAATTGTTTAAAGGGTCCACCAGCTAGGTTACTTACTTGTAAAATGTACTGTTCCAAACAGTCAAGATCTGTCAAAATTAAACTTACAAACATGCTGATTTTTACCACCTTACAAATATACTTGATATTTCTTTTTTTTTTTAAATAAAACAAGTTTCTGCTGTAACTGCAACAGGCACATGTGGGGTACACCCCCTTTTATTAAATTTCTGTGGTTTTTTTATGAATTATTATGGCTTAAAATGTTTAATTTTTACTATGTTTATACCATGCTTATTTGTGGCTACTGTGCATGCCTCATCTTGTTTCAAGTCAAATTACCAACTCTGATACAACCCCTTATTTTACTTTCCATACTAAACATTGCTAAATTAAAAATATTGAATATTTTAAGTAATAATAAAAATTAAACCCCCAAAACATCAAGCAGGGTCTACTTCACAAGGCTCCTGTGAATACTACAAGAGACTGTACACAAGCATATAAAACCTTGATCATGTGAACTGATATTTTTGCATGGTTATTGGTTGTTCTTTGCCAAGTTTAAAGTTTACATGATCAAAGTCTTTATTGTAACAGTGTACATGGTGTAATTGTGGGGCAACAGCAAGGTTAGTAATAAGATCAGATATTTTATTCCAATAAAAATGCCCATGAAAAGCAAAATAAATTATAACAAAGATTTTAATAATTGACACAATAATTTTAATAATCATATATAAATATGAACATGATGAATATAATCATAAGATCAAACCACACTCAAACCATGGTCAACGCCATAAGCATGTAAATAAAAAAGCAGTAACCCAACAACATGCAGAGTTGCATTTTTTCATCTTTGGTCTACACACCCACAGTGTATTTTGATTCATATTCTGGTATTTCAATTGCAGATTTCTAGTGAAATAATGGGTATAGTAATCTTTGTTGGTTATCTGTTTACAATGTTTGGTTAAATTATTGAAAATGTATAAAGTTTCAAGGAGAAGTTGTTCAGTTATATCCTGCTCTAACAGTTGGTACAAAATAGAAAAATGGATGCAAGAACAATGTGAAATACATAAATGTAACAAGGGAACTGGATCATGTGACTGTTCACCTCCATTTCAACTTATACCTTTTCCCACTGAGAGAAAAGATCCTGCTGGTCGCAAAAAATGGACAACAATTGTAAATCGAAAACATGGAAACAATAATTGGCAACCTAATTCTGAATCTCGAATTTGCTCCAAACATTTTGTAGATTGTGAACCAACTCTTAGTAACCCGTTACCAACATTTGACTTGGGTTACACACCAATACAAGTAACAAAATTTAGGCCCCCTCCACGTGAAAGACATGACAGTCCCCCTCCTAAGAAAACAAAGCGAAAACTTGAGAATGACCTTTCAGTTGAGGATTTGAACAAACACATAACTTCTGATCATGACTACATGTATATACAAGACACAGACTGTAACCGTGAAGTAATTTTATTAAGGGACCAGGTACAGAAACTGCAAAAAGAAGTCAATATGTATAAATCTGCTTACATAAGATCTGTCAATACTAAACACAAAACAACATTTGACATAAATGTTATATTACAAAGTGACAAAAAATGCAAATTCTATACAGGCATACCAAAGGTTGAAACTTTCAATGACTTTTTCATTGAATTGGAACAAAAAGTGAGGCAAATGAGACATTGGAAAGGTCCAAAAAGGACATGCAATCCACTTAAAAACAAGAAATATACAAGATCAAATTCAAACAGAAAATTATCACTTAAATTTGAATTTGCATTGACCCTTATGAAATTAAGGTTAGGCCTGTTGTTTGAAGATCTTGCTGACCGATTTGGAATTTCTACCACCCATGCTTCAAACATATTTACAACATGGATAAAAGTTTTGTCCAGTACAATAGGATCTTTGGTGTTTAACCCATCAAAAGAGGCAGTTAAAACAAATTTACCACCTTCTTTCAAAGGAACAAAATACATTGATGTCCGTCACATCATTGACTGCACCGAAGTATTTTTAGAGAGACCCAATAATTTAGAGGTTGCAGCTCAGACATGGAGTGATTATAAACATCATAACACAGCTAAATTCTTAGTGAGCATAAATCCTTCTGGCTTAATTAATTATGTTTCAGAGGGTTTTGGTGGTAGATGCAGTGATAAATATATTACTAACAATTCTGGTTTTTTAGACATTCTTGAACCATATGACTGTGTAATGGCTGATCGTGGCTTCACCATAAGGGAAGAATTAGCTTTGGTAAGAGCACAACTGTTTATTCCAGCAGGTCGTAGAGGTGTTACACAAATGTCAACAAATGAAGTCCAACAAACAAAAGAAATTGCTAATCGCAGAATTCATATTGAGCAAGCTATACGAAGAATGAAATACTTTAGAATACTGAAGTATGAAGTGCCGCTTACTCTCATGCAACATTTGGATAGTATTTTTAAAACAATTGCAGGAATATGCAACATGTACCCCCCTCTTCCAAAGTATGAGACATAATTTTGATTGTGATCCAAAAATTGTGAAAAATAATCACAATTAAGGTTTTGTTGTTAGTTTTCATTTGTTTCACATTTTTCATGTCATTGTCTTTTACCACTGACTAAAGGGTATGGGGTTTACTCATCATTGAAGGCCACACAGTTGCCTATTACTACTAATATATTCACTTCATTTGAACTCTGGTGGAACGTTGTCTCATTTGCAATCTATTGGAGCTAAACAATACCACATCTCCTTATTTTTATAAAGTATAGCATAATTTATATATGAAAATTAAATCTTTTCTACAGGTACATATTCAGGTAAAATTATTTGATAATGCATATATAGTAACTGCATTCTTCTAAAAATTAAAGTTTCAATTATTTGTACATGTACATCATGCATTCTGTATGACAAATTATATTTAATTACTTTGAGTGCATTTTTTGCAAACCCACTGCTGTAACTTTGATGCTACCTTTTTTGTTACATTTACACATCTGAAATGATACCACAAGTCACAAATATCACAGCAAATACTATGATCAATAAAATTTTCAACATTTTCAGAGTTTTTCACAATGTGATTACATGATGGACAAAAATATGTTGTTTCAAACTCCATTTGGTCCTCTATAGGACTGCTGTTGTTCCTGGTACACACCTCCTGTAGATTTGAAGCAGTTTGCATTTTAAGTTCACCAGAAAATAGTTCAGGAACAAAATATTTTTCAAAAAATAGTTTTAAACTATCAACAATTTCCTCATAATAAGGTTTGTCAAAAACAATTCTCTGACAAAATGTTCCATTACATGTATATATAAAAAAGTCACAATATTTCCTTCCAGTTATTGCTAACTGGCCTTGAATTTGGCCATAATATTTGTGTTTTTTTTTTAAACTGTACTTAGTTCCATCAACATACAAATAGTCTGGAATAGAACAACTGCAAAATGTTGTACATATGCCACATTTTGGAACAAGAGGACATTTAATTTCAACAACACCTGAGCCACAACAAGCACAATCAACGAGTAAATCAGGGCTAGCCCCAAGATAAGTCATGTCATTATCAAGAAATATTCCACATTCTGTAATAATAACATCTGTGTGGCCTGCTTTCTTCATACCCACAAGGTAACACGATTTGGCTTCTGGTTCCATTTCTCGCCCATGCTTAAGAGACCTTATGTTAGGATTTAACTTTTTGTATCCCATGAGTCGTGAAATTAATGGATCAAAAGTAACACCCTCTTTTTTCTTATAACTCTGCACTTTTGTATGTATTTCGTAGAAATTCGATGATGTCAGACGACCCGATCTTATTTCATGCCATTTTTCATTGCTGCACTGACCAACCGTAGAACGCATTACTTTTTGAATTTCACTCTGAGTATACTTTGGCATGTTGCTTAAAAAGTCAGTTTGGTTGTTACATTTTGTTTTAATGTCTTGTATTGTGTAGGCTGTGATGTCTTCACTAACTGGTTTGGTTACTGTTTCTTCTACACTTTCTGTGACAAAACCTGAAAGAATATTTTAAACAACATATTTAAGTGCATTGATTTTGACTTGGGGAATGGCTTTTTTTGTGGGGAGGGTTTTGAAATTTCCTCATTTTTAATAAGAATTTTAGGCTGTGTCTTGAACAAATTGTTTTCAAAGACATATCCTTTTTAGAGTTTTTGTAGAGATTGGAACCAATAATAACAAAAAAAGCCCCAAACTAAACAAATCATAACATCTGAGATTAGAACTAAAGGTATATTCATCATTTTAGATTTTCAAGAAAAACAATGAAAAAAGTTTTAAAACTAGTTAATATGTTGTGACTTGATTTTCAACTGTTCTTGTTAAAAAAAAAATATTTGTAGTCCAAGTTATTCATCTCAAATGACTTATTCTTGTAAATTTAGATTTATCACGAGATCAAATTTTATCATGTTATTATAAACTGCATTCATACGACATAAACAAACAAATAAAAAAACTAGCAAAAAAGCTCTATGAGAAAATTAAAACAATAAAACAATAAAAACTTAAAACAATTGAGGTTCTTCAAGTTTATTTTATTATTATAACATTGTATTTATATGTACCTTTGAAAATACAAGCATTTGGGATAGACTTCTTGAGTACTGCTGAAAAAGTGTCCAGGTTGTCTCTACTTTCAGGTATGGGCTGGTACTGCAACTTGGACTGGCAAACTAAAGGTCTTTTACTATCTAAAATAAAACCGAAAGAATTAATGACTTATCCCCCTTTGATCAATGAACATGAATATAGACTACTCTTGTGATCATATTTTGTTGTTGTTTCACATACTGGAATAATGTATAAAAAGAATATCTAGTGTATCAAAACACAAACTCGTGACATATATTTCCTACTTGTTGACGTTATCATTAATGTGATAGACTTATTAATTTACATGTTAATTTCTGTGTCATTTGGTCTCTTGTGGAGAGTTGTCTGATTGACAATCTTACCACATCTTATTTTTATAATATATCTCATTATTTGCTTTGTTAGTTCGAGTCTAGTTTCCATGGTAAAATCCATGACAAGGATTGGTACAGCAGTATGGAAATAAAAACATATATAGTGTGGCTAATAAAATATCAAAAATTATAAATGGTATGTATGTCAGTGGCGGATCCAAGGGGGGGGGAAACCCCCTTTTTTTGAACAACCAATGCATTTGAATGGGGACATATAGTTGGAACCCCCCCCCCCCCCCCCTTTATCCTGCTTGGTGCTTGGTAATAAAAAAACATACCTGATTGTCCATGTCTTGACTTGAAGATTCTCAAATCTTTAATTTTAGTTGGCTTCACTCCCTTTATTCTTGACGGTACTTTCCATGTGCAGGGGAGGGAAGTACATGCAGATGCACCTAGTTTGTTTGCAGCCTCAACTCGGAAAAGGAGTCCAGCGACATGATTACATGTTCTTCCCAAACTGAAAAAAAATACAACTAATAAATGATCTTGTTCAATACCCAGTAAATCTACAGCAAATGATGCAAGTCGATTAGCAAGAAAACTTATATTGACAAAACAGTTATTAGTTTTAAATTAATAAAGAACTGCAAGATAAATGTGCAAACATAGAAATAAACATGTCAACAAACAGTTAGCATGGTTAGTTTTATACCATGTAGGTTTTTACAGCCGTGACAATGGATATGATTAGCAAGGAACATTTTACAAGAAAGATAAAAAATGATATACCATTTCATGAACATGTGAATTTGAGGTTTTCTAATTAAACATTTCCCATAACAAACATGACAAAGGTTGGGGACAATCTCCCAAATGGGATATAAATTTACTGTACTTCAAATCTTGCTTTTCTTTAAAAAAAAAATTAATTTAACAATCATTTTTTTAAAACATTTCCCCTAATTTGTTTTGGCACATTAATTTTTCATACATTTATGTTTCAATTGAGGTATTATATCTCGAATGGGATAGTTTAACCCATTTTGGAGATTGGTCCCAACCTTTTACAGCTTATTAATTGCTATTACATTAAAATGGAAGGCTTTACAGTACATTGCAAATCTATGAGGTTATGGATGGGGATCTTTCATTTCTGTATTCTTAATTTTACATTTGTCTTCATCTTTAAAAGAATGGCTATTCTGTAATTACATTTATTACTTGATGACTGTATTTTGGACTTGTTTTTTTCTATAATTATTATATGTTTGCCCATTTCTTTTATTTTTGTAATTATTTTTTATATATTTAACATCCCATTATTCTGAGATTTTTCTGCTCTTAATTACTTTGCACATTTTTCACTATTCTTATTTTTTCTCCATTATTATGTATTATGTTAAACCCATCCACACCCTCATCTATGCATATAATTCAAGGAACTTTACTATACATTTTATATCAAATAACATGAAGTCTTACCCTGCTGTGCATGTGCAGTATGAGGATCCAATTTCTCCTGTTGCTTTCTCAACACACACCCAGACATCATGTTCTTCTTCTTTTATTTTTTGTGAAGGCACACATTTTGCTCTTAGAAAACAGTTCTTGGATCTTGCATCAATGTCATGATAGAATATTTGTTGCAAGAATCCATTTTTAAAATATTCATAAGCCTTGCCAATTTTATAGTCTTGGAGAATCTCCTTCATTTTACCAGATGTATTTTTTTCGCTTAAGTACTTTACAATGTCAGATATGTAGACTGGTGGAAATTTTTTCATACCATTTTTCTCATCTAACCAGTTATTATGAATCTGTAGTGGATCTGGTAAAGCTTGGCCGTTTATTTTTAGCAAGTTCTGATAGTCTAGTTTATTTGTTTTGATAATTTCAAAAGAAGTTGGAATGACTGCAATTTTTAAAACAGACGCCGAATAGCAAAGAGCCGCCAATTCACTTTTTGTACCATCTTTCGTCATACCTCTCTTTGTCAAGAAGTCGCGCAAAGCACTTACTTTCCAGGTTAAAAAATCATCTAAAGAAGTGTTTTGGTCAGTAGTATCCATTATAAAAGGTAATATCGTATCAAATGTCAAATATATAAAAGGTAAAGTATATAAAAATCGTGTAAAAATGTATCAAATTAAGTTCAGAACTTCACATCTTTCTTTCAACGTTATCACGGCGGCCATATTGTTTACAATGGATACGGAAGTTTTCCCCTATGACCTTTTGACCCGCACCGCCATATTGAAAATGACGTTAAGTGTTGATACAAGTATTTGTCCGCCATTACTGGACATCACACAACTGTCACAAGTTCCCTTAAAATTTTGACGTCATCATAAAAAATATCTGATGCCACAATGGAAAAGTGATTGTTGTTTGACGTCAAAACTTCAAGCAGGATAGATTCTCGGGTCAAGCGGGGATAAGGTGTATTATTGTATGACGTATGCTGACGTAAAAAGTTCAAGCGGGACAGATTTCCAAATACTGAAATAGCGATAAGGTGTATGAGACAGCTACATGTGTATCCACCAGAATTTAAATGACTTGGATAAAAGAAATTATAGGTCACTGTACCGCTTTCAAAACTGAGAAAACCAATGCCATATAGTCCACTATGAAGCCTTGACAAATAAATGTTAAATTTTTCTCAACACAATTGAAACAAAACAACTTACTAACTGCCTACATTAAATACTCATTATGAAAAAGAAATTTGACAGACTTAAACCAACAACAACTATTGCAATAAGCATGACTCAATACCTTGTTTCCGAGGCACACAAACAAGTTACAATAACACTAATATAAGCACCATGTGAATATGGAGATTTTTTTTCTAGTAAAATCAGTGTATGTATGTATTTGCAAAACAGTAAATTAAATTTCCCTTAACCACCGTGTATAATCAGTACAGCGGATATAGGTACTAACCAAGCGGGCGTGATCGATTTTGACCTCACACAGTAACGAAAATCTTTGTTTTGTTCACATAATATCAATTTGTACCTCAATCTAAACATAGTTGTTGTTTTAAGAAATGATTTGGTCGTAGGTTGATGATTAGAGATGTCTCGTTATTTTCCCAAAACAAGAACGATTACTAAAAACATGTGCAAATACTTGTCAAAGAAGTTGGCACGAGTTCGTCTCATCCGATATAATTCTATATTCATTCTGATAGAAGGCCACTGTGCGTGTGTAATAAGTATAGTTGTATCAATAATTGGCATTGAAATCTTTCATGCATATGTTTTTTTGGATATTTTATTCCGAAAAGAAGCGTTGTGTACGGTGTTTAGCTGACCACATAAATCCTTCTGTACGGTGCATAGTTAAGTTGCTGTACACCGTACACAAAAACAAAATTTTCATACTCTTATTACCCAAAAAGTTTCAAGGAATGAGTAATCACAGGTAGGTTTATGATTGGTAACTATTACTTTTGCCATGTATTAGCTTTCTTTCAGATAAAACATGTAAATGTCTCGACAATTGTGTCGAAATTGAAAGTTGGTGTTGACATTCACAACTATTTGCGCATTTACAAGTTAATTGTTCTTATTAGAATATAAAAATTGTCTTATAAATAGGAAAAAATCGATGCGAAAATTATTTTGGAGCAGGAATTTCAGATGTTGAGAAATGTACACTGAATGTTGATAAAACAAAGATTTTCGTTACCGTGTCAGTTCAAAATCGTTCATGCCCGCTTGGTTAGTACCTATATCCGCTGTACGATGATACACGGTGTTAACAGCTTAATGAACATTACAAAGACTATGTAAGACTTCAGTACAAGCAAGATAATATAAACTGTTGCTTAAAATTATATTTATTGCTTCATACACACAATGTACATACAATGTATCTTTTATTTTTTAAAGGAGCTACAAGAAAAGCCACAAAGGACAAGTTCAATATGCAGGTTTACAATTTGGAAGTGGCGCAGGTTCTTTGGAATGTCTACAACCTTTCAGGAGAATTTTTTTTTTTGAAGTAAGATTTTCATACAGAATTACTGTTATTCCATATTTAATTCAAATATTTAGCATAAACAATGCATTACATTCAAGATTAAGGGCATACAATACAGAAAAGATATCTGGATATTTGAATAAATTATTTTTTTGTGACAAAATAGAAACAAGTTGTTTATTTAAATCAATCTTTTAGTCCAACAGTGTGCTTTCATAAACAACATATTTGCTTTCCTTTGAAGTATTTCAAATACATATAAACAACTCATTTAATGACATCTGTGTGTTTCTCGGAAGTTAAGTTATATTATTATCATCATTGTGAAAACAATGCGTAACACTTCGATAAGTTATTATGTGCCTATAGTATACTTCTAGGACTGTATCATATGCCCTTAGATACAAATGACAAGTTATAAACTATGTCACTCTACAGAGTTTAACACTTAAAAAGGACAATAAGATGTTTAATGACATTATGTAGCAGGGCTTTTAAAGGCCCCTACATGATACAATGCATTTAATGATAACTAAAAAAAAACAAGAAAAACAACAGCCTGATTTATACAAAACAATAAAAGAAAAAAAATATGATGGACAACAATCAACGAGTATAATGAAATAAGACTCTTGACTGGACATATATCTAGTCTAAAGTTTTTTATGTGTTTTTTTTTTAATAACTAAATGAAGTTCAGCGTGGCATATTGCTCTCTCTTAACACGGTCAGCCATTTATCGTCCCCTTCCGACAGACTATCATTGTTATTTGTTTCAAAACTTTAAAGGGGAGGGGATGTATATCCGTCAGTCAACGTGAATCGTTCTATAATAAAGGAATGTGCAAGAAGTATCTTTTCTACTATTACACAAATGAACCGCTGAAGTGGGGGATTCGGAATATAGCAGTTATGATATATATTCTCAGTTTGTATATAATTCGAAGCATTATCGAACTATGTCAGCCTATTGGACTTTCATCTTTGAAATTCCCTTTGCACTAATAACATAAACGGTACCAATTTTTCAGCACCAGATCCGCATTTCGACAATCAATGTCTCTTCAGTGATGCTCGATGCCGAAATATTTGAAAATCCAAAGCTTATCATAAACAGGTGAAGAGCGTCTAAACCAAAAAGGACAAAAAAGTATAGCCATATAGAGTATAAATATCCAAATGAGATTACATAGGGATAACTTGGAGTGTTTACCTGTACATGTTAAAAAAAAAGAAACCAACAGCAATATTTGACGAAGATGATATTGATGGAATTTTAACGTCCAGTGACATATATTACATGCATGTCGGAACAGATCTTGAAATTGACAATAGGTATTAATAGAACCGTCGCTTTTACAAGGTAGTCAGTCACTCTTTGTTGGAATTTCAGGTGCTATTTCACAAGGTTCACATTAAAGTTATACATTATAACTAACAATTGTGATGACGAATTTTTAAACTGTTCTAGAACATTCTACTTGAAATATAAATCTGTGATTTTACTATGTTCATAACTTCGACGAAGCAAAGCAAGTTAGATCATCTGGACTGATATGCATAAACTGAACCACTTAAATTACGATAGCCAATCGTAGTATTAATTTATCGTAGAACATGTAGAAAATCCTTCCGTTCGGAACAAATCATAACTTAAGTAGCTTTATGCAAACGGGCCCTGAATTTAAATCAGATTGGTTCTTGATGTTTCTCTCTTATTTTCAAAATACATATTTAAAATGTGACTATCTAAAGTTCCGTAATTTTCTATCTGTATAAACCAACGATCGACAAGTGCGTACATTTTTGTCAAATATTTATGTTTTAAAATGTCCATAATTATTGACAACTAGTACATACTTCAATTTTCCAAATTTTACCAATGGAAAATATCTAAATAAATTGTTACTTCATCAAATCTTGGTTGGAACTATTTAGATTTTCATAAGCATCATTCATTACACCAGAAATGTCATTCATAAACAAGTAGTAGTAAAATTGACTACACGTACGAGTTTAGTTATGTATAGTGTATCACTGTCGGACTCAAGAAACAAACAAATGTACACATGATGTATATTATACCTGATAATTTTTAAATCCAAATTACCGGCCGTGTACACTGATCTATACGTTCAGCAGTAAAGCGAGGCATGAACCTGAATTACGTGTAATAAGAGTTTTTAAGCCCGACAGGAAATCGCGTGAATACCTGAAAGTGTCACCTCGCAATACCTCTGGCAATAATTCCTTCAAACTGCCTGTACAGAATATAATACGGAAGGAACCAAAATGTTGAAATAAAGAAGTCCGTAGAAATACCGCAAATGACCACCTTAGTCCTCTAAAACAGAATTTCGCACTAGGGACTTGATGGGATAATATAGTTGGCACAAAGGACATGAAATATAGCAGTAGACTATGTTAATATAAATAAATGAATAATTCCAAATCATACAATCATATCTTTAGTACGAAGTTATTTAATGATTTATAGACACGTGCCACAATCTATTGATTGTCATCTGTGTGTAATCGATTGAAATTCATGTTCATTCAACCAGAACCCGTTTATGACGCATGTGTATACAGGTTGTACATACATATATTATTTCAGCATGTTCTAGTGTTTTTTGTTTTGTTTTATGGGTTTTGTATTTTGTATAAAAAAAATCAAAATGTGTGTTATTTCTACGCACCAGAAAAAACGTTGTTTTAAACATGTTTTCATCTATTTTCCAATAAGTTCCATAATAGAAAAAAGTTAAATACAATTAATCTTTTTTTTTGTTAGCATTTTAATGATTTTTTAATAGAAAATCCTAAAACAAAAGAAAGTACAAATACAAGGTAAAAAATAACTCAAAAACTGATAAATTCATTATTGTAACTTTATTTCCTGTGACTTACGAAGGTAGGACAGAAGGTCAAATAAATTGAAGGACAAGAAGTCACACATTAGATTTTAGATAATTTGTTGGCAAAGATCTAAAAAAAAACAAAACTTTTTCAACTTTTACATATTGAAAACATTTGTAGTAAACCATCAATAATTATACATTTTTGCTAGGAAAAAAGAATATCAATGCACCAATAAATATATATTCTTTGTATGGTTCAAATTCATTTAATCTCTATCCAAAAATGCTAATATAAAAAAAAGGAGATGTGTGGTATGACTGCAAATGAAGCACCTATCTACCAGAGTTCAAATGATAATAAAAGGCTTTGACCTGTAACATGTGAAACAAAGCAAACTCGAAGGCTAACGTAATAATCTATACAATACAATTTACAAAAAACAAATATGACAGACAACCACCAACTACACACAAATAAATTTTGAATATCTGTCCTGGCAATTTAATTACTTTTAAATTTTATGAATTACAACAAATTCTGCTATGTGAAAGTATTTGCTTTATTTTAGAACTTACAATTTGTTGTTATTTTATTATTGACAATGATAGAAGAAAACTAAGAGTTTCATTGTATATCACCAGAAAGTTGAAAAAAGAGAAAAATACAATCACTTCTGTTTCTCATATTGCGAGTTAACATGAAATTGTTTTTGTTAAAACATTTTTATTTCTATAAATATCAAGCCCTCTACATTCTCTGCTATGGATAAATGTTGATGGTAGTTTTGTCAATGTCTCTATTTAAGCTATTGGTGTTTTCTGAAATAACTACATAAATTATTTTGTTTTGTTGGTTTGCGGTCTCGTTGATTTGTACCTTTATCTCCTATTATTCATATTCATTTCCAAATAATGTTGGTGACATGCACTTTGTCAGAGGTTTTGATAGGAATTCATATACAGGTCAAGGAAAAAAATATATTTGAAATCCTTCCATGACACAATAATGCCTTTAATACACACAGTTCTAATCATGCAGTCAGCATTTAAAAGGATATTTATTTTTATGTAACAGTTGAATAAAATTACGGTATTAAAACGAAAGAATCAAAGTGTACATAAATATTGCAAAAGAATATTGTGTTTTTACAACAGACACGTAAAACTAAATTTAAAAACTTACTTATCATTGCTTCATATTTTACTGGATAATCACAGTTTTATGGAACTTGCATGTTGAGTGCAACTTTAGATACGAAACCATATTGATATTTTGTAGGAAACCTGTTTTCTGCAATAATTTAACATAAATCCCGTATTTTCAACACATTTCAATTTTTCTAGGAGAAAAACCAGTCAAAATGAAAAAAATGTTCCCGTCGTAAAAAAAAAGTTCCAATGGGAAGAAAAATTGTTCCCATAGGAAAAATGAATGTTCCGATGGGAAGAAAAATTGTTCCCATAGGAAAAGTTAAATTCCCATGGGAACAAACAATTTACTAATGTTAACATGGGAACTTTAAAGTTCCGATGGGAACTTTAAAATTCCCACGGGAAAAGAACTTTTTCCTATTGGAACTTTAAAATTTCCCATGGAAATTTTTAATATTCCCATGGGAATTTTTAAATTTCCCATGGGAAATGTACTTTTAATCAGCTGTAGTGACAACAGTGACATGTTGGGACATATGGGGAAATTTTTTTTTTTTTATCATATTCCACTTGACCAAAAATATTTTTGTTATCTTGTAAAATAACAAAGTCAGATTTCCCAATTCTGGAATGGCAAATTTGTCCCGCACAGTGTTACAATCTTGTAGGACGTATATTGGACAGTATTTAAAATACAAATCGTGGAAAGTACCGAAAAAAAGCATCATGACCATGCAAAGTGATTGCATGAAAATAGTTTTTTAGTATGTGTGACTCTTTACTATGTCAAACCTTATTCTTAACATTTGGTATGTGCTGTTCCTACTCTAAGCTTGCCGTCGGATTGAAGTCAGAATAGTGTGTCAAGGTGTAAGTATACGTATTAATACGGACTTATATGATGTGAACTAATACGTAAATACTCGGCTCAGTCTGTCGGTTTATTACAAAACATGGTTAATATCAATGGCTCATTAACATGCTCAAGTTTTGATATGCTTGAAACATTCGCCACTGGTCGTTCAACACAAAAGTATATATTAGACTTATAATCATCTTTACATTACACAGAAATATATACAGCATTCTGCAACACACATTTAGTAAGAGCAAAGAATCACAATATTTAAAATAGAAAATTAAGAGACAAATTGTTTGATAAGACTAATATATATTTTGATTTGAAATTTTTGCTGTTTTTCTTAACCGTATTTTTGGTCATATATGAGATTAAAGATGTAATTGTATTCAAAATTTTCTCTTTATATATTATAGTTATTAAATATATAAATAGTATATATGTAATTTAAGGTCAATTGTTCACGAACAATTGAAAGGTATTTCCTTCCATATTTTTGTTAAATATACTGCCATACACTTGTCGCACCAACATACTGGAGTTGGTATATCTATGACTAACGCTTAAATCGCGTTACACTCCCCTAAACCATAGGTCCCAATTTGTTTACATTTCACCGGGAAGTGTTTGAAGATGGTAGCAAGAATAAAAATCTGTGAGGCTTCTGATTGGATGGTATGCTTTATAATTATTAGTTTTATGAAAGTGCACTACTAATTACAATTTGGAATAATTCATTTGAAAGTTTGTGTGAAATGTTAGTTTTTTTCTTTGGAAAAGGCCGACTGAAAGTTTTGCTGTGTCATTTAGTGCGGACTTTGGAAGCGTCCTTAACAACAGCTATTTAAGGCTATTTTCGCTGCATTAATAGCATGCTGTTGTGTTCTTACTGAAATACATTCTTATTATGGCTACTTTCAAAATCTGGCTTCAGTTTCTATGCAATTTATTGTTTTTTATTATTATAAGATTTCAAACAGACAAGGAAACCTATGAATAATGCATTGAAAATAATTGCGCAATTGTAACCCACAGTTCTAATCAGAAGTGAAAATGGGGGTCTCTCTTTATTTCATCCAATCAAAGTGTGTAAAAAATGCAGTTTTATGTAATTATAATTTCTTGAGAATTTGACGGACAGGATAGGTTCCGACAATGCTCTATCTAATTGAATTTCATTTAATTCTTGACATTTGCCTAAAATTCTTCACTGACCTTAGTAGGATTCTGCGGGTTAGGATCAGATATGTATCCCGGCATTACATTTGCTTACCTTATTTGCAATGCATTTATAAATTTTAAAATCTCCATGCTGGACAGACACCCAAATTTACAGGTTTTCTCTATATTCACATAGGCACGCACATATCTTAGTTACCCTAAACTATAAAATTTATTTGCATTGTTATTTGAATGATTTTTAGAAAAAAAATAGACAGTAACTTAATGAAAGTTGGTAGATTTATTATAAAATAACGTGTTTCTGACGTCTAATATCTCCGGAACAATTGAAAAGTTTCCTTTTTGTTAAATTAACACTCGCACAGACTAAGAATACCCTGAAAAGCATTAAAAACAAAAACAAAAAACCCTTAAAATAGAGTCAGAAACACAAAGTTCATTACCTAGGATGTGACCTTGACCTTTGACCTTATGACCTTTATCGAGAGCATTGGTCCCAAATATCAGTTCAAAAGACCCCATGGGTCTAGGACCTTTGGTTTAAGGATAAAAATGTAATTTTGTCTTTTCAGAAACCGTTAACAGGGATTATTTCCTTATGGAAAGATCAAATCTCTTCGTCAAAATGTAAAAGAGTGGCGCCTTAATCACCCAAACGTTTTTCACTATTCACTATTTCTGTTAGTATAATGGTTTTTGAGACATCCCATAAAAAGTTGTAAAGTCAAAGGTCAAGGTCAACCTTTAAAAGCTTTAAAGCACACTTAAAATCCTTTAAATAAAGTCAAAAACACATTATTCGCTATTTGGGACATGACCTTGACATTTGACCTTCATTTTCAAGGTCACATGAATTGATGATCATTGGTGAACTAGTAGTGGCTACGACTTACGGTTTTTGAGTTTAAGTGCCCAACCGACATTGGTTTATTTTCAAAGGGGCATAACCTTACCAATGAGTCTTCGAATATTTTTGAACAAAATGTAACGAAGAACCTTGGTATGGTCCTGAACAAATTTCATCCTTCGGTTTTTTCTACCTCTTACGGTTACGGTGTTCATCCCATAACAAGGTTTTCGGTGTTAGGGGAGATAACCGCTATAAAGGAAATGTTACGGCGTGGTGCCCTAACAACATGATAGCTTTTGGTCAACCGATACTTGATACCTAATATCATTTCAACATGTCGCTTACTTTTTTTAGGAAATGTCGGTAAAGTGTTGCGGAAAAACAATAATAATAATTAAAGGTCAATTGTTCACGAACAATTGAAAGGTCTTTCCTTCCATCTATTTTTCTAAAATATACTGTCATACACTTGTCGCACCAACATACTGGTGTTGTCCCTTGATAGGAGGAATTTAGTGGTGTATCTATGACTAACGTTAAAGGCAAATTACACTCCCCTACACCATGGGTCCCCAGTTTTTTACATTTCACCGGGAAGTTTTTGGAAGCGACTAAATAACAACCTCGGTAGCCAGGTCATTTATTTTCTATTTTTAGATCGGAATTCCTTCTATTTTTTAAGACTCTGGTTAATATCGGTTAGGGATATTTTTTCCGGAACGTTATAATAAAAAGGAAAAGGATAGTAATTATCGTTATTAAGTGATGAAAACATCGTGTTAATCAATGAAATATGACTTATGCATGTTTTATGCCCCCGCCGTAGTGGAGGGGCCATAAATTTTTACCCTTGTCCGTGTGTACGTCCCGAAATTGGTTTCCGTTCTCTAACTTAAGTTTGCCTCAACCAAATGTTATGAAACTTATACACAATCCCTATTACAACACAATACAGATCACATTTGAATTTTGGTGGCGTCATTTATACCATTCTAGAGTTATGCTCCTTACAAATTAAAAAAAAAAATGCTGAATTTTTCCTTTCCGTTCTCCAACTTTAGTTTGCCTCAAACAAATGTTATGAAAATTATTTGCATTGCTTATTAGGGAGCTACCGTTTGATTTTTATGGGGGGGGGGGGGGGGTGTTGACTAGTAAGAAAAATTTTGTCCTGCATTTTTTTTTAGTTGTAATCTCTGTCCTGCATTTTTTTTATTAGTTTATCCTGACTTTTTTTTTTTACATATATTGTCATCCTGCCTTTTTTTTTTGCAAAGTTGCTCATCCTGCCTATTTTTTTACTAAAAACTCCTGTCCTGCATTTTTTTCAAATTTCATCCTAACCTCCCCCCATAAAAATCAAATGGTTGCTCCCTTACACATAAAAACACTGTTCAAGTTTGAACTTTGGTGGCCTCACTTTTCCTGTTCTAGAGTTATGAATGACCCTTTATAAATTGAAAAATTGCTGAATTTTTCGTTTCCGTTCTTAAACTTTAGTTTGCTTCAACCAAATGTTATGAAACTTATACACAATGCTTATATAGGGGGCCTCGGTGGCCAAGTGGTCTAAGTAGTTCAAATACTGTAATCACTAGCCAGTCAACACTGGCGTGTCTTTCATTGGTCTCTTCTGTACATCACCAGAAGGAACGTCTTTTGGTGAAGAGTCCCAAAAAAAAAAAAAATGAATCTGGACCTCTTCTGGAGATATTCTGTAGAAGATGCAATAAAACAAAAATTCAATTTGTCGTCGAAAATAGCAGATTTTTTTTTAAATTGGATGACTTAAATGAACCGGTTTACGTTGATTTATTAGAACATTAAGACACGTCAGTTCATTCGGTAGACATGACTGTAATAGTGTGCTATGTTTCAGCATTGATGTTATTATACAATAAGTGTAAAAACAGAGAAAATTGGTTGGGAGAAATAGCTGTGTTCACGACATTTTTTCTTTATTTTTTCCTAACTCAATTTTGCTCAACAAACCCAAGTCATTTCTCTGACTGTTTATGACTAAATCCGTTGGTTGTGTGCTGATTGGGAGAATAAGATTTACGTGTCAGTTGTAATTGGCTTTGAACAAACTTTCAGTAACTGCAAATACTCTTATTTCCGTGCTTTGTGTCTATTGTCATAATGTTAGTTGTTTTTTGTGTCTCGTATCTTTTAAATTAGTTCTAATGCAACTGAGTTTTACAGTTTGTTCTTATGTTGCACTGTTACGCCGCTGTTCCATGGCAGTTTAGGGGAGAGTTGATCGATCACAAACATGTTTAACCCTGCCATATTCTTAATGTGCCTGTCCCAAATCAGGTGCCTGTAGTTCTGGGGTTGTCGTTGGTTCATGTGTGTTGACTCATATATGATATTTGTAAATTTGTTTTGTTATATATTTTAAGGCCGTTAGTTTTACATTTTTCATGTCGGGACTTTTAATAGCCAAATATATACGATATGAATTTTTGTCATTGTTGAAGGCCATACGGTTACCTATAATTCCTTATACAAATATTCCATTCATTTGAACTCCAATGGATAGTTGTCTCGTTTGCAATCATACCTTATCTCCTTTTATTTATAATATATACCTGACTTTTTGACTCTTGATTTTCCTGAAAATACATGAAATATTTGTCACTGGTCGTTAAAAACAAACGATCAACTAATTTAAACTCATGTTAAATAATGGATGGGGCGGGGGACATGATGATTTTGTTTAAGAATATGGTTGGCCTGGTAAGAGCTTAAAATAGGCATGCTTGTGGACCTATTAAAATGAATGATGAATCTGCAAAAAATCTTCCTGCTCCCTCCGCCTCTACAGAATATCAAACAGTCTTCCCCTAACTATTATTTTCCATGTAGTTCTTATATTTATTTAGCTAATTGTCCATACAGGGATGTTCTCCGAAGGCTGCGATACCATAAAACGTTTATCACACAGCTCACAATCTTTATATCATTCATAAATTTATTATTGTCATTTAGACTGTTTGTTTTGTGCCTCTGCCGTCTAAACCACCTATTTAAAAAGAAGAGGTAGAAGAGAAACAGAAGATCTTTCCAATGCAAAAAAAAAACAGAAATGGACCTCTTCTGGCTCACTACAGAAGAACAAAAAAAAAAAAAAACACGCCCCTGAGGTTGTGAGTTCGAACTCCGCTCGTACAGGTGCACTCGACTCCAATCTTAATTGACTAGGATTGTCAGTTTTCCTATCGACGGTCGGTGGTTTTCCCCGGGCACTCCGACTTCCTTCACCTATAAAAAAAATGACCGCCACGAAATAGGACGAATGTGGAGCTTAAAAGTGACGTTAAGACACCAACAATCAATCAATCAATCAATCAATCAATCACAATGGTTATTATAACAAAACTTAGATAAAGTACAAATTTGGGTAGTGTCACTTTTACTGTTCTTGATTTATATCCCTTTATAAGTTATATGCAAGCAGGGGCATCATCTGTTTCCCATGGACACATTTACAATTTATTCTTAATAAAACGAAAAATTATCGTTTAAAATCTGAGAAGAAAGATGATTGAAAAAAATAAAAGAGGAAATTGAAGGGGTAGTCTAGTAACTTATGTCCGACACCTCAGAGGACTTAAAATTGGACCCCTTTGTATCATAGACACCAACCAGGTTTTTACAGGTTAATATCTTCTGAGGACTAACCTCCAAAGCCTGGAACTATAGTTGCAAAACTATTTCACAGGACTGTTTGAAAGATTCTTTAGGGCACAGACACAGACCAGGTTTTATTGTTTGTTACTTTCTGAGGACTAACCCCCATAACCTGGTACTACAGTTGTCACATAATACCTCAGAGGACTGTATATAATACCATTAAGGCCACAGATACAAGCCAGGTTTTACAGGTTAGTATCTTCTAAGAACTAACCACCACAACTTGGTACTATAGTTGTCACACACTACCTCAGAGAATTGGTTATAAGACCCTTTGGACCACAGACACAGACCAGGTTTTACAGGTTAGTATCTTCTAAGAACTAACCACCACAACCTGGTACTATAGTTGTCACATACACTCATATAACACGGTTTACTATCTCTCATGTATAAACAGGTTATAGAGGAGGGACGAAAGATACCAGAGGGACAGTCAAACTCATAGATCGAAAACAAACTGACAACGCCATGGCCAAAAATAAAAAGACAAACAGACAAATAATAGTACAGATGACACAATATAGAAAACTAAAGACTAAGCAACACGAACCCCACCAAAAACTGGGGTGATCTCAGGTGCTCCGGAAGGGTAAGCAGATCATGCTCCACATGTGGCACCCGTCGTGTTGCTTATGTTATTACAAATACGGTCTAATTCGGTAGGTCACATTCGTGAAAAGAGAAGGGTATTGTAGTTACGACATAAGGAACATATCCGATATCATCTGTGAAACGGTTATTCCATAACGGTCAGCCAACCCGTAAAATTTACGAAGGGATGATTTCAACTTCACCATTTGGAACTCTTGGTTTAATAGCTTCCTTGTGAGCAGCAATCCTCTATCAAGGAAATCATGATAGGAAATACAAGCCCGGGAATATCGTATCAATTGGGAGATATATACTCCGTATGCAGGCGCTGCTGGAATGTTGCTACATAGAAATGGAAAGTTCAAAATTGGGAAGCTGAAATCATCTCTTTTGTCGTAAAGTTTTGTTTTCAACCGACCCTCATTGTCAATTTCTAGATGTAAGTCAAGATATGAGGCAGACTTAACTGTATCTGTAGTATCCTTTATCTCTAGTTCGATGGGATAGATTCGTTCAACATAGTCACCAAATTTTGTATTATTTAGTGAGAGAACATCGTTTATATAGCGGAACGCGTACGTAAAGTTAAAAGGTATTGCTAACTTCTTATCTTTCTTCCTAAGAAGTTCCTGTATGAAGTCAGCCTCATAATAATAAAGAAACAAGTCGGCAAGAAGAGGGGCACAATTGGTTTCCATTAGAATTCCGACAGTCTGTTGAAAAACACGTCCTCCAAACGTAGCAAATATGTTGTCAATCAAGAAATCAAGCATCTTGATAATGTCAGTTTTTGAGAATTTTTTCTGTACTCTAAAAGATCTTTGGAATTTTTTAGTATCCACATCTGATTCACGCCATCTCTAGAATAGGCAGTTTCACTATAACTTTGGAGCCCGGCTTTGATTGCTGATAAAATAGATGTTAATAATTTAGAAAGAGGTTTCGTGGAGCACTTGGAAGACCCAGCAATATACCGTTGTTTGTAAGGACACTAATGTAGTTTAGGTATCCAATACAGTGATGGAAGATCCAGTTCTTCATCTTTGGTTAGTATAGACATAAGACTAATTTCAGTAACCTGGCAGTAGGATCTAAACTGATATATAACCACACAACACTTCTATGTAAAAGAACACTCATATAACACGGTTTACTATCTCGCATGTATAAACAGGTTATAGAGGTTAGTACAGACATAAGACTAACTTCAGAAACCTGGCAGTAGGTTCTACACTGATATATAACCACACAACACTTGTTCTCAGTAAAACAACACTCATTTAACACGGTTTACTATCTCTCATGTTTAAACAGGTTATGGGGGTTAGTATAGACATAAGACTAACTTCAGTAACCTGGCAGTATGTTCCTCGCTGATTAAGAATATAAAACACATTTATTGACATTATAGCCAACCCCATCCTGCCTCAAAAATTCTGGAAAAAATACTTTTCTTCTTACTTTTTTGAACATCCAGTAGTTACAGGTTATGTGGAGCAGGATCTGCCTACCATTCCGGAGCACCTGAGATCACCCCCAGTTTTTGGTGGGGCTCGTGTTGCTTAGTCTTAAGTTTTTTGTGTTGTTTTATCTTTACTATTATTTGTCTATTTGTCTTTTTATTTTTGGCCATGGCGTTGTCAGTTTGTTTTCGATCTATGAGTTTGACTGTCCCTCTGGTATCTTTCGTCCCTCTCTTATTTTTGTATGCTAAATTTCCAGGAATAAGAAAACTGTATAGACCTGTTAGAAATTGTAACAAAAAAATTTCGAATACCCTTCAAGGTTAAACATGTTAAATAAACTCATCATAAATACCAGTATTGAAAATTAGTCAAATTTGTCTTTATTCAAATGTAAAATCCTATTTTTCAATAAGCAAGAAGTAAAAAATAAGTTAAATTCTAAATCAAGTTAAGTACAAGTATGAAAATTTACGCACAGTGTTCTATATTAAAAGTAAATCGGTAATGTAATGTATCAAAGAATTAAATATTTGAAGGATTTAAAGTCGAAAAATAAGAGCTACAGCTTTTAAATAAAGTGATTTGAAGAAACAAAACTGAACAAATTAGAGCACCCTCTACTTTTTAAAAGAAAAAAAGCAGATCTCATTTTGTGCTCATATTATTGTATAATATGCATCCCTGGCTGGAGTATTTGCTTCTGAGATAAAAGTCTGTGTATAAAAGACAACTTTATATGGTTACCATACAAACATGTGTACTCATTATAATAAAACAAAATTTCAAAAAATCAACTTGATTAAGTTGCTTCTATTTGACATTGACTCATTCATCTTAAAATTAATGTTTATTTACAAAATAACTCTTTTTTTTTCAACTGTTCTGTCTATTTTACACACAAATTCTTCATTACTGGTTTCAGCTGCAAAAGCCTCACCAACACAATGATAAAATTGAGAATGGAAATGGGGAATGTGTCAAAGAGACAACAACCCAACCATAGAGCAGACAACAGCCGAAGGCCACCAATGGGTCTTCAATGCAGCGAGAAACTCCCGCACCCGGAGGCGTCCTTCAGCTGGCCCCTAAACAAATATGTATACTAGTTCAGTGATAATGGACGTCATACTAAACTCCAAATTATACACGAGAAACTAAAATTAAAAATGATAAAAGACTAACAAAGGCCATAGGCTCCTGACTGGTTTTTGTGAAACCAATTCATGCATATTGTGCATTGAATCTGTAAAATATAAAGTTCAAGTAAATTAGTTTAAAGCCTTTAAGTAATGTGTTTTTAACAAAAAGAAAATAGATAAGTATATAAGAGCTTTTGTTAAAAAAAAATGTATCACATTTTCATTGCATTGTGCCTTGCCTTCAAACATCGCCTTGTAGGTGTAATACCTCCACATCATAGTACATCACATCCAGTTTCAAACGAAAAACGGTTTAAAAAATATTTCCTTGAACTTGACAGTTGTAGAAAATTAATCCTACATTTGTATAAACTAGACTAAGTCACTCACAAACATATCATATCTACAACAGAACCAGGTTCTATAGGTTAGTCATCAGAATATACTAACCAATAAACCCTATTTGGTGGCTAGGTATCTCTGGTCCATTATCTGGTCCTATGGGAGATCACAGATGGATCTATAAGTGTCTACAATAGAACCAGGTTCTATAGGTTAGTCATCAGAAGATACTAACCTGTAAAACCTGTTTGGTGTCTAGGTATCTCTGGTCCATTATCTGGTCCTATGGAAGATCACAGATGGACCTATAAATATCTAAAATAGAACCAGGTTCCATAGGTTAGTCATCAGAAAATACTAACCTGAAAAACCTGTTTGGTGTCTAGGTATCTCTATCTGGTCCATAATCTGGTCCTATGGGAGATCACAGATAGATCTATAAGTGTCTACAATAGAACCAGGTTCTATAGGTTAGTCATCAGAAGATACTAACATGAAAATCTGTTTGCTGTCTAGGTATCTCTGGTCCATTATCTGGTCCTATGGGAGATCACAGATGGATCTATTAGTGTCTACAATAGAACCAGGTTCGACAGGTTAGTCATCAGAAGATACTAACCTGTAAAACCTATTTGGTGTCTAGGTATCTCTGGTCCTTTATCTGGTCCTATGGGAGATCACAGATAGATCTATAAGTGTCTAAAATAGAACCAGGTTCTACAGGTTAGTCATCAGAAAATACTAACCAGTAAAACCTGTTTAGTGTCTAGGTATCACTGGTCTATTATCTGGTCCTATTGGAGATCACAGATAGATCTATAAGTGTCTACAATAGAACCAGGTTCTATAGGTTAGTCATCAGAAGATACTAACCTGTAAAACCTGTTTGGTGTCTTCATATCTCTGATCTATTATCTGGTCCTATGGGAGATCACAGATAGATCTATAAGTTTCTACAATAGAACCAGGTTCTATAGGTTAGTCATCAGAAAACACTAACCTGTAAAACCTGTTTGGTGTTTAGGTATCTCTGGTCCATTATCTGGTCCTATGGGAGATCACAGATGGATCTATTACTGTCTACAATAGAACCAGGTTCTATAGGTTAGTAATCAGAAGATACTAACCTGTAAAACCTGTTTGGTGTCTAGGTATCATTGGTTCATTATCTGGTCCTATGGGAGATCACAGATGGATCTATATGTGTCTACAATAGAACCATATTCCATAGGTTAGTCATCAGAAAATACTAACCTGTTAAACCTGTTTGGTGTCTAGGTTAATCTGGTCCATTATCTGGTCCTATGGGAGATCACAGATAGATCTATAAGTGTCTACAATAGAACCAGGTTCTATAGGTTAGTCATCAGAAGATACTAACCTGTAAAACCTGTTTGCTGTCTAGGTATCTCTGGTCCATTATCTGGTCCTATGGGAGATCACAGATGGATCTATTAGTGTCTACAATAGAACCAGGTTCCATAGGTTAGTCATCAGAAGATACTAACCTGTAAAACCTGTTCGCTGTCTAGGTATCTGGTCCATTATCTGGTCCTACCGGAGATCACAGATGGATCTATTACTGTCTACAATAGAACCAGGTTCTATAGGTTAGTCATCAGAAGATACTAACCTGTAAAACCTGTTTGGTGTCTAGGTATCTCTGGTCCATTATCTGGTCCTATGGGAGATCACAGATGGATCTATTACTGTCTACAATAGAACCAGGTTCCATAGGTTAGTCATCAGAAGATACTAACCTTGTTAAACCTGTTTGGTGTCTAGGTATCTCTGGTCCATTATCTGGTCCTATAGGAGATCACAGATGGATCTATTAGTGTCTACAATAGAAGCAGGTTCCATAGGTTAGTCGTAATAAAATACTAACCTGTAAAACCTATTTGGTGTCTAGGTATCTCTGGTCCATTATCTGGTCCTATGGGAGATCACAGATGGATCTATTACTGTCTACAATAGAACCATGTTCCATAGGTAAGTCATCAGAAGATACTAACCTTGTTAATCTGTTTGGTGTCTAGGTATCTCTGGTCCATTATCTGGTCCTATGGGAGATCACAGATGGATCTATTAGTGTCTACAATAGAACCAGGTTCTACAGGTTAGTCATCAGAAGATACTTACCTGTAAAACCTGTTTGGTGTCTAAGTATCTCTGGTCCAATTATCTGGTCCTATGGGAGATCACCGATGGATCTATTAGTGTCTACAATAGAACCAGGTTCCATAGGTTAGTCATCAGAAGATACTAAGATGTAAAACCTGTTTGGTGTCTAGGTACCTCTGGTCTATTATCTGGTCCTATGGGAGATCACAGATGGATCTATAAGTGTCTACAATAGAAGCAGGTTCCATAGGTTAGTCATCGGATGATAAAAACCTGTCAAACCTGTTTGGTGTCTAGGTATCTCTGGTCCATTATCTGGTCCTATGGGAGATCACAGATGGATCTATAAGTGTCTACAATAGAACCAGGTTCTATAGGTTAGTCATCAGAAGATACTAACCTGTAAAACCTGTTTGGTGTCTAGGTATCTCTGGTTCATTATCTGGTCCTAGGGGATATCACAGATGGATCTATAAGAGTCTACAATAGAACCAGGTTCTATAGGTTAGTCATCAGAAAATACTAACCTGTAAAACCTGTTTGGTGTCTAGGTATCTCTGGTCCACTATCTGGTCCTATGGGAGATCACAGATAGATCTATAAGTGTCTACTATAGAACCAGGTTCTATAAGTTAGTGATCAGAAGATACTAACCTGTAAAACCTCTTTGGTGTCTATATATCTCTGATCAATTATTTGGTCCTATGGGAGATCACAGACGGAGCTATAAGTGTCTACAATAGAACCAGGTTCTATAGGTTAGTCATCAGAAAATACAAACCTGTAAAACCTGTTTGGTGTCTAGGTATCTCTGGTCCATAATCTGGTCCTATGGGAGATCACAGAAAGATCTATAAGTGTCTACAATAGAACCAGGTTCTATAGGGTAGTCATCAGAAGATACTAACCTGTAAAACCTGTTTGGTGTCTAGGTATCTGGTCCATTATCTGGTCCTATGGGAGATCACCGATGGATCTATTAGTGTCTACAATAGAACCAGGTTCCATAGGTTAGTCATCAGAAGATACTAACATGTAAACCTGTTTGGTGTCTAGGTACCTCTGGTCTATTATCTGGTCCTATGGGAGATCACAGATGGATCTATTAGTGTCTACAATAGAACCAGGTTCCATAGTTTAGTCATCAGAAGATACTAACCTGTACAACCAGTTTGGTGTCTAGGTATCTCTGGTCCATTATCTGGTCCTATGGGAGATCACAGATGGATCTATAAGTGTCTAAAATACAATCAGGTTCCAAAGGTTAGTCATCAGAAAATACTAACATGTAAGACCTGTTTGGTGTCTAGGTATCTCTGGTCCATTATCTGGTCCTATGGGAGATCACAGATGGATCTATAAGTGTCTACAATAGAAGCAGGTTCCATAGGTTAGTCGTCTGATACGGTGCTTTTTGTCCGCTTTTGCTTTTTGTCCGATAATTTTGCTTTTTGTCCGACATTTTTGCTTTTTGTCCGTTGCTTTTTGTCCGTTTTGCTTTTTGTCCGATAATTTTGCTTTATGTCCGACACTTTTGCTTTTTGTCCGTTGCTTTTTGTCCGTTTTGCTTTATGTCCGATAATTTTGCTTTTTGTCCAACACTTTTGCTTTTTGACCGTTGCTTTTTGTCCGTTTTGCTTTTTTAGCTCACCTGGCCCAGAGGGCTAAGTGAGCTTTTCTCATTACTTGGCATCCGTCGTTGTTGATTTTTACAAAAATCTTCTCCTCTGAAACTACTGGCAAAATTTAAGCAAATATGGCCAAAATTATCCTTAGGGTATCTTGTTTTAAAAAAGTATCCGATGACCCCCCCAAATAATCAAGATGGCCGCCATGTCTAAAAATAGAACATTGGGGTAAAATGTAGATTTTGGCTTATATCTCTGAAACTAAAGCATTTAGAGCCAATCTGACAAGGAGTGAAAATGTTCATCAGTTCAAGATCTATCTGCCCAAAATTTTTCAGACAAATCAGACAACGCGTTTTGGGGTTGCTGCCCCTGAATTGGTAATTTTAAGGAAAATTAGCAGTTTTTGGTTTTTATTTGATTGGAGTTTTATTTTTAAGTCGTTATAACGACTAAGCCTACTTGTTATAACGACTTAGCTTACTTGTTATAACGACTTAGCTAACAACTTAGCTAACTTTTTTTAACGAATTAACTAACTCGTTTATACAACTTAACTAACTTGTTTACTTAAAAACTACTTATTGTAAATACACATTTTTTTAACAGAGTTATGTTTGATTATAATATTTTTTTTAATTCATTGATATTTTCCACTTGTACCACATATTGATTTGTAAAATCCAACCGTCTGGGTAACCGAGACTTGTTCCAGATTAGATTTTATTTCTCTTTTCAAGAGTTATAACCAGGGATACAGTCATATTTCTTTGGTTGGTACATGCATACTCTATTGATAAGAAATATACCGAAAACTTAATTACATTAACAGATTAGTATTAAAAGTATCGCATTTCAGTGAGGAGAAAAAAAAACCAATAACTTCTACTTTTGCCGCACTACAGACTTGACCAATTTTAAAATAAACACTGTTGATGTATTTATTTCAAATGTTTCTATTAAAAAAGTGTTTTATATTTAGAAATGCACTATCTGTATCTAAAATATTGTGCACATCTATTTCGTTATAAAAATTAAGTATTACTAAATGCTAAGTAGCCTTTTAATTACTTCCCCCCTCTTTTCGAGTTTGTCAAACAACAATGAACACCTTGGCTGACAATGCTGTTGTGTTAACCAAAGTTTCCTTATTACTTGAATAGCCTCGAACGTCTTAACGGTACGCCATTTGGAAATAGTTGCTAGACAATTCCGAAATTTAAAGATTAATACAGTTTATCTCAATAAATAACTACACATGTTTTCCTTAAACTTTACGATAGTGTTCCAAAAATTAAAGCATTGTTTGTTATATTTGTAATGTTTGTAATGTTTAAAAAAACCAAAGTTGTTTGAAATATGACGAAATTATTACCAGACTTAAAAGAAATTTTTACACTAAAATGTTGCAAAACGGACAGACGGCCGTTCGTATATCAGTGCAAATGGTGACTATATATCACTAGCGGAAAGAAGAAACTGTGCGTATAAGCTATAAAATGTCGTAAATGTATGCACTTCCACATGCAGCAAACGCCGACACCATTTACCATAATGGTAAAACAATTCAAACGAGAAAAACCAACGGCTTGATTGCTTTACAAAACTGTATACGACAAACAAATATGATATACAAAAACAACAACTACTAAATAACAGGTTGAACCCCCGTTCCTGACTTATATTTGTATGATTGTCATATATAATATTTAGCGCGGTTAAACATATTTAGAATTTCAATAACGAAACCATCACACATGGACTATTTGATTCGATCAATTTCTAAACTACATGTATTATAAAGTTTCGAACATGTTCGTCTAAATCTTTGAATATCCCATGTATTCTACAAATTTGAGAAGGTACACCATTGCAAAACGTTTGAGGATGACAGACTAACTTACGACCAGACTGAATAAGCGTTTGTCTATATTACACGATCTAAAATATTCCTTGTTGTGTAAAACACTCAGAATGCCAACTCCTCACACGTACAAATGTCCTTATATCTAGCCTTCTACTTCGACTGTTTATGTCCCCTTTTTTTCTATTTCTTCATTTTCTTTTTTTTCACTCATCTAATTATTATGTCTATTTTTATTCAACATTGTATCCATATAAATGCATATGAATTTATGATTTTCAGGAAGGGTAATCAAATCCTGCTCCCTTTGTGTCGTATTATAATCATATTTTGGACAAGACTTGAGTGTGCCAGATCCATTAATATTATGTTTAAAAAAGACATATGTTTAACTGAACTTTCGAACCCGTTGACTTTAATCCAAGGGGGTCCTAAATAGTTGCTTTTTGATGACCCTACAAGGAGTTATAATTTAATTCCTTGCGAACACATTCATAAGGACCGAAAATTCCCATCTGCATCTTTTAAAGATTCCGAATATTGTATAAATTGAATGGGATACCCCATTTCAAACCCAGCGTCTCGGAAAACCTCAACTTAGGGCACTAGATAATGATTAAATTTGTAGCTATTAAATGATTATACATGGATTTCTGGCGAAAACATTTATAACGGTCGAATTTAAAGTTTGTCTTGGCTGATAGAAGAAATTTCACAATAAAAAAACTGAAACGCAAAAACGCACAATTGCATGAAGATGTTTATTCAGGACAATAACGTATATACAAAAAAACAGCAGAAATATATATGAACTACCACCAATGAAGGTTGTAAAATACTATAGGTGATACTTAATGCTTTACGTAATGTTCTTTTTATCTTTTTTTTTTGTCGTTAAGAGCAAAAATTGCACAAAAATAAAGGAATCGTCCTTTAACGAAAACAACTCTTGAAAAGTCATCGGCTATTCGTTAATGGCTAAAGGCTATTTATTTCTGAAATCTAAATTTTGTTTCGCTGTTCTGAGTGTTCAAGATGTTACATGCAGCTAAAATATTGGTAAAAACAATTGAAAAAAATACTGGTCTGTATAAAATGTACACAAAAGTAAACGAATGAAACCGCTGGAATGCAGTCCAGGACTCGGATAAGCACATTTAAAAAATGACAGCTTACATGAACTGAGTGCCAATAAAAGTCCAACACTTGCTTTTTCAAAAATAAAATCTATATTCAAAATGATAATCTTTAAAAAAAAAATTGAATATGAAAATTTACAATTCAAACAATAGATCGATATCAAACAAAAATGTTTCATTACCATTTTTCGGCTACAATGGGTATATGAAACATCTAATGTCGAATTATCAACATAGAGTCCTAATAAAGAATGTTTCTGTCATGTTGTGCAACGAAATCTCTACAGCACATGATAGTGACAACACTAAATGTTTAATAGGATCCCGCGAAAAGCCAGACTTTGGTCCACGAAGGTAGCAAATTGTCTGTGTGACCATCGCTGACGGCTTTTGGTACACATAAGATGGTTGTTGGTTAACAGATATTTTTTTACGCCGGACGGCCATTAAAATATCACCAAGGAAAGGTTGCCGTGTTCTTTATCAATTTCCACGCAAACTGATATAGCTCCAAAGGTTTTACCATGAACACCAATGGATACTCGTGTCAATTAGAAAGCCACGCGGAATCAATATCGGAGATGTTTAAGACAAATGCATCGGTCCTGCTGGGCGTTTGATGCTTTGTGTCTCCCTGGCCTATCATTAAAAGATCCCTTTTGCGCAATTCAATTATGTAATTAAAATATACCTTCATGTGCTACTTTAAGAGATAAAAGGGGTCAAAGTTTCGGTTTTTTTGGACATTTCTATCCTTTTGATAGACACACCTAACTTTTTTATTTCAACAGATAAACACAAGCGGTTTTTTGTACAAAAATTATGAAAATCGTCTTTACTCATCTCTTAGTATGTTCAACAAATCTTTGAAAATAGTTAATGTGTAACAAAGTTTCGGGATCTGAGGAAAAACGGCATTTTTGCGGTATATTTATCAAATTTAAAAAAAATCAATGTTGACTTTTTCATTAAAATTGGTACCAATAAACTTCATACGTAATCAAACATAATGCAATTTTAAAAAAGAGGGGTCCGTGTACTCGTTTTCAAGTTAAATCAGTTTAAATCACACAAAAAACCAGTATTTCCCGATATGTCACAGTTTGACCTCGCGAAAATAACATTTTACGTTAGCAACGCCATTACCTCCCCTGTAATTGTATTGTATGCCCTTAATGACAGAGGGTAGTCGTGAAAGTATGGATTACTTGTACAATTCATTCAAACGTTTATAACATTTAAAACAATAAGTGGGATTTGTATGTTTAAGAACACATATTAATGTAATATAATTTTCACAATTCTTTTCTTACCAATTTGACTATACGTTTTGACTTTTAAGGAAAGATACCTCTGAAAGTGGTACAAAAGACACTTTTCTAAATGTATTTAACGTGATTTTACACATCAGGAAGATGTATTTTTCTTCCATTAACACTTTTTATCAGATTTTTTAATTTCTTTTGTTTTGTATTTTAATCTATACAGTCATGCAAATACCGTATAGCGGAAAGTTTGACCTCTTATTGACGAAAAAATCAGAAGACATCAGAAATTTCATGCCAATCCAATGGTTTCGTGTAAAACTTGTGTGGTATATTTGTACATTAGATGACTATCCAGTAAAGCCAATAATCAAAAGTGTGATCATTATAAACCAGTTTTCGCTCGGCTTTTAACAGTGAGTAAACCCCATACCACAGAAAAAAGCATGCTCAAGCTCTGGATCGATCGATATTTATAACGCTAATGGCATTTTCTGAATTTGCAACCACGAGTTCGTTAGTTTATGCATGCAAATCGTAACAATGCTTGTATCTACATATTTTCAAAGTTTCTTTTTTCAAGGGCCATAACTAAGGCAACAAATCACTAGTCTGAAACAAATTCAAAAATAAATTAAACAACTCAAATTAATTGATAATAATTATGCCTCGATACAAAAAAGATGTAAAATTGACATTACAAAGCAATTATTTATTTCAAGTCCTTCAACTTTGACAAAAATTTCTTAATCTGAACGAAATTGAAGGATGCTATGCATTTTCTCAGGATAAAACCATACATAATGTTTCAAGCTTACAGATAGATAAGGAAAATGGAAAATCTAAGGTTTCAAGCAGAAATGTTCCATCTAAAGAGGGAGGCGAAGGATACCAAGGGGGCATTGAAACTCAGAAGTCGAAAATGAACTGACAACTCCATGGCTAAAAAAGAAAAAGATAAACACACAAACACACACACAATTAAAGTACAAAAAACATAACATACTGAGCAAAACTGGGGGTGATCTCAGGTGCTCAGAAAGGGTAACATATATAACCCCGCCACATTCTGTATGTATGTTTTCTGTCCCAAGTCAGGAGCCTGTAATTCAGTGGTTGGTGTTTGTTGCTGTTGTTTTTCGTTAATTTTTTTGTACAATAATTAGGCCGTTAGTTTTTCGTTTGAATTGTTTTACATTTGTGATTTCGGGGCCTTTTATAGCTGACTATGCGGTATGGGCTTTATTCATTGTTGAAGGCCGCACGGTGACCTATAGCTGTTAATTTCTGTGTCATTTGGTCTCTTGTGGAGAGTTGTCTCATTGGCAATCATACCACATCTTCCTTTTTTAAAAGCAGTTCCTGCTACACACGTGGCACTCATCGTGTTGCTCATGTTAGTACAAACCCGGTAACAAGTCTAATTCGGTAGGCCACATTCAGGGAAAAGGGGACGGGATTGTAGTTAAGACATTTGAAACATATCCGCTATCATCTGTGAAACAGATATTCCATAACGGTCAACCAACTCTTGAAGGCGTCCGTAAAACTTACGAGGGGGTGATTTCAACTTCACCACTTGGAACTCTTGGTTTAACAGCTTCTTTGTGAGCAGCAACCCTCTATCAAAGAAATCATGATTTGAAAATTGGTAATATTTTCGGCAAAATAGTCTTGAAATAGTCTTGAAGAAAATGGGTCAACAAAATATGTCAAGTTGACCGATTAGTAAAATTATCTGAAAAACACAATATTGATCAAGGTCAAACAGACGTCTGATGTTCAGTCGTTTTTTGATGTGGTTCATATGTGTTTCTCGTTTCTCGTTTTTTATTTAGATTAGACTGTTCGTTTTCTCCTTTGAATGGTTTTACACATGTTATTTTTGGGGCCCTTTAATTATAGCTTGCTGTTCGGTGTGAGCCAAGTCTCCGTGTTGAAGACTGTACTTTGACCTATAATGGTTTACTTTTACAAACTGTGACTTGGATGAGAGAGTCGTCTCATTAGCACTCATACCACATCTTCTTATATCTATTCTAACGCTATCTTTTCGGTTTTTAGGTTTATGCATTATAAATGATGCCGATGATTTTCACGTTTTTGATTGTCTATGAGGTGAAGATTTTTGCTCCGCGTTGAGTGTCATACGGTGTCATGTAGTCTCTATTATCAAAGACATTTGGTCTCTTGTAGAGAGTGGTTTCATTGGCAATCTTACCAATTATTCTAAGTTCCATATTTTTTTTAGTCGACCGTCACTGTTGAATCCTTTGTAGGGAAACGCGAGTTTGGAGAATACAGTTATACATCTGCATGGTATCTTTCATGAATGTTTTAATTATTATCTGAGATACAGACCTATAACCACCAATACTTAAAATTGACCAATGAACTATGAAACTGAGGTCAAAGTCAGATTGCCACTTCTTGTCGGATATGTAAATCATACATAAATTAAATCTAGCTTATGTCGAGAACTCATGATTGATCGATGAATGACGAAAGTAATGGCAGTGTCAGTTTACATGCAATAAGGCATCTATATATTGCAATCATCCAATACAACCAATATTGTCCACCTATTGTATTTATTATCTAAGATACCACACTCATTAAGACAAACAAATAAACCATAAAAATGTATTAAATTTTAGACATACTATTTGCGAATAGTATGTTCACATTACAATCATTTCAGAAAATATACTTGGTCTACTATGGGATTATTAAAAAAAACCCACCAAAGTCTCATGAAAAATAAGCATCGACCAATAGCACATGAAAATAAGGTCAATGTTAGATGAACCCCGTTCAAACTTCTAGTAAAAATAACAAGCCCTGCATACGCTAATTGTATCTGACCCATTGCTTAAAAAGCATCAGAAAAAAAACCGAACCATAAAAATAGAACATTGACAAAAAGTTAGTTGAAACCTACTGGTCGGACATGTGCACCCTACAATCAGCCTATACACAAAAGAAACAACGAAAATTAAATCAAGGACAATTGAAAATTATGTCATTGAAACATAAAGCTTTAGTATACAAAATTTTAAAGCATTCGGATCTTCTTCACATCTGAAATAAAAGAAATATATACCAAAAGATAAAACTTTTCCAATGAATCATTTTAAAAGTAAGTGAGCGGTAAATTCAGAACATATTGATCATACTAGATGGAGAGTTGTTTCATTGGCACTCATACCACATCTTCTAATATTTAGTGAAAGAAACGAATATTTCATGTACAAATCATTTATAATGTGAGTACGGTCTGTATTTAACTCCAAAAAGGACATGGTGTTTCGAAGTTCAAAGTGAAACCTGCAAAACTTATACAAATTTTTATATCGGACATAATTCAAAATCAGCGGACAAAAAGCAAAACGGACCAAAAACAACGGACAAAAAGCAAAAGTGTCGGACAAAAAGCAAAATTATCGGACAAAAAGCAAAACGGACAAAAAGCAACGGACAAAAAGCAAAAGTGTCGGACAAAAAGCAAAATTATCGGACAAAAAGCAAAACGGACAAAAAGCAACGGACAAAAAGCAAAAGTGTCGGACAAAAAGCAAAATTATCGGACAAAAAGCAAAAGCGGACAAAAAGCAAATTGCGGACAAAAAGCACCGTATCAGTCGTCATAAAATACTAACCTGTAAAACCTATTTGGTGTCTAGGTATCTCTGGTCCATTATCTGGTCCTATGGGAGATCACAGATGGATCTATTACTGTCTACAATAGAACCAGGTTCCATAGGTTAGTCATCAGAAGATACTAACCTTGTTAAACCTGTTTTGTGTCTAGGTATCTCTGGTCCATTATCTGGTCCTATGTGAGATCACAGATGGATCTATTAGTGTCTACAATAGAACCAGGTTCTACAGGTTAGTCATCAGAAGATACTTACCTGTAAAACCTGTTTGGTGTCTAAGTATCTCTGGTCCAATTATCTGGTCCTATGGGAGATCACCGATGGATGTATTAGTGTCTACAATAGAACCAGGTTCCATAGGTTAGTCATCAGAAGATACTAACATGTAAAACCTGTTTGGTGTCTAGGTACCTCTGGTCTATTATCTGGTCCTATGGGAGATCACAGATGGATCCATAAGTGTCTACAATAGAACCAGGTTCCATAGGTTAGTCATCAGAAGATACTAACATGTAAAAACTGTTTGGTGTCTAGGTATCATTGGTTCATTATCTGGTCCTAGGGGATATCACAGATGGATCTATAAGAGTCTACAATAGAACCAGTTTCTATAGGTTAGTCATCAGAAAATACTAACCTGTAAAACCTGTTTGGTGTCTAGGTTAATCTGGTCCATTATCTGGTCCTATGGGAGATCACAGATAGATCTATAAGTTTCCACAAAAGAACCAGGTTCCATAGGTTAGTCATCAGAAAATACTAACCTGTAAAACCTGTTTGGTGTCTAGGTATCTCTGGTCCATTATCTGGTCCTATGGGAGATCACAGATAGATCTATAAGTGTCTACTATAGAACCAGGTTCTATAAGTTAGTGATCAGAAGATACTAACCTGTAAAACCTCTTTGGTGTCTATATATCTCTGATCAATTATTTGGTCCTATGGGAGATCACAGACGGAGCTATAAGTGTCTACAATAGAACCAGGTTCTATAGGTTAGTCATCAGAAAATACAAACCTGTAAAACCTGTTTGGTGTCTAGGTATCTCTGGTCCATTATCTGGTCCTATGGGAGATCACAGAAAGATCTATAAGTGTCTACAATAGAACCAGGTTCCATAGGTTAGTCATCGGAAGATACTAACCTTTAAAACCTGTTTGGTGTCTAGGTATCTCTGGTCCATTATCTGGTCCTATGGGAGATCACAGATAGATCTATAAGTGTCTACAATAGAACCAGGTTCTATAGGTTAGTCATCAGAAGATACTAACCTGTAAAACCTGTTTGGTGTCTAGGTATCATTGGTTCATTATCTGGTCCTAGGGGATATCACAGATGGATCTATAAGTGTCTACAATAGAACCATGTTCTATAGGTTAGTCATCAGAAAATACTAACCTGTAAAACCTGTTTGGTGTCTAGGTTAATCTGGTCCATTATCTGGTCCTATGGGAGATCACAGATGGATCTATTACTGTCTACAATAGAACCAGGTTCTATAGGTTAGTCATCAGAAGATACTTACCTGTAAAACCTGTTCGCTGTCTAGGTATCTGGTCCATTATCTTGTCCTATGGGAGATCACAGATGGATCTATTACTGTCTACAATAGAACCAGGTTCTATAGGTTAGTCATCAGAAGATACTAACCTGTAAAACCTGTTTGGTGTCTAGGTATCTCTGGTCCATTATCTGGTCCTATGGGAGATCACAGAAGGATCTATTAGTGTCTACAAAAGAACCAGGTTCTACAGGTTAGTCATCAGAAGATACTAACCTGTAAAACCTGTTTGGTGTCTAAGTATCTCTGGTCCAATTATCTGGTCCTATGTGAGATCACCGATGGATCTATTAGTGTCTACAATAGAACCAGGTTCCATAGGTTAGTCATCAGAAGATACTAATATGTAAACCTGTTTGGTGTCTAGGCACCTATGGTCTATTACCTGTTCCTATGGGAGATCACAGATGGATCTAGTAGTGTCTACAATAGAACCAGGTTCCATAGTTTAGTCATCAGAAGATACAAACCTGTAAAACCTGTTTGGTGTCTAGGTATCTCTGGTCCATTATCTGGTCCTATGGGAGATCACAGATGGATCTATAAGTGTCTACAATAGAACCAGGTTCCATAGGTTTGTCATCAGATGATACAAACTTGTCAAAACTGATGGTGTCTAGGTATCTCTGGTCCATTATCTGCTCCTATGGGAGATCACAGATAGATCTAAAAGTGTCTACAATAAAACCAGGTTCCATAGGTTAGTCATCAGAAGATACTAACCTTTAAAACCTGTTTCGTGTCTAGGTATCTCTGGTCCATTATCTGGTCCTATGGGATATCACAGATGGATCTATAAGTGTCTACAATACAACCAGGTTCCATAGGTTAGTCATCAGAAAATACTAACCTGTAAAACCTGTTTGGTGTCTAGGTATCTCTGGTCCATTATCTGGTCCTATGGGAGATCACAGATAGATCTATAAGTGTCTACAATAGAACCAGGTTCCATAGGTTAGTCATCGGAAGATACTAACCTTTAAAACCTGTTTGGTGTCTAGGTATCTCTGGTCCATTATCTGGTCCTATGGGAGATCACAGATAGATCTATAAGTGTCTACAATGGAACCAGGTTCTATAGGTTAGTCATCAGAAGATACTAACCTGTAAAACCTGTTTGGTGTCTAGGTATCATTGGTTCATTATCTGGTCCTAGGGGATATCACAGATAGATCTATAAGTGTCTACAATAGAACCATGTTCTATAGGTTAGTCATCAGAAAATACTAACCTGTAAAACCTGTTTGGTGTCTAGGTTAATCTGGTCCATTATCTGGTCCTATGGGAGACCACAGATATATCTATAAGTGTCTACAATAGAACCAGGTTCTATAGGTTAATCATCAGAAGATACTAACCTGTAAAACCTGTTCGCTGTCTAGCTATCTCTGGTCCATTATCTTGTCCTATGGGAGATCACAGATGGATCTATTATTGTCTACAATAGAACCAGGTTCTATAGGGTAGTCATCAGAAGATACTAACCTGTAAAACCTGTTCGCTGTCTAGGAATCTGGTTCATTATCTGGTCCTATGGGAGATAACAGATGGATCTATAAGTGTCTACAATAGAACCAGGTTCTATTGGTTAGTCATCAGAAGATACTAACCTGAGAAACCTGTTTGCTGTCTAGGTATCTCTGGTCCATTATCTGGTCCAATCGGAGATCACAGATGGATCTATTAGTGTCTACAATAGAACCAGGTTCTATAGGTTAATCATCAGAAGATAGTAACTTGTAAAACCTCTTTGGTGTCTAGGTTTCTCTGGTCCATTATCTGGTCCTATGGGAGATGACAGATGGATCTATTAGTGTCTACAATAGAACCATGTTCTATAGGTTAGTCATCAGAAAATACTAACCTGTAGAATCTGATTAAGGTCTAGGTTAATCTGGTGCATTATCTGGTCCTATGGGAGATCACAGATGGATCTATTATGGTCTACAATAGAACCAGGTTCTATAGGGTAGTCATCAGAAGATACTAACCTGTAAAACCTGTTCGCTGTCTAGGTATCTGGTTCATTATCTGGTCCTATGGGAGATCACAGATGGATCTATAACTGTCTACAATAGAACCAGGTTCTATAGGTTAGTCATCAGAAGATACTAACCTGTAAAACCTGTTTGGTGTCTAGGTATCTCTGGTCCATTATCTGGTCCTATGGGAGATCACAGATGGATCTATTAGTGTCTACAATAGAAACAGGTTCTACAGGTTAGTCATCAGAAGATACTAACCTGTAAAACCTGTTTCGTGTATAGGTATCTCTGGTCCATTATCTGGTCCTATGGGAGATCACAGATGGATCTATTAGTGTTTGCAATAGAACCAGGTTCTACAGGTTAGTCATCAGAAGATACTAACCTTTAAAACCTGTTTGGGTTCTAAGTATCTCTGTCCAATTATCTACTTCTATGGGAGATCACCGATGGATCTATTAGTGTCTACAATAGAACCAGGTTCCATAGGTTAGTCATCAGAAGATACTAACATATAAAACCTGTTTGGTGTCTAGGTACCTCTGGTCTATTATCTGGTCCTATTGGAGATCACAGATGGATCTATAAGTGTCTACAATAGAACCAGGTTCCATATGTTAGTCATCAGAAGATACAAACCTGTAAAACCTGTTTGGTGTCTAGGTATCTCTGGTCCATTATCTGGTCCTATGGGAGATCACAGATAGATCTAAAAGTGTCTACAATAGAACCAGGTTCCATATGTTAGTCATCAGAAGATACAAACCTGTAAAACCTGTTTGGTGTCTAGGTATCTCTGGTTAATTATCTGGTCCTATGGGAGATAACAAATGGATCCATAAGTGTCTACAATAGAACCAGGTTCTATAGGTTAATCATCAGAAGATACTAACTTGTAAAACCTCTTTGGTGTCTAGGTTTCTCTGGTCTATTATCTGGTCCTATGGGAGATCACAGATGGATCTATTAGTGTCTACAATAGAACCAGGTTCTACAGGTTAGTCATCAGAAGATACTAACCTGTAAAACCTGTTTGGTGTCTAGGTATCTCTGGTCCATTATCTGGTCCTATGGGAGATCACAGAAAGATGTATAAGTGTCTACAATAGAACCAGGTTCTATAGGTTAGTCATCAGAAGATACTAACCTGTAAAACCTGTTTGGTGTCTAAGTATCTCTGGTCTATTATCTGGTCTTATGGGAGATCAGAGATTGATCTATAAGTGCCTACAATAGAACCATGTTCCATAGGTTAGTCATCAGAAGATACTGACCTGTAAAACCTGTTTGGTGTCTAAGTATCTCTGGTCCATTATCTGGTCCTATGGAAGATCACCGATGGATCTATTAGTGTCTACAATAGAACCAGGTTCCATAGGTTAGTCATCAGAAGATACTAACATGTAAAACCTGTTTGGTGTCTAGGTACCTCTGGTCCATTATCTGGTCCTATTGGAGATCACAGATGGATCTATAAGTGTCTACAATAGAACCAGGTTCCATAGGTTAGTCATCAGAATATACTAACCTTTAAAACCTGTTTGGTGTCTAGGTATCTCTGGTCCATTATCTGGTCCTATGGGAGATCACAGATAGATCTAAAAGTGTCTACAATAGAACCAGGTTCCATAGGTTAGTCATCAGAATATACTAACCTTTAAAACCTATTTCGTGTCTAGGTATCTCTGGTCCATTATCTGGTCCTATGGGAAATCACAGATGGATCTATTAGTGTCTACAATAGAACCAGGATCCATAGGTTAGTCGTCAGAAGATACTAACCTTTAAAACCTGTTTGGTGTCTAGGTATCTCTGGTCCATTATCTGGTCCTATGGGAGATCACAGAAAGATGTATAAGTGTCTACAATAGAACCAGATTCTATAGGTTAGTCATCAGAAGATACTAACCTGTAAAACCTGTTTGGTGTCTAGTTATCTCTGGTCTATTATCTGGTCCTATGGGAGATCAGAGATTGATCTTTAAGTGCTTACAATAGAACCATGTTCCATAGGTTAGTCAGCAGAAGATACTGACCTGTAAAACCTGTTTGGTGTCTAAGTATCTCTGGTCCATTATCTGCTCCTATGGAAGATCACCGATGGATCTATTAGTGTCTACAATAGAACCAGGTTCCATAGGTTTGTTATCAGAAGATACTAACATGTAAAACATGTTTGGTGTCTAGGTACCTCTGGTCCATTATCTGGTCCTATTGGAGATCACAGATGGATCTATAAGTGTCTACAATAGAACCAGGTTCCATAGGTTAGTCATCACAAGATACAAACCTGTAAAAACCTTTTTGGTGTCTAGGTATCTCTGGTCCATTATCTGGTCCTATGGGAGATCACAGATAGATCTAAAAGTGTCTACAATAGAACCAGGTTCCATAGGTTAGTCATCAGAAGATACTAACCTTTAAAACCTATTTCGTGTCTAGGTATCTCTGGTCCATTATCTGGTCCTATGGGAGATCACAGATGGATCTATTAGTGTCTACAATAGAACCAGGTTCCATAGGTTAGTCGTCAGAAGATACTAACCTTTAAAACCTGTTTCGTGTCTAGGTATCTCTGGTCCATAATCTGGTCCTATGGGAGATCACAGATGGATCTATAAGTGTCTACAATAGAACCAGGTTCTATAGGTTAGTCATCGGAAGATACTAACCTTTAAAACCTCTTTGGTGTCTAGGTTTTTCTGGTCCATTATCTGGTCCTATTAGAGATAACAGATGAATCTATGAGTGTACAATAGAACCAGGTTCTATAGGTTAGTCATCAGAAGATACTAACCTGAGAAACCTGTTTGGTATCTAGGTATCTCTGGTCCATTATCTGGTCCTAAGGGAGATCACAGATGGATCTATTAGTGTCTACAATAGAACCAGGTTCTATAGGTTAGTCATCAGAAGATACTAACCTGAAAAACCTGTTTGGTGTCTAGGTATCATTGGTTCATTATCTGGTCCTAGGGGATATCACAGATGGATCTATAAGTGTCTACAATAGAACCATGTTCTATAGGTTAGTCATCAGAAAATACTAACCTGTAAAACCTGTTTGGTGTCTAGGTTAATCTGGTCCATTATTTGGTCCTATGGGAGATCACAGATAGATCTATAAGTGTCTACAACAGAACCAGGTTCTATAGGTTAGTCATCAGAAGATACTAACCTGTTAAACCTGTTCGCCTTCTAGGTATCTCTGGTCCATTATCTGGTCCTATGGGATTTCACAGATGGATCTATTACTGTCTACAATAGAACCAGGTTCTCTAGGTTAGTCATCAGAAGATACTAACCTGTAAAACCTGTTCGCTGTCTAGGTATCTGGTCCATTATCTGGTCCTATGGGAGATCACAGATGGATCTATTACTGTTTACAATAGAACCAGGTTCTATAGGTTAGTCATCAGAAGATACTAACCTGTAAAACCTGTTTGGTGTCTAGGTATTTCTGGTCCATTATCTGGTCCTATGGGAGATCACAGATGGATTTATTAGTGTCTACAATAGAACCAGGTTCTACAGGTTAGTCATCAGAAGATACTAACCTGTAAAACCTGTTTGGTGTCTAAGTATCTCTGGTCCAATTATCTGGTCCTATGGGAGATCACCGATGGATCTATTAGTGTCTACAATACAACCAGGTTCCATAGGTTAGTCATCAGAAGATACTAACATGTAAAACCTGTTTGGTGTCTAGGTATCTCTGGTCCATTATCTAGTCCTATGGTAGATCACAGATAGATCTAAAAGTGTCTACAATAGAACCAGGTTCCATAGGTTAGTCATCAGAAGATACTAACCTTTAAAACCTGTTTATTGTCTAGGTATCTCTGGTCCATTATCTGGTCCTATGGGAGATCACAGATAGATCTAAAAGTGTCTACAATAGAACCAGGTTCAATAGGTTAGTCATCAGAAGATACTAACCTTTAAAACCTGTTTCGTGTCTAGGTATCTCTGGTCCATCATTTGGTCCTATGGGAGATCACAGATGGATCTATAAGTGTCTACAATACAACCAGGTTCCATAGGTTAGTCATCAGAAAATACTAACCTGTAAAACCTGTTTGGTGTCTAGGTATCTCTGGTCCATTATCTGGTCCTATGGGAGATCACAGATAGATCTATAAGTGTCTACAATAGAACCAGGTTCAATAGGTTAGTCATCGGAAGATACTAACCTTAAAACCTGTTTGGTGTCTAGGTTTCTCTGGTCCATTATCTGGTCCTATGGGAGATAACAGATGGATCTATAAGTGTCTACAATAGAACCAGGTTCTATTGGTTAGTCATCAGAAGATACTAACCTGAGAAACCTGTTTGCTGTCTAGGTATCTCTGGTCCATTATCTGGTCCTATGGGAGATCACATATGGATCTATTAGTGTCTACAATAGAACCAGGTTCTATAGGTTAATCATCAGAAGATACTAACTTGTAAAACCTCTTTGGTGTCTAGGTTTCTCTGGTCCATTATCTGGTCCTATGGGAGATCACAGATGGATCTATTAGTGTCTACAATAGAACCAGATTCTACAGGTTAGTCATCAGAAGATACTAACCTGTAAAACCTGTTTTGTGTCTAGGTATCTCTGGTCCATTATCTGGTCCTATGGGAGATCACAGAAAGATGTATAAGTGTCTACAATAGAACCAGGTTCTATAGGTTAGTCATCAGAAGATACTAACCTGTAAAACCTGTTTGATGTCTAAGTATCTCTGGTCTATTATCTGGTCCTATGGGAGATCAGAGATTGATCTATAAGTGCCTACAATAGAACCATGTTCCATAGGTTAGTCATCAAAAGATACTGACCTGTAAAACCTGTTTGGTGTCTAAGTTTCTCTGGTCCATTATCTGGTCCTATGGAAGATCACCGATGGATCTATTAGTGTCTACAATAGAACCAGGTTCCATAGGTTAGTCATCAGAAGATACTAACATGTAAAACCTGTTTGGTGTCTAGGTACCTCTGGTCCATTATCTGGTCCTATTGGAGATCACAGATGGATCTATAAGTGTCTACAATAGAACCAGGTTCCATAGGTTAGTCATCAGAAGATACAAACCTGTAAAACCTTTTTGCTGTCTAGGTATCTCTGGTCCATTATCTGCTCCTATGGGAGATCACAGATAGATCTAAAAGTGTCTACAATAGAACCAGGTTCCATAGGTTAGTCATCAGAATATACTAACCTTTAAAACCTATTTCGTGTCTAGGTATCTCTGGTCCATTATCTGGTCCTATGGGAGATCACAGATGGATCTATTAGTGTCTACAATAGAACCAGGTTCCATAGGTTAGTCGTCAGAAGATACTAACCTTTAAAACCTGTTTGGTGTCTAGGTATCTCTGGTCCATTATCTGGTCCTATGGGAGATCACAGAAAGATGTATAAGTGTCTACAATAGAACCAGGTTCTATAGGTTAGTCATCAGAAGATACTAACCTGTAAAACCTGTTTGGTGTCTAGTTATCTCTGGTCTATTATCTGGTCCTATGGGAGATCAGAGATTGATCTTTAAGTGCCTACAATAGAACCATGTTCCATAGGTTAGTCATCAGAAGATACTGACCTGTAAAACCTGTTTGGTGTCTAAGTACCTCTGGTCCATTATCTGGTCCTATGGAAGATCACCGATGGATCTATTAGTGTCTACAATAGAACCAGGTTCCATAGGTTTGTTATCAGCAGATACTAACATGTAAAACATGTTTGGTGTCTAGGTACCTCTGGTCCATTATCTGGTCCTATTGGAGATCACAGATGGATCTATAAGTGTCTACAATAGAACCAGGTTCCATAGGTTAGTCATCACAAGATACAAACCTGTAAAAACCTTTTTGGTGTCTAGGTATCTCTGGTCCATTATCTGGTCCTATGGGAGATCACAGATAGATCTAAAAGTGTCTACAATAGAACCAGGTTCCATAGGTTAGTCATCAGAAGATACTAACCTTTAAAACCTATTTCGTGTCTAGGTATCTCTGGTCCATTATCTGGTCCTATGGGAGATCACAGATGGATCTATTAGTGTCTACAATAGAACCAGGTTCCATAGGTTAGTCGTCAGAAGATACTAACCTTTAAAACCTGTTTCGTGTCTAGGTATCTCTGGTCCATAATCTGGTCCTATGGGAGATCACAGATGGATCTATAAGTGTCTACAATACAACCAGGTTCCATAGGTTAGTCATCAAAAAATACTAACTTGTAAAACCTGTTTGGTGTCTAGGTATCTCTGGTCCATTATCTGTTCCTATGGGAGATCACAGATAGATCTATAAGTGTCTACAATAGAACCAGGTTCCATAGGTTAGTCATCGGAAGATACTAACCTTTAAAACCTCTTTGGTGTCTAGGTTTCTCTGGTCCATTATCTGGTCCTATGGGAGATAACAGATGAATCTATGAGTGTACAATAGAACCAGGTTCTATAGGTTAGTCATCAGAAGATACTAACCTGAGAAACCTGTTTGGTATCTAGGTATCTCTGGTCCATTATCTGGTCCTAAGGGAGATCACAGATGGATCTATTAATGTCTACAATAGAACCAGGTTCTATAGGTTAGTCATCAGAAGATACTAACCTGAAAAACCTGTTTGGTGTCTAGGTATCATTGGTTCATTATCTGGTCCTAGGGGATATCACAGATGGATCTATAAGTGTCTACAATAGAACCATGTTCTATAGGTTAGTCATCAGAATATACTAACCTTTAAAACCTATTTCGTGTCTAGGTATCTCTGGTCCATTATCTGGTCCTATGGGAGATAACAGATGGATCTATAAGTGTCTACAATAGAACCAGGTTCTATTGGTTAGTCATCAGAAGATACTAACCTGAGAAACCTGTTTGCTGTCTAGGTATCTCTGGTCCATTATCTGGTCCTATGGGAGATCACATATGGATCTATTAGTGTCTACAATAGAACCAGGTTCTATAGGTTAATCATCAGAAGATACTAACTTGTAAAACCTCTTTGGTGTCTAGGTTTCTCTGGTCCATTATCTGGTCCTATGGGAGATCACAGATGGATCTATTAGTGTCTACAATAGAACCAGATTCTACAGGTTAGTCATCAGAAGATACTAACCTGTAAAACCTGTTTGGTGTCTAGGTATCTCTGGTCCATTATCTGGTCCTATGGGAGATCACAGAAAGATGTATAAGTGTCTACAATAGAACCAGGTTCTATAGGTTAGTCATCAGAAGATACTAACTTGTAAAACCTGTTTGGTGTCTAAGTATCTCTGGTCTATTATCTGGTCCTATGGGAGATCAGAGATTGATCTATAAGTGCCTACAATAGAACCATGTTCCATAGGTTAGTCATCAGAAGATACTGACCTGTAAAACCTGTTTGGTGTCTAAGTATCTCTGGTCCATTATCTGGTCCTATGGAAGATCACCGATGGATCTATTAGTGTCTACAATAGAACCAGGTTCCATAGGTTAGTCATCAGAAGATACTAACATGTAAAACCTGTTTGGTGTCTAGGTACCTCTGGTCCATTATCTGGTCCTATTGGAGATCACAGATGGATCTATAAGTGTCTACAATAGAACCAGGTTTAATAGGTTAGTCATCAGAAGATACAAACCTGTAAAACCTTTTTGCTGTCTAGGTATCTCTGGTCCATTATCTGCTCCTATGGGAGATCACAGATAGATCTAAAAGTGTCTACAATAGAACCAGGTTCCATAGGTTAGTCATCAGAATATACTAACCTTTAAAACCTATTTCGTGTCTAGGTATCTCTGGTCCATTATCTGGTCCTATGGGAGATCACAGATGGATCTATTAGTGTCTACAATAGAACCAGGTTCCATAGGTTAGTTGTCAGAAGATACTAACCTTTAAAACCTGTTTGGTGTCTAGGTATCTCTGGTCCATTATCTGGTCCTATAGGAGATCACAGAAAGATGTATAAGTGTCTACAATAGAACCAGGTTCTATAGGTTAGTCATCAGAAGATACTAACCTGTAAAACCTGTTTGGTGTCTAGTTATCTCTGGTCTATTATCTGGTCCTATGGGAGATCAGAGATTGATCTTTAATTGCCTACAATAGAACCATGTTCCATAGGTTAGTCATCAGAAGATACTGACCTGTAAAACCTGTTTGGTGTCTAAGTATCTCTGGTCCATTATCTGGTCCTATGGAAGATCACCGATGGATCTATTAGTGTCTACAATAGAACCAGGTTCCATAGGTTTGTTATCAGCAGATACTAACATGTAAAACATGTTTGGTGTCTAGGTACCTCTGGTCCATTATCTGGTCCTATTGGAGATCACAGATGGATCTATAAGTGTCTACAATAGAACCAGGTTCCATAGGTTAGTCATCACAAGATACAAACCTGTAAAAATCTTTTTGGTGTCTAGGTATCTCTGTCCATTATCTGGTCCTATGGGAGATCACAGATAGATCTAAAAGTGTCTACAATAGAACCAGGTTCCATAGGTTAGTCATCAGAAGATACTAACCTTTAAAACCGATTTCGTGTCTAGGTATCTCTGGTCCATTATCTGGTCCTATGGGAGATCACAGATGGATCTATTAGTGTCTACAATAGAACCAGGTTCCATAGGTTAGTCGTCAGAAGATACTAACCTTTAAAACCTGTTTCGTGTCTAGGTATCTCTGGTCCATAATCTGGTCCTATGGGAGATCACAGATGGATCTATAAGTGTCTACAATACAACCAGGTTCCATAGGTTAGTCATCAGAAAATACTAACTTGTAAAACCTGTTTGGTGTCTAGGTATCTCTGGTCCATTATCTGGTCCTATGGGAGATCACAGATAGATCTATAAGTGTCTACAATAGAACCAGGTTCCATAGGTTAGTCATCGGAAGATACTAACCTTTAAAACCTCTTTGGTGTCTAGGTTTCTCTGGTCCATTATCTGGTCCTATGGGAGATAACAGATGAATCTATGAGTTTACAATAGAACCAGGTTCTATAGGTTAGTCATCAGAAGATACTTACCTGAGAAACCTGTTTGGTATCTAGGTATCTCTGGTCCATTATCTGGTCGTAAGGGAGATCACAGATGGATCTATTAATGTCTACAATAGAACCAGGTTCTATAGGTTAGTCATCAGAAGATACTAACCTGAAAAACCTGTTTGGTGTCTAGGTATCATTGGTTCATTATCTGGTCCTAGGGGATATCACAGATGGATCTATAACTGTCTACAATAGAACCATGTTCTATAGGTTAGTCATCAGAAAATACTAACCTGTAAAACCTGTTTGGTGTCTAGGTTAATCTGGTCCATTATTTGGTCCTATGGGAGATCACAGATAGATCTATAAGTGTGTACAACAGAACCAGGTTCTATAGGTTAGTCATCAGAAGATACTAACCTGTTAAACCTGTTCGCCTTCTAGGTATCTCTGGTCCATTATCTGGTCCTATGGGATTTCACAGATGGATCTATTACTGTCTACAATAGAACCAGGTTCTCTAGGTTAGTCATCAGAAGATACTAACCTGTAAAACCTGTTCGCTGTCTAGGTATCTGGTCCATTATCTGGTCCTATGGGAGATCACAGATGGATCTATTACTGTTTACAATAGAACCAGGTTCTATAGGTTAGTCATCAGAAGATACTAACCTGTAAAACCTGTTTGGTGTCTAGGTATCTCTGGTCCATTATCTGGTCCTATGGGAGATCACAGATGGATCTATTAGTGTCAACAATAGAACCAGGTTCTACAGGTTAGTCATCAGAAGATACTAACCTGTAAAACCTGTTTGGTGTCTAAGTATCTCTGGTCCAATTATCTGGTCCTATGGGAGATCACCGATGGATCTATTATAGTCTGCAATAGAACCAGGTTCCATAGGTTAGTCATCAGAAGATACTAACATGTAAAACCTGTTTGGTGTCTAGGTATCTCTGGTCCATTATCTAGTCCTATGGTAGATCACAGATAGATCTAAAAGTGTCTACAATAGAACCAGGTTCCATAGGTTAGTCATCAAAAGATACTAACCTTTAAAACCTGTTTATTGTCTAGGTATCTCTGGTCCATTATCTGGTCCTATGGGAGATCACAGATAGATCTATAAGTGTCTACAATAGAACCAGGTTCCATAGGTTTGTCATCGGAAGATACCAACCTTTAAAACCTGTTTGGTGTCTAGGTTTCTCTGGTCCATTATCTGGTCCTATGGGAGATTACAGATGGATCTATAAGTGTCTACAATAGAACCAGGTTCTACAGGTTAGTCATCAGAAAATACTAACCTGTAAAACCTGTTTGGTGTCTAGGTTAATCTGGTCCATTATCTGGTCCTATGGGAGATCACAGATGGATCTATTAGTGTCTACAATAGAACCAGGTTCTACAGGTTAGTCATCAGAAGATACTAACCTGTAAAACCTGTTTGGTGTCTAAGTATCTCTGGTCCAAATATCTGGTCCTATGGGAGATCACCGATGGATCTATTAGTGTCTACAATAGAACCAGGTTCCATAGGTTAGTCATCAGAAGATACTAACATGTAAAACCTGTTTGGTGTCTAGGTACCTCTAGTCTATTATCTGGTCCTATTGGAGATCACATTGGATCTACAAGTGTCTACAATAGAACAAGGTTCCATAGGTTAGTCATCAGAAGATACAAACCTGTAAAACCTGTTTGGTGTCTATGTATCTCTGGTCCATTATCTGGTCCTATGGGAGATCACAGAAAGATCTATAAGTGTCTACAATAGAACCAGGTTCCATAGGTTTGTCATCGGAAGATACCAACCTTTAAAACCTGTTTGGTGTCTAGGTTTCTCTGGTCCATTATCTGGTCCTATGGGAGATAACAGATGGATCTATAAGTGTCTACAATAGAACCAGGTTCTATAGGTTAGTCATCAGAAGATACTAACCTGAGAAACCTGTTTGCTGTCTAGGTATCTCTGGTCCATTATCTGGTCCTATGGGAGATCACAGATGGATCTATGAGTGTCTACAATAGAACCAGGTTCTATAGGTTAGTCATCAGAAGATACTAACTTGTAAAAACTCTTTGGTGTTTAAGTTTCTCTGGTCCATTATCTGGTCCTATGGGAGATCACAGATGAATTTATTAGTGTCTACAATAGAACCAGGTTCTACAGGTTAGTCATCAGAAGATACTAACCTGTAAAACCTGTTTGGTGTCTAGGTATCTCTGGTCCATTATCTGGTCCTAAGGGAGATCACAGATAGATCTATAAGTGTCTACAATAGAACCAGGTTCTATAGGTTAGTAATCAGAAGATACTAACCTGTAAAACCTGTTTGGTGTCTAGATATCTCTGGTCTATTATCTGGTCCTATGGGAGATCACAGATGGATCTATATGTGCCTACAATAGAATTATGTTCCATAGGTTAGTCATGAAAAGATACTGACCTGTAAAACCTGTTTGGTGTCTAAGTATCTCTGGTCCATTATCTGGTCCTATGGGAGATCACCGATGGATCTATTAGTGTCTACAATAGAACCAGGTTCCATAGGTTAGTCATCAGAAGATATTAAATGTAAAAACTGTTTGGTGTCTAGGTACCTCTGGTCCATTATCTGGTCCTATGGGAGATCACAGATGGATTTATAAGTGTCTACAATACAACCAGGTTCCATAGGTTAGTTGTCAGAAGATACTAACCTTTAAAACCTGTTTCGCGTCTAGGTATCTCTGGTCCATTATCTGGTCCTATGGGAGATAACAGATGGATCTATAAGTGTCTACAATACAACCAAGTTCCATAGGTTAGTCATCAGAAAATACTAACCTGTAAAACCTGTTTGGTATTAAGGTATCTCTGGTCCATTATCTGGTCCTATGGGAGATCACAGATAGATCTATAAGTGTCTACAATAGAACCAGGTTCCATAGGTTAGTCATCGGAAGATACTAACCTGTAAAACCTGTTTGGTGTCTAGGTTTCTCTGGTCCATTATCTGGTCCTATGGGAGATAACAGATGGATCTATAAGTGTCTACAATAGAACCAGGTTCTATAGGTTAGTCATCAGAAGATACTAACCGGAGCAACCTGTTTGGTATCTAGGTATCTCTGGTCCATTATCTGGTCCTATGGGAGATCACAGATGGATCTATTAGTGTCTACAATAGAACCAGGTTCTATGGTTAGTCGTCATAAAATACTAACCTGTAAAACCTATTTGGTGTCTAGGTATCTCTGGTCCATTATCTGGTCCTATGGGAGATCACAGATGGATCTATTACTGTCTACAATAGAACCAGGTTCCATAGGTTAGTCATCAGAAGATACTAACCTTGTTAAACCTGTTTGGTGTCTAGGTACCTCTGGTCCATTATCTGGTCCTATGTGAGATCACAGATGGATCTATTAGTGTCTACAATAGAACCAGGTTCTACAGGTTAGTCATCAGAAGATACTAACCTGTAAAACCTGTTTGGTGTCTAAGTATCTCTGGTCCATTATCTGGTCCTATGGGAGATCACAGATAGATCTATAAGTGTCTATAATAGAACCAGGTTCCATAGGTTAGTCATCGGAAGATACTAACCTGTAAAACCTGTTTGGTGTCTAGGTTTCTCTGTTCCATTATCTGGTCCTATGGGAGATAACAGATGGATCTATAAGTGTCTACAATAGAACCAGGTTCTATAGGTTAGTCATCAGAAGATACTAACCCGAGAAACCTGTTTGGTATCTAGGTATCTCTGGTCCATTATCTGGTCCTATGGGAGATCACAGATGGATCTATTAGTGTCTACAATAGAACCAGGTTCTATAGGTTAGTCGTCATAAAATACTAACCTGTAAAACCTATTTGGTGTCTAGTTATCTCTGGTCCATTATCTGGTCCTATGGGAGATCACAGATGGATCTATTACTGTCTACAATAGAACCAGGTTCCATAGGTTAGTCATCAGAAGATACTAACCTTGTTAAACCTGTTTGGTGTCTAGGTATCTCTGGTCCATTATCTGGTCGTATGTGAGATCACAGATGGATCTATTAGTGTCTACAATAGAACCAGGTTCTACAGGTTAGTCATCAGAAGATACTAACCTGTAAAACCTGTTTGGTGTCTAAGTATCTCTGGACCAATTACCTGGTCCTATGGGAGATCACCGATGGATCTATTAGTGTCTACAATAGAACCAGGTTCCATAGGTTAGTCATCAGAAGATACTAACCTGTAAAACCTGTTTGGTGTCTAGGTACCTCTGGTCTATTATCTGGTCCTATGGGAGATCACAGATGGATCTATAAGTGTCTACAATAGAAGCAGGTTCCATAGGTTAGTCATCAGATGATACAAACCTGTCAAACCTGTTTGGTGTCTAGGTATCTCTGGTCCATTATCTGGTCCTATGGGAGATCACAGATGGATCTATAAGTGTCTACAATAGAACCAGGTTCTATAGGTTAGTCATCAGAAGATACTAACCTGTAAAACCTGTTTGGTGTCTAGGTATCATTGGTTCATTATCTGGTCCTAGGGGATATCACAGATGGATCTATAAGAGTCTACTATAGAATCAGGTTCTATAGGTTAGTCATCAGAAAATACAAACCTGTAAAACCTGTTTGGTGTCTAGGTATCTCTGGTCCATTATCTGGTCCTATGGGAGATCACAGATATATCTATAAGTGTCTACAATAGAACCAGGTTCTATAAGTTAGTGATCAGAAGATACTAACTTGTAAAACCTCTTTGGTGTCTAGGTTAATCTGGTCCATTATTTGGTCCTATGGGAGATCACAGATAGATCTATAAGTGTGTACAACAGAACCAGGTTCTATAGGTTAGTCATCAGAAGATACTAACCTGTTAAACCTGTTCGCCTTCTAGGTATCTCTGGTCCATTATCTGGTCCTATGGGATTTCACAGATGGATCTATTACTGTCTACAATAGAACCAGGTTCTCTAGGTTAGTCATCAGAAGATACTAACCTGTAAAACCTGTTCGCTGTCTAGGTATCTGGTCCATTATCTGGTCCTATGGGAGATCACAGATGGATCTATTACTGTTTACAATAGAACCAGGTTCTATAGGTTAGTCATCAGAAGATACTAACCTGTAAAACCTGTTTGGTGTCTAGGTATCTCTGGTCCATTATCTGGTCCTATGGGAGATCACAGATGGATCTATTAGTGTCAACAATAGAACCAGGTTCTACAGGTTAGTCATCAGAAGATACTAACCTGTAAAACCTGTTTGGTGTCTAAGTATCTCTGGTCCAATTATCTGGTCCTATGGGAGATCACCGATGGATCTATTATAGTCTGCAATAGAACCAGGTTCCATAGGTTAGTCATCAGAAGATACTAACATGTAAAACCTGTTTGGTGTCTAGGTATCTCTGGTCCATTATCTAGTCCTATGGTAGATCACAGATAGATCTAAAAGTGTCTACAATAGAACCAGGTTCCATAGGTTAGTCATCAAAAGATACTAACCTTTAAAACCTGTTTATTGTCTAGGTATCTCTGGTCCATTATCTGGTCCTATGGGAGATCACAGATAGATCTATAAGTGTCTACAATAGAACCAGGTTCCATAGGTTTGTCATCGGAAGATACCAACCTTTAAAACCTGTTTGGTGTCTAGGTTTCTCTGGTCCATTATCTGGTCCTATGGGAGATTACAGATGGATCTATAAGTGTCTACAATAGAACCAGGTTCTACAGGTTAGTCATCAGAAAATACTAACCTGTAAAACCTGTTTGGTGTCTAGGTTAATCTGGTCCATTATCTGGTCCTATGGGAGATCACAGATGGATCTATTAGTGTCTACAATAGAACCAGGTTCTACAGGTTAGTCATCAGAAGATACTAACCTGTAAAACCTGTTTGGTGTCTAAGTATCTCTGGTCCAAATATCTGGTCCTATGGGAGATCACCGATGGATCTATTAGTGTCTACAATAGAACCAGGTTCCATAGGTTAGTCATCAGAAGATACTAACATGTAAAACCTGTTTGGTGTCTAGGTACCTCTAGTCTATTATCTGGTCCTATTGGAGATCACATTGGATCTACAAGTGTCTACAATAGAACAAGGTTCCATAGGTTAGTCATCAGAAGATACAAACCTGTAAAACCTGTTTGGTGTCTAGGTATCTCTGGTCCATTATCTGGTCCTATGGGAGATCACAGAAAGATCTATAAGTGTCTACAATAGAACCAGGTTCCATAGGTTTGTCATCGGAAGATACCAACCTTTAAAACCTGTTTGGTGTCTAGGTTTCTCTGGTCCATTATCTGGTCCTATGGGAGATAACAGATGGATCTATAAGTGTCTACAATAGAACCAGGTTCTATAGGTTAGTCATCAGAAGATACTAACCTGAGAAACCTGTTTGCTGTCTAGGTATCTCTGGTCCATTATCTGGTCCTATGGGAGATCACAGATGGATCTATGAGTGTCTACAATAGAACCAGGTTCTATAGGTTAGTCATCAGAAGATACTAACTTGTAAAAACTCTTTGGTGTTTAAGTTTCTCTGGTCCATTATCTGGTCCTATGGGAGATCACAGATGAATTTATTAGTGTCTACAATAGAACCAGGTTCTACAGGTTAGTCATCAGAAGATACTAACCTGTAAAACCTGTTTGGTGTCTAGGTATCTCTGGTCCATTATCTGGTCCTAAGGGAGATCACAGATAGATCTATAAGTGTCTACAATAGAACCAGGTTCTATAGGTTAGTAATCAGAAGATACTAACCTGTAAAACCTGTTTGGTGTCTAGATATCTCTGGTCTATTATCTGGTCCTATGGGAGATCACAGATGGATCTATATGTGCCTACAATAGAATTATGTTCCATAGGTTAGTCATGAAAAGATACTGACCTGTAAAACCTGTTTGGTGTCTAAGTATCTCTGGTCCATTATCTGGTCCTATGGGAGATCACCGATGGATCTATTAGTGTCTACAATAGAACCAGGTTCCATAGGTTAGTCATCAGAAGATATTAAATGTAAAAACTGTTTGGTGTCTAGGTACCTCTGGTCCATTATCTGGTCCTATGGGAGATCACAGATGGATTTATAAGTGTCTACAATACAACCAGGTTCCATAGGTTAGTTGTCAGAAGATACTAACCTTTAAAACCTGTTTCGCGTCTAGGTATCTCTGGTCCATTATCTGGTCCTATGGGAGATAACAGATGGATCTATAAGTGTCTACAATACAACCAAGTTCCATAGGTTAGTCATCAGAAAATACTAACCTGTAAAACCTGTTTGGTATTAAGGTATCTCTGGTCCATTATCTGGTCCTATGGGAGATCACAGATAGATCTATAAGTGTCTACAATAGAACCAGGTTCCATAGGTTAGTCATCGGAAGATACTAACCTGTAAAACCTGTTTGGTGTCTAGGTTTCTCTGGTCCATTATCTGGTCCTATGGGAGATAACAGATGGATCTATAAGTGTCTACAATAGAACCAGGTTCTATAGGTTAGTCATCAGAAGATACTAACCGGAGCAACCTGTTTGGTATCTAGGTATCTCTGGTCCATTATCTGGTCCTATGGGAGATCACAGATGGATCTATTAGTGTCTACAATAGAACCAGGTTCTATGGTTAGTCGTCATAAAATACTAACCTGTAAAACCTATTTGGTGTCTAGGTATCTCTGGTCCATTATCTGGTCCTATGGGAGATCACAGATGGATCTATTACTGTCTACAATAGAACCAGGTTCCATAGGTTAGTCATCAGAAGATACTAACCTTGTTAAACCTGTTTGGTGTCTAGGTACCTCTGGTCCATTATCTGGTCCTATGTGAGATCACAGATGGATCTATTAGTGTCTACAATAGAACCAGGTTCTACAGGTTAGTCATCAGAAGATACTAACCTGTAAAACCTGTTTGGTGTCTAAGTATCTCTGGTCCATTATCTGGTCCTATGGGAGATCACAGATAGATCTATAAGTGTCTATAATAGAACCAGGTTCCATAGGTTAGTCATCGGAAGATACTAACCTGTAAAACCTGTTTGGTGTCTAGGTTTCTCTGTTCCATTATCTGGTCCTATGGGAGATAACAGATGGATCTATAAGTGTCTACAATAGAACCAGGTTCTATAGGTTAGTCATCAGAAGATACTAACCCGAGAAACCTGTTTGGTATCTAGGTATCTCTGGTCCATTATCTGGTCCTATGGGAGATCACAGATGGATCTATTAGTGTCTACAATAGAACCAGGTTCTATAGGTTAGTCGTCATAAAATACTAACCTGTAAAACCTATTTGGTGTCTAGTTATCTCTGGTCCATTATCTGGTCCTATGGGAGATCACAGATGGATCTATTACTGTCTACAATAGAACCAGGTTCCATAGGTTAGTCATCAGAAGATACTAACCTTGTTAAACCTGTTTGGTGTCTAGGTATCTCTGGTCCATTATCTGGTCGTATGTGAGATCACAGATGGATCTATTAGTGTCTACAATAGAACCAGGTTCTACAGGTTAGTCATCAGAAGATACTAACCTGTAAAACCTGTTTGGTGTCTAAGTATCTCTGGACCAATTACCTGGTCCTATGGGAGATCACCGATGGATCTATTAGTGTCTACAATAGAACCAGGTTCCATAGGTTAGTCATCAGAAGATACTAACCTGTAAAACCTGTTTGGTGTCTAGGTACCTCTGGTCTATTATCTGGTCCTATGGGAGATCACAGATGGATCTATAAGTGTCTACAATAGAAGCAGGTTCCATAGGTTAGTCATCAGATGATACAAACCTGTCAAACCTGTTTGGTGTCTAGGTATCTCTGGTCCATTATCTGGTCCTATGGGAGATCACAGATGGATCTATAAGTGTCTACAATAGAACCAGGTTCTATAGGTTAGTCATCAGAAGATACTAACCTGTAAAACCTGTTTGGTGTCTAGGTATCATTGGTTCATTATCTGGTCCTAGGGGATATCACAGATGGATCTATAAGAGTCTACTATAGAATCAGGTTCTATAGGTTAGTCATCAGAAAATACAAACCTGTAAAACCTGTTTGGTGTCTAGGTATCTCTGGTCCATTATCTGGTCCTATGGGAGATCACAGATATATCTATAAGTGTCTACAATAGAACCAGGTTCTATAAGTTAGTGATCAGAAGATACTAACTTGTAAAACCTCTTTGGTGTCTATATATCTCTGATCAATTATTTGGTCCTATGGGAGATCACAGACGGAGCTATAAATGTCTACAATAGAACCAGGTTCTATAGGTTAGTCATCAGAAGATACTAACCTATAAAACCTGTTTGGTGTCTAGGTATGTCTGGTCCATTATCTGGTCCTATGGGAGATCACAGAAGGATCTATTAGTGTCTACAAAAGAACCAGGTTCTACAAGTTAGTCATCAGAAGATACTAACCTGTAAAACCTGTTTGGTGTCTAAGTATCTCTGGTCCAATTATCTGGTCCTATGGGAGATCACCGATGGATCTATTAGTGTCTACAATAGAACCAGGTTCCATAGGTTAGTCATCAGAAGATACTAACATGTAAACCTGTTTGGTGTCTAGGTACCTCTGGTCTATTATCTGGTCCTATGAGAGATCACAGATGGATCTATTAGTGTCTACAATAGAACCAGGTTCCATATTTTAGTCATCAGAAGATACTAACCTGTAAAACCTGTTTGGTGTCTAGGTATCTCTGGTCCATTATCTGGTCCTATGGGAGATCACAGATGGATCTATAAGTGTCTAAAATACAATCAGGTTCCAAAGGTTAGTCATCAGAAAATACTAACATGTAAGACCTATTTGGTGTCTTGGTATCTCTGGTCCATTATCTGGTCCTATAGGAGATCACAGATGGATCTATAAGTGTCTACAATAGAACCAGGTTCCATAGGTTAGTCATCAGAAGATACTAACCTTGTTAAACCTGTTTGGTGTCTAGGTATCTCTGGTCCATTATCTGGTCCAATGTGAGATCACAGATGGATCTATTAGTGTCTACAATAGAACCAGGTTCTACAGGTTAGTCATCAGAAGATACTTACCTGTAAAATCTGTTTGGTGTCTAAGTATTTCTGGTCCAATTATCTGGTCCTATGGGAGATCACCGATGGATCTATTAGTGTCTACAATAGAACCAGGTTCCATAGGTTAGTCATCAGAAGATACTAACATGTAAAACCTGTTTGGTGTCTAGGTACCTCTGGTCTATTATCTGGTCCTTTTGGAGATCACAGATGGATCCATAAGTGTCTACAATAGAACCAGCTTCCATAGGTTAGTCATCAGAAGATACTAACATGTAAAAACTGTTTAGTGTCTAGGTACCTCTGGTCCATTATCTAGTCCTATGGGAGATCACAGATGGATTTATAAGTGTCTACAATACAACCAGGTTCCATAGGTTAGTCGTCAGAAGATACTAACCTTTAAAACCTGTTTCGTGTCTAGGTATCTCTGGTCCATTATCTGGTCCTATGGGAGATCACAGATAGATCTATAAGTGTCTACAATAGAACAAGGTTCTATAGGTTAGTCATCAAAAGATACTAACCTGTAAAACCTGTTTGGTGTCTAGTTATCATTGGTTCATTATCTGGTCCTAGGGGATATCACAGATGGATCTATAAGAGTCTACAATAGAACCAGTTTCTATAGGTTAGTCATCAGAAAATACTAACCTGTAAAACCTGTTTGGTGTCTAGGTTAATCTGGTCCATTATCTGGTCCTATGGGAGATCACAGATAGATCTATAAGTTTCTACAATAGAACCAGGTTCTATAGGTTAGTCATCAGAAAATACTAACCTGTAAAATCTGTTTGGTGTCTAGGTATCTCTGGTCCATTATCTGGTCCTATGGGAGATCACAGATAGATCTAGAAGTGTCTACTATAGAACCAGGTTCTATAAGTTAGTGATCAGAAGATACTAACCTGTAAAACCTGTTTGGTGTCTAAGTATTTCTGGTCAATTATCTGGTCCTATGGGAGATCACCGATGGATCTATTAGTGTCTACAATAGAACCAGGTTCCATAGGTTAGTCATCAGAAGATACTAACATGTAAAACCTGTTTGGTGTCTAGGTACCTCTGGTCTATTATCTGGTCCTTTTGGAGATCACAGATGGATCTATAAGTGTCTACAATAGAACCAGCTTCCATAGGTTAGTCATCAGAAGATACTAACATGTAAAAACTGTTTAGTGTCTAGGTACCTCTGGTCCATTATCTAGTCCTATGGGAGATCACAGATGGATTTATAAGTGTCTACAATACAACCAGGTTCCATAGGTTAGTCGTCAGAAGATACTAACCTTTAAAACCTGTTTCGTGTCTAGGTATCTCTGGTCCATTATCTGGTCCTATGGGAGATCACAGATAGATCTATAAGTGTCTACAATAGAACAAGGTTCTATAGGTTAGTCATCAAAAGATACTAACCTGTAAAACCTGTTTGGTGTCTAGTTATCATTGGTTCATTATCTGGTCCTAGGGGATATCACAGATGGATCTATAAGAGTCTACAATAGAACCAGTTTCTATAGGTTAGTCATCAGAAAATACTAACCTGTAAAACCTGTTTGGTGTCTAGGTTAATCTGGTCCATTATCTGGTCCTATGGGAGATCACAGATAGATCTATAAGTTTCTACAATAGAACCAGGTTCTATAGGTTAGTCATCAGAAAATACTAACCTGTAAAATCTGTTTGGTGTCTAGGTATCTCTGGTCCATTATCTGGTCCTATGGGAGATCACAGATAGATCTAGAAGTGTCTACTATAGAACCAGGTTCTATAAGTTAGTGATCAGAAGATACTAACCTGTAAAACCTGTTTGGTGTCTAAGTATTTCTGGTCAATTATCTGGTCCTATGGGAGATCACCGATGGATCTATTAGTGTCTACAATAGAACCAGGTTCCATAGGTTAGTCATCAGAAGATACTAACATGTAAAACCTGTTTGGTGTCTAGGTACCTCTGGTCTATTATCTGGTCCTTTTGGAGATCACAGATGGATCTATAAGTGTCTACAATAGAACCAGCTTCCATAGGTTAGTCATCAGAAGATACTAACATGTAAAAACTGTTTAGTGTCTAGGTACCTCTGGTCCATTATCTAGTCCTATGGGAGATCACAGATGGATTTATAAGTGTCTACAATACAACCAGGTTCCATAGGTTAGTCGTCAGAAGATACTAACCTTTAAAACCTGTTTCGTGTCTAGGTATCTCTGGTCCATTATCTGGTCCTATGGGAGATCACAGATTGATCTATAAGTGTCTACAATAGAACCAGGTTCTACAGGTTAGTCATCAGAAGATACTTACCTGTAAAATCTGTTTGGTGTCTAAGTATTTCTGGTCCAATTATCTCGTCCTATGGGAGATCACCGATGGATCTATTAGTGTCTACAATAGAACCAGGTTCCATAGGTTAGTCATCAGAAGATACTAACATGTAAAACCTGTTTGGTGTCTAGGTACCTCTGGTCTATTATCTGGTCCTTTTGGAGATCACAGATGGATCCATAAGTGTCTACAATAGAACCAGCTTCCATAGGTTAGTCATCAGAAGATACTAACATGTAAAAACTGTTTAGTGTCTAGGTACCTCTGGTCCATTATCTAGTCCTATGGGAGATCACAGATGGATTTATAAGTGTCTACAATACAACCAGGTTCCATAGGTTAGTCGTCAGAAGATACTAACCTTTAAAACCTGTTTCGTGTCTAGGTATCTCTGGTCCATTATCTGGTCCTATGGAAGATCACAGATAGATCTATAAGTGTCTACAATAGAACAAGGTTCTATAGGTTAGTCATCAGAAGATACTAACCTGTAAAACCTGTTTGGTGTCTAGTTATCATTGGTTCATTATCTGGTCCTAGGGGATATCACAGATGGATCTATAAGAGTCTACAATAGAACCAGTTTCTATAGGTTAGTCATCAGAAAATACTAACCTGTTAAACCTGTTTGGTGTCTAGGTTAATCTGGTCCATTATCTGGTCCTATGGGAGATCACAGATAGATCTATAAGTTTCTACAATAGAACCAGGTTCTATAGGTTAGTCATCAGAAAATACTAACCTGTAAAATCTGTTTGGTGTCTAGGTATCTCTGGTCCATTATCTGGTCCTATGGGAGATCACAGATAGATCTAGAAGTGTCTACTATAGAACCAGGTTCTATAAGTTAGTGATCAGAAGATACTAACCTGTAAAACCTGTTTGGTGTCTAAGTATTTCTGGTCAATTATCTGGTCCTATGGGAGATCACCGATGGATCTATTAGTGTCTACAATAGAACCAGGTTCCATAGGTTAGTCATCAGAAGATACTAACATGTAAAACCTGTTTGGTGTCTAGGTACCTCTGGTCTATTATCTGGTCCTTTTGGAGATCACAGATGGATCCATAAGTGTCTACAATAGAACCAGCTTCCATAGGTTAGTCATCAGAAGATACTAACATGTAAAAACTGTTTAGTGTCTAGGTACCTCTGGTCCATTATCTAGTCCTATGGGAGATCACAGATGGATTTATAAGTGTCTACAATACAACCAGGTTCCATAGGTTAGTCGTCAGAAGATACTAACCTTTAAAACCTGTTTCGTGTCTAGGTATCTCTGGTCCATTATCTGGTCCTATGGAAGATCACAGATAGATCTATAAGTGTCTACAATAGAACAAGGTTCTATAGGTTAGTCATCAGAAGATACTAACCTGTAAAACCTGTTTGGTGTCTAGTTATCATTGGTTCATTATCTGGTCCTAGGGGATATCACAGATGGATCTATAAGAGTCTACAATAGAACCAGTTTCTATAGGTTAGTCATCAGAAAATACTAACCTGTTAAACCTGTTTGGTGTCTAGGTTAATCTGGTCCATTATCTGGTCCTATGGGAGATCACAGATAGATCTATAAGTTTCTACAATAGAACCAGGTTCAATAGGTTAGTCATCAGAAAATACTAACCTGTAAAATCTGTTTGGTGTCTAGGTATCTCTGGTCCATTATCTGGTCCTATGGGAGATCACAGATAGATCTAGAAGTGTCTACTATAGAACCAGGTTCTATAAGTTAGTGATCAGAAGATACTAACCTGTAAAACCTGTTTGGTGTCTAAGTATTTCTGGTCAATTATCTGGTCCTATGGGAGATCACCGATGGATCTATTAGTGTCTACAATAGAACCAGGTTCCATAGGTTAGTCATCAGAAGATACTAACATGTAAAACCTGTTTGGTGTCTAGGTACCTCTGGTCTATTATCTGGTCCTTTTGGAGATCACAGATGGATCCATAAGTGTCTACAATAGAACCAGCTTCCATAGGTTAGTCATCAGAAGATACTAACATGTAAAAACTGTTTAGTGTCTAGGTACCTCTGGTCCATTATCTAGTCCTATGGGAGATCACAGATGGATTTATAAGTGTCTACAATACAACCAGGTTCCATAGGTTAGTCGTCAGAAGATACTAACCTTTAAAACCTGTTTCGTCTCTAGGTATCTCTGGTCCATTATCTGGTCCTATGGGAGATCACAGATTGATCTATAAGTGTCTACAATAGAACCAGGTTCTATAGGTTAGTCATCAGAAAATACTAACCTGTAAAACCTGTTTGGTGTCTAGTTATCATTGGTTCATTATCTTGTCCTAGGGGATATCACAGATGGATCTATAAGAGTCTACAATAGAACCAGTTTCTATAGGTTAGTCATCAGAAAATACTAACCTGTAAAACCTGTTTGGTGTCTAGGTTAATCTGGTCCATTATCTGGTCCTATGGGAGATCACAGATAGATCTATAAGTTTCTACAATAGAACCAGGTTCTATAGGTTAGTCATCAGAAAATACTAACCTGTAAAACCTGTTTGGTGTCTAGGTATCTCTGGTCCATTATCTGGTCCTATGGGAGATCACAGATAGATCTAGAAGTGTCTACTATAGAACCAGGTTCTATAAGTTAGTGATCAGAAGATACTAACCTGTAAAACCTGTTTGGTGTCTAGGTATCATTGGTTCATTATCTGGTCCTATGGGATATCACAGATGGATCTATAAGAGTCTACTATAGAATCAGGTTCTATAGGTTAGTCATCAGAAAATACAAACCTGTAAAACCTGTTTGGTGTCTAGGTATCTCTGGTCCATTATCTGGTCCTATGGGAGATCACAGATATATTTATAAGTGTCTACAATAGAACCAGGTTCTATAAGTTAGTGATCAGAAGATACTAACCTGTAAAACCTCTTTGGTGTCTATATATCTCTGATCAATTATTTGGTCCTATGGGAGATCACAGACGGAGCTATAAATGTCTACAATAGAACCAGGTTCTATAGGTTAGTCATCAGAAAATACAAACCTGTAAAACCTGTTTGGTGTCTAGGTATCTCTGGTCCATAATCTGGTCCTATGGGAGATCACAGATGGATCTATAAGTGTCTACAATAGAACCAGGTTCCATAGGTTAGTCATCAGAAGATACTAACCTTGTTAAACTGTTTGGTGTCTAGGTATCTCTGGTCGATTATCTGGTCTAATGTGAGATCACAGATTGATCTATTAGTGTCTACAATAGAACCAGGTTCTACAGGTTAGTCATCAGAAGATACTTACCTGTAAAATCTGTTTGGTGTCTAAGTATTTCTGGTCCAATTATCTGGTCCTATGGGAGATCACCGATGGATATATTAGTGTCTACAATAGAACCAGGTTCCATAGGTTAGTCATCAGAAGATACTAACATGTAAAACCTGTTTGGTGTCTAGGTACCTCTGGTCTATTATCTGGTCCTATTGGAGATCGCAGATGGATCCATAAGTGTCTACAATAGAACCAGCTTCCATAGGTTAGTCATCAGAAGATACTAACATGTAAAAACTGTTTGGTGTCTAGGTACCTCTGGTCCATTATCTGGTCCTATGGGAGATCACAGATGGATTTATAAGTGTCTACAATACAACCAGGTTCCATAGGTTAGTCGTCAGAAGATACTAACCTTTAAAACCTGTTTTGTGTCTAGGTATCTCTGGTCCATTATCTGGTCCTATGGGAGATCACAGATAGATCTATAAGTGTCTACAGTAGAACCAGGTTCTATAGGTTAGTCATCAGAAGATACTAACCTGTAAAACCTGTTTGGTGTCTAGTTATCATTGGTTCATTATCTGGTCCTAGGGGATATCACAGATGGATCTATAAGAGTCTACAATAGAACCAGTTTCTTTAGGTTAGTCATCAGAAAATACTAACCTGTAAAACCTGTTTGGTGTCTAGGTTAATCTGGTCCATTATCTGGTCCTATAGGAGATCACAGATGGATCTATTAGTGTCTACAATAGAACCAGGTTCTATAAGTTAGTGATCAGAAGATACTAACCTGTAAAACCTCTTAGGTGTCTATATATCTCTGATCAATTATTTGGTCCTATGGGAGATCACAGACGGAGCTATAAGTGTCTACAATAGAACCAGGTTCTATAGGTTAGTCATCAGAAAATACAAACCTGTAAAACCTGTTTGTTGTCTAGGTATCTCTGGTCCATTATCTGGTCCTATGGGAGATCACAGAAAGATCTATAAGTGTTTACAATAGAACCAGGTTCTATAGGCTAGTCATCAGAAGATACTAACCTGTAAAACCTGTTTGGTGTCTAGGTATCATTGATTCATTATCTAGTCCTATGGGAGATCACAGATGGATCTATAAGTGTCTACAGTAGAACCATGTTCCATAGGTTAGTCATCAGAAAATACAAACCTGTAAAACCTGTTTGGTGTCTAGGTTTCTCTGGTCCATTATCTGGTCCTATGGGAGATCACAGAAAGATCTATAAGTGTCTACAATAGAACCAGGTTCTATAGGTTAGTCATCAGAAGATACTAACCTGTAAAACCTGTTCGATGTCTAGGTATCTCTGGTCCATTATCTGGTCCTATGGGAGATCACAGATGGATCTATTACTGTCTACAATAGAACCAGGTTCTTAAGGTTAGTCATCAGAAGATACTTACCTGTAAAACCTGGTCGCTGTCTAGGTATCTGGTCCATTATCTGGTCCTATGGGAGATCACAGATGGATCTATTAGTGTCTACAATAGAACCAGGTTCCATAGGTTAGTCATCAGAAGATACTAATATGTAAACCTGTTTGGTGTCTAGGCACCTATGGTCTATTACCTGGTCCTATGGGAGATCACAGATGGATCTAGTAGTGTCTACAATAGAACCAGGTTCCATAGTTTAGTCATCAGAAGATACAAACCTGTAAAACCTGTTTGGTGTCTAGGTATCTCTGGTCCATTATCTGGTCCTATGGGAGATCACAGATGGATCTATAAGTGTCTAAAATACAATCAGGTTCCAAAGGTTAGTCATCAGAAAGTACTAACATGTAAGACCTGTTTGTAGTCTAGGTATCTCTGGTCCATTATCTGGTCCTATGGGAGATCACAGATGGATCTATTACTGTCTACAATGGAACCAGGTTCCATAGGTTAGTGATCAGAAGATACTAACCTTGTTAAATCTGTTTGGTGTATAGATATCTCTGGTCCATTATCTGGTCCTATAGGAGATCACAGATGGATCTATTAGTGTCTACAATAGAACCAGGTTCTACAGGTTAGTCATCAGAAGATACTTACCTGTAAAACCTGTTTGGTGTCTAAATATCTCTGGTCCATCTATCTGGTCCTATGGGAGATCACCGATGGATCTAGTAGTGTCTACAATAGAACCAGGTTCCATAAGTTAGTCGTCATAAAATACTAACCTGTAAAACCTATTTGGTGTCTAGGTATCTCTGGTCCATTATCTGGTGCTATGGGAGATCACAGATGGATCTATTACTGTCTAAAATAGAACCAGGTTCCATATGTTAGTCATCAGAAGATACTAACCTTGTTAAACCTGTTTGGTGTCTAGGTATCTCTGGTCCATTATCTGGTCCTATGGGAGATCACAGATGGATCTATTAGTGTCTACAATAGAACCAGGTTCTACAGGTTAGTCATCAGAAGAGACTTACCTGTAAAACCTGTTTGGTGTCTAAGTATCTCTGGTCCATCTATCTGGTCCTATGGGAGATTACCGATGAATCTAGTAGTGTCTACAATAGAACCAGGTTCCATAGGTTAGTCATCAGAAGATACTAACCTTGTTAAACCTGTTTGGTGTCTAGGTATCTCTGGTCCATTATCTGGTCCTATGGGAGATCACAGATGGATCTATTAGTGTCTACAATAGAACCAGGTTCTACAGGTTAGTCATCAGAAGAGACTTACCTGTAAAACCTGTTTGGTGTCTAAGTATCTCTGGTCCATCTATCTGGTCCTATGGGAGATTACCGATAGATCTAGAAGTGTCTACTATAGAACCAGGTTCTATAAGTTATTGATCAGAAGATACTAACCTGTAAAACCTCTTTGGTGTCTATATATCTCTGATCAATTATTTGGTCCTATGGGAGATCACAGACGGAGCTATAAGTGTCTACAATAGAACCAGGTTCTATATGTTAGTCATCAGAAAATAAAAACCTGTAAAACCTGTTTGGTGTCTAGGTATCTCTGGTCCATTATCTGGTCCTATGGGAGATCACAGAAAGATCTATAAGTGTTTACAATAGAACCTGGTTTTATAGGCTAGTCATCAGAAGATACTAACCTGTAAAACCTGTTTGGTGTCTAGGTATCATTGATTCATTATTTGGTCCTATGGGAGATCACAGATGGATCTATAAGTGTCTACAATAGAACCATGTTCCATAAGTTAGTCATCAGAAAATACAAACCTGTAAAACCTGTTTGGTGTCTAGGTATCTCTGGTCCATTATCTGGTCCTATGGGAGATCACAGAAAGATCTATAAGTGTCTACAATAGAACCAGGTTCTATAGGTTAGTCATCAGAAGATACTAACCTGTAAAACCTGTTCGATGTCTAGGTATCTCTGGTCCATTATCTGGTCCTATGGGAGATCACAGATGGATCTATTACTGTCTACAATAGAACCAGGTTCTATAGGTTAGTCATCAGAAGATACTTACCTATAAAACCTGGTCGCTGTCTAGGTATCTGGTCCATTATCTGGTCCTATGGGAGATCACAGATGGATCTATTACTGTCTACAATAGAACCAGGTTCTATAGGTTAGTCATCAGAAGATACTAACCTGTAAAACCGGTTTGGTGTCTAGGTATCTCTGGTCCATTATCTGGTCCTATGGGAGATCACAGAAGGATCTATTAGTGTCTACAAAAGAACCAGGTTCTACAGGTTAGTCATCAGAAGATACTAACCTGTAAAACCTGTTTGGTGTCTAAGTATCTCTGGTCCAATTATCTGGTCCTATGGGAGATCACCGATGGATCTATTAGTGTCTACAATAGAACCAGGTTCCATAGGTTAGTCATCAGAAGATACTAATATGTAAACCTGTTTGGTGTCTAGACACCTATGGTCTATTACCTGGTCCTATGGGAGATCACAGATGGATCTAGTAGTGTCTACAATAGAACCAGGTTCCATAGTTTAGTCATCAGAAGATACAAACCTGTAAAACCTGTTTGGTGTCTAGGTATCTCTGGTCCATTATCTGGTCCTATGGGAGATCACAGATGGATCTATAAGTGTCTAAAATACAATCAGGTTCCAAAGGTTAATCATCAGAAAGTACTAACATGTAAGACCTGTTTGGTGTCTAGGTATCTCTGGTCCATTATCTGGTCCTATGGGAGATCACAGATGATCTATTAGTGTCTACAATAGAACCAGGTTCTACAGGTTAGTCATCAGAAGATACTTACCTGTAAAACCTGTTTGGTGTCTAAATATCTCTGGTCCATCTATCTGGTCCTATGGAAGATCACCGATGGATCTAGTAGTGTCTACAATAGAACCAGGTTCCATAAGTTAGTCGTCATAAAATACTAACCTGTAAAACCTATTTGGTGTCTAGGTATCTCTGGTCCATTATCTGGTCCTATGGGAGATCACAGATGGATCTATTACTGTCTAAAATAGAACCAGGTTCCATATGTTAGTCATCAGAAGATACTAACCTTGTTAAACCTGTTTGGTGTCTAGGTATCTCTGGTCCATTATCTGGTCCTATGGGAGATCACAGATGGATCTATTAGTGTCTACAATAGAACCAGATTCTACAGGTTAGTCATCAGAAGAGACTTACCTGTAAAACCTGTTTGGTGTCTAAGTATCTCTGGTCCATCTATCTGGTCCTATGGGAGATTACCGATGGATCTAGTAGTGTCTACAATAGAACCAGGTTCCATAGGTTAGTCATCAGAAGATACTAACATGTAAAACCTGTTTGGTGTCTAGGTACCTCTGGTCTATTATCTGGTCCTATGGGAAATCACAGATGAATCTATAAGTGTCTACAATAGAACCAGGTTCCATAGGTTAGTCATCAGATGATACAAACCTGTCAAACCTGTTTGGTGTCTAGGTACCTCTGGTCCATTATCTGGTCCTATGGGAGATCACAGATAGATCTATAAGTGTCTACAATAGAACTAGGTTCTATAGGTTAGTCATCAGAAGATACTAACCTGTAAAAACTGTTTGGTGTCTAGGTATCATTGGTTCATTATCTGGCCCTAGGGGATATCACAGATGGATCTATAAGTGTCTACAATAGAACCATGTTCTATAGGTTAGTCATCAGAAAATACTAACCTGTAAAACCTGTTTGGTGTCTAGGTTAATTTGGTCCATTATCTGGTCCTATGGGAGATCACAGATAGATCTATAAGTGTCTACAATAGAACCAGGTTCTATAGGTTAGTCATCAGAAGACTCTAACCTGTAAAACCTGTTTGCTGTCTAGGTATCTCTGGTCCATTATCTGGTCCTATGGGAGATCACAGATGGATCTATTACTGTCTACAATAGAACCAGGTTCTATAGGTTAGTCATCAGAAGATACTAACCTGTAAAACCTGTTTGGCGTCTAGGTATCTCTGGTCCATTATCTGGTCCTATGGGAGATCACAGATGGATCTATTACTGTCTACAATAGAACCAGGTTCTATAGGTTAGTCATCAGAAGATTCTAACCTGTAAAACCTGTTTGGTGTCTAGGTATCTCTGGTCCATTATCTGGTCCTATGGGAGAGCACAGATGGATCTATTAGTGTCTACAATAGAACCAGGTTTTACAGGTTAGTCATCAGAAGATACTATCCTGTAAAACCTGTTTGGTGTCTAAGTATATCTGGTCCAATTATCTGTTCCTATGGGAGATCACCGATAGATCTATTAGTGTCTACAATAGAACCAGGTTCCATAGGTTAGTCATCAGAAGATACTAACATGTAAAACCTGTTTGGTGTCTAGGTACCTCTGGTCTATTATCTGGTCCTATGGGAGATCACAGATGGATCTATAAGTGTCTACAATAGAACCAGGTTCCATAGGTTTGTCATCAGATGACACAAACCTGTCAAACCTGATGGTGTCTAGGTATCTCTGGTCCATTATCTGGTCCTATGGGAGATCACAGATAGATCTATAAGTGTCTACAATAGAACCAGGTTCCATAGGTTAGTCATCGGAAGATACTAACCTTTAAAACCTGTTTGGTGTCTAGGTATCTCTGGTCCATTATCTGGTCCTATGGGAGATCACAGATAGATCTAAAAGTGTCTACAATAGAACCAGGTTCTATAGGTTAGTCATCAGAAGATACTAACCTGTAAAACTTGTTTGGTGTCTAGGTATCATTGGTTCATTATCTGATCCTAGGGGATATCACAGATGGATCTATAAGTGTCTACAATAGAACCATGTTCTATAGGTTAGTCATCAGAAAATACTAACCTGTAAAACCTGTTTGGTGTCTAGGTTAATCTGGTCCATTATCTGGTCCTATAGGAGATCACAGATATATCTATAAGTGTCTACAATAGAACCAGGTTCTATAGGTTAATCATCAGAAGATACTAACCTGTAAAACCTGTTCGCTGTCTAGCTATCTCTGGTCCATTATCTTGTCCTATGGGAGATCACAGATGGATCTATTATTGTCTACAATAGAACCAGGTTCTATAGGGTAGTCATCAGAAGATACTAACCTGTAAAACCTGTTCGCTGTCTAGGAATCTGGTTCATTATCTGGTCCTATGGGAGATAACAGATGGATCTATAAGTGTCTACAATAGAACCAGGTTCTATTGGTTAGTCATCAGAAGATACTAACCTGAGAAACCTGTTTGCTGTCTAGGTATCTCTGGTCCATTATCTGGTCCAATGGGAGATCACAGATGGATCTATTAGTGTCTACAATAGAACCAGGTTCTATAGGTTAATCATCAGAAGATAGTAACTTGTAAAACCTCTTTGGTGTCTAGGTTTCTCTGGTCCATTATCTGGTCCTATGGGAGATCACAGATGGATCTATTAGTGTCTACAATAGTACCATGTTCTATAGGTTAGTCATCAGAAAATACTAACCTGTAAAATCTGATTGGTGTCTAGGTTAATCTGGTGCATTATCTGGTCCTATGGGAGATCACAGATGGATCTATTATGGTCTACAATAGAACCAGGTTCTATAGGGTAGTCATCAGAAGATACTAACCTGTAAAACCTGTTCGCTGTCTAGGTATCTGGTTCATTATCTGGTCCTATGGGAGATCACAGATGGATCTATAACTGTCTACAATAGAACCAGGTTCTATAGGTTAGTCATCAGAAGATACTAACCTGTAAAACCTGTTTGGTGTCTAGGTTAATTTGGTCCATTATCTGGTCCTATGGGAGATCACAGATAGATCTATAAGTGTCTACAATAGAACCAGGTTCTATAGGTTAGTCATCAGAAGACTCTAACCTGTAAAACCTGTTTCGTGTATAGGTATCTCTGGTCCATTATCTGGTCCTATGGGAGATCACAGATGGATCTATTAGTGTCTACAATAGAACCAGGTTCTACAGGTTAGTCATCAGAAGATACTAACCTGTAAAACCTGTTCGGTGTCTAAGTATCTCTGGTCCAATTATCTGGTCCTATGGGAGATCACCGATGGATCTATTAGTGTCTACAATAGAACCAGGTTCCATAGGTTAGTCATCAGAAGATACTAACATGTAAAACCTGTTTGGTGTCTAGGTACCTCTGGTCTATTATCTGGTCCTATTAGAGATCACAGATGGATCTATAAGTGTCTACAATAGAACCAGGTTCCATATGTTAGTCATCCGAAGATACAAACCTGTAAAACCTGTTTGGTGTCTAGGTATCTCTGGTCCATTATCTGGTCCTATGGAAGATCACAGATAGATCTAAAAGTGTCTGCAATAGAACCAGGTTCCATAGGTTAGTCATCAGAAGATACTAACCTTTAAAACCTGTTTCGAGTCTAGGTATCTCTGGTCCATCATTTGGTCCTATGGGAGATCACAGATGGATCTATAAGTGTCTACAATACAACCAGGTTCCATAGGTTAGTCATCAGAAAATACTAACCTTTAAAACCTGTTTAGTGTCTAGGTATCTCTGGTCCATTATCTGGTCCTATGGGAGATCACAGATAGATCTATAAGTGTCTACAATAGAACCAGGTTCCATAGGTTAGTCATCGGAAGATACTAACCTTAAAACCTGTTTGGTGTCTAGGTTTCTCTGGTCCATTATCTGGTCCTATGGGAGATAACAGATGGATCTATAAGTGTCTACAATAGAACCAGGTTCTATTGGTTAGTCATCAGAAGATACTAATCTGAGAAACCTGTTTGCTGTCTAGGTATCTCTGGTCCATTATCTGGTCCTATGGGAGATCACATATGGATCTATTAGTGTCTACAATAGAACCAGGTTCTATAGGTTAATCATCAGAAGATACTAACTTGTAAAACCTCTTTGGTGTCTAGGTTTCTCTGGTCCATTATCTGGTCCTATGGGAGATCACAGATGGATCTATTAGTGTCTACAATAGAACCAGGTTCTACAGGTTAGTCATCAGAAGACACTAACCTGTAAAACCTGTTTGGTGTCTAGGTATCTCTGGTCCATTATCTGGTCCTATGGGAGATCACAGAAAGATGTATAAGTGTCTACAATAGAACCAGGTTCTACAGGTTAGTCATCAGAAGATACTAACCTGTAAAACCTGTTTGGTGTCTAAGTATCTCTGGTCCAATTATCTGGTCCTATGGGAGATCACCGATGGATCTATTAGTGTCTACAATAGAACCAGGTTCCATAGGTTAGTCATCAGAAGATACTAACATGTAAAACCTGTTTGGTGTCTAGGTATCTCTAGTCTATTATCTGGTCCCATTGGAGATCACAGATGGATCTACAAGTGTCTACAATAGAACAAGGTTCCATAGGTTAGTCATCAGAAGATACAAACCTGTAAAACCTGTTTGGTGTCTAGGTATCTCTGGTCCATTATCTGGTCCTATGGGAGATCACTGATAGATCTAAAAGTGTCTACAATAGAACCAGGTTCCATAGGTTAGTCATCAGAAGATACTAACCTTTAAAACCTGTTTATTGTCTTGGTATCTCTGGTCCATTATCTGGTCCTATGGGAGATCACAGAAAGATCTATAAGTGTCTACAATAGAACCAGGTTCCATAGGTTTGTCATCGGAAGATACCAACCTTTAAAACCTGTTTGGTGTCTAGGTTTCTCTGGTCCATTATCTGGTCCTATGGGAGATAACAGATGGATCTATAAATGTCTACAATAGAACCAGTTTCTATAGGTTAGTCATCAGAAAATACTAACCTGAGAAACCTGTTTGCTGTCTAGGTATCTCTGGTCCATTATCTGGTCCTATGGGAGATCACAGATGGATCTATTAGTGTCTACAATAGAACCAGGTTCTATAGGTTAGTCATCAGAAGATACTAACTTGTAAAAACTCTTTGGTGTTTAGGTTTCTCTGGTCCATTATCTGGTCTTATGGGAGATCACAGATGAATCTATTAGTGTCTACAATAGAACCAGGTTCTACAGGTTAGTCATCAGAAGATACTAACCTGTAAAACCTGTTTGGTGTCTAGGTATCTCTAGTCCATTATCTGGTCCTATGGGAGATCACAGATAGATCTAAAAGTGTCTACAATAGAACCAGGTTCTATAGGTTAGTCATCAGAAGATACTAACCTGTAAAACCTGTTTGGTGTCTAGGTATCTCTGGTCCATTATCTGGTCCTATGGGAGATCACAGATAGATCTATAAGTGTCTACAATAGAACCAGGTTCCATAGGTTTGTCATCAGATGATACAAACCTGTCAAACCTGATGGTGTCTAGGTATCTCTGGTCCATTATCTGGTCCTATGGGAGATCACAGATAGATCTATAAGTGTCTACAATAGAACCAGGTTCCATAGGTTAGTCATCAGAAGATACTAACCTGTAAAACCTGTTCGCTGTCTAGGTATCTGGTTCATTATCTGGTCCTATGGGAGATCACAGATGGATCTATAACTGTCTACAATAGAACCAGGTTCTATAGGTTAGTCATCAGAAGATACTAACCTGTAAAACCTGTTTGGTGTCTAGGTATCTCTGGTCCATTATCTGGTCCTATGGGAGATCACAGATGGATCTATTAGTGTCTACAATAGAAACAGGTTCTACAGGTTAGTCATCAGAAGATACTAACCTGTAAAACCTGTTTCGTGTATAGGTATCTCTGGTCCATTATCTGGTCCTATGGGAGATCACAGATGGATCTATTAGTGTCTACAATAGAACCAGGTTCTACAGGTTAGTCATCAGAAGATACTAACCTGTAAAACCTGTTCGGTGTCTAAGTATCTCTGGTCCAATTATCTGGTCCTATGGGAGATCACCGATGGATCTATTAGTGTCTACAATAGAACCAGGTTCCATATGTTAGTCATCAGAAGATACTAACATGTAAAACCTGTTTGGTGTCTAGGTACCTCTGGTCTATTATCTGGTCCTATTGGAGATCACAGATGGATCTATAAGTGTCTACAATAGAACCAGGTTCCATATGTTAGTCATCCGAAGATACAAACCTGTAAAACCTGTTTGGTGTCTAGGTATCTCTGGTCCATTATCTGGTCCTATGGAAGATCACAGATAGATCTAAAAGTGTCTGCAATAGAACCAGGTTCCATAGGTTAGTCATCAGAAGATACTAACCTTTAAAACCTGTTTCGAGTCTAGGTATCTCTGGTCCATCATTTGGTCCTATGGGAGATCACAGATGGATCTATAAGTGTCTACAATACAACCAGGTTCCATAGGTTAGTCATCAGAAAATACTAACCTGTAAAACCTGTTTGGTGTCTAGGTATCTCTGGTCCATTATCTGGTCCTATGGGAGATCACAGATAGATCTATAAGTGTCTACAATAGAACCAGGTTCCATAGGTTAGTCATCGGAAGATACTAACCTTAAAACCTGTTTGGTGTCTAGGTTTCTCTGGTCCATTATCTGGTCCTATGGGAGATAACAGATGGATCTATAAGTGTCTACAATAGAACCAGGTTCTATTTGTTAGTCATCAGAAGATACTAATCTGAGAAACCTGTTTGCTGTCTAGGTATCTCTGGTCCATTATCTGGTCCTATGGGAGATCACATATGGATCTATTAGTGTCTACAATAGAACCAGGTTCTATAGGTTAATCATCAGAAGATACTAACTTGTAAACCCTCTTTGGTGTCTAGGTTTCTCTGGTCCATTATCTGGTCCTATGGGAGATCACAGATGGATCTATTAGTGTCTACAATAGAACCAGGTTCTACAGGTTAGTCATCAGAAGACACTAACCTGTAAAACCTGTTTGGTGTCTAGGTATCTCTGGTCCATTATCTGGTCCTATGGGAGATCACAGAAAGATGTATAAGTGTCTACAATAGAACCAGGTTCTACAGGTTAGTCATCAGAAGATACTAACCTGTAAAACCTGTTTGGTGTCTAAGTATCTCTGGTCCAATTATCTGGTCCTATGGGAGATCACCGATGGATCTATTAGTGTCTACAATAGAACCAGGTTCCATAGGTTAGTCATCAGAAGATACTAACATGTAAAACCTGTTTGGTGTCTAGGTATTTCTAGTCTATTATTTGGTCCCATTGGAGATCACAGATGGATCTACAAGTGTCTACAATAGAACAAGGTTCCATAGGTTAGTCATCAGAAGATACAAACCTGTAAAACCTGTTTGGTGTCTAGGTATCTCTGGTCCATTATCTGGTCCTATGGGAGATCACTGATAGATCTAAAAGTGTCTACAATAGAACCAGGTTCCATAGGTTAGTCATCAGAAGATACTAACCTTTAAAACCTGTTTATTGTCTTGGTATCTCTGGTCCATTATCTGGTCCTATGGGAGATCACAGAAAGATCTATAAGTGTCTACAATAGAACCAGGTTCCATAGGTTTGTCATCGGAAGATACCAACCTTTAAAACCTGTTTGGTGTCTAGGTTTCTCTGGTCCATTATCTGGTCCTATGGGAGATAACAGATGGATCTATAAATGTCTACAATAGAACCAGGTTCTATAGGTTAGTCATCAGAAAATACTAACCTGAGAAACCTGTTTGCTGTCTAGGTATCTCTGGTCCATTATCTGGTCCTATGGGAGATCACAGATGGATCTATTAGTGTCTACAATAGAACCAGGTTCTATAGGTTAGTCATCAGAAGATACTAACTTGTAAAAACTCTTTGGTGTTTAGGTTTCTCTGGTCCATTATCTGGTCCTATGGGAGATCACAGATGAATCTATTAGTGTCTACAATAGAACCAGGTTCTACAGGTTAGTCATCAGAAGATACTAACCTGTAAAACCTGTTTGGTGTCTAGGTATCTCTGGTCCATTATCTGGTCCTATGGGAGATCACAGATAGATCTAAAAGTGTCTACAATAGAACCAGGTTCTATAGGTTAGTCATCAGAAGATACTAACCTGTAAAACCTGTTTGGTGTCTAGGTATCTCTGGTCCATTATCTGGTCCTATGGGAGATCACAGATAGATCTATAAGTGTCTACAATAGAACCAGGTTCCATAGGTTTGTCATCAGATGATACAAACCTGTCAAACCTGATGGTGTCTAGGTATCTCTGGTCCATTATCTGGTCCTATGGGAGATCACAGATAGATCTATAAGTGTCTACAATAGAACCAGGTTCCATAGGTTAGTCATCAGAAGATACTAACCTGTAAAACCTGTTCGCTGTCTAGGTATCTGGTTCATTATCTGGTCCTATGGGAGATCACAGATGGATCTATAACTGTCTACAATAGAACCAGGTTCTATAGGTTAGTCATCAGAAGATACTAACCTGTAAAACCTGTTTGGTGTCTAGGTATCTCTGGTCCATTATCTGGTCCTATGGGAGATCACAGATGGATCTATTAGTGTCTACAATAGAAACAGGTTCTACTGGTTAGTCATCAGAAGATACTAACCTGTAAAACCTGTTTCGTGTATAGGTATCTCTGGTCCATTATCTGGTCCTATGGGAGATCACAGATGGATCTATTAGTGTCTACAATAGAACCAGGTTCTACAGGTTAGTCATCAGAAGATACTAACCTGTAAAACCTGTTCGGTGTCTAAGTATCTCTGGTCCAATTATCTGGTCCTATGGGAGATCACCGATGGATCTATTAGTGTCTACAATAGAACCAGGTTCCATAGGTTAGTCATCAGAAGATACTAACATGTAAAACCTGTTTGGTGTCTAGGTACCTCTGGTCTATTATCTGGTCCTATTGGAGATCACAGATGGATCTATAAGTGTCTACAATAGAACCAGGTTCCATATGTTAGTCATCCGAAGATACAAACCTGTAAAACCTGTTTGGTGTCTAGGTATCTCTGGTCCATTATCTGGTCCTATGGGAGATCACAGATAGATCTAAAAGTGTCTACAATAGAACCAGGTTCCATAGGTTAGTCATCAGAAGATACTAACCTTTTAAACCTGTTTCGAGTCTAGGTATCTCTGGTCCATCATTTGGTCCTATGGGAGATCACAGATGGATCTATAAGTGTCTACAATACAACCAGGTTCCATAGGTTAGTCATCAGAAAATACTAACCTGTAAAACCTGTTTGGTGTCTAGGTATCTCTGGTCCATTATCTGGTCCTATGGGAGATCACAGATAGATCTATAAGTGTCTACAATAGAACCAGGTTCCATAGGTTAGTCATCGGAAGATACTAACCTTAAAACCTGTTTGGTGTCTAGGTTTCTCTGGTCCATTATCTGGTCCTATGGGAGATAACAGATGGATCTATAAGTGTCTACAATAGAACCAGGTTCTATTGGTTAGTCATCAGAAGATACTAATCTGAGAAACCTGTTTGCTGTCTAGGTATCTCTGGTCCATTATCTGGTCCTATTGGGAGATCACATATGGATCTATTAGTGTCTACAATAGAACCAGGTTCTATAGGTTAATCATCAGAAGATACTAACTTGTAAAACCTCTTTGGTGTCTAGGTTTCTCTGGTCCATTATCTGGTCCTATGGGAGATCACAGATGGATCTATTAGTGTCTACAATAGAACCAGGTTCTACAGGTTAGTCATCAGAAGACACTAACCTGTAAAACCTGTTTGGTGTCTAGGTATCTCTGGTCCATTATCTGGTCCTATGGGAGATCACAGAAAGATGTATAAGTGTCTACAATAGAACTAGGTTCTACAGGTTAGTCATCAGAAGATACTAACCTGTAAAACCTGTTTGGTGTCTAAGTATCTCTGGTCCAATTATCTGGTCCTATGGGAGATCACCGATGGATCTATTAGTGTCTACAATAGAACCAGGTTCCATAGGTTAGTCATCAGAAGATACTAACATGTAAAACCTGTTTGGTGTCTAGGTATCTCTAGTCTATTATCTGGTCCCATTGGAGATCACAGATGGATCTACAAGTGTCTACAATAGAACAAGGTTCCATAGGTTAGTCATCAGAAGATACAAACCTGTAAAACCTGTTTGGTGTCTAGGTATCTCTGGTCCATTATCTGGTCCTATGGGAGATCACTGATAGATCTAAAAGTGTCTACAATAGAACCAGGTCCCATAGGTTAGTCATCAGAAGATACTAACCTTTAAAACCTGTTTATTGTCTTGGTATCTCTGGTCCATTATCTGGTCCTATGGGAGATCACAGAAAGATCTATAAGTGTCTACAATAGAACCAGGTTCCATAGGTTTGTCATCGGAAGATACCAACCTTTAAAACCTGTTTGGTGTCTAGGTTTCTCTGGTCCATTATCTGGTCCTATGGGAGATAACAGATGGATCTATAAATGTCTACAATAGAACCAGGTTCTATAGGTTAGTCATCAGAAGATACTAACCTGAGAAACCTGTTTGCTGTCTAGGTATCTCTGGTCCATTATCTGGTCCTATGGGAGATCACAGATGGATCTATTAGTGTCTACAATAGAACCAGGTTCTATAGGTTAGTCATCAGAAGATACTAACTTGTAAAAACTCTTTGGTGTTTAGGTTTCTCTGGTCCATTATCTGGTCCTATGGGAGATCACAGATGAATCTATTAGTGTCTACAATAGAACCAGGTTCTACAGGTTAGTCATCAGAAGATACTAACCTGTAAAACCTGTTTGGTGTCTAGGTATCTCTGGTCCATTATCTGGTCCTAAGGGAGATCACAGAAATATCTATAAGTGTCTACAATAGAACCAGGTCCCATAGGTTTGTCATCAGAAGATACTAACATGTAAAAACTGTTTGGTGTCTAGGTACCTCTGGTCCATTATCTGGTCCTATGGGAGATCACAGATGGATTTATAAGTGTCTACAATACAACCAGGTTCCATAGGTTAGTCGTCAGAAGATACTAACCTTTAAAACCTGTTTGGTGTCCAGGTATCTCCAGTCCATTATCTGGTCCTATGGGAGATCACAGATCGATCTATAAGTGTCTATAATACAACCAGGTTCCATAGGTTAGTCATCAGAAAATACTAACCTGTAAAACCTGTTTGGTGTTAAGGTATCTCTGGTCCATTATCTGGTCCTATGGGAGATCACAGATAGATCTATAAGTGTCTACAATAGAACCAGGTTCCATAGGTTAGTGATCGGAAGATACTAACCTGTAAAACCTGTTTGGTGTCTAGGTTTCTCTGGTCCATTATCTGGTCCTATGGGAGATAACAGATGGATCTATAAGTGTCTACAATAGAACCAGGTTCTATAGGTTAGTCATCAGAAGATACTAACCCGAGAAACCTGTTTGGTATCTAGGTATCTCTGGTCCATTATCTGGTCCTATGGGAGATCACAGATGGATATATAAGTGTCTACAATACAACCAGGTTCCATAGGTTAGTCATCAGAAAATACTAACCTGTAAAACCTGTTTGGTGTCTAGGTATCTCTGGTCCATTATCTGGTCCTATGGGAGATCACAGATAGATCTATAAGTGTCTACAATAGAACCAGGTTCCATAGGTTAGTCATCGGAAGATACTAACCTTAAAACCTGTTTGGTGTCTAGGTTTCTCTGGTCCATTATCTGGTCCTATGGGAGATAACAGATGGATCTATAAGTGTCTACAATAGAACCAGGTTATATTGGTTAGTCATCAGAAGATACTAATCTGAGAAACCTGTTTGCTGTCTAGGTATCTCTGGTCCATTATCTGGTCCTATTGGGAGATCACATATGGATCTATTAGTGTCTACAATAGAACCAGGTTCTATAGGTTAATCATCAGAAGATACTAACTTGTAAAACCTCTTTGGTGTCTAGGTTTCTCTGGTCCATTATCTGGTCCTATGGGAGATCACAGATGGATCTATTAGTGTCTACAATAGAACCAGGTTCTACAGGTTAGTCATCAGAAGACACTAACCTGTAAAACCTGTTTGGTGTCTAGGTATCTCTGGTCCATTATCTGGTCCTATGGGAGATCACAGAAAGATGTATAAGTGTCTACAATAGAACTAGGTTCTACAGGTTAGTCATCAGAAGATACTAACCTGTAAAACCTGTTTGGTGTCTAAGTATCTCTGGTCCAATTATCTGGTCCTATGGGAGATCACCGATGGATCTATTAGTGTCTACAATAGAACCAGGTTCCATAGGTTAGTCATCAGAAGATACTAACATGTAAAACCTGTTTGGTGTCTAGGTATCTCTAGTCTATTATCTGGTCCCATTGGAGATCACAGATGGATCTACAAGTGTCTACAATAGAACAAGGTTCCATAGGTTAGTCATCAGAAGATACAAACCTGTAAAACCTGTTTGGTGTCTAGGTATCTCTGGTCCATTATCTGGTCCTATGGGAGATCACTGATAGATCTAAAAGTGTCTACAATAGAACCAGGTCCCATAGGTTAGTCATCAGAAGATACTAACCTTTAAAACCTGTTTATTGTCTTGGTATCTCTGGTCCATTATCTGGTCCTATGGGAGATCACAGAAAGATCTATAAGTGTCTACAATAGAACCAGGTTCCATAGGTTTGTCATCGGAAGATACCAACCTTTAAAACCTGTTTGGTGTCTAGGTTTCTCTGGTCCATTATCTGGTCCTATGGGAGATAACAGATGGATCTATAAATGTCTACAATAGAACCAGGTTCTATAGGTTAGTCATCAGAAGATACTAACCTGAGAAACCTGTTTGCTGTCTAGGTATCTCTGGTCCATTATCTGGTCCTATGGGAGATCACAGATGGATCTATTAGTGTCTACAATAGAACCAGGTTCTATAGGTTAGTCATCAGAAGATACTAACTTGTAAAAACTCTTTGGTGTTTAGGTTTCTCTGGTCCATTATCTGGTCCTATGGGAGATCACAGATGAATCTATTAGTGTCTACAATAGAACCAGGTTCTACAGGTTAGTCATCAGAAGATACTAACCTGTAAAACCTGTTTGGTGTCTAGGTATCTCTGGTCCATTATCTGGTCCTAAGGGAGATCACAGAAATATCTATAAGTGTCTACAATAGAACCAGGTCCCATAGGTTTGTCATCAGAAGATACTAACATGTAAAAACTGTTTGGTGTCTAGGTACCTCTGGTCCATTATCTGGTCCTATGGGAGATCACAGATGGATTTATAAGTGTCTACAATACAACCAGGTTCCATAGGTTAGTCGTCAGAAGATACTAACCTTTAAAACCTGTTTGGTGTCCAGGTATCTCCAGTCCATTATCTGGTCCTATGGGAGATCACAGATCGATCTATAAGTGTCTATAATACAACCAGGTTCCATAGGTTAGTCATCAGAAAATACTAACCTGTAAAACCTGTTTGGTGTTAAGGTATCTCTGGTCCATTATCTGGTCCTATGGGAGATCACAGATAGATCTATAAGTGTCTACAATAGAACCAGGTTCCATAGGTTAGTGATCGGAAGATACTAACCTGTAAAACCTGTTTGGTGTCTAGGTTTCTCTGGTCCATTATCTGGTCCTATGGGAGATAACAGATGGATCTATAAGTGTCTACAATAGAACCAGGTTCTATAGGTTAGTCATCAGAAGATACTAACCCGAGAAACCTGTTTGGTATCTAGGTATCTCTGGTCCATTATCTGGTCCTATGGGAGATCACAGATGGATATATAAGTGTCTACAATACAACCAGGTTCCATAGGTTAGTCATCAGAAAATACTAACCTGTAAAACCTGTTTGGTGTCTAGGTTTCTCTGGTCCATTATCTGGTCCTATGGGAGATAACAGATGGATCTATAAGTGTCTACAATAGAACCAGGTTATATTGGTTAGTCATCAGAAGATACTAATCTGAGAAACCTGTTTGCTGTCTAGGTATCTCTGGTCCATTATCTGGTCCTATTGGGAGATCACATATGGATCTATTAGTGTCTACAATAGAACCAGGTTCTATAGGTTAATCATCAGAAGATACTAACTTGTAAAACCTCTTTGGTGTCTAGGTTTCTCTGGTCCATTATCTGGTCCTATGGGAGATCACAGATGGATCTATTAGTGTCTACAATAGAACCAGGTTCTACAGGTTAGTCATCAGAAGACACTAACCTGTAAAACCTGTTTGGTGTCTAGGTATCTCTGGTCCATTATCTGGTCCTATGGGAGATCACAGAAAGATGTATAAGTGTCTACAATAGAACTAGGTTCTACAGGTTAGTCATCAGAAGATACTAACCTGTAAAACCTGTTTGGTGTCTAAGTATCTCTGGTCCAATTATCTGGTCCTATGGGAGATCACCGATGGATCTATTAGTGTCTACAATAGAACCAGGTTCCATAGGTTAGTCATCAGAAGATACTAACATGTAAAACCTGTTTGGTGTCTAGGTATCTCTAGTCTATTATCTGGTCCCATTGGAGATCACAGATGGATCTACAAGTGTCTACAATAGAACAAGGTTCCATAGGTTAGTCATCAGAAGATACAAACCTGTAAAACCTGTTTGGTGTCTAGGTATCTCTGGTCCATTATCTGGTCCTATGGGAGATCACTGATAGATCTAAAAGTGTCTACAATAGAACCAGGTTCCATAGGTTAGTCATCAGAAGATACTAACCTTTAAAACCTGTTTATTGTCTTGGTATCTCTGGTCCATTATCTGGTCCTATGGGAGATCACAGAAAGATCTATAAGTGTCTACAATAGAACCAGGTTCCATAGGTTTGTCATCGGAAGATACCAACCTTTAAAACCTGTTTGGTGTCTAGGTTTCTCTGGTCCATTATCTGGTCCTATGGGAGATAACAGATGGATCTATAAATGTCTACAATAGAACCAGGTTCTATAGGTTAGTCATCAGAAGATACTAACCTGAGAAACCTGTTTGCTGTCTAGGTATCTCTGGTCCATTATCTGGTCCTATGGGAGATCACAGATGGATCTATTAGTGTCTACAATAGAACCAGGTTCTATAGGTTAGTCATCAGAAGATACTAACTTGTAAAAACTCTTTGGTGTTTAGGTTTCTCTGGTCCATTATCTGGTCCTATGGGAGATCACAGATGAATCTATTAGTGTCTACAATAGAACCAGGTTCTACAGGTTAGTCATCAGAAGATACTAACCTGTAAAACCTGTTTGGTGTCTAGGTATCTCTGGTCCATTATCTGGTCCTAAGGGAGATCACAGAAATATCTATAAGTGTCTACAATAGAACCAGGTCCCATAGGTTTGTCATCAGAAGATACTAACATGTAAAAACTGTTTGGTGTCTAGGTACCTCTGGTCCATTATCTGGTCCTATGGGAGATCACAGATGGATTTATAAGTGTCTACAATACAACCAGGTTCCATAGGTTAGTCGTCAGAAGATACTAACCTTTAAAACCTGTTTGGTGTCCAGGTATCTCCAGTCCATTATCTGGTCCTATGGGAGATCACAGATCGATCTATAAGTGTCTATAATACAACCAGGTTCCATAGGTTAGTCATCAGAAAATACTAACCTGTAAAACCTGTTTGGTGTTAAGGTATCTCTGGTCCATTATCTGGTCCTATGGGAGATCACAGATAGATCTATAAGTGTCTACAATAGAACCAGGTTCCATAGGTTAGTGATCGGAAGATACTAACCTGTAAAACCTGTTTGGTGTCTAGGTTTCTCTGGTCCATTATCTGGTCCTATGGGAGATAACAGATGGATCTATAAGTGTCTACAATAGAACCAGGTTCTATAGGTTAGTCATCAGAAGATACTAACCCGAGAAACCTGTTTGGTATCTAGGTATCTCTGGTCCATTATCTGGTCCTATGGGAGATCACAGATGGATATATTAGTGTCTACAATAGAACCAGGTTCTATAGGTTAGTCATCAGAAGATACTAACTTGTAAAACCTCTTTGGTGTCTAGGTATCTCTGGTCAATAATCTGGTCCTATGGGAGATCACAGATAGATCTGTAAGTGTCTACAATAGAACCAAGTTCTATAGGTTAGTCATCAGAAGATACTAACTTGTAAAACCTCTTTGGTGTCTAGGTATCTCTGGTCCATTATCTGGTCTTATGGGAGATCACAGATAGATCTATAAGTGCCTACAATAGAACCATGTTCCATAGGTTAGTCATCAGAAGATACTGACCTGTAAAACCTATTTGGTGTTTAAGTATCTCTGGTCCAATTATCTGGTCCTATGGGAGATCACCGATGGATCTATTAGTGTCTACAATAGAACCAGGTTCAATAGGTTAGTCATCAGAAGATACTAATATGTAAAACCTGTTTGGTGTCTACATATCTCTGATCCATTATCTGGTCCTATGGGAGATCACAGATGGATCTATTACTATCTACAATAGAACCAGGTTCTATAGGTTAGTCATCAGAAGATACTAACCTGTAAAACCTGTTCGCTGTCTAGGTATCCGGTCCATTATCTGGTCCTATGGGAGATCACAGATGGATCTATTACTGTCTACAATAGAACCAGATCCTATAGGTTAGTCATCAGAAGATACTAACCTGTAAAACCTGTTTGGTGTCTAGGTATCTCTGGTCCATTATCTGGTCCTATGGGAGATCACAGATGGATCTATTAGTGTCTACAATAGAACCAGGTTCTACAGGTTAGTCAACAGAAGATACTAACATGTAAAACCTGTTTGGTGTCTACGTAATTTGGGTCCATTATCTGGTCCTATGGGAGATCACAGATGGATCTATCAGTGTCTACAATAGAACCAGATTCTACAGGTTAGTCATCAGAAGATACTAACCTGTAAAACCTGTATGGTGTCTAAGTATCTGTGGTCCAATTATCTGGTCCTATGGGAGATCACCGATGGATCTATTAGTGTCTACAATAGAACGAGGTTCCATAGGTTAGTCATGAGAAGATACAAACCTGTTAAACCTGTTTGGTGTCAAGGTATCTCTGGTCCATTATCTGGTCCTATGGGAGATCACAGATAGATCTAAAAGTGTCTACAATAGAACCAGGTTCCATAGGTTAGTCATCAGAAGATACTAACCTTTAAAACCTGTTTGGTGTCAAGGTATCTCTGGTCCATTATCTGGTCTTATGGGAGATCACAGATAGATCTATAAGTGCCTACAATAGAACCATGTTCCATAGGTTAGTCATCAGAAGATACTGACCTGTAAAACCTATTTGGTGTTTAAGTATCTCTGGTCCAATTATCTGGTCCTATGGGAGATCACCGATGGATCTATTAGTGTCTACAATAGAACCAGGTTCAATAGGTTAGTCATCAGAAGATACTAATATGTAAAACCTGTTTGGTGTCTACATATCTCTGATCCATTATCTGGTCCTATGGGAGATTACAGATGGATCTATTACTATCTACAATAGAACCAGGTTCTATAGGTTAGTCATCAGAAGATACTAACCTGTAAAACCTGTTCGCTGTCTAGGTATCCGGTCCATTATCTGGTCCTATGGGAGATCACAGATGGATCTATTACTGTCTACAATAGAACCAGATCCTATAGGTTAGTCATCAGAAGATACTAACCTGTAAAACCTGTTTGGTGTCTAGGTATCTCTGGTCCATTATCTGGTCCTATGGGAGATCACAGATGGATCTATCAGTGTCTACAATAGAACCAGATTCTACAGGTTAGTCATCAGAAGATACTAACCTGTAAAACCTGTATGGTGTCTAAGTATCTGTGGTCCAATTATCTGGTCCTATGGGAGATCACCGATGGATCTATTAGTGTCTACAATAGAACGAGGTTCCATAGGTTAGTCATGAGAAGATACAAACCTGTTAAACCTGTTTGGTGTCAAGGTATCTCTGGTCCATTATCTGGTCCTATGGGAGATCACAGATAGATCTAAAAGTGTCTACAATAGAACCAGGTTCCATAGGTTAGTCATCAGAAGATACTAACCTTTAAAACCTGTTTGGTGTCAAGGTATCTCTGGTCCATTATCTGGTCTTATGGGAGATCACAGATAGATCTATAAGTGCCTACAATAGAACCATGTTCCATAGGTTAGTCATCAGAAGATACTGACCTGTAAAACCTATTTGGTGTTTAAGTATCTCTGGTCCAATTATCTGGTCCTATGGGAGATCACCGATGGATCTATTAGTGTCTACAATAGAACCAGGTTCAATAGGTTAGTCATCAGAAGATACTAATATGTAAAACCTGTTTGGTGTCTACATATCTCTGATCCATTATCTGGTCCTATGGGAGATTACAGATGGATCTATTACTATCTACAATAGAACCAGGTTCTATAGGTTAGTCATCAGAAGATACTAACCTGTAAAACCTGTTCGCTGTCTAGGTATCCGGTCCATTATCTGGTCCTATGGGAGATCACAGATGGATCTATTACTGTCTACAATAGAACCAGATCCTATAGGTTAGTCATCAGAAGATACTAACCTGTAAAACCTGTTTGGTGTCTAGGTATCTCTGGTCCATTATCTGGTCCTATGGGAGATCACAGATGGATCTATTAGTGTCTACAATAGAACCAGGTTCTACAGGTTAGTCAACAGAAGATACTAACCTGTAAAACCTGTTTGGTGTCTAGGTAATTTGGGTCCATTATCTGGTCCTATGGGAGATCACAGATGGATCTATCAGTGTCTACAATAGAACCAGATTCTACAGGTTAGTCATCAGAAGATACTAACCTGTAAAACCTGTATGGTGTCTAAGTATCTGTGGTCCAATTATCTGGTCCTATGGGAGATCACCGATGGATCTATTAGTGTCTACAATAGAACGAGGTTCCATAGGTTAGTCATGAGAAGATACAAACCTGTTAAACCTGTTTGGTGTGAAGGTATCTCTGGTCCATTATCTGGTCCTATGGGAGATCACAGATAGATCTAAAAGTGTCTACAATAGAACCAGGTTCCATAGGTTAGTCATCAGAAGATACTAACCTTTAAAACCTGTTTGGTGTCAAGGTATCTCTGGTCCATTATCTGGTCCTATGGGAGATCACAGATGGATCTATAAGTGTCTACAATACAACCAGGTTCGAGAGGTTAGTCATCAGAAAATACTAACCTGTAAAACCTGTTTGGTATCTAGGTATCTCTGGTCCATTATCTGGTCCTATGGGAGATCACAGATAGATCTATAAGTGTCTACAATAGAACCAGGTTTTATAGGTTAGTCATCAGAAGATACTAACCTGAGAAACCTGTTTGGTGTCTAGGTATCTCTGGTCCATTATCTGGTCCTATGGGAGATCAGAGATGGATCTATTAGTGTCTACAATAGAACCAGGTTCTATAGGTTAGTCATCAGAAGATACTAACATGTAAAACCTGTTTGGTGTCTACATATCTCTGATCCATTATCTGGTCCTATGGGAGATCACAGATGGATTTATAAGTGTCTACAATAGAACCAGGTTCCATAGGTTAGTCATCAGAAGATACAAACCTGTAAAACCTGTTTGGTGTCTAGGTATCTCTGGTCCATTATCTGTTCCTATGGGAGATCACAGATAGATCTATAAGTGTCTACAATAGAACCAGGTTCCATAGGTTAGTCATCAGAAGATACTAACCTTTAAAACCTGTTTGGTGTATAGGTATCTCTGGTCCATTATCTGGTCCTATGGGAGATTAGAGATGGATCTATTACTATCTACAATAGAACCAGGTTCTATAGGTTAGTCATCAGAAGATACTAACCTGTAAAACCTGTTCGCTGTCTAGGTATCCGGTCCATTATCTGGTCCTATGGGAGATCACAGATGGATCTATTACTGTCTACAATAGAACCAGGTTCTATAGGTTAGTCATCAGAAGATACTAACCTGTAAAACCTGTTTGGTGTCTAGGTATCTCTGGTCCATTATCTGGTCCTATGGGAGATCACAGATGGATCTATTAGTGTCTACAATAGAACCAGGTTCTACAGGTTAGTCATCAGAAGATACTAACCTGTAAAACCTGTTTGGTGTCTAGGTAATTTGGGTCCATTATCTGGTCCTATGGGAGATCACAGATGGATCTATTAGTGTCTACAATAGAACCAGATTCTACAGGTTAGTCATCAGAAGATACTAACCTGTAAAACCTGTATGGTGTCTAAGTATCTGTGGTCCAATTATCTGGTCCTATGGGAGATCACCGATGGATCTATTAGTGTCTACAATAGAACGAGGTTCCATAGGTTAGTCATGAGAAGATACAAACCTGTTAAACCTGTTTGGTGTCAAGGTATCTCTGGTCCATTATCTGGTCCTATGGGATATCACAGATGGATCTATAAGTGTCTACAATACAACCAGGTTCGAGAGGTTAGTCATCAGAAAATACTAACCTGTAAAACCTGTTTGGTATCTAGGTATCTCTGGTCCATTATCTGGTCCTATGGGAGATCACAGATTGATCTAAAAGTGTCTACAATAGAACCAGGTTCCATAGGTTAGTCATCAGAAGATATTAACCTTTAAAACCTGTTTGGTGTCAAGGTATCTCTGGTCCATTATCTGGTCCTATGGGAGATCACAGATGGATCTATAAGTGTCTACAATACAACCAGGTTCGAGAGGTTAGTCATCAGAAAATACTAACCTGTAAAACCTGTTTGGTATCTAGGTATCTCTGGTCCATTATCTGGTCCTATGGGAGATCACAGATAGATCTATAAGTGTCTACAATAGAACCAGGTTTTATAGGTTAGTCATCAGAAGATACTAACCTGAGAAACCTGTTTGGTGTCTAGGTATCTCTGGTCCATTATCTGGTCCTATGGGAGATCAGAGATGGATCTATTAGTGTCTACAATAGAACCAGGTTCTATAGGTTAGTCATCAGAAGATACTAACTTGTAAAACCTCTTTGGTGTCTAGGTTTCTCTGGTCCATTATCTGGTCCTATGGGAGATCACAGATGGATCTATTAGTGTCTACAATAGAACCAGGTTCTACAGGTTAGTCATCAGAAGATACTAACCTGTAAAACCTGTTTGGTGTCTAGATATCTCTGGTCTATTATCTGGTCCTATGGGAGATCACAGATCGATCTATAAGTGCTTACAATAGAACCATGTTCCATAGGTTAGTCATGACAAGATAGTACCCTGTAAAACCTGTTTGGTGTCTAAGTATCTCTGGTCCATTATCTGGTCCTATGGGAGATCACCGATGGATCTATCAGTGTCTACAATAGAAGCAGGTTCCATAGGTTAGTCATCAGAAGATACTAACATGTAAAACCTGTTTGGTGTCTAGGTACCTCTGGTCCATTATCTGGTCCTATATGAGATCACAGATGGATCTATAAGTGTCTACAATAGAACCAGGTTCCATAGGTTAGTCATCAGAAGATACAAACCAGTAAAACCTGTTTGGTGTCTAGGTATCTCTGGTCCATTATCTGGTCCTATGGGAGATCACAGCTAGATCTAAAAGTGTCTACAATAGAACCAGGTTCCATAGGTTAGTCATCAGAAGATACTAACATGTAAAACCTGTTTGGTGTCGAGGTACCTCTGGTCCATTATCTGGTCCTATGGGAGATCACAGATGGATCTATAAGTGTCTACAATAGAACCAGGTTCTATAGGTTAGTCATCAGAATATACTAACCTGTAAAACCTGTTCGCTGTCTAGGTATCTGGTCCATTATCTGGTCCTATGGGAGATCACAGATGAATCTATCACTGTCTACAATAGAACCAGGTTCTATAGGTTAGTCATCAGAAGATACAAACCTGTTAGACCTGTTTGGTGTCAAGGTATTTCTGGTCCATTATCTGGTCCTATGGGAGATCACAGATAGATCTAAAAGTGTCTACAATAGAACCAGGTTCCATAGGTTAGTCATCAGAAGATACCAACCTTTAAAACCTGTTTCGTGTCTAGGTATCTCTGGTCCATTATCTGGTCCTATGGGAGATCACAGATGGATCTATAAGTGTCTACAATACAACCATGTTTGAGAGGTTAATCATCAGAAAATACTAACCTGTAAAACCTGTTTGGTGTCTAGGTATCTCTGGTCCATTATCTGGTCCTATGGGAGATCACAGATAGATCTATAAGTGTCTACAATAGAACCAGGTTCCATAGGTTATTCATCGGAAGATACTAACCTTTAAAACCTGTTTGGTGTCTAGGTTTCTCTGATCCATTATCTGGTCCTATGGGAGATAACAGATGGATATATAAGTGTCTACAATAGAACCAGGTTCTATAGGTTAGTCATCAGAAGATACTAACCTGAGAAACCTGTTTGCTGTCTAGGTATCTCTGGTCCATTATCTGGTCCTATGGGAGATCATAGATGGATCTATTAGTGTCTACAATAAAACCAGGTTCTATAGGTTAGTCATCAGAAGATACTAACTTGTAAAACCTCTTTGGTGTCTAGGTTTCTCTGGTCCATTATCTGGTCCAATCGGAGATCACAGATGGATCTATTAGTGTCTACAATAGAACCAGGTTCTACAGGTTAGTCATCAGAAGATACTAACCTGTAAAACCTGTTTGGTGTCTAGATATCTCTGGTCTATTATCTGGTCCTATGGGAGATCACAGATGGATCTATAAGTGCTTACAATAGAACCATGTTCCATAGGTTAGTCATGAGAAGATACTGCCCTGTAAAACCTGTTTGGTGTCTAAGTATCTCTGGACCAATTATCTGGTCCTATGGGAGATCACCGATGGATCTATCAGTGTCTACAATAGAAGCAGGTTCCATAGGTTAGTCATCAGAAGATACTAACATGTAAAACCTGTTTGGTGTCTAGGTACCTCTGGTCCATTATCTGGTCCTATGGGAGATCACAGATGGATCTATTAGTGTCTACAATAGAACCATGTTCCATAGGTTAGTCATCAGAAGATACAAACCTGTAAAACCTGTTTGGTGTCTAGGTATCTCTGGTCCATTATCTGGTCCTATGGGAGATTACAGATAGATCTAAAAGTGTCTACAATAGAACCAGGTTCCATAGGTTAGTCATCAGAAGATACTAACATGTAAAACCTGTTTGGTGTCGAGGTACCTCTGGTCCATTATCTGGTCCTATGGGAGATCACAGATGGATCTATAAGTGTCTACAATAGAACCAGGTTCTATAGGTTAGTCATCAGAATATACTAACCTGTTTTATAAGTGCTTACAATAGAACCATGTTCCATAGGTTAGTCATGAGAAGATACTGCCCTGTAAAACCTGTTTGGTGCCTAAGTATCTCTGGTCCATTATCTGGTCCTATGGGAGATCACCGATGGATCTATCAGTGTCTACAATAGAACCAGGTTCCATAGGTTAGTCATCAGAAGATACTAACATGTAAAACCTGTTTGGTGTCTACATATCTCTGGTCCATTATCTGGTCCTATGGGAGATCACAGATGGATCTATAAGTGTCTACAATAGAACCAGGTTCTATAGGTTAGTCATCAGAATATACTAACCTGTAAAACCTGTTCGCTGTCTAGGTATCTGGTCCATTATCTGGTCCTATGGGAGATCACAGATGGATCTATTACTGTCTACAATAGAACCAGGTTCTATAGGTTAGTCATCAGAAGATACTAACCTGTAAAACCTGTTTGGTGTCTAGGTATCTCTGGTCCATTATCTGGTCCTATGGGAGATCAGAGATGGATCTATTAGTGTCTACAATAGAACCAGGTTCTACAGGTTAGTCATCAGAAGATACTAACCTGTAAAACCTGTTTGGTGTCTAGGTATCTCTGGTCCATTATCTGGTCCTATGGGAGATCACAGATGGATCTATTAGTGTCTACAATAGAACCAGGTTCTACAGGTTAGTCATCAGAAGATACTAACCTGTAAAACCTGTTTGGTGTCTAAGTATCTCTGGTCCAATTATCTGGTCCTATGGGAGATCACCGATGGATCTATTAGTGTCTACAATAGAACGGGGTTCCATAGGTTAGTCATCAGAAGATACTAACATGTAAAACCAGTTTGGTGCCTAGGTACCTCTGGTCTATTATCTGGTCCTATTGGAGATCACAGATGGATCTATACGTGTCTACAATAGCACCAGGTTCCATAGGTTAGTCATCAGAAGATACAAACCTGTTAAACCTGTTTGGTGTCAAGGTATCTCTGGTCCATTATCTGGTCCTATGGGAGATCACAGATAGATATAAAAGTGTCTACAATAGAACCAGGTTCAATAGGTTAGTCATCAGAAGATACTAACCTTTAAAACCTGTTTCGTGTCTAGGTATCTCTAGTCCATTATCTGGTCCTATGGGAGATCACAGATGGATCTATAAGTGTCTACAATACAACCAGGTTCGAGAGGTTAGTCATCAGAAAATACTAACCTGTAAAACCTGTTTGGTGTCTAGGTATCTCTGGTCCATTATCTGGTCCCATGGGAGATCACAGATAGATCTATAAGTGTCTACAATAGAACCAGGTTCCATAGGTTAGTCATCGGAAGATACTAACCTTTAAAACCTGTTTGGTGTCTACGTTTCTCTGGTCCATTATCTGGTCCTATGGGAGATAACATATGGATATATAAGTGTCTACAATAGAACCAGGTTCTATAGGTTAGTCATCAGAAGATACTAACCTGAGAAACCTGTTTGCTCTCTAGGTATCTCTGGTCCATTATCTGGTCCTTTGGGAGATCAGAGATGGATCTATTAGTGTCTACAATAGAACCAGGTTCTATAGGTTAGTCATCAGAAGATACTAACTTGTAAAACCTCTTTGGTGTCTAGGTTTCTCTGGTCCATTATCTGGTCCTATGGGAGATCACAGATGGATCTATTAGTGTCTACAATAGATTCAGGTTCTACAGGTTAGTCATCAGAAGATACTAACCTGTTTTATAAGTGCTTACAATAGAACCATGTTCCATAGGTTAGTCATGAGAAGATACTGCCCTGTAAAACCTGTTTGGTGCCTAAGTATCTCTGGTCCATTATCTGGTCCTATGGGAGATCACCGATGGATCTATCAGTGTCTACAATAGAACCAGGTTCCATAGGTTAGTCATCAGAAGATACTAACATGTAAAACCTGTTTGGTGTCTACATATCTCTGGTCCATTATCTGGTCCTATGGGAGATCACAGATGGATCTATAAGTGTCTACAATAGAACCAGGTTCCTTAGGTTAGTCATCAGAAGATACGAACCTGTAAAACCTGTTTGGTGTCTAGGTATATCTGGTCCATTATCTGGTCCTATTGGAGATCACAGATAGATATAAAAGTGTCTACAATAGAACCAGGTTCCATAGGTTAGTCATCAGAAGATACTAACATGTAAAACCTGTTTGGTGTCTAGGTACCTCTGGTCCATTATCTGGTCCTATTGGAGATTACAGATGGATCTATAAGTGTCTACAATAGAACCAGGTTCCATAGGTTAGTCATTAAAAGATACAAACCTGTAAAACCTGTTTCGTGTCTAGGTACCTCTGGTCCATTATCTGGTCCTATGGGAGATCACAGATGGATCTATAAGTGTCTACAATAGAACCAGGTTCAATAGGTTAGTCATCAGAAAATACTAACCTGTAAAACCTGTTTGGTGTCTAAATATCTCTGATCCATTATCTGGTCCTATGGGAGATCACAGATAGATCTATAAGTGTCTACAATAGAACCAGGTTTCATAGGTTAGTCATCGGAAGATACTAACCTTTAAAACCTGTTTGGTGTCTAGGTTTCTCTGGTTAATTATCTGGTCCTATGGGAGATAACAAATGGATCCATAAGTGTCTACAATAGAACCAGGTTCTATAGGTTGGTCATCAGAAGATACTAACCTGAGAAACCTGTTTGGTATCTAGGTATCTCTGGTCCATTATCTGGTCCTATAGGAGATCACACATGGCTCTATTAGTGTCTAAAATAGAACCAGGTTTTATAGGTTAGTCATCAGAAGATACTAACTCGTAAGACCTCTTTGGTGTCTAGGTATCTCTGGTCCATTATCTGGTACTATGGGAGATCACAGATAGATCTATAAGTGTCTACAATAGAACCAGGTTCGAGAGGTTAGTCATCAGAAAATACTAACCTGTAAAACCTGTTTGGTATCTAGGTATCTCTGGTCCATTATCTGGTCCTATGGGAGATCACAGATAGATCTATAAGTGTCTACAATAGAACCAGGTTCCATAGGTTAGTCATCGGAAGATACTAACCTTTAAAACCTGTTTGGTGTCTAGGTTTCTCTGGTCCATTATCTGGTCCTATGGGAGATAACAGATGGATATATAAGTGTCTACAATAGAACCAGGTTTTATAGGTTAGTCATCAGAAGATACTAACCTGAGAAACCTGTTTGCTGTCTAGGTATCTCTGGTCCATTATCTGGTCCTATGGGAGATCAGAGATGGATCTATTAGTGTCTACAAAAGAACCAGGTTCTATAGGTTAGTCATCCGAAGATACTAACTTGTAAAACCTCTTTGGTGTCTAGGTTTCTCTGGTCCATTATCTGGTCCTATGGGAGATCACAGATGGATCTATTAGTGTCTACAATATAACCAGGTTCTACAGGTTAGTCATCAGAAGATACTAACCTGTAAAACCTGTTTGGTGTCTAGATATCTCTGGTCTATTATCTGGTCCTATGGGAGATCACAGATGGATCTATAAGTGCTTACAATAGAACCATGTTCCATAGGTTAGTCATGAGAAGATAGTACCCTGTAAAACCTGTTTGGTGTCTAAGTATCTCTGGTCCATTATCTGGTCCTATGGGAGATCACCGATGGATCTATCAGTGTCTACAATAGAAGCAGGTTCCATAGGTTAGTCATCAGAAGATACTAACATGTAAAACCTGTTTGGTGTCTAGGTACCTCTGGTCCATTATCTGGTCCTATGGGAGATCACAGATGGATCTATAAGTGTCTACAATAGAACCAGGTTCCATAGGTTAGTCATCAGAAGATACAAACCAGTAAAACCTGTTTGGTGTCTAGGTATCTCTGGTTTATTATCTGGTCCTATGGGAGATCACCGATGGATCTATTAGTGTCTACAATAGAACCAGGTTCCATATGTTAGTCATCAGAAGATACTAACATGTAAAACCTGTTTGGTGTCGAGGTACCTCTGGTCCATTATCTGGTCCTATGGGAGATCACAGATGGATCTATAAGTGTCTACAATAGAACCAGGTTCTATAGGTTAGTCATCAGAATATACTAACCTGTAAAACCTGTTCGCTGTCTAGGTATCTGGTCCATTATCTCGTCCTATGGGAGATCACAGATGAATCTATTACTGTCTACAATAGAACCAGGTTCTACAGGTTAGTCATCAGAAGATACAAACCTGTTAGACCTGTTTGGTGTCAAGGTATCTCTGGTCCATTATCTGGTCCTATGGGAGATAACAGATAGATCTAAAAGTGTCTACAATAGAACCAGGTTCCATAGGTTAGTCATCAGAAGATACTAACCTTTAAAACCTGTTTCGTGTCTAGGTATCTCTGGTCCATTATCTGGTCCTATGGGAGATCACAGATGGATCTATAAGTGTCTACAATACAACCATGTTTGAGAGGTTAATCATCAGAAAATACTAACCTGTAAAACCTGTTTGGTGTCTAGGTATCTCTGGTCCATTATCTGGTCCTATGGGAGATCACAGATAGATCTATAAGTGTCTACAATAGAACCAGGTTCCATAGGTTATTCATCGGAAGATACTAACCTTTAAAACCTGTTTGGTGTCTAGGTTTCTCTGGTCCATTATCTGGTCCTATGGGAGATAACAGATGGATATATAAGTGTCTACAATAGAACCAGGTTCTATAGGTTAGTCATCAGAAGATACTAACCTGAGAAACCTGTTTGCTGTCTAGGTATCTCTGGTCCATTATCTGGTCCTATGGGAGATCAGAGATGGATCTATTAGTGTCTACAATAGAACCAGGTTCTACAGGTTAGTCATCAGAAGATACTAACCTGTAAAACCTGTTTGGTGTCTAGGTATCTCTGGTCCATTATCTGGTCCTATGGGAGATCACAGATGGATCTATTAGTGTCTACAATAGAACCAGGTTCTACAGGTTAGTCATCAGAAGATACTAACCTGTAAAACCTGTTTGGTGTCTAAGTATCTCTGGTCCAATTATCTGGTCCTATGGGAGATCACCGATGGATCTATTAGTGTCTACAATAGAACGGGGTTCCATAGGTTAGTCATCAGAAGATACTAACATGTAAAACCAGTTTGGTGTCTAGGTACCTCTGGTCTATTATCTGGTCCTATTGGAGATCACAGATGGATCTATACGTGTCTACAATAGCACCAGGTTCCATAGGTTAGTCATCAGAAGATACAAACCTGTTAAACCTGTTTGGTGTCAAGGTATCTCTGGTCCATTATCTGGTCCTATGGGAGATCACAGATAGATATAAAAGTGTCTACAATAGAACCAGGTTCAATAGGTTAGTCATCAGAAGATACTAACCTTTAAAACCTGTTTCGTGTCTAGGTATCTCTGGTCCATTATCTGGTCATATGGGAGATCACAGATGGATCTATAAGTGTCTACAATACAACCAGGTTCGAGAGGTTAGTCATCAGAAAATACTAACCTGTAAAACCTGTTTGGTGTCTAGGTATCTCTGGTCCATTATCTGGTCCCATGGGAGATCACAGATAGATCTATAAGTGTCTACAATAGAACCAGGTTCCATAGGTTAGTCATCGGAAGATACTAACCTTTAAAACCTGTTTGGTGTCTACGTTTCTCTGGTCCATTATCTGGTCCTATTGGAGATAACATATGGATATATAAGTGTCTACAATAGAACCAGGTTCTATAGGTTAGTCATCAGAAGATACTAACCTGAGAAACCTGTTTGCTCTCTAGGTATCTCTGGTCCATTATCTGGTCCTTTGGGAGATCAGAGATGGATCTATAAGTGTCTACAATAGAACCAGGTTCTATAGGTTAGTCATCAGAAGATACTAACTTGTAAAACCTCTTTGGTGTCTAGGTTTCTCTGGTCCATTATCTGGTCCTATGGGAGATCACAGGTGGATCTATTAGTGTCTACAATAGATTCAGGTTCTACAGGTTAGTCATCAGAAGATACTAACCTGTTTTATAAGTGCTTACAATAGAACCATGTTCCATAGGTTAGTCATGAGAAGATACTGCCCTGTAAAACCTGTTTGGTGCCTAAGTATCTCTGGTCCATTATCTGGTCCTATGGGAGATCACCGATGGATCTATCAGTGTCTACAATAGAACCAGGTTCCATAGGTTAGTCATCAGAAGATACTAACATGTAAAACCTGTTTGGTGTCTACATATCTCTGGTCCATTATCTGGTCCTATGGGAGATCACAGATGGATCTATAAGTGTCTACAATAGAACCAGGTTCCTTAGGTTAGTCATCAGAAGATACGAACCTGTAAAACCTGTTTGGTGTCTAGGTATATCTGGTCCATTATCTGGTCCTATGGGAGATCACAGATAGATCTAAAAGTGTCTACAATAGAACCAGGTTCCATAGGTTAGTCATCAGAAGATACTAACATGTAAAACCTGTTTGGTGTCTAGGTACCTCTGGTCCATTATCTGGTCCTATTGGAGATTACAGATGGATCTATAAGTGTCTACAATAGAACCAGGTTCCATAGGTTAGTCATTAAAAGATACAAACCTGTAAAACCTGTTTCGTGTCTAGGTACCTCTGGTCCATTATCTGGTCCTATGGGAGATCACAGATGGATCTATAAGTGTCTACAATAGAACCAGGTTCCATAGGTTAGTCATCAGAAAATACTAACCTGTAAAACCTGTTTGGTGTCTAAATATCTCTGATCCATTATCTGGTCCTATGGGAGATCACAGATAGATCTATAAGTGTCTACAATAGAACCAGGTTTCATAGGTTAGTCATCGGAAGATACTAACCTTTAAAACCTGTTTGGTGTCTAGGTTTCTCTGGTTAATTATCTGGTCCTATGGGAGATAACAAATGGATCCATAAGTGTCTACAATAGAACCAGGTTCTATAGGTTGGTCATCAGAAGATACTAACCTGAGAAACCTGTTTGGTATCTAGGTATCTCTGGTCCATTATCTGGTCCTATAGGAGATCACACATGGCTCTATTAGTGTCTAAAATAGAACCAGGTTTTATAGGTTAGTCATCAGAAGATACTAACTCGTAAGACCTCTTTGGTGTCTAGGTATCTCTGGTCCATTATCTGGTACTATGGGAGATCACAGATAGATCTATAAGTGTCTACAATAGAACTAGGTTCTATAGGTTAGTCATTAGAAGATACTAACTTGTAAAACTTCTTTGGTGTCTAGGTATCTCTGGTCCATTATCAGGTCCTATGGGAGATCACAGATAGATCTATAAGTGTCTCCAATAGAACCAGGTTCGAGATGTTAGTCATCAGAAAATACTAACCTGTAAAACCTGTTTGGTATCTAGGTATCTCTGGTCCATTATCTGGTCCTATGGGAGATCACAGATAGATCTATAAGTGTCTACTATAGAACCAGGTTCCATAGGTTAGTCATCGGAAGATACTAACCTTTAAAACCTGTTTGGTGTCTAGGTTTCTCTGGTCCATTATCTGGTCCTATGGGAGATAACAGATGGATATATAAGTGTCTACAATAGAACCAGGTTTTATAGGTTAGTCATCAGAAGATACTAACCTGAGAAACCTGTTTGCTGTCTAGGTATCTCTGGTCCATTATCTGGTCCTATGGGAGATCAGAGATGGATCTATTAGTGTCTACAATAGAACCAGGTTCTATAGGTTAGTCATCAGAAGATACTAACTTGTAAAACCTCTTTGGTGTCTAGGTTTCTCTGGTCCATTATCTGGTCCTATGGGAGATCACAGATGGATCTATTAGTGTCTACAATATAACCAGGTTCTACAGGTTAGTCATCAGAAGATACTAACCTGTAAAACCTGTTTGGTGTCTAGATATCTCTGGTCTATTATCTGGTCCTATGGGAGATCACAGATGGATCTATAAGTGCTTACAATAGAACCATGTTCCATAGGTTAGTCATGAGAAGATAGTACCCTGTAAAACCTGTTTGGTGTCTAAGTATCTCTGGTCCATTATCTGGTCCTATGGGGGATCACCGATGGATCTATCAGTGTCTACAATAGAAGCAGGTTCCATAGGTTAGTCATCAGAAGATACTAACATGTAAAACCTGTTTGGTGTCTAGGTACCTCTGGTCCATTATCTGGTCCTATGGGAGATCACAGATGGATCTATAAGTGTCTACAATAGAACCAGGTTCCATAGGTTAGTCATCAGAAGATACAAACCAGTAAAACCTGTTTGGTGTCTAGGTATCTCTGGTCCATTATCTGGTCCTATGGGAGATCACAGATGGATCTATAAGTGTCTACAATACAACCAGGTTCGAGAGGTTAGTCATCAGAAAATACTAACCTGTAAAACCTGTTTGGTGTCTAGGTATCTCTGGTCCATTATCTGGTCCCATGGGAGATCACAGATAGATCTATTAGTGTCTACAATAGAACTAGGTTCCATAGGTTAGTCATCGGAAGATACTAACCTTTAAAACCTGTTTGGTGTCTACGTTTCTCTGGTCCATTATCTGGTCCTATGGGAGATAACATATGGATATATAAGTGTCTACAATAGAACCAGGTTCTATAGGTTAGTCATCAGAAGATACTAACCTGAGAAACCTGTTTGCTCTCTATTTATCTCTGGTCCATTATCTGGTCCTTTGGGAGATCAGAGATGGATCTATTAGTGTCTACAATAGAACCAGGTTCTATAGGTTAGTCATCAGAAGATACTAACATGTAAAACCTGTTTGGTGTCTAGGTACCTCTGGTCCATTATCTGGTCCTATGGGAGATCACAGATGGATCTATAAGTGTCTACAATAGAACCAGGTTCCATAGGTTAGTCATCAGAAGATACAAACCAGTAAAACCTGTTTGGTGTCTAGGTATCTCTGGTCCATTATCTGGTCCTATGGGAGATCACCGATGGATCTATTAGTGTCTACAATAGAACCAGGTTCCATAGGTTAGTCATCAGAAGATACTAACATGTAAAACCTGTTTGGTGTCGAGGTACCTCTGGTCCATTATCTGGTCCTATGGGAGATCACAGATGGATCTATAAGTGTCTACAATAGAACCAGGTTCTATAGGTTAGTCATCAGAATATACTAACCTGTAAAACCTGTTCGCTGTCTAGGTATCTGGTCCATTATCTCGTCCTATGGGAGATCACAGATGAATCTATTACTGTCTACAATAGAACCAGGTTCTATAGGTTAGTCATCGGAAGATACAAACCTGTTAGACCTGTTTGGTGTCAAGGTATCTCTGGTCCATTATCTGGTCCTATGGGAGATAACAGATAGATCTAAAAGTGTCTACAATAGAACCAGGTTCCATAGGTTAGTCATCAGAAGATACTAACCTTTAAAACCTGTTTCGTGTCTAGGTATCTCTGGTCCATTATCTGGTCCTATGGGAGATCACAGATGGATCTATAAGTGTCTACAATACAACCATGTTTGAGAGGTTAATCATCAGAAAATACTAACCTGTAAAACCTGTTTGGTGTCTAGGTATCTCTGGTCCATTATCTGGTCCTATGGGAGATCACAGATAGATCTATAAGTGTCTACAATAGAACCAGGTTCCATAGGTTATTCATCGGAAGATACTAACCTTTAAAACCTGTTTGGTGTCTAGGTTTCTCTGGTCCATTATCTGGTCCTATGGGAGATAACAGATGGATATATAAGTGTCTACAATAGAACCAGGTTCTATAGGTTAGTCATCAGAAGATACTAACCTGAGAAACCTGTTTGCTGTCTAGGTATCTCCGGTCCATTATCTGGTCCTATGGGAGATCAGAGATGGATCTATTAGTGTCTACAATAAAACCAGGTTCTATAGGTTAGTCATCAGAAGATACTAACTTGTAAAACCTCTTTGGTGTCTAGATTTCTCTGGTCCATTATCTGGTCCTATGGGAGATCACAGATGGATCTATTAGTGTCTACAATAGAACCAGGTCCTACAGGTTAGTCATCAGAAGATACTAACCTGTAAAACCTGTTTGGTGTCTAGATATCTCTGGTCTATTATCTGGTCCTATGGGAGATCACAGATGGATCTATAAGTGCTTACAATAGAACCATGTTCCATAGGTTAGTCATGAGAAGATACTGCCCTGTTAAACCTGTTTGGTGTCTAAGTATCTCTGGTCCAATTATCTGGTCCTATGGGAGATCACCGATGGATCTATCAGTGTCTACAATAGAAGCAGGTTCCATAGGTTAGTCATCAGAAGATACTTACATGTAAAACCTGTTTGGTGTCTAGGTACCTCTGGTCCATTATCTGGTCCTATGGGAGATCACCGATGGATCTATAAGTGTCTACAATAGAACCAGGTTCCATAGGTTAGTCATCAGAAGATACAAACCTGTAAAACCTGTTTGGTGTCTAGGTATCTCTGGTCCATTATCTGGTCCTATGGGAGATTACAGATAGATCTAAAAGTGTCTACAATAGAACCAGGTTCCATAGGTTAGTCATCAGAAGATACTAACATGCAAAACCTGTTTGGTGTCGAGGTACCTCTGGTCCATTATCTGGTCCTATGGGAGATCACAGATGGATCTATAAGTGTCTACAATAGAACCAGGTTCTATAGGTTAGTCATCAGAATATACTAACCTGTAAAACCTGTTCGCTGTCTAGGTATCTGGTCCATTATCTGGTCCTATGGGAGATCACAGATGGATCTATTACTGTCTACAATAGAACCAGGTATTATAGGTTAGTCATCAGAAGATACTAACCTGTAAAACCTGTTTGGTGTCTAGGTATCTCTGGTCCATTATCTGGTCCTATGGGAGATCACAGATGGATCTATTAGTGTCTACAATAGAACCAGGTTCTACAGGTTAGTCATCAGAAGATACTAACCTGTAAAACCTGTTTGGTGTCTAGGTATCTCTGGTCCATTATCTGGTCCTATGGGAGATCACAGATGGATCTATTAGTGTCTACAATAGAACCAGGTTCTACAGGTTAGTCATCAGAAGATACTAACCTGTAAAACCTGTTTGGTGTCTAAGTATCTCTGGTCCAATTATCTGGTCCTATGGGAGATCACCGATGGATCTATTAGTGTCTACAATAGAACGAGGTTCCATAGGTTAGTCATCAGAAGATACTAACATGTAAAACCAGTTTGGTGTCTAGGTACCTCTGGTCTATTATCTGGTCCTATTGGAGATCACAGATGGATCTATACGTGTCTACAATAGCACCAGGTTCCATAGGTAGTCATCAGAAGATACAAACCTGTTAAACCTGTTTGGTGTCAAGGTATCTCTGGTCCATTATCTGGTCCTATGGGAGATCACAGATAGATATAAAAGTGTCTACAATAGAACCAGGTTCAATAGGTTAGTCATCAGAAGATACTAACATGTAAAACCAGTTTGGTGTCTAGGTACCTCTGGTCTATTATCTGGTCCTATTGGAGATCACAGATGGATCTATACGTGTCTACAATAGCACCAGGTTCCATAGGTTAGTCATCAGAAGATACTAACCTTTAAAACCTGTTTCGTGTCTAGGTATCTCTGGTCCATTATCTGGTCCTATGGGAGATCACAGATGGATCTATAAGTGTCTACAATACAACCATGTTTGAGAGGTTAATCATCAGAAAATACTAACCTGCAAAACCTGTTTGGTGTCTAGGTATCTCTGGTCCATTATCTGGTACTATGGGAGATCACAGATAGATCTATAAGTGTCTACAATAGAACCAGGTTCCATAGGTTATTCATCGGAAGATACTAACCTTTAAAACCTGTTTGGTGTCTAGGTTTCTCTGGTCCATTATCTGGTCCTATGGGAGATAACAGATGGATATATAAGTGTCTACAATAGAACCAGGTTCTATAGGTTAGTCATCAGAAGATACTAACCTGAGAAACCTGTTTGCTGTCTAGGTATCTCTGGTCCATTATCTGGTCATATGGGAGATCACAGATGGATCTATTAGTGTCTACAATAAAACCAGGTTCTATAGGTTAGTCATCAGAAGATACTAACTTGTAAAACCTCTTTGGTGTCTAGATTTCTCTGGTCCATTATCTGGTCCTATGGGAGATCACAGATGGATCTATTAGTGTCTACAATAGAACCAGGTCCTACAGGTTAGTCATCAGAAGATACTAACCTGTAAAACCTGTTTGGTGTCTAGATATCTCTGGTCTATTATCTGGTCCTATGGGAGATCACAGGTGGATCTATAAGTGCTTACAATAGAACCATGTTCCATAGGTTAGTCATGAGAAGATACTGCCCTGTTAAACATGTTTGGTGTCTAAGTATCTCTGGTCCAATTATCTGGTCCTATGGGAGATCACTGATGGATCTATCAGTGTCTACAATAGAAGCAGGTTCCATAGGTTAGTCATCAGAAGATACTAACATGTAAAACCTGTTTGGTGTCTAGGTACCTCTGGTCCATTATCTGGTCCTATGGGAGATCACAGATGGATCTATAAGTGTCTACAATAGAACCAGGTTCCATAGGTTAGTCATCAGAAGATACAAACCTGTAAAACCTGTTTGGTGTCTAGGTATCTCTGGTCCATTATCTGGTCCTATGGGAGATTACAGATAGATCTAAAAGTGTCTACAATAGAACCAGGTTCCATAGGTTAGTCATCAGAAGATACTAACATGTAAAACCTGTTTGGTGTCGAGGTACCTCTGGTCCATTATCTGGTCCTATGGGAGATCACAGATGGATCTATAAGTGTCTACAATAGAATCAGGTTCTATAGGTTAGTCATCAGAATATACTAACCTGTAAAACCTGTTCGCTGTCTAGATATCTGGTCCATTATCTGGTCCTATGGGAGATCACAGATGGATCTATTACTGTCTACAATAGAACCAGGTTCTATAGGTTAGTCATCAGAAGATACTAACCTGTAAAACCTGTTTGGTGTCTAGGTATCTCTGGTCCATTATCTGGTCCTATGGGAGATCACAGATGGATCTATTAGTGTCTACAATAGAACCAGGTTCTACAGGTTAGTCATCAGAAGATACTAACCTGTAAAACCTGTTTGGTGTCTAGGTATCTCTGGTCCATTATCTGGTCCTATGGGAGATCACAGATGGATCTATTAGTGTCTACAATAGAACTAGGTTCTACAGGTTAGTCATCAGAAGATACTAACCTGTAAAACCTGTTTGGTGTCTAAGTATCTCTGGTCCAATTATCTGGTCCTATGGGAGATCACCGATGGATCTATTAGTGTCTACAATAGAACGAGGTTCCATAGGTTAGTCATCAGAAGATACTAACATGTAAAACCAGTTTGGTGTCTAGGTACCTCTGGTCTATTATCTGGTCCTATTGGAGATCACAGATGGATCTATACGTGTCTACAATAGCACCAGGTTCCATAGGTTAGTCATCAGAAGATACAAACCTGTTAAACCTGTTTGGTGTCAAGGTATCTCTGGTCCATTATCTGGTCCTATGGGAGATCACAGATAGATATAAAAGTGTTTACAATAGAACCAGGTTCAATAGGTTAGTCATCAGAAGATACTAACCTTTAAAACCTGTTTCGTGTCTAGGTATCTCTGGTCCATTATCTGGTCCTATGGGAGATCACAGATGGATCTATAAGTGTCTACAATACAACCAGGTTCGAGAGGTTAGTCATCAGAAAATACTAACCTGTAAAACCTGTTTGGTGTCTAGGTATCTCTGGTCCATTATCTGGTCCTATGGGAGATCACAGATAGATCTATAAGTGTCTACAATAGAACCAGGTTCCATAGGTTAGTCATCGGAAGATACTAACCTTTAAAACCTGTTTGGTGTCTACGTTTCTCTGGTCCATTATCTGGTCCTATGGGAGATAACATATGGATATATAAGTGTCTACAATAGAACCAGGTTCTATAGGTTAGTCATCAGAAGATACTAACCTGAGAAACCTGTTTGCTCTCTAGGTATCTCTGGTCCATTATCTGGTCCTTTGGGAGATCAGAGATGGATCTATTAGTGTCTACAATAGAACCAGGTTCTATAGGTTAGTCATCAGAAGATACTAACTTGTAAAACCTCTTTGGTGTCTAGGTTTCTCTGGTCCATTATCTGGTCCTATGGGAGATCACAGATGGATCTATTAGTGTCTACAATAGTATCAGGTTCTACAGGTTAGTCATCAGAAGATACTAACCTGTAAAACCTGTTTGGTGTCTAGATATCTCTGGTCTATTATCTGGTCCTATGGGAGATCACAGATGGATTTATAAGTGCTTACAATAGAACCATGTTCCATAGGTTAGTCATGAGAAGATACTGCCCTGTAAAACCTGTTTGGTGTCTAAGTATCTCTGGTCCAGTATCTGGTCCTATGGGAGATCACCGATGGATCTATCAGTGTCTACAATAGAACCAGGTTTCATAGGTTAGTCATCAGAAGATACTAACATGTAAAACCTGTTTGGTGTCTACATATCTCTGGTCCATTATCTGGTCCTATGGGAGATCACAGATGGATCTATAAGTGTCTACAATAGAACCAGGTTCCTTAGGTTAGTCATCAGAAGATACGAACCTGTAAAACCTGTTTGGTGTCTAGGTATCTCTGGTCCATTATCTGGTCCTATGGGAGATCACAGATGGATCTATTAGTGTCTACAATAGTACCAGGTTCCATAGGTTAGTCATCAGAAGATACTAATCTGTAAAACCTGTTCGGTATCTAGATGTCTCTGGTCTATTATCTGGTCCTATGGGAGATCACAGATGGATCTATAAGTGTCTACAATAGAACTAGGTTGCATAGGTTAGTCGTCAGAAGATACTAACCTGTAAAACCTGTTCGGTGTCTGGGTATCATTGGTCCATTATCTGGTCCTATGGGAGATAACAGATAGATCTATAAGTGTCTACAATTGAAACAGGATTCATAGGCTAGTCATCAGAAGATACTAACCTGTAAAACCTGTTTGGTGTCTAGGTATCTCTGGTCCATTATCTTGTTTTATGGGAGATCACAGATGGATCTATAAGTGTCTAAAATACAATCAGGTTCCATAGGTTAGTCATCAGAAAATACTAACCTGTAAAACCTGTTTGGTGTCTAGGTATCTTTGGTCCATTATCTGGTCCTATGGGAGATCACAGATAGATCTTTAAGTGTCTACAATAGAACCAGGTTCTATAGGTTAGTCATCAGAAGATACTAACCTGTAAAACCTGTTTGGTGTCTAGGTATCTCTGGTCTATTATCTGGTCCTATGGGAGATCACAGATGGATTTATAAGTGTCTACAATAGAACCAGGTTCCAGAGGTTAGTTTTCAGAAGATACTATCCTGTAAAACCTGTTTGCTGTCTAGGTATCTCAGGTCCATTATCTGCTCCTATGGGAGATCACAGATGTATATATTAGTGTCTACAATAGAACCAGGTTCTACAGGTTAGTCTTCAATAAAATATTAAATATTTGATTACTACTTTGTTTTATTACAGTGTGAATTATATGGTATTATAAGAAAAGCGATATATTAACAGTTTCTCAAGGCTTAAAATCAGCGATTTGTGTATAAATTTGATTTTTGCTCATCAAGCCTCGGTTTTCTTCCTGTTTCAAAAGCTCATACAAATAAAGTTTATATTTTCCGACAATGTACATATATTATATATTCTTACTGCTGAAATTATAAACTAAACTCATTCAGCAGAGTTCTGATTTTACTCCCAGTTTTTAGTAGAGTTCATGTTATTTTTTATTTATTTTAACTGTTGTTGTAAATGTCTGTTGGTATTATGAGTCTTTGTTTACTCATTGGCTTTGATTGTAACTATCTCATATTTTTTAAATTTAATTGCCAATATGTTTCCCCTGATTGTTTTTCCCCGCCTCATGCTTCGTTATTAAATGTGCCTTCCTAATTACATGTTAGTTTTCTGTGCTTACTGGCGAATGATAAAAACCTACCAGTGTTTCCAAAAATGGATAAAGTTTTCACTGAAACAAAATAGGATTTTGATTTTGTTTCCACTTCAAAGTGCCACTTAAGCTCCTCCAACTGTTCTTTTGATTCAACAAAGCCATTATATGGATTATGGAATGTGGAAAAAAATCACACCATCCTGTAAAAAAATGACTTATACGTAACAAGTTTTATTATTCCACTGCATGTTGATTTTGATAGCGAAATCAACATTTTATTGGTTGAAACTATCCCACGTGACGTCGAACGAAACTTCCTATTCCCTTCTGAGTATCATATTCCCCACTGAACGTCGGGATTGCCTTGTGCAACGTTACCCGCGGTTAATATTGTAAAACGTTTTGATTGGGTTTTTTAAAGATAGTATAGTAATTTTGTTTTTAAAAATACTTTCAGATCTAAAAACAAACAAGAATGAATCAATAATTAACTTTTATTCGGTACTGATTATCATTGTGTATGTTGTGTTTAGTTATAAAAAAAGCAAACGGATAAAAAAAACAAGTATGTTGATTAATATCTTATGTTCAGAAGTAAAATAAAGGTAAAGGCAGTGGAATAAAACATTCATTTCCCTTGGCTTAGGGAAATATGAAGATTTGTTCACCCTCGAAAAGTCATATTTCCCTCAGACGATGCCCTTGTAAAATATGATTTTTCTTGGTGAACAAATCTACATATCTTCCTCAGGCACGGGAAATAAATGTATAATATTCATGCATGTCAACTCACCCCATTGTCAGATTCAATCCTGAAAAATCCCCAGTGGGACCAAACTTTTTTAAAATTTACCAAATAATGTATGATGTAAATGTCTGATAAAACGATAAAACATTGTGATGTTTAATTCAAAGGCAAAGCCTGAGATTTAACATTCAGGAGAGGTATATTACAGGTAAACTTTAATACATAGTATAATGAATTCGTATAAGGAAGCAACCATTTAACTTCCGGGGGGGGGGGGGGTTATAGTTTTTAGGCGGAGTTAAAAAAAAATATTTGCGCACAGTGCAAACATTTCTAACACCTCTATAGATGTCAACATTTTAAAAGACAGGACAAAGGACTAAATAACAACCTCGGTAGCCAGGTCATTCATTTTCTATTTATTAAGACTCTGGTTAATATCGGTTAGGGATATTTTTTCCGAAACGTTATTATAAAAAGGAAAAGGATAGTAATTATCGTTATTAAGTGATGAAAACATCGTGTTACTCAATGAAATATGACTTATGCATGTTTTTATGCCCCCGCCGTAGTGTAGGGGCCATTATGGTTACAATCAACCATTAAATATTACAGGCGCAACCATTTTATTAAGAGTATGGCTAACCCTGATTGGTCGATATGTGCACCCGTTATTTTTTTTATTATTAGAGACTTCGTGCACTCCGCATTATACCAAAGGCAAAATAATATATTTTCCTTAGCCCTAACGGAACTGAGATGTCTTTTCTACGCTAGGATGAGACACGTGTTTTTATGTTCCAAATTGAGAGACAAGGGAGATAAGTACAAATTACGTCAGGAAAAGCCACGGGAACCTAAATTTTTTGGCCCAGAAAATACTGTCCAAATAATTTTTTTTTTAATTGTAACAAGGTTTCGTTAAAAAAAGCAAATTTCTAAAGTCTGTGTCTCGAAAAAGGCTATCATTGTCGCCTTTGGGGAAATCAATTGTTTATTGCAATCTTTTGAACAGACGATGGTAGTAAGAATAAAAATCTGTGAGGTTCATGATTGGATGGTATGCTTTTAATTGATTAATTTTATGAAAGATCAACCATTTATGTGCCAAAATAAGTATAATTTAGAGTGGTACATTTGAAAATTTTTGTGATATTTTATTTCCTATTGGGGCTGACTGACAATTATGCTGTGTCATTTAGTGTTGAATTTAGAGCGTCCATAACAACTGCGTGAAAAGGATATTTCCAGTGCATAAGCATGCTGATTTTGTTCATTGAAATAAATGTTTATGTACTTTCAGCAGATGATGAGTTTAATTTCAGAATTTATTCAGAATTTTATACTTTTTTAATTATCAGGTTTCAAACAGACAATGTACCCTATTAAAAATGCATTGTGCATAATTGAGCAATTGTACCCTATATGACCAATCATGACCTTGACCTTTCAACTTGACATCAATTTTAAGGTCGTGTATCAAGGACCTCAAATCAAAAGGTCCTAGGCCTTAACGACTAACGGTTTATGAGATTTAGCAACACACCACTTACGTCAAATATTAAATAGAGAAAACTCCTATTAAAAGTCAACGGATAACTTTGACTTAAATGTAACAAAGTTGCGCCATGTCTAAAGGAACAGTTAACAAAACCATTTTGTCGATATCTTTAACGATTTTTGAGTTAAAGCAATAACAAGGTTTTCGGTGTTAGGGGAGATAACCGCTATAAAGGAAATGTTACGGCGTGATGCCCTTACCACAAGATAGCTTTCGGTCAATTGATACTTGATACCTATTACTATTTCAACATTTCACAATTTTTTTGGGGGAAATGTCGTTAAAGTTTGGCGGAAAAAGAATAATAATAAATATCTATACTATTGATAGCCTTCTTGAGTTAAAAAATATATGGTTGCTAATGACTTTTATGTTCATAACAAGTGGTTGCTAAGGACAAAAATCATTGCTATGGACAAAAATGTCATTTCCAGTATTAAAAATGTAATCTTAATATTATTCATAGCCCTCTAAGTTCAATATATACGGTTATTGAGTAATGCCGATAACCAGCTAAGGTAAAAATCTAGGTCATGACCTTTGCCTTTGACCTTGTAGCATTTTCAAGGTCACATAAATTGATGATCATTGGTGAAAATCCTAGGTGGCAACGACTTACGGTTTCTGAGTTTTAGTGGCCAACCAACATCGGTTAATTTTCAAATTCAAATGTAACGAAGAACCAGGGTCTGGTCCTTAACAAATTCCACCCTTCGATTTTTTTCTACCTATTATGGTTACGGTGTTTGAATGATAACAAGGTTTTCGGTGTTAGGGAAGATAACCGCTATAAAGGAAATGTTACGGCGTGGTGCCCTAACCACAAGATAGCTTTTGGTTAACCGATACTTGATACCTAATATCATTTCAACATGTCACGTACTTTTATTGGGAAATGTCTTTAAAGTTTGGCGGAAAGAATAATAATAATCAGAAGAAATACAGTAAGGTCTTTCCTTATAGTGAAGGGAAAGACCTTAATAATAATAATTATTCAAAAAACCAAGGTCTTTCCACATCAATTTTCTAAATAATTGATCGATTGTACCTCCGGTTTACTCGAAGTGACTGTTGGCGTCCAATCATAGGTTTATTCACAATGATTCAATAAATGTATGGTTTCTATATACTTTTGCCTGAAATAAGGGAGATAATTGCCAACTTCCGGTCAAGAAAATTTCACTTCCGGTCTCAAATGTATTCACACTGATTCCAAAAAATATAGTTTCTATATACTTGTGCCTGTAAAAAGAGAGATAAATGGCTTTTTTCGGTCTAGAAAATGTCATTTCCGGTCTAATATGATAGCTTTATTCACACTGATTCCAAAAATATATAGTTTGTATATACTTATGCCTGTGATAAGGAAATAATTTGCCAATTCTGGTTTATAGCATGTTACTTCCGGTTTAGAATGATAGGTTTATGTATGCTCATTTAAAAAAATATTTGGTTTAAGGTACTTTTCCATACAATAAGTGCAAACAGGACTACTTCCGGTCCACTCAAGGCCACTTCCGGTTGATATTTTTCAAGGTCATATGTCACCCAACATTTTGCAAAAAACCTTATGGCTTTATCATGTACCAATCTAAAGTAATAATCAATTTACCTTAAAATGAAACTTTTCAGGGGCAATAACTCCTATAAGATGTCATTGGATTGTTTCAGACCAAATATATCATATCTTCATCATAATTAAACAAACATTTTGTACTAGTTCTTTTATTTATAACTTTAAAAGTATCAGAGAAAATGCGAAAACAAGCAAAAGTCAAAATTGAGAATATGACCTTGACCTCATTTTCTAAGTTCGGACCCAAGGACCTCAAATAATTAGACTCTAGGTTTATATGCCTTACGGTTTATTAGTTACAAAATCATAACGACAAATTTATTTGGTAAAGGTAGATAATTCCTATAAGATTTCACCGGTTCGCTTCAATCTAATTCAGCCAAAAATTTCTGAGGATGTAACGAACAAATATGAAAAAGAATTTTGTTGTTATCTATTTTGGTTAGGGAGGAGATACACTAGCAAGAAAAACAGTGTTTGGTGAGATAACTCTTACAATAAAAAAGTCTTTGACTTAACAAGATGAAATTTAAAAGCGCAATAACTGTTCGATATAATATCAACAAATATGTAAGCGACATCTTGAGAAACAACTTTATACCGCAGGAAAAGGGTTTGGTGGAAGAAGAAAAAAAATATCAGAACAAAATCAATAGATCTTTCCACAGAAAAGCGGAAAGACCTAATACTAATAATCTGAAGAAATACAGTAAGGTCTCTCCTTATAATGAAATGAAAGACGTTAATAATTCCTATAACGAGGCCACATACGATTTCGGCCATTACACTTATTTGAAGATCTTGTCTTACTGATCACGTTTGCAATTTCAAGTTTCACTGAATCTCTTATAGCTTTTAAGGAAATAGGCAAAACAAATTATTAAAAATCTTCATTTAAGAGCAAAAACTCTTATAAGAAGTTGTCAAACAGTTTTGGCGAAATAGACAGTAAGTGGAGTGCAACATTCTTAACATCCTTTTCAGATTTTGTCAATTTTTAGTGGACCAAACAAACGGCCTGAATAATCATTTGAATTAGAAGAATAAAAAAAAAGGGGCACTGCACAAAGTCATGTTTTTCTTTGACTGTTATTGACGTCTTGGCGCTAAATCTCTTGGAAGTAGGATGTGTACAGATTAGTATTTTAGTCTTAAATACATTATTCTTTTAAATTCATGTGGTTGTTATTGGTTTTAAACTAGCTTTTAGTAACTGAAAACAAGTTTTGTGTTTTAGTTGTGTTTGTGCTTTGTATAGGTCTATGGAGGTAAGCCCTTTTCAAGAGATTGTTATAGTTTGTTTTTATGTTGCGCTGTTACACAACTTTTACAGGTTAGGGGAGGATTGGCGTTCCCACAGACATGTATAACTCCGCCACATCATGTACGTGCCTGTCGAAAATCAGTAGCATGTAATTCAGTCGTTGTCGTTTGTTGCTATACATCATTCATTGTTTTGTACATCGATTAGGCCGTTAGTTTTCTCATTTGAATTGTTTTACATTTGTCATTTCGGGACCTGAATAGCTTATTATGAAATAAGGGTTTGCTTAGTGTTGAAGCTGTACGGAAATCCTTCTACGTCATTAGGTCTCTGGTGGTGGGTTGTCTCATTGGCATTCATACAATATCTTATTATTTTTATGAACGATGCTTATCACAGATGCCAAACACTGCCGGATTTGTTGTGGGGTTAGTGTTACTCATTCGATGTTTAATGTTGTGTTTTGTAGACTATTGGTCTGTTCGTCGGTTTTCGTTCCTGTCATTATGGCGTTAGCGGTTTGTCATAAACTTATGAATTTCTTTATCCCTTTGGTATATTCTGCTCAAAACGAAAGAGAAAAAAAAAAAAAAGGATTCAAATCTCTGTTTATCCGACAATTACGATATTATCGACATCCGTATTCAGCATGTATGCTAATTGCTTTAGTGTTTGGGTGTCGGCATAATGATTAGGATAAGGTTAAGACGTTACGGATAGAGATAACGTGGTAATTTATTCTCAATATTGAAGATCTCACGGTGACCTTGAGATAGAACCATGAGCAATACAAGCACCATGCATTTGCGTTCTGTTTATTCCATGTACATTTATGGATTTTTTTGTCATTCATTGATACACCATATCTTTGATTAAAATTAAGTGCGTCAGGTTTGGTATAAAATGAAGAATGAATACTTGAATTGTTTTGCTTTATTGGCAATAATATACATATTGAAATTATAAAAAGCTGAAGACCCAACAGAGTTTACAGCTACATTCAAATGCTTGAGTATAGAAATGAAAATGTCTAATCGTAATATATTAAACAATCTTGTTATTCATGCATCATACATCGGTTTATTCCTGTGTCGGGTTTAGTTAAAAGATTGAACATATACGGGACAGTGATTTCCCTGGTTCTCAAGGTTAGCGTTTACCGCCTTGTTTAATTCCCACACGTATACAGTGAACTATTTGCATAGAATACATTTATATTCACGCTAAAAATTGTCCCGCATGTAACAAAAACTAGATACACTCGAAAACATCCCGATTCACGGTAATCAAAATACAAAAATAAAAAAAAACAGTAACTGTATACAAGAATAATGTCACATGTACTTAGAACAATGCAGAAAAAGTTGATACTGTAATGGTTTTATAAGGTTATTTTGTGTTTAAGAAACAAAAACATGTTTGAACGTTATTCTTTAAGAAACGATAAAAATGTTTAGTGTGTTCACTTCAGGAGCAAAAATCAACCTTTTATAATTACCAGTTCCAATAGAAAACCAATAGCAAACACATGTCAGCCATGGCCCGCTACGGACTCACTAAAATTAAAAACATAGATCATAAAATGATTATTAAAGAAAATATAGAAACTTTGTCAGTCAATTCATTGGTCCTCAAATTATGCTATCAAACAGTAAGCCTATGTACACGCGTTTTTTCCTCACCAGATGATATCTAACAAGATTTTACATGTCATATAAAGCAATAAACTGGTCCTCGCGATATGCTATCAAACTAAAGTCCTATAGTACAATGTGCATTGCGTCTGGTCATTACAAACAAGATGCTATCAGACATGAGGGTAAGACGCTATACCGTATTGGTTGTTTTTGTTTCTCGACATTTTGATATATCCATCTAATCACCAGCTTTTGCTCCAGCTGAATATATATATAAACAAAAAATAAGTTCTTTGCCATGGGATATCATTGCCTGGTATAAATCTGAATATTATATTTCATAAATCCACTTTTACTAATTTGTTAAATGATTACATCCATCACTCAGTTAATTCAATCTTATTTTGCATGTTAAAAGTTTTTCTCTTTTTTAATTACATTCACTAAAAAATATTTTAAAAACAAATTTCTTTTTTTTCAAACATTTCGTCAAACCTGTTTTAAACCAACCAATAGTCTTCTTTATTCTGTACACCATATCCCACAATTAAAACTGCATGGTCAGCGAAAAAGGCATTGCAAGCCGGTTCGTCAAACACTCCTGTGATATATGAATAAAGTGACATTAGTGACCGTTTTTGGACTATTTAAAATTGTTCAATGGGACAGCAACCCCAAAAAAAAAGAGACGACTAGAGGTCAACATGCAATCTTCAAAAATAGACACAACTGTCTATAAAATATGCCTACATATAGCTCTTAATCGTTCTGAGTCTTGCTTATGCCATCAACACGACACCCCCCCCCCCCCCCCCCCCCCCCCCCCCCCCAAAAGAAGAAAAAAAAAAACAAACAAGAAAGACAAAAACAAAAACAAACAGAAAAAAAAAACGACAAAAAAAAAGCAATACGATAAAATATAACTGTTGAGGAGGCCGACTTTTAAAGCGGTGCATACCATATTGTAGGATTAAACTTGTTTTGTTCTATATATCACCCCTTCCATCATTGGAGTAACATTAGATGTTTTTAAAACGAACACTAAAGCACATCCATAACACTGGTATAATAAATATCAAAAACACAAGTAAAAAAAAGAACCATAAAACCGTTTCACTCACATTATTGAAAGCAAGCTATAGGAGCAAAAAAAAAATCTGTTTAAATTAAGTGTTTGGGTTTCTGTTCACTGTCCAGTCTAATTTGTATTCTAATAAAGAACCTTCCTATCTCTCATAAAGTTGAAATTTTCTGTCAGCATCAATCCCTACTGATAGTGAACCGACTGTTGCTACGGCAGATTTTTAAGCCTATTCATCTCCTTGCTGAATTTTTGTCAGCAAAAGAGGCAGCCTGTGTCTGGAACTCCGACATCGGACTCTTGAAATCTACAGGTCCTATTCTACCAATTATACGAAGAAAACATGAAATGAAGTTTCTGATATTCTTTAAAGGCTTTATAAATATCATTGACAAAACTTTTTGAAATTGTTTTTACTGTTGATAGTGCGCTATGCTTTGTAGCCTCCTATGTGACCCATTATATATTCATGAAATGTGTACATTGCTAGATTCTTACACGAAGATGCGCATATTAAAAATATTCTCTGGTCCGTTGACAAACCACAGAGTTATATTCAGTTTTATTCCTGATATTCTGGACACTGATGAAGCATCCCTTTCACATCAATAATACTAATATCAAAAAATAGATATGGGGTCTAACAAAAACACCAGACTCAAGCTGGCAGCCACTTTTAGCAGCCAATCAAGATAGCAGCCACTTTTTTCGAGCAGCCAATTTTAATGATATGTCTAAAACTAAAAAACCAAAAAACTGTATAAGACACAAACGTTCCAAAAATCTTAGTTAAATATAATATCACCTCCTTTGACAGAGGAATTCGACATTTTCACGGCTTGTCGTGTTTCTCCAAAGATGACAATCCGTTGTATATACCAATGATGCTAGCAGCCACTTACTTTTCGGAGGACACTGCTTGTTTTATAAAAAAATATACAATTTATAATCGTTTTTTCCTTTTTTTTCTCGTTTTTTGATTCCTTATGATTAGGAGTCACAGAAACAATGTAGGAATAGAAAATCAAAAATCAAAAATCAAAGTACAACCAGACTTAGCTCATTTCAAAGGCGTTGACCCAGGCTATTCGCCACTTAAATAATTTCTCTTTGATCCGGGCCCGTCTGGCCACCACAGGGGTTCAAAGTTGCCCCTTAACGTACTTTTCATATCAACCACACATTCATTCAAAGGTGTTGACCAAGGCTATTCGCCACTTAAATATTTTTTTTCTGGGATCCGGGCCCATCTGGCCACCATAAGGGTTCAAAGTTGCCCCTTTACGTATTTTCCATACCAACCACACATTCGGTACTCCTCGACATATCCTACGGCAAAGTTCCGAACCAGACTTAGCTCATTTCAAAGGTATTGACCCAGGCTATTCTGCACTTCAATATTTTTCTGAGATCCAGCCCCGTCTGGCCTCTACAAGGTTTCAAATTTGCCCCTTAACGTACTTTTCTTATCAACGTCACATTCTTTCGGTACTCCTCAGCAAGTCCCTAGGACAAAATTCCGAACCAAACCTAGCTCTTTTCAAAGGTATTGACCAAGGCTATTCTCCACTTAAATATTTTTCTGGGATCCAGGCCCGTCTGGCCACCACAGGGTTTCAAAGTTGCCCCTTAATGTAATTTTCATGTCAACCACATTCTTTCGGTACTCCTCGGCAAGTCCTTACGGGCAAAGTTCCGAACCAGACCTAGCTCATTTCAAAGGTGTTGAACCAGGCTATTCGCCTCTTTAATATTTTAATGGGATCCGGGTCCGTCTGGCCACCACAGGGGTTCAAAGTTGCCCCATAACGTATTTTCCATAACAAAAACACATTTGGTACTCCTTGGCATTTCCCTAAGGCAAAGTTCCGAACAAGACATAGCTCATTTCAAAGGTATTGACCCAGGCTATTCTCCACTGAAATATATTTCTGGGATCCGGGCCCGTCTGGCCACCAGAGGATTCAAAGTTGAACCTTAACGTATTTTCCATAAAAACAACACATTCGGTACTCCTCGGCATATCCCTACGGCAAAAATCCGCACAACACCTAGCTCATTTGAAAGGTATTGACCCAGGCTATTCTCCACTTAAATATTTTTCTTGGATCCGGGCCCTTCTGACCACCACAAAGGTTCAAAGTTGCCCCTCAACGTATTTTCCATAACAACAACACATTTGGGACTCCTCGGCATATCCAGACCTAGCTCATTTTAATGGTATTGATCAAGGCTATTCCCCACTTAAATTGTTTCTTTGATCCGGGCCCGTCTGGCCACCACAGGGGTTCAACGTTGCCCCTTAACGTACTTTTCATACCAACCACACATTCTTTCGGTATTCTTCGGCAAGTCCTATCGGCAAAGTTCCGAACCAGACCTAGTTCATTTCAAAGGTGTTGACCCAGGCTATTCGCCACTTAAATATTTTTCTGGGATCCGAGCCCGTCTGGCCACCACAGTTTTAGTTATATGTCAATTATTTGTACTGGCACTTTTGACAAGGAGAATTTCAGTTTTAGATTAATAAATTGGTGATGTTGCATGCAGTACAAAATAGTTCATGGATGATTTTTATAGAAAATACTGGTTCACATTAAGAAAAAAGATTAACATTACATGTGTATCAAAAATTTTTCATTTCATATATACAGAAATAGATATTGAAAATGGTTTCAACTGAAATACTGGATATTTAAGGATTCTGAGTGTATGGAAAGCATGTAAAAACTATGTTATTTTCTGTCGTACATTGCATCTTTTTTATTCAGTTCATGGAAATATATATATAACACAATTCCTCACAACTTCCTGAAATTCATTATTAACAATGATACTTTTATTTTTTTTTTATTTTCTATTCCTACATTGTTTCAGTACCTCCTAATGATAAGGAATCAAAAAACGAGGAAAAGAACGGAAAAAAACGATTTTGAATTGTACATTTTTTTTATTAAACAAACAGTGTCCTCCGAAAAAAAGTGGCTGCTATCATCATTGGTATTTAAAACGGACTGTCATCTTTTGAGAATCACATCAAGCCGTGAAAATGTCGAATTCCGCTGTCAAATAACATTTAACTAAGATTTTGAAATTTTTGGAACCTTACACAGTTTTTGTTTTTGTTTTTTTTTAGACATATCATCAAATTGGCTGTTGGAAAAAAAGTTGCTACTTTCTTGATTGGCTGCTAAAATGGCTGCCAGCTTGAGTCTGGTAACAAAAAGTGGAATAAGGGTAGATATACTTGTCTTTCTCCCTAGTTAACAAGCTGTTGCCTGTTGTTACGTTTCCTTATAATCGCATTGGATCAAATGAACAAAATATTTTACTAGCTTGTATACTATTGCTTGTAATTTTCTTAAAGACACATACAATTTCCTGTGTGTTTGCAATTTGTTTGAAGGGATAAGATTTAAGACAATAATAACAAAGTAAGAACAAAGTTTTGTTGACCATAGATAGATTTGGGTTTATGTAGTTCCTTTTCTTGGTCAAAAAGTTCTTCAACTGTTTCGGTTCTAATACGTCGTTGGCTTTTTTCAATATTATATAAATGCGAATGCAATTTATAAAGAGTTGTTTTCATTCTTCTTCAACATACTGGAATGCACTGTAACTCCAGCCTCCAACACACCCATCTTTGCCTTTAAATAACAAAAAATGTAAGTTTTATGTCAGCAAACCAGCAACTTTCATAAAAACACAACGCTACATTGTAACTATTTACTTAGATTTAATCATTCTAAAGGAGTAGTTTCACGACGGTTTAAAATAGGGTCTAAGATTACAATGTTTTAATCAGTTCAAAATTCTACACAATTTAACATAGAAATGGTTGGATACTACGATTTATACATAACTATTTCTCTTTGGCACATAAACATAAAACAAACAAAAAAAAAAAAAAATGGACGTTATGACCACTTAATTTTGCATTATTTGTGTTGTAAGTAAATTTTGGTCCTATTTTTTACCATAATATTTTGTATTTGTGCAGTTTTTAACACTAATTATCTTGGCCGCATCCCAAGGTCCAGTTTAGATTTCAAACGCAGACAACATCTTCAAAATGTAATGACTTCGGAGTCTATAATGTACTAATTTGAAGATATTTTACCTAGCATAAAAGTTTTTGAAATAGATTCATAAAAAAACAAATTATGATATTTATGATATTTTCATGATAAATTTGAAATCCAAACCTATATTTTGCACAAAGTAAACCTTGTCCTTTTGTCCATTACAACGGTTGTTCCTGTTTGGACACTGCTTAGTTAAAGGTGCCAAAAGCAGCAACCTAAATCATACATATGGCACACTGAACGTAGTTATCTGGGGTCTGTTGTACAACTTGTCGATTAACTAATCATATAATTTACTTTAACAAGTCGTTAGCAGTTAATCGAATGATACGTAAATACAATGATAAAATGTTGTTGTTCATCTTATTTTAATCATCGTGTTAGTTGTAATCACAATCCCTGAACTAATTTTTAATCATATAATTAATTTTTGGTTATAACCAAGTTTTTCTCCCAAGGCATTGTAAATCAGGATTTTCAGCTTTTTTGCGAATCAATTCATACTGATAACACTTATCTTTATCCTTTAAAATGTTGTGATCCCTATGCACGTTGTGCAGTTTGTTCCATATCTGTATCAATGATAAATACCCAAGATCTCCTTTCAATAATTTAAAGCGCAATTGTAGAATTAATTTTCAAATACAGGGTAAAAACCCCACTAAGATTCAATGTTAAAAAAATCAAACATGTATTGGTGATATGAACGATTGGAAAGTCTATTTGCTACCTAAAGGATACAAGTGATAGGTTTCCATACCCACCTCCAACCCATGTGGTTATACTATGTCTTTTGAAAAATCTCTGACACTTTGACAAGAGGTTTCCAAAGTTATGGGTAACCGCTACGTGTTTTTGTATGTCGTGTCAGCTGAGAAATATATGACTTTTCATTGACCATGCACTTAATCACTGACATAACACACTTTTTGTAGTAAATAATCATTATAAATATTTGGATCCACCCAATGCTGGTAGTCTTTACCAAATGAACTTTAGTTTGTCATGTAATAAAACTACGGAAGAAAATTAATATCATCTGGTCCGCGCTCATAATAAATGTATTGCGTTTCTTGCAAATTTGAAGCGCTGTCATAGCTGATCCTTTCTGAAATCATTTTGCAGAGGATTTAAACCTCTAAAACGTCTCATTCTTTAAACAAAACAAAAGGTTTGCATTGCTACAGCCGCCAGATTAGATAATTTAATTGTATGATTAAAATTTAATACAACCTCATGAGGTGGATTAGATTTAACGACATATTTAGCATTTTCACCAGTGTTAAAATTAACGACAAATTGTACACTTATCATATGATTATTTTGATCAAATGATTGAGAAGTTGTAACGACACGTTGTTACTAACAGCAAGTTGAACAACAGACCCTAGAAGTATAACGCATCTGTAATTGACGTTGGAACGAAACACCAATTGGGTTGTCGCCAGTTGACCTGAAAATATCCCATCACTCAAAGTTTAAAATATGTTCGATCGCATTATAAAAACGATATAACCACTATCGCTTAACTTGCGTGTCCTTTTCCAATGGATGCATTTAGACGTAATGAGCAAGTTGTGTAATTGGTAGTTTTGTCTCTACATCTAGTGGCAAATGGTTCAGGTATATTCAGGATGAAAACAAATTAAAAATATATTTAAGAAGTAAGTTCTTATGGTATAACCGTGATGACTGGCAAACATGATGATTGCCACTGAGAAATTAGGTTCTTGCGGATATTGATTGACATTTTGACTTGTAACAGGTTTTTTTGAAATAGTTGCTGTAAAGAGTTTTTTTTATCATGAATAGAGATTGACATTCTCCTTATACGAGGCATCGCAATAAAATATCCACATTCCGACAGCACGTAGCTGTGTCTTGATACATCCCGTGCAGTCAAACGGACGCCTCTCTTCCACAGTGGCAACTGGTTCATAAATACTCAGGATGAAAATAAATAAAAGAATTATCTACGAATTAAGTACCTATGAGTATAACCGGTATGACTGGCAAACATGCTGATTGCCACTGAGAAATAAGGGATGATTTCTTGTAGAGTTCCCATTCTTTGTCCAGACGGACTCTGTGAATTTCATAGAAAAGGAAACTTTATTGCCAAAAAAACAATGTAGACAGTATGACGTAAATCTGAAATAAAATCAAAACTTGAATTTGGAAAGACATAGACAATATTAAGACATCTTTAACTGATTTACATAGTTTTTTTTTATGTTGTATTGTTACACCACTGTCCCAGGCTATGTAATAGGGGAAGGTTTGTACCTTAAAACATGTTTAGCCATGTTAAATTCTGTATATGCCTGTCCTAAGTCAAGAGCCTGTAATTCAGTGGTTGTCAATGGTTCACGTCTGTCATCTTTGTTTTTCGTTTATAGTTTTGTTATAAATTAGGCCGTTAGTTTTCTCAATTGAATTGTTTCACATTTTTCATGTGGGGACCTTTTATAACCGACCATACGGTATGGCTTTTTCTCATTGCTGAAGGCAATACGGTTGCCTATAATTGTTACATCAACTTCGTTTGAACTTTGGTGGATGGTTATCTCATTGCCAATCATAAACAAATGTGTTTCCGTTAATTTAGCAGAAAACAGTTATCACCTGTCTGTATTTTAAGATCGGCGATAGGTTAACAAAACAAAATACTAAAATTTGGAGATAACAAATTTCTACTGTAAGTGCCATACAATGATTGACTTAATAAGGTCAAGCTTTCGAACATGGTAAACTGCTTACGTCACTTGTATGGTTTCCTGTCACAATGCAATTTCTATGTAGTTAAAACACACTTGTATAATGTATATCTGAAGACTCGTGAGCATGACCGTTCAATTATGAAACATCACAATAAATTTTGTCTTCAGCCCTTAATATGTGTTAAATTTCTCAATCTTTAGTCCGGTTAGAATCTTCACAAATATTTTTAAAAGACATATTAAACACAAATCATACCCAGTCATAGAATTGATAACTCACGAAAACTACATACCTTATTCATTAGTTTTGAGGTTCACCTTTACGGATATTTTAATCAACATAAACCTTCCCGAATTCGCTGCTTGATGGTTTTGAGAATGTATATTGAACGCCAAATCCATTTGGTGTGTACAGATTGACTGTCACGTGAAAATAGTGTTCATTTAAAAGTTGGAGATGGTTTTTAACTAGGTTTCAGTTTCACCCTCAGATCGGTATTTTGTTACTGTTTTTATATTTGTTTTAAGGATTTTGTTTTTTCATTGCCGACCAGATGAGCTAAGCCATTTCTAACCAAAGTTTATAGTTTGTTCTTATGTTGTGTTGTTACAAAACTATCCCAGGCTTGGGGAGGGTTTATCGCCGGCAAACATAATTAACGTCGCCACATTCTTTATGTGTATGAACCCTTAAAGTCAGTGGGTAATGTTGGCTGCTGTCTGTGTTATTTGTTTTTCGTTTGTTGAGTTTTAGAACGAATAAAGTTTTCTCTTTTGAATTATTCAACATTTTGCAAAAGCCTTTTCTAGGTTATTTAATTGATATAAGGTATAGTGCCATGAAGTTGTTACGTTCACATCCTTTGGTCTCTGGTGGCAAGTATTCTCATCATCAATCTTACCAAATCGCAGGTTTTCATACTTCATTGACATGGCTGCTGGATATTTAGATAGAACATGCCGTTTAAAAATCTGCAGGTATTGTACAAATATTTACCAATATATGATAGTTTTATGTAAAGCAGGTCCATAAACCTTCGGAGCCGAAAAAATTAATACCATTTCCAAAATGAGATGCACAATTAGTCGTTCAACTCCATCAGAATAATAATAGTTTATATCCAAAACGAACACAATTATTTTCAACCAAACACGTGACGAACACACACTGACCTTTAAAAGACTACACCTTATCCAAGACTTAAAAAGAAGTTTAAGCACTCAACGAATGAGTATAACGATGTTATTTCAGTCTACGTCCAAATATCGCATCACACATTTCTAAATTTAGATTTGTATACATTTATGTTTTAACAGATGTAAAGCTACCAAACGAAATTAAAATACATTTTACTATAATAGATTGTACTTTCACTTTATATTAAAATGTAAAACTACAACTGTAGTTCAATATGTAGAACGTTTGAGGAAATACCGTACTTGAGCAAATCAATGCATTCTTGTAAGCCAACATTGATACTTCACATTGAGAAACATGTTATTTAGAAAAAAAAACAGGATTCAGGAAAAGTAACATTAATTATTTTATTAAAGCAGACGACACGGGCAGTCGGAAGTTAATATGAAAATGTTCAAGTCGGGCCGGATAAGGCGGTTTTCGAGAAAATATTATCGGTATTTTTTATTTAACTTATCAGACCTTATATAGTCTTGTAATGTACGAATGTATGTACTAAACACGTTAGCCGTAGGCATAGTTTAATCAGATTAAAATTTAATAGTTTCCCCGCAAACATTTTACAGAATATATAGTCCAGGACCAACAGTATTCGTCATCTCTCTCTCTCTCTCTCTCTCTCTCTCTCTCTCTCTCTCTCTCTCTCTCTCTCTCTCTCTATATATATATATATATATATTTCATATAAAACCACATTTTTTAAAAAGAATATTTTGAAGGCAGTTATTTATGGATTTTTACAAACAAGGTGTTGAAAGACGCAGAATTGTATAAGTATATTTGTTTATTTGATCATAGTTTTGTCGTCAATTATTTTTGTTTTTGTCATAATATATATACATGTGTCATAATTTTTTACGATTTAATTTGGTTAAAATATATAGGAATTTTCTGAAAAAAAAATTATACTTGTGTTAATATCATCAGAAATTGAAAACGTTCCACAATAAAAATATAAACAAATAAAGAAATAAGACTGTGACAATTATACTTCGATTGGTGCCAAGTTGATAAAAATTCGATCAGAAATGTCTCAACAATATTTTTTTGAAAAAACGTAGTTTTATATGAAATTGACAACATTTTCAATATGATGTCAGCAAACTTTATGAAAACGATGCGCAACTTTGTCATGACGTTACTTTGTTTGACGTCAGATTGCATCGGGTCAATTTCTATCTGACGCGTCTCATGTAAATTAATATCTAATTAAAAGAAATTACAGATGTTATCTAAAGTGGGCGATACAAATAGGGGAAATCTGTAAAGATTGTCATTAAAGCAGACGATAATTATTTGTGCACTTATACATGTATCATTACCTTACGTTTTATTACAATTGATAAATATATGCTAATCAGGAAAACTTACAGACCCAAAGCTACGGTCATACTGTCATAAGGATCCAAAGCAATACGCATTGAAGAAAATCCAAAAGAAAGAAATCCAGAAAAGGGTTTTCATTTATACTTATCTGTTAATGTTATTTGTTTAAGAACACAAAAAACAAATGATATGCCATTGTTCTATCTTATTGTTGGATGTCTGGTCTTTTGAATCAGAGAACGAACAAAGTTAATTCTTACAAAATATACGTTTCCGGGACAGTTTATTTCTGATGAACTAGAGATAAATTACCCACCATTTTCATCAGAAAAAGCCTGTACCAAAACAGGAATATAGCAGTTGTTTTTCACTTGTTTAGTTGATTGAAAGCGTCTGATTTTGTCAGTTGTTTCGGACTTCCCTTTTTTTTATTTGCCTTTGAGTTCGGTATTTTTGTTATATTTTTTTTACTTTTCTAACAAAATCTCAACTTCATGTTTATGTTTAGGAGAAGAACTCATGGTCTTTGTGCGCTGAATCGTCGCTAGAAAAATAAATGCAGCATTAGATTGAAATAAAATTAGGAAAAAGACGTTTATGTAATAATCCCCTTGTTGTTTTATATTTAAAAAAAAAATACTAGTATATTTATTGATAGCAATTCGCTGTAACCACTAGCCAAGTTGCAGCACGCATAGCCTCAGATTTTCTTGAAATTTTGTTTTTTGGTGGATATAATAAAACATATTACAAAACTATGTTGATATACAAGTTGTTCATGTTCCCGTTACCATGGTAACGGTACCCCTTGGATTATACCTCAAAAGTGCTTATTTTGATGTCGAAAAACGACCAATTTCAAGCAGTTATCATAAACACATTTCAATTTTGATATATCTTGTAAAATTTGTTCATAAAAATATATCACTGAATGAGTAAGATAAAAGAGAAGAATTAATGTTAGTTAAAAAGAGGAGAAGGTGGTAACACTGATTAACATAAGGGAATTTTCATCGTATTCAAGAAAGCAAATTATATGTATTTTGCACGAACTATTTACACACTTTGCATCCACACCTATTGATATTGAGGTTATTAATGTAAACTATCAATGTTGTCTAGTAATGATTTATAACTAAATATTTAGGATTCAGTTTTCTAGGATGGTTGCTATGGGAAATTAAAAGTGTTATTTTTGTTATTTTGTTAAAGAACTTTGACCTTGTAATCAAAATTACTAAAATAGTGACAGATAAAGGATGTAGATCAATTGAAAAATGTTGTGCATTCATTGACCTTTAGTTTGACATAAAGGCCAAAGGTTGTTGATGACCTCGATATATTACTTCGCGTCTTTTTATTAGATTATGTCGAAAATGGTAACAAATAGACCCAATAAGTAAATAAAAAACATGTTCAGAACGAAAAATGATTTTATTTGGTAATAAAATAAAATGCTTAAAGTCAAGGTCATGTCAAAAGTTCTTAGCAACGACCCTTACTTGTTTTAAAAGTAACTAGCAACCATACATATCTGGGTTCATATTAATATAAATTAGTATATAGATCCTTTTTGAAAGATAAGGGTTCAATATTGTCACCATAGACGTTGGAAAATGCCTGGCAACCATTAATGTTTTAGTGTCTTGGGACAAAACTCTAAAATTCTGAAACTTAAATTGTGTGTTTTTTTTCTTCCAATTAGAATCTTGACTTTCTTTTAAGAACAAAAAATTGTGTTTCTTGAAGGAAACAATTCACTGACATGATTTTACTCTTGTGTATTTCAGTCAGTCAAAAGACACGCTCGCTGTTCTGACTTTTGACTTCTGATATTTTTTTGTGTTTAATTAGTTTTTATAAAACTTTACATCATTCGAAATACTAAGGCTGTTGTTTCCAGGCATATATATAGGTTTACAACAAGGGAATAAAATCTTTAGTGCCATTCTCATATCTTAGAAATGCCTAACAACCATCAATGTTTGTGTTACCGAAGACAAAATGTACAACAAATCTTTCTGATCATGATTCAAAGATCTTTCCTTTTAACTCACCCGGCTCGTAAGACCTTTTTCAAGTTATACACTCACTGGGTGTTAATCACTGTCATCATTTTGTACATTGTCCGTCTAAAATATTTCCCTTTGAAACTACATAATGAAATGTTATTAAACTTAGCAGTAATAGCATATATCATGTAAACGGCGAATATTCTGCTACTACCTGATAAAAATTATGACTGGAACAAATAAGATAGAACACTGAAATTGAAACGATAGTTCTTGGCTTAATTTACAAAAATCTAAAGTAATTAGAAGAGAACAGGAATATTATGGTCAGTAAGTGTTGACCAACTAGTATCTGAAAATTTCAGAACAACTGGACACGTGAAATGCCATCTTCAATCAAAACAGCAATGTCATATATAAAAAAAAAATCTTGGCTGAATATTGCCACTACTGCAGGAGCAGCGGTCATTTGTCATTGTTATTGTTAAGACAAATTATTGCATGAACAAAATATACATTTTTGCATCCACCTCTATTTAAGTTGTGGTTATAAATATAAAGTATCAATGTTTCAAGTCAATAACTTATATCCAAATGGTGCTAGGATGGTTGCTATGGAAGAGAAAATGTGTCATATTTGCCTTTTTGCTCTAGAAATTAAGTTAACTCGAAAACATTAATTCATAATTTGTTTTTTCAAACATATGTTATTCTGTCTAAAAAGTAAAATAACAAAAATACCGAACTCCAAGGAAAACCCAAAACGGAAAGTTCCCAACCAAATGGCAAAATTAAAAGCACAAACATATCAAACGAATGGAAAACAATTGTCATATTCCTGACTTGGTACTGGAATTTCCTTATGTAGAAAATGGTTGATTAAACTTGGTTTTATAGCTAGCTAAACCTCTCACTTGTATGGCAGTCGCATACAATTCCATTATATTCAACAATGTGTGAACAAAACAAACAGACATAATAAGTAAAAATGTCAAGAATAGGGGTACAGCGGTCAACATCTTGTTATAATTTTAATCACTATAAAAACAGAAGGAAAAAAACATGAAATCAATGTGTTAATGTTTTATCAAACACCTAAACGGACACTCAATTTAAACAAAACCATATCAAAGTATTGGATATCGAAAAAAGACGATTCTACAATATAGTAACTGTGCATTACGAGGATGAAACACAACTATTGCATTGTATGACTTGAGGAAATGCATAGTCTTAAACCTAACAGAAACCATATATATTATTAAAATCGAGAATCGAAAACGGGGAATGTGTCAAAGAGACAACAACCCGACCAAAGAGCAGAAAACAGCCCAAGGCCACCAATGGATCTTCAACACAGCTAGAAAATCCCGCACCCGGAGGCAGGCTTCAGCTGGCCCCTAAATAAAAATATGTACTAGTTCAGAGAAACTCCGAAACATAAAGATGAACCAAAATTAAAAAAAACAAAAAACATACAATACTAATAAAGACAAGAGGTTCCTGACTTGGGACAGGCGCAAAAATGCGGCGGGGTTAAACATGTTTTGTGAGATCTCAACCTACCCCATTATCTCTAGCCAATGTAGAATAAACAAACAAATAGCAATACGCACATAGTTTACAAATATCACATCTGTTCAATAACACCTTTGTGTTAAATTTATTAATGCCTAATGTAAGTAAACTGTTTTTAAATTATTTTATTAAATTGTCCGTTAATAAATTTTAAAAATTATAAAAAACTAAGGTTTCATCTCCCTCTGGCAAAGTTGACCTTAGATAGATTTGGCTATTATTTCAGGTCCTGTTTGGTCATATAGATCTTCAACTGTTTCGGTTCCTATACAGCCTTGGCTTTCAAATATTCGGCTTTGAGTGTTCCTGATGAAGGTAAATCCAGAAAAGCGCATCAGACGCAAGAAATTTATAACGTTTTGTTTTCATTTTTTGTTCAATATATTGTTTCTTAAGCAGATTTCAGCAAATCATGTAACATTTCTTTACATTTATTTTTTGTTTTGTCTAAATTAGTGTACATGTAGGTAATAACTACAAAGATAGTTTCTTCCTTTATTAATAGAAATGCGTGATAATTAAATTAGGTTAAACATTTATGACGATCCAAACCAACAAAAATAAAATATTTCGAGTTCGGCAAATAATTTGATTTTAAACTTCCTCTATCAAGTATTCTTAAACAGTTAGATGCACTCAATAGATTTTTTATTTGATGTGATGAGAAAATGCAGTTATCTTAGAATCTAACTTGAATATCTCATTTACCTTCGAAAATGTCAAAATGCAGATAGTTACGACACATTCCGATTTTTTGGCGGGAAAGCTTATAAACGTTCGGCATGTGACAATTTGTCTAAATATAAGTGGAAGTTCGGTATGTGTCCTTTTAAATGCGATATCAGTTATGTGTTAACATCAAGGGTATTGCTTTTGTGAAATAAGCTGTTCATGACTGCTTACACCTACATGATCTTAAACTGTTATTAGTCATCTGTAAATATATGAAGATAGAAACAGTGCTCAGATCACAGTATATTTTATGTTTAAAGAAGTTAAAAGTGAGGATAGTTATCTGTAAACGTTGTTCAGTAACATTTAATATGCGATTATAGTATAATATAAAGAAATACTTAATTAAAAGAAACTGCAGATGTTAATTAAAGTAGGCAATATAAATAGAGGAAACATGTAGATATTGTCAATAAAACAGACGATAATTATTTGTGCACATGTACCATTGCCTTCTGTTTTTATTTCAATTTATAGATATATACTATTCATCAAATATCAAATGTTTTAACAGTAGATTTTTTGTCACATTCCAATAATGATAGTAAGCTTAAACAAAATGCATTTATTGAATATTACAGTAAAAGGCGTTAACTACTTTTATTTTGATACAGATATAAATGGTAAATGCGTAAAGGTGAAGACACCTAGCTTGTAATTTAAAAGCAAAAAGTATTATGTTTGAAAATGGCTCACTTTAAAATGTAAACAGATTCCGTCAAAAACAAATTTTGTCATTTTTAAAAGCTGTTCATAAGTTTAAAATGCATCATGAAATAGTGTCTAAAATGAGAATTAATTCGAATAAATGTCAGATGTTTTTCAAAGAAGGCATTTTGAATAGGGGAACATCCTTTCGAAAGGTGCTGTATACATTTAAACGTTATGTAAACTAAAAAAAAATAATTCAACACTGTCATTACAAACAGAAAATAAGGATTTTTTCCCTTTTTTACACAAAACCACATATTAAACAGTTATTGATATATAGTAGCTAAACGTCTTAAATCAAATGTTTTAACATAAGGGTTGAAAATTCTGCAAAAATAAATATGTCTTTTTAAAGTTGTTGTTTTCTCAATTCAATAATGACAGTAACTTTGAAAGAAATCCATTAGTAAAATGCTTTTACTACTAATATTTGAATACATATTTTAGCGTTTGTCGTAGGTAAATCAAGTGATCTAATTGTTGAATATCATATCTTGAAATCAGCCTAATGTCGGGTGAGTGAAGATTCCTCATGAAGATTTTCTTTGTTATAAATAATAGCCAAGCAAAATACTTTAGATTTTAATTTCCCATGTATGAATGTTCTTTGTAACATCTTTACACCCATTATGCGAAATCTGTTCTCTAAATAGATTAATGGTTTTTCGATTGTAATGCAATACGTTTTTGTCACTGCCTTTTATGTTGAAAAATCAAATACCTATAATTAAGTCAGTTACAATAGATATCAACGTACTGTGGTGGCCATGTTTTATCCTCCACTCCCTTTAAACCCATCATTATCATATGTTATTTCATATTTGAAGGTTGGTTAATGACACAAGATAAAAATCATTTTTGCTAGTCAAATTATGATGTTTTGTTACAAAATTTAAAGGTCGTCTTTACATGATGTGAAATTCCCATAAACAGTTTCTTTTGGGGAATTTTATTTTTAATGTTTTTTCCACAGCAATCAATCACCTTTCAGGTATGAGGTGATCTAAACTGAGATGTCCATTCAATTGCATTGACTTATTGAATATATCCTGTTTAAGTTTCCTGACCGTTTTAAATTATTGTATCAAACCATTATGTTTTGCTGACAAGTAGTTAACTTTAAATGCAGACTTTCGGCAAACCTTAACGCTTTCTTATGTTTACAAACGTCAAAAGCAAAGATGTTATTTGCAAATGTTTTCTTTCCGCAATATAAAACATGCAAGTGTTGTAATGTCTAAACATTGCTAAAGTAAACAATAATTAAAATCAATACAGGTTTAAGTATAGTTCGTAATTAAAGGCGAATCTACGTGTACAACAAAATGTAAATTTCCTAAAGGCTTGCATGCAAAACTGGTAAAAACAAATACAGTATGAACAACATACTGTTTTCTTCAATCCAAAATTAGTATTAACCACGAAAAAGAAACGAAAAAAAGTCAACCCAACAGAATAGAATCTCAATCTAGCTAGCATATAATTCAGAGATACATGTAAAATAATAATTTTTAAAATGACACAATTGACGTGTTTTGTCGTTTGAATTGTTTTAAATTTGTGAATTCGATGTCCTTTATAGCTTGTTATGCGATATGGAATTTGCTCATTGTTGAAGGTCGTTCGGTGACCTATACTTGTTAACTTCTACCTCATTTGGTCTCTGGTGGAGAGCTGTCTCATAAATATTCATTACAATAACCTCTCGTTTCATGTATATTACCACTGAGATAGCCAATGTCCTTCTTAAATTTATAGTTCTAAAATATCACAAAACCGGGAAAAATGTGTCACTGAGTGTCCCTTTCTAATTAATATAACGAATATACCATGTACACAATTATCTAATGTTGTTACATCAATACCTTCTTGTAATAATCAAGTTGCATTTAACCTACAATGTGCATTCCCATTTTCTGGTTTCACATATATCATGTTGAAGTAGATATTTTGTTTACCATAACTAAAACTATAAATGATATGTTACTGCCTCAAGTAACTTAGACAAAATGAAGATATCACAAAATGAAAATAACACTTTATAAATTGTGTACTTCCAGAACGCTCATCTGGATGTTCCTTCAAAAGAAACGTTCAAACCATATCACACAAATACCAGTATGGTAAAAATTCATATTTTGTAATTAGGCTGATGCACTTAAGGAGTTAGCACGGACGTTAAATTCATTATTTAGACCACTTTGATTAATTAAATGTATGACTTGAGCTATTAATTATTGGAGTCATGGTTACCAAACATGGCAACTTATCATTCAAATAAATCTGTACCTCCTTACAGTCTGGATTTTTTACATTTTATTTGTTGAATGGAGAGTTTAAAGCCCTTAACACTGACGGACACTGCATTTAAACAAATCAATCTCTATACATACATAATATCGGTGCAAGAAATTATTTAATACATTTATGTAAAATTTTACTGCTTTGTCTCTTGAATAGGCCGTATGTCTCATGCTGTGTGAATATAATTGCTTCATATAATTGTACGCAATAAAAAAACTATTTAAAACTTAAAAGCATTTGATTTCATATGATCCTCGTCATGATTAAATTATAATTTAGCACAAACACTCATTGTCAGTTATACAAAGATCATTCACTGCATGGCATTCGAAATTTACCACCCAGACACCTTTTGTATCATTGTACAAATACATAGTATTGCTATGCGTTGTCAAATAACCATGTGTTTTTTTCCCATTTAAACCTTATCATGATGTTTTTTTTTCTATTCTATAAGACATAAACTGAAATAGTTTAACCAGCGAAAATATTTTTTATTGGTATCTATTAAGCGATATATCATGTTGTTTGAAATAATGGCTAGTTTGGAAAATGCAAATGTGTTCGAAATAAAAGTGAAAAAAGTCTAAGAACCCAGATCACTTCCATGCCCGCTTTTTCCTTTAAGGGTCAATGGTCACTCTTTTAAACGAGTATCAACACCATTATATTATATACAGTTCCTTATCAAAGGTCTTATATCTCACATTCGTAAATATGTCGAACACATTGGTATTCTATGAAATACTTTTGTAATTTATCATTTAAATTAAATCAAGCATATCACTGTTTCCATTGGTTGTAAACTTAAAGTCAACACTATATAAAGTGATGCATTTACACCCATGAATAATACATTTGATTTTATCACGGTTATCGTAAGGTAAGGTGTGCCTGATCATTCGTCATGGAGAAAAATGCATGTTATTATTTAAATAATTTCATGTTATAATTCGTCCTTTTAACACTTCATCATGTTACAGCATTGTCATTCTTTGCTGCGCCGTGTATATTTATATCCCATTGTTTAATTAATAACTATTTCCATTCCTGTTTTATTACAAATAAGAACGCTAGACCGTTTTATCAAAATTGAAGTCAAATGTTAAACAAACTCGAGAAAGTTGCCTTTCTTTTTGACACAAAGCGATATCAAAGATATGATTTTTGTTAATATAGATTAACAGTTCTTTTTTGTTTTACAGGAAAACTAGTTACGCTTTGATCGATCATACAGGATAATATTTCAAGAAACTTTTCCAACACAACAAAAACATGTCTTTATCCAAAGAACAAACAGGTAAGTGAAAAGGTCTTTTGCATTACCTTACATTCAGGAGTTAGCAATCAAATAAAAAAAAAATCAAATTTACTGCAATTTTTTTGTCTTTTAAAACTTAAATAAGTATGGTCATGTCTATAATCTATTTTGTTGAAACTGGTACATTGGTGGTTCACTTCGGTAAAGACAAGTGGCTGAGATTGACATTATCTAAATACATGATTTTGTTCAACAGTGTGTACAGCGTGGTAAAAGTTACAAGAATTTCAAAATATTTTTGTCAGAAGTGTATTTGAAATGTATATTTCAATTCATGTATCTTTTAAATTGTGCATTGAATTCAAATCCGAATTAAAATTTAACAAAATAGTTTGTATCTTACTGATAGTGCATGTAATATCTTCGGAACAGTAGCGGTTACTATTTTGGATTCTTTCTTGCTCATTTTCCCTGAATAAGTTAAAAAAAATGTCACATCTAAAGTGTAAGATTAGGAGGAAATTTTATGCATATCTGATATCTTTCGGGTTTCCTTTTTGCATTTAGACAAGGTAATTCAGACAATAATGTTTGTTTACAAAGTATCTTGTGACTCCTTTGTTTCTTCCAAAAGCATGTTGATCCTTGTCACATTCCTGCCTAACATTTTGCAATATCTTTATCACATACCTCTATGCATTTTCAAGTATTTTAGTTCCATCCTTCTTTCCTGTGAAAAAATTCGTTTAATATATAAATCGGGAATTACTTCTCTCGTATGACAAATTTCAATAACGGTGGTCATTAATACGAAAATTATATTTTGTAATATTGAAATGCAAAAAATCAAATAGGAACTACTACAGATAGCAGACAATATAGTTTAAATACTATTCAGGCCCTTGATTGAATAGAAAGAAAATTAATTGCAAATTTATCATGAGTTTTTCATTGGTCAGTTTCTGGCAAGGGCTATGCTCATCTTTTGTGTTTGTGCAGTTTCAAATATGTAACGTATCACTTCATACTATAATCGACTGAAAGAATATCAATTTACTGCATTAAAACGTTCAAATTGTTTTGATTTTGTACGATTTTAAGGAAGACAATTTAGGATCAAACTAGAATTCTTGTAATAGGTAATGTTAATCCCTTTCCAGTGGAGTTGGATCCGTTCTGTCTGTTTTTGTAGTTGATTTTTATATTAGGTGTAATACTTTTGATTTCGTATAATCTTTTCAGAGGAAGTGGAGCGCTGCATGCTTGAGTTGAAAACAATTGACCGTGAGGTATGTGAAGAGATGGAAAGATCTACAGACAAACGAAATGAAGTAAGGAACTTCATGTCAGAAGTTATAGCAGCAGAGGAGAAGTTTATTTCTACATTTGATAAAACTGAAGAGGGAAAAAACGCTTTCAAAGAGAGTGTCAAAACCATGGTTGAAGCTCTTGACTTTGAAACATTCCGTGTAGAAATAGTAGGGCATCAAACCAAAAAGGGACGTGTAACTTTTATGAGGGACGGAACACCATTTCTGCCAGAAATACAACTTCTTACAATTCAGGACACGGAAAACGCTACGTCTAAACAGGCTGCAAGCATTGTGATTGAGATTGCTGTCGTATTGCTGTTGTTGGCTAAAGTTAAAGATCCTTTGTCTAAAGAGCGATTGAAAAAGGCGATTGAAGAATTAGAACCCTCTATGGGTAAGATTAAGGATGCTTTGCGTAATCTAGCTTTTACATGGAAGCATAATTCAGATATGAAAGCACGTGCAGCGGCATTGCTTACTTTCGTAAAACAGATTTACCATGACGGAATTCTAGTGAAATGCATCAAAATCATTATCAGCAACATGGGCTGGTATAAACGAGCTAAAGTTCTGGGGCATATAATCTTGTTTATTAAATCAACATGTCGTCACCCAAAGAGTCTTCTTCAGAGAATTGAAGCAGTGCTAAAAGAAAAAGCTGCAGAAAAGCTCACAGAGAAGATCGCAAACCTAATCAAAATAAGCGAATGTCAGGAAATCCTTGATTTGAATTACATTTTATAACTATTATATTACTGAATGAGCTTATATTTAGCTTCTTTGAACTTATTCATAACTGTCATATCTTTCTGTCTTGTCTTATTTTTATGCTTTAATTAGGATTCATGTCATTGTTTAGTCTGACGATGTTATTGTCATTAAGAAACTCAATTAGACAATCAATATTCTCATTTACGTTGCTTTACATTTTAACAAGCCTGTTATTGTTTGCTCTGGTATTGGTTTTGTTGTACTTAAATTGGTCTGTAGCATTAAAAGTTCTCTTTCTCATTGACAATTTTACCACATCTTCATTTTTTATATTACTGTGAATGGTTTTATGCATAAAGATTCAGAATAATTAATAGTAATATTATTCACATGTATGTTAGACTAGTGCATTAGAAAACCTAGATGTGTCTGCCGATTCGTCCTTTCGCCATATTAATGAACCATGACGAATTATTGATGACAATCTTAGTTCTTTCTTTCTTGATTTTTCTATGCACAACAATAAATTAACAAAACGACTCAATGCTCTGACTAAAGAGTATTTTGCAGTTACCGAAAGCTAGTTTGAAAAATTAATTTGAACTAGAAAATTGACCATGTTTTATCCTACCTAATTATTATATCTATCATATTATCTACAGTACAGGACAAACAGAATAAAACCAAAGACGTATAAAACAGTTTAGAAAAAGCAAGACCTAATGCAATTGCAACGTAAGTTGACCTGTGAATATATTTGGATTTTATTTTGTTGTCGGGTTGACTCACGACTGAGATACATCAAGCATCGGCTTTTATTCATCTGTTTATAATCTATAATTGTAAATCAGACACCACCATTGTAAACACACAACTGTTACTATAATTATGCAACAATGTATTTAAGAAAAATATAGAAACACATAATTGAATATCCTCGGCTAAATTCATCCAAAAACTGTGTTCATTTGAAACAATTAAGTTTTACTCCTTTAATCTTTGCATATTATGTTTGAAAGCAGATCAAACTATTTTTAAAGCTACATACCTGCTCATGGAATACGACAGTCATTAAACAAACCGGAATAAGCATATGGTTATATAATTTAATAATAGGACTACCATATCAATTTGTCTGTTCATGTGCAGTACTGAACAAACAGTTTTAATAATTTCTGATAAATGGCCCTGTGTTAAAATAAATAGATGTGGTATGATTAACAATGAGACGAAAATTCACTAGTGACTTAATGACGAAAAAAAACCCACCATTGGTCCCCGTACGGTCTTTAACGTATATCGTAAGCTATAAAAAGTAAAATAACAAAAATAGCGAACTCCTAGGAAAATTCAAAACGGAAAGTCCCTTAACAAATGGCAGTTCAAAGGCTCCAACACATGGAATGGAAAACAACTGTCATATTCCTGACTTGAAACAAACTCCCCCTGTAAGACAAAATGTCCAACAATTTAAGAGAGAAAAACAACGCCCTGGTTAATGTAAATACAATCAACTAGCAACAAGTACAGTAGACAGCAACCAACGATAACCACGAAAAAAAAATCGTCTGACTTTAGACAGGCCCATAAGGAAACGGCATCATGTAAAACTATTCGTTTGATCTTCACCCGATGTATTTCAGCATCAAGTGTACATCATTACAGATGTACATGTCATTTTGAAGGGATTGTAAGATAGGAGAGGACTTTTAATACACAAATACACAATTTAATAGTTTTCCTTTAACGAGAGAACATTTTATTATCAGTACGTATGCTCCATTTCAAATAAACCATGACATTTATAAAATTGAGAATGGAAACGGGGAATGTGCCAAAAAGACAACTACCCGACCAAAGAGCCAAAAACAGTCCAAAGCCACCAATGGGTCTTTAAAACAGCAAAAAAAAAAAAAAAAATAAAGAAAAAAAAAAATCCCGCACCCGGAAGCGGGCTTCAGCTGGCCCCCAAACAATAATATATACTAGTTCAGTGAAAATGGACGTCACACTAAACTCCGAAACATATAAATGAGCTAAAATTCAAAAAAAAACATACGAGACTAACAAAGGCCAGAGGTTCTTAACTTGGGACAGGCGCAAAAATGCGGCGGGGTTAAACATGTTTTGTGAGACATATACCTCTAGCCAATATGGAATAAAAAAATGCATTTCATATGTATGTACAATGTATGATGAATGCATTCGCTGAATTTGCAATTATAATAAAATGTTGAATTGGATATTTTTGAATAAATTTTAAAAAAGGAAATGGAATATCTCAGTATGTTAAATAAGATATTCACAATTTTTAATCAACCTTAGGAACCTTAAAGTACTCAAATACATATATGTTTAGAACAAGGATAACTTATGTTTCATCGGCGTCCTGTCCATACCTTTGGTGTTTTGACGTTTACAAAAATTATTTCCAAATATCTGCAAATCATTAAGTTAAACGATAAAAACTTTTTATCCTAATATTAGTTTACAAATTTGCACAGGCAATAATATTCATATTGATATTAGATGGACGACAGCTAAAATTTCACCGGCGTCCGTCCTATGTTTTTGGGATTTTATGCGTTTTAGAGAATTTTAGACGGACATACGGATACAGTGCAAAATATATAACTACCTAATTATCGATTCAAGTTGGTATTCCTATTTTGTCGTGCTCAATCAAAGAGGATACCCATCGCAACTATTGATCTTATCAGGATCGCTTCACCTATGTTTTGTGTTATACATTTTGCAATTAGTCTGCTGTCTTCGTGTTATTACCCTGCAACCATGTTTGCCTTACAAAAAAGAACTGTAGATTCATTATTATTTGTTGGATACTAATTTTTGTTGATTCCGTGGTTACAGGTGAACCACGAATTTAAATGTTCAACGAAGTACAAATTTTCTATAGGCTTGTATGCAGACCTTGGTAAAACCACGAAATCAAATATCCACGAAAATACAGAGTTTCCTCAATCCACGAAAATAAATGAATCCACAGTATACTCGAAAGTTCATTATCAGTCATAAGGTTTTATATTCTGTGTGTACATTACCAGGTACCAAGAAAATCTAGGGCATCAATCTCAGGATAAAAAGACTTTGATAAACAGTCGCAAGATAAAACATCATACATTGTACTTCAGTTTTGAGATAATTGTGTCTTTGATTGGCAAAAACAAACATTTTCTTTTAAATCAAGTTTGTTATGTTCTCAAACAAGCACAAAAAAAAACATTGTTGTAAAAATTTAATTATGTAATAGTTATTGAACAACACGCCGTTACATATTATTTGTACTGCACAGCTAATGACCATATTTGACCCGAACGACCCAGTCGCTATATGTTCTCGAGGACAAATGGCGAAGATGTTTTTACATATTGAGGAGGACAAGACCTACACACTTCTGTCTTAACCAACCCCGCTCTTTGCTTAAGAAATACCAAAGTATTCTCGGCGTGGTGAATAAACTTATCGAAGTTAAAGCAATTTCAAATGGAATCCGTACACGTTACTAAACTATTGCTGGTACTAATTTAACCGCTGTTGAACCGCTGTTTAGACAAACAACTACTTTATTATGCTTGACAAGAAAGATATGTCATAAAAATGTAACACTATGATTCAGTTTTTAGACTGTCATGTTGCTTAGTTTCTTCTGTAACCTATTCTTACATCAGACTTGGACCTCTTTTTAACTAGGTTTCACTGTGCGTTTTGCTGTGTGTTTGTTTATTCTATATTGGCTTGAGGTATAGGGTGAATCTCAAAAACATCTTAAACCCTGGCGCATGTTTGCGCCAGTCCCAAGCCAGGAACTCCTAGCCTTTGTTAGTCTTGTTTGTTTTTTGAATTTTGGTTCATTTCTATGTTTCAGAGATAAGTGTGGCGTCCATTTTGCTGAACTAATATGCATTATTGTTAAGGGGCCAGCTGAAGCACGCCTCCGGATGCGGGATTTTCCCCGTTGCAATGAAGACCCATTAATGGCCTTAGACTGTTCTCTGCTCTTTGATCGGGTTGTTGTCTATTCAACACATTACCCGTTTCCATTTACTATTCTATCGTAGACGTCCTTCTTAAATAGTATAATTCAAACGGACTTGATTTATTTCTTAACATGTCGTGCTCACTACCTTGATTTAGCATACCGATGATCTCGACAACATATTTTTTTTATACGTAACACTCAGTAATTTTTCCTGGGTCATTTACCAATCCAGTGATGGAAAAAAATCTCTCACTTGTTAGTCTACTGTGATAACAGTAATATAAGTTCAATATTAACGAATCATTGTTTTTGTCATCAGAAAAGATTGTTTGAAATGTATGCGAAGAAAAAATAACAGTATTTATTGTGTTTTAAACTCAACAGCCATTCAACTCTTTTATATTTTTTGAAGATTTTCGTTTAGATAACAACATTTTACGACCGACGTTCTCCTAGGGTTACCATATGTTTATATAAAGGTAATACTATAATCTTTATATACTGCTCAGCAAATGTAGATCTGCATATCATCGTAAAATGGCTTAACTTAATGCTCATAAGCTTAGAACAAATCATTGAAGAAAATCAAAATGTGTTTCGTATACAGCGCTTCCATGTGATGTAAAGCCATAGACTCCTACGCGGTAACGTATCCATTAAAATATGCTTAACAACGTTACTTAAATTTCAAGAAGGACGAAACTGGTAGAAAAGAAATACACGTTTTTCGAATTATTTATTGGTGAATGGTAGTATATAACATGTGTGAAGGAACAAAAAATAACAATCTACTTAGGACAACTAATTATAATTTGTATTTTTGTTTTGATAATGCACATCCCTCTTGTTTGCCTAATTAGTAAGTGACGTAAATGTGTTCATATTTACTAATTTTGCTGTAAATTTCACAGTGTTGACAATTACAGTAAGAAGTGAAGCTAGCAAAGCCAAGCCGCCGCTTCCAGCTAATGTGATGATAAACGCAGTTACCCTGGCTATTAACATAACCCAGTCAAACCAATGTAGTCCACTATAGAGAGCCTTCAGAACATCTATCAAGACTCCTTCAGTAAAAAGATGATACACTATGTTGCATATTTCTCTGAACAATGCCTCACGATCGCCATTTTCGTTATACACGACAAGGTTATGAACCATCTCTACTATGACTTGGCTGGTTTCAACAAAAGTTTTTAAAACTTCAATGCTCGCCCTCATACTTTCGTGATCAGCAGGAATAGGAATTCCAACCGCTTGCAAGAACATCAACATTGCTTCAAAAACGATGTCTGCAATCTGCCAATTCGTTGCACGGACAATTAGCTTCCGGGAAGACAATGCAATGCGTTCTAAGAAGGGTTTTCCATCGCGTACGAATTCCACAGCCGTTTTATCGATATTGATATTCGTTTCGAAAACTTTAACACTTAAGGACGTTAAAAACATGTCTTGTCTAGATATTGAAAGATGAGATAAGGCCTCCATTGACACTATCTTTTTTTCCCTTATGTTCCTAACTATTTTGAAAGTTTCTTCAATGGTTTTTGTAACCTCATTAATCAGATTCTTTGTTTCATTTTGATTTCGTAATATTTTCTTCATATCATCGGGAATCCGTTTTTCTAGGTTGGCCATGGTTTCCGCCTCGAACTCTTTGATCGTTTTAGTTCTACTGGTATCCATACCTATAATGATTACGTATATTACAAAATAATAACAAGTACACAATTGCTATGTGAATTTGTAATATAAAAACAAGCTCATCTACTAAGATTCTCCGTTTAGTTTATAAATTGTTTGAGTAATCACAGATAATTGGATAAGATCTTTGGCTGACCTATAAGGCATTTGTTCAAATATAGAAATAGCTAATGTAGAATATTTTAAAAGAGAGCGTCAAGGATCTTTTATTTTTTTATGAGTGCGAAATATTTGGTTTTATATGGAACAAGGACAACAAAAGTTTAAAACAAAAATGCATATTATATTAATATAAATAGCATATCAGAAACCGCAGGAATAATCGAACAAAATGATGAGTTAATTATTCTGATAGGATTTACATGTTTATATAATGATTGATAAGTGACACGTTAGTTTTCTCGTTTGAATTGTTTTACATTTGTTATTTTGGGGTCTTTTATAGCTGGCAATGCGGTATGGGTTTTGCTCATTGTTGAAGGCCGTACGGTGACCTATAGTTAATTTCTGTGTTATTTGTGTTCTTGTGGAGAGTTGTCTCGTTGGTAATTATACCACATCTTGTTATTTTTATACATACGATAACAAATACTTCCATTTTGAAACCAATGCATCTAAAAACAATATTATGGTTTTAAACACTAATAATTTTTGCGTAAAAGAAAATCTGGTCTTCTAGTCTAAAGCGACACACAATTAATTATACAACATGAAATTTGGTAAATGTTATACATGTAATACGCAGACGATTTCAAACAATCTAAAATTTAACATGTTTAAGTACTTTATTAGTATATTATTGTTACCTGTTGAACAACCTTCCTCACGCTACGCTCGATATCAAAAGGTTTTTAAGAAAATGACAACGGCATTTCTAAAAATCAATAATACTGTATGTATGTAATTGAATCTACTTAAAATTGGGAATCTGTCGTCTTATATTAATTGTATGAGCTGCTAATGTACCGATAGTGTTTTATTCTCTATCCCGACATTTTTTCACTGAGTTCGGATTCGTTTGTCAGTTGTTCCATGCCCACTCTGTTCTGCTCATTTTGCAATAAATAGGATTCCCCTGTTTTCTATCTTGAGTATTTTGAAATTCTGTATTAATTACAGATTGGACATCGGTTACTTTTGTTTTCCCTTATTTTTAAAACATAGTGTCATGTTCTTCACCGGGGAACGGTTGTAGACAAGATGAACAAAAAATAATTTCGATACAAATAACTTCTTACCTTAATCAAGTTATTATGGTCGAATAACTAGTTACTTTTACGCCTAGATGTTTCAATCAAAACACATCAAGCAAGATCTATGATTGTTGCGATATGCATGCTGTATTTATACCTGTGCCTGATGTATTGGTAACGCCCATTCCATGAATAAGTTGTATTACACAAAACATTTTGTAGACTTTTACTTCATTTTAAATACTAAGATTTTATATTTGAATATGTCTTTTTACCTGTTCAAACAATTTGAACATAAATGAAAACAACGTTTTACTAAACATCAAGAGTACGTATTCCTATATACACATACGTTACACTTTGTATTTGTTATTGACTGTTTTATGCTGACTTGTTGTTATTCCTCAGTAGATAGAAATGCAACATGGAGAACGGTCTTATGCATCATTGTTAAATACAAATACATGACGTTGTATTTTAATCAGTATTTGTTTTGAATGAACATTGAACTATACTACATGATACTTAATCAGCAGACACAGTTTGCTGTGATTCATTTCATTTAAAAAAAGATAAAACGATTTCTATTTGAAAAAGACAAAATCTTTTTTTATTCTCTTTTTCCTACTTCATTTGAATGAGTAATGATAATATTAAAGAATAATGTTTGCATATTTGATAAGGACAAGCTTGCATATATTTGGGGCCCAAATTTACATAGTTTACATTAGATATTCGTGTAAAGCAACATCTGATGAAGTCAAATGTGAAATCCGATACAAATTCAAGTATATTTTTATTAAAAAGTTTTTATCTCACGCTGAATATGTTGTTCGGTTGATCGGAGCTACACTAACATGTCGTAATCTTATATGAATAACATATAGCTGAGAGGGTGATAGAGCAGATTGTTACCCCTCGAAAGGACGTTGTCAACCTTGGCTTCCCCTCAGTTTACTATGTTTTCTCGGGGTAACAATCTGCTCTATCACCCTCTCAGCTATATGTTATTCATATAATATCTGCTCTGTATTAGTGTAGATGTCCCGCCCTATTTAATAATTAGGCTTAGAATTTTAAACAATGGCATAACATTCTACACGCATATTACATATTTTTTCGTTATAACTTGAATTTAAAGTTTGTCACATCAGCCTGTCAATCGAAACAGAAATTAAAAAAAAACCATCTTTGTGTGAGTAAAACGGGCTAAAAATTATGTCTGTTAAGGTAGGAATAAAGGGAAACTACTTTTACAAAAATGATAATATAGCTTGTTGAAAGATTTTACTATTTATCATCCATTTGAAGATAAGGTTGTATTGAATGTTGTACTAAAATATCCTTTTTTTCCCGGTCCATTCGCATTAAATGGTTAATTCTCGGAGCAAGGTGCGTTTGCCTAGTGACTTTTAAAAGTTTTACGAAATTGTTGAATTTTTGCTGAATATTTATTCATTTTGTTGATATTGTTTGCTGAATATTTATTCATTTTGATGATATTTTTGGCTGAATTTACTAGTCAACCTGCATACAGATACAGAAATATTGCATGCGTTCTAATGACCTATATAGTATACATCCATCAAAAAATTGTTTTGGAACCAAAAACAGATAAAGACTGGGTTTATTGAGTTCTAATCTTTTTATCTAAAATTTGTATGATAGAGAATTTCCAGTAAACTCCCTCTGACTACCTCGACAACTATAGCTGGTATAAATTAAAAAATATTGACAGTTTTAGCTACCTGCGAAGAGTTCTGTAGTAGAGCTTCTCTAGAACAGTTTATAATACTCCTATGACAGATAATTATGACAGCTTTGAAAAAAGTCGAACATATCCAAACTGTAATTATTCAAGGTATTGCATTGACTTAATTACATGGTTTTGCTGCTCATTAAAATACATGTATTTACCCAGATTGTTTAATTATTTACTATTTTGTATTGATTTATATAAGGATATGGTTGTCCCCAATGCTATTGTGTGATATTTATGTTTTGGGTTCAATGTTGCAGTAAGAAGGAATACTTTCCTAATCTTTTTTTTTTTGTCAATAAAATTATATCGTCCTGTTTTTGTATTCAAAGTATGTGCAACAATGCAGGATTTACATATAAATGGCTATAAATATAATCTACTGAATTTTTTAAGTGAAATTGTAAAGTGTGAGTACTAAAATATATTTAGAAAATAGACATGTATTTAATAGATCAAAACAAGCATCAACTTCGTCTTTAAAAGAACGAATCATTCTCTGATCAATTGAAAAGAGTTTTATTGGGAAGTATTTGGAAGGGCGATAATATTTCCTCTAGAGTCTTAATTCCTTTGCCCCAAATCTCACCGCACAAAGAAATTTTGAACAATTGACTCAATACAAAATTCTTTTCAGCAGAAGAGCCACGCTCTCTTATTATTTTCTTTTCTTTTTATATTGATGTTACAGAATTCGCAAAATGTATCCACATAAAAAGCACAATAACACAAAGAATGTTGAGAATTTCAGTATAAAATTTTTGTATTTTGAACTATTTTCTTAAATCTGTTTCCATCTACAGATTTAAAAGCTTTGACTGGTACAGTTTTGTCAATCAATATCGACATCTTTCTCCTGATGCCAGTTTCTAAAATGTAAAAGCGAGGAAATAATGTATAACTGTTCAAAAAAATGAAAGGTGAACAACATATATAGACAATAATCAAAGTCAGAGATTTAAAGTCGGATATTAAACGACTTTACTTGTTAGGAACAGGAACGATTTCTAGTGTCCCTCAGATGAAATACATTTAAGGAATAATTGTCTTTACTTGATACAACTGTCATTATAAATAGTTCCAATAGTGCAGATCTGTTAGACAAACACCAAGTTAACAGGAATAATTTTTTTTTTTAAATTCACCAAATTAGTGCTCAGGAGGCATGTGGGATGAGAGACATTTGAAAATAATAAGTAAATATCTAAATGGTTATTACATGTACCATCATCATTTTACAAATTCTTCGAATTGTCTGCATGTTATAGAATTTGCCTAGTAAAACAAAAATATCAGTAAAGTAATGTAATATAATCCCCGACAGCCGACGCTGGAATGTGTTTAATAGGTTTAAGGTCACTCCCATCTAGATTTAAATGTTTCAACAAAAAAAAGGCGAAGGATACCAAAGGGACATTCAAACTCATAAGTCAAAAATAAACTGACAACGCCATGGCTAAAAAAGAAAAAGACAAACAGACAAACAACAGAACGCAAAACAACATAGAAAACCAAAGACTGAGCAACACGAACCCCACCAAAACTGGGGGCGATTTCAGGTGCTCCAGAAGGGCAAGCAGATCCTGCTCTACATATGGCACCCGTCGTGTTGCTTATGTAAGTACAAACCCGGTGATATGTCTAATTTGGTAGGTCACATTCGTGGTAAAGGGATCTAGATTGTAGTTACGACAATTGGAACATATCCGTCGTCATCTGTGAAACATATATTGAATAACGGTCAACCAAGTCGTGATGGCGTCCGTTAAATTTACGAAGGAATGATTTCAACTTCACCACTTGTAACTCTTGGTTTAACAGCTTCTTTTAAGCAGCAACTCTCTATCAAGGAAATCATGATAGGAAACACAAGCCCTGGAATATCGTACCAACTGGGAGATATATACTCCGTATGCAGGCGCTGCTGGAATGTTGCTACGTAGAAAAGGAAAGTTCACAATTGGGAAGCTGAAATCATCTTTTTTGTCGTGAAGTTTTGTTTTCAACCGACCTTCATTGTCAATTTCTATATGTGAGTCTAGATATTAGGAAGATTTAACTGAATCTGTTGTATCATTTATCTCAAGTTCGATGGGATAGATGCGTTCAACATAATCGAATTATTTAGTGAGAAAACATTTTCTATATAACTGAGAAGTAAAGTTAAAGGATACTGCTAATTTCTTTTTTTACTACCTAAGAAGTTCCGGTATGAAGTCAGCCTCATATGAATATAGGAACAAGTCGGCAAAAAGTGGTACACAGTTGGTTCCCATGGGAAAGTCGATTGTTTGTTGAAAAACACGTCCTCCGAACGTAACTAATATGTTGTCAATCAAGAAATCAAGCAATTTGATAATGTCAGTTTCAGATACATTTTCGTTTGAATCAGAAGTACGACTTATCCCTCCCCAAGACAAGAAACTTGTACTTACCATGGCCATTCTTTTTTATGAAACAAAGCATGACTTACTCTTTCAATTTGTCTTTTAGTTTGGAATGGAGAATACTTGTGTAAAGTGTAGAAAAGTCAACTGTTTTAATACTATTGCAAGATGAAAGAGTCTAAGATTGTATGTACTCTAAAAGATATTTGGATTTTTTTTGCATCCACATTTGATTCACACCACCTCTAGAAAAGGTAGTTTCACTATAACTTTGAAGCCCTGATTTGATTGCTGATAAAAATGATGTTTATAATTTAGGAAGAGGTTTCGTGAAGCACTTGGAAGACCCAGCAATAAAACGTTGTTTGTAATGACACTTATGTAGTTTAGGTATCCTATACAGTGATACAGTTCTTTATCTTTGGTTGAAATTCCAAAAGGAACATAGAACAGACCTATGATTATCCAGGGATTAAACCTTGGGAAGTGTCGTGGAGGAATATGTCGAGCTTCCAAGTGAATTGTCAATACCTACTTCATTTATCAAGCAGTATATGTAATGTAATTTGCACACAAAAACGATGTTGTTTGGGGCTTGATCTGCGGGGACATCAACATATCTGTCATGGAAGTAGGACAGGTGTTTTGCAACGTTTGGGTCTTTAAAGATTGATGTAGCATATGTGTTCATAGAACCTTTCAGTTTATTTTAATTCTGATTTGTATTAACGACCTCACAGCCTTAATCCATTCGGAAAGAGTATCTACATCTTCTTTCTCGCGTTTAACCATTGCCTGGCATAAACCTCGACTGAATCCATCAGTTTTTTGAAGTTGTGTTTCCAACTGATGGATTTAGGCTTACAATATTTAGGGCCTTTGGATAACACATTTAGCAGAGAAGTGTTATTGACAATGTCTAGGTCACTAGTAATAACGTGGCCAGCAGGATTATATTTGAAGGGGAAACTAGCACAGGTGCAATCAGGATGTTTAGACTTGAAGTTGTCAATACTAGTATTGAGATCCTTATTTTAGTTGCAATTAGTTTGGTATAAGAAATGATAGGTACAGACTGATCTTTAAAATAGGTCGATATTTTCAATTGCACTGATTTATGATGAAGGATATTGAACAAGTGTTCATACAACAATGAAATCTTGAGTTTTACAAAATGCTCTACTGTTCAGAAATGAAAAGTAAAAATAACACTTTATTACTATGTTTCCGTTTCATACTTAAAAACAATTCGAAAAATAGTCAGTATTATCACATAAACTTTTGTCAGAGAGAAATATAAGGACAATACATCCCTTGGAAATCCTTCCGTTCCGAGAGTAAAAGTCTTGCTAAAGCGGGGCATAAGTTTGGCTATGTGGGATGTATAAATACGCAGCCACGTCCGGAATGGTTACTTACAATAACCCTTGCAACAACTTTGAGGGGTCTGTAGGTGGCCTGTCCCTATCAACATATCCTTATTTCCGGTGAGATCTTCAGCTCTTCATCCCGAACGAACATGCCAGAAATATTTGCTACTGGACGTAAATCAAACATCAATTAATCAAGCAATCATCTTATTTCGAATGGAATTAGAATATTTAATTGATAATTAATTTAAAATTTTTGCTTAAACTGGACTATTATTAAATCTTTTTGACATTGTTAAAGATGTTTAAGAACAGGGATTATCAACGTATATTTCGTAACATATTTATGGTTTTTTGTCACTAGCATAGTTTGTACGACAAACGAAACGACCGTTCATCTTTGGATTTTTTTTCGCCGGGACAGTCAGTTATTTGCAACTATAACAAAAACAAAAAACGAGGCAGATTACTAGTATTCGGACGAAAACATTCCTTACTTTAAATCCAAATTCATTGATCACATTCATTAAACAAAACAATAGTTATCTTGATAAACATTTTTTATAATAATATTATTCAATGCAGAATGTTCTTTTTCTGCCAACCCTAATCTCTTTAGATTTGTTTCTTTCTTTTATATTCAGACATTAAACGTACATGTCACCTTATATACTGTTTTTTTTCAAACTATAAAAAGCTTTGTTTATCTGTTAGAACTATTCTTCGTTTGGTTTAACAAATTCTTGTGATGAATTCTAAATTTTACTGACTAAGAAAATTATTAACTTAACTTAATCTGTAGCACAAGATTCATCCGATTGTAATGCAATACGTTTAAAAGTGTGTAACACCAACAGTGCCTTGAGCAGACTAGACTGCTTTAAAAACTTTTATGATTGTTGCTGGGAAGGGAACACAGTTTGTTCGAAAATTAGGGATCATTCAGTGTATTTTTTTTATAACCGCCACCCTTATTTTCGGAGAGATCAGTATGCTAGCAATCGACCATTTTGTGGGTTACAACCTATTTCATAGCATATCATCTATATTATCTGCAAGAAGCGGACTCAATATTTAACACCAATTTATTGAATTCATGTCCTGCTTGGTATCAAACCGTCTTTATTTTTATAAACTGTAGATCCATATCTAGCACATTGCCAATCGGTAAAGATATTGTATTCCGTTAATTTTCGACGGTCCAAGTACGAGGGTCGTGATGGGGTTTCTGATTTTCTGATTTCTGAATTCCTTAATTTATTAGGTAATTTTTCTTTATCTTTAAAGATAACACTCATTCTGTAAAATTCTCCTGAAAACGACTTTACTATTATTTTTATCTGTAATTATATGATTTCTTTATTCTGTACATCGTTCATTTCTGTAATCAGTATTGTATTACCAAATTCTTTTATTTTCCACCGTTACTCTTTATACTTTTGCACCCCATTATACTCCATTTTTTAAAATTTTTACAAATTTTTCTACCTTCAATATGTTATTTGGCCATTATTCGCTATTATGTTTACCCAATCCAGCTAGACTTTTATGTTCATTGGTTTATTTGGCCAATACGAATGAAACTGATTTTACAGAAAAAGAGATTTAATGTGCTAATACTTAATAAGTAGTTTCATTTTTTGACGCCGACTTGATTGTTGAAAAGTTGTGATATTAACAAAATGTATATATGACATCGAGTATCAAAATTTGCATTTAAGATATTTTCTTATAGGTTACACTTTGTAAATACAGCTGTTTCACAAACCACGCCTCTTTTGGGGAGATATATAATGTTCATAGATATTTTGTTTTGTCTACGTACTGGTTCCCAGATATGATCTCTATGTTTCATCTCGTAGAGACATAACTTGGGAATGTTACCAATATAAATACACATTGTCGCGACGAAAATTGAATTCTGAGGAAGACCCAAAGTGAAAGGAGGGGTAGTACAGAACTTGAGTATAAGTTTAAACTCTTAGAAGTTCGGGCATATAAATGTTGAAAATATGCCGCACAGCCCTATGTTTTGACCTTTGAATAAAATAGTAGTGCATATCAACTTTCAATTCTAGGATATAATTTTTTACGAAACTTCATAGTAAAAGTGGCACAGCTTTAGCCGTAAAGGGAGTTCCTATAGAAAATTGCATTGTCCATATTTACATATTAAGTGAGACCTATATTGGGTGAAAATAGAGAACATGTAGAATTTCACCAAATCTGGTTTATCTCAGAGATTTTAATGAAATTAACTCAAATATAAAGTTTGATAAATATTTTATGAAGATTGAGAAAACCCTGGGCCTTTACTTTGATGACTCAGCATAAATTCACAGTTTACAGTATGCATAGTTTACTGAAAGCCCTGAATGCGAAGTAAATTCATTATATATGCATATTTGTAATCTTAATTGTTTAGAAGTGCTTATATTTACTCTTCGCAGTCATTGAAACTCATAAATCCTTGATGGATATTGTTGTTGGGGTGTTTTAGTCCTGTCGATAACCCAAAAGTAAGCCGTAACACCTGAATTTGCTTTTTTGTGACCGCGGCATAGAAAAATACAAGCTAGAAATACAAAAATACCTCAATAAAACTAACATTAGTGTGCTCTATCCTAAATATGTACTAAATATTCCATATTCACAGAAACAGCAGAATTATTTAGAAAATGTAAGGCCCCAATGGCAAAAAACAAAGAAAAGTGCCTACCACCTGGGTCATAAAACAGATAATTTAACCTGTAAATGCTATGATTTTATTATTATAAGAGTCTTTTGTATAGAAAACAATAACTGTGCTTGGAAGTTATGGAAAAAACAGATGTTAGCAGTCAGTTCTATAAAACTTTTAGTTAAATCATACATCAGACTGGTAACTTCATACAAACAACTTTTTGCAAATATGGCTTTGTTTAAACACTTCTAGTTCATATATTAGCTTAATTATGTTAGATATGATTACAGATGATATTGTTGTGACAAGATTTCTAAACTGACCATTTGAGGCAGAAATTGTGAATTTTTATTGTTAAATAGGCATACAGTAAGATGTGGACTGGAGACAGAGGCAGGATTGGATACTTTATATAATCTTGAATGTTGGAATAATTAACTACTAAACTTTACATTTATAGTATTCTGAACTGCTTTCAATTTGTTATCAGAATAGTTTCAAACAGGTTCTAGACATTTCATGTCAGAAAACATGCACATAGGATAAGCTGACAATAATTAAAGTCATGTTTTCAAATTCTTTAAAAATTGAAACAGGGATGGGGTTATAGAATGTACTGTAAAAGAGAATTTAGAGTATATGCAGTGATTTCTTTAAGGCTATGATTCTGATAAATAAGTATTGTTGTGAGAAAAAATGTTTTTCAAGATTTTTCTATTTGAATAAATGTTAGTATAGGTTGCACTTTGTAAATACAGCTGTTTCACAAACCACGCCTCTTTTGGGGAGACATATAAAATTCATAGATATTTTGTTTTGTTTACATACTGGTTCCCAGATATGATCTCTATGTTTCATCTCCTAGAGACATAACTTGGGAATGTTACCAGTATAAATACACATTGTCGTGACGAAAATTGAATTCTGAGGAAGACCCAAAGTGAAGGGAAGGGTAGTACAGAACTTGAGTATAAGTTTAAACTCTTAGAAGTTCGGGCATATACATGTTGAAAATATGCCGCACAGCCTTATGTTTTGACCTTTGAATAAAATAGTAGTGCATATCAACTTTCAATTCTAGGATATAATTTTTTACGAAACTTCAGAGTAAAAGTGGCACAGCTTTAGCTGTAAAGGGAGTTCCTATAGAAAATTGCATTGTCTTTATCAACATGAGTGCAACCTATAGTGGCAACACTTTCCGCTGAAGATAATACATACTATATAAATTAGACCGTTGGTTTTCCCATTTGAATGGTTTTACACTAGTAATTTTTGGGGCCCTTTATAGCTTGCTGTTCGGTGTGAGCCAAGGCTCCGTGTTGAAGACCGTACTTTGACCTATAATGGTTTACTTTTATAAATTTTGACTTGGTTGGAGAGTTGTCTCATTGGCACTCATACCACATCTTCTTATATCTATATAAGTTGACCAATATACAACGTCTGAAAGTGCACATATTTTACAATTTGAAATGAACGGATTTGTGAACAATCAACATCAATGGAAAGCGTTTAGCGTCATGAACGGTTTTGTTCTATTTTTGTTGAAGACCGTACTTTGACCTATAATGGTTTACTTTTATAAATTTTGACTTGGATGGAGAGTTGTCTCATTGGCACTCATACCACATCTTCTTATATCTATATAAGTTGACCAATATACAACGTCTGAAAGTGCACATATTTTACAATTTGAAATGAACGGATTCGTGAACAATCAACATCAATGGAAAGCGTTTAGCGTCATGAACGGTTTTGTTCTATTTTTCTTATTCTTTATTTTACAGAGGGAGGGGTAGCGGGCGAAGGGGAATAGGGTCTACGGAGACACGGACCAATTTGCTTGTTTAATTGCTCAAGTGCCATACCAACATGTAAAGGTGTAATACCACCATTGATTTTCCCCCATTAGTCTTTGTTAAATTTGCACTTTTCAAAAAATTGTGTAGAATTTATCTTTGTTTCAAATAATGAAATACTTGGCATGAGTGAAGTTTTATCCTGTCCACTACTATAGACAAAATTTCACATGACATTTCATTGCATATAAGACAGTAACCATCACTTGAAGCTAACCAATCAAATGTTCACCTCTTTTTAACCTGTGTACAAGCTTTAGTAACAATGACTTTGTAACCTCAAGTTTCAAAAATATAGAAACACCAAATAAAAAAAAAATATTGGTGCTTTGAAACACCCAAGATATATGTGTATGACCCAGAAATTTTTTAATGCAATGAAATGAAGGATTAATTTCCTACAACTGTCAAATTCAAGGGAATATTTTTTGTCGACCCTTTTTCGTATGCAACCGGATGTGACGTACTATGATTTCGTGGTTTTTCACCTAAATTGAACAGCTTTGTTGGGATAAGACCAGGATGAAAATGTCTAGGTTTTTTTTTTGGCTGTTTTGGTTGTTTACCATGAAGAATTGGATAAACGTTATCCCGAGGATAAATAATTGAATAAAATAAGAAAACTTACATACCTGATATCTATCATATTTTTCCATATATGGAAAACATACACACACATTTTTATTTTCAGACTGTAAAAATATTCAAGTTCTTTTGTATCTCAGTGTTAACCCTTCTTTTGAATGCCATATGGGAAATCTTATTTTTGGGTCAATATTTCTAAATGCATAAACCTTGGAATTGTCAGCAGTAAAAAACTGTCATACGCACTCTTATTTCTTTATTTCAAAATATGTTATCCTTAATTGTCGTCCAAACTTTTAAAATGCTGTTCTGAAAAACTGTGCTGTCCTCCTCACTATACGCTGATTCTTCGATATCGAAATCCTGGAGGTAGATAGTTTTGCGTCTTTCATTTTTCCCAATAATCTAAAGTATACAAAGCTGCAACTTGTTTAGAGATATACAAATCTGACATAATATACGAAAAAAAAAACATTGAATAATGTGTTAAAAAAGAGAGAAAGAAAACCACACTAAATACAAACGTAAAATACCTATTTCACCACTAATAATTCAATCGTTGTGTACGTAACCGTTACATATAACTACTATGGTTGACGTTATTCATTTTTGTACTCCATGTAAATTTGGTAAGCTGTGTTTTAATTAGCTAATAAAAAGTGTTAATTTTCTTATCACCTGGCTGAGAGTAAGTAGGTTGCATTGTGTCAAAATATTCCTCTAGTCAACGAGTTAAAGTTATCGGAATAACACACTTTTTTTTTTTTTTTTGTTTTATTTTGCAAATTATTGGAAAATCGTTATATTTAATTTGCAATCTTGATTGTCGTCGTAAGTTCCCGTGGTCACGATTTTCTGAATTTCGTGCTTTACAGGCTACCCCCAGATACCGTATTGTACGATATAAGCGACAGGAAAGTTTTGCCGGATTGACCATTTTTTTTCATCTGTTGCTACGCATGCTTATTTTTTTTTCCGCGGTTTGCTGTGCGAAAAATTTATTTTCACTTTTGTACATGTACACATTTATATCTTCAACTTTTCTGCATTTCATGTTGCAGAGTATTCATTTTCATCCTGTCTTGTGCAAAGTCATTTATTTTTCAGTTCATACCATGCCAAATTATTCATTTTGTAAATCTTCCTTCCCTCCCCCCTTTTGAAATCAGATGGTCGTCCCCTTACTGAAAGCTAATGAAAAGCCGTCATCAATAGTCTGAGAAAAGTATGATAATAAACATCATTACCGTAAAAACTAGGATTATGCAGCATGTTTTACTAACTGCTTGAAATATGTCGAAAGTCTTAGAGAAAAGGATTATATATTCTTTATATGCCTGTCATAAGTCAGGATCGAGCCGAAATTTGAGTGGTTGTCGTTGGTTCATGTCTGTCATATTTTTGTTGGTAAATTGTTTTGTTATAAATTAGGCCGTTAGTTTTCTCAAATGCTTTGTTTCTAATTTTTCATATCGGGGCCTTTTATAGCCGAACATACGGTATGATTTTCTCATTGTTGAAGGCCGTACGGTTGCCTCATTTTTATATTACACAACAAGTATTTCATAAAATAAACATTATCAATGTTCCATGTAAATGAGGTAAGGTCAGGTGAACTCTACCACAAAGACATGTACATCTTGATACAATTCCATACACCACATATATATATTTCATCCACTACTTATAGTATCTGAGATATGGACTTGACCACTGAAACTTAACCTTGTTCACTGATCCATGAAATAAGGTCGCGGTCAGGTGAACCATGTCTGTCGGACATGTAGACCTTGAAAGGATACCATATATTAGTAACCAATTATAGTTATCCTAGAACTCATGATAAGTGAGACATTCACATGACGAAAAAAGACTATATAGACTTTTAACAGTCACTTAACCATGAAAATGAGGTCAAGGACAATTATTTAATGACAGACGGGAACTTTGTAACACAATGGATCTATATACAAAGTATGTATCATCCAATTCATCTACCCTCTGAAATATAAAGATATACAAATAGTTTACGGTGTTGCCACCGCCACCATCAGATTGTTTTATGTATGTCTCGTGATTAAAAAAAAAATAACTGAAATAAGCTCTAACCTAAACCTGGTCGGTGGGCTTTCACTTAACAGTAGACAATGAAACGTCACAGCTACTACTAGCTTTGGCAATATTTCTATGTTGTTTCAATCTGATTAAAATTCTGATCTATATTAACTCGAGTGCTCGTATATATAACCTCATATGAGGTTATTGAAATCAGAGATCTATATTTCAATTTGATTAATGTTGTTTACAAGTGTTCGTAAAATACATCATTGCTGTACATAACCCTCTTTTTGTAGATAATCTTTAACTTCATGTCATTTGTAGGCCAGTTTATGCTCAATAAGTCTTATAAGTGTGTAAGATGGAGTGATTAACCTGTTTCTATTTGTCATTTTGTTTTCATAACTTTGACAGAAACCCTCCACCTTTTTGACCGTTTGCGTTTTGTTTTTTTTTTTTATTTCTATAAAGCAAAGATATACCCAGACCTGCTTATTCAGTCCATTCTGCGTTGATATTACATCAGTTTTTGGAACTAAGTACAATTTGAAATATTTACCCAGAAAATCATTACGAACACCTTCTATCATAAGACGGAAAAATAACATTTTGGGAGGGCAACTTATAAATGTTAATATCTAAAAAACATCTTTAGAGATCACTTGTATCAGAATCTTATGTAAAAATTCCGAATTTTGAATTTTAATGGGTCAAGGTCACTGTTATTTAACAGCTGAATGAAAATTGTAAATGTGCACCCTTTAAGTACAAATGTCAACCTCGAACCATATTTGGCAACATAACTATCAAATAATTCCTAAAAATAGAAACTATAGTTAAAATCCTTTGAAATATTCGAATTTATTTTGCTATAAACGCATATATGTAGGAGCGGCAATGTGGCAAATTTGTTGAATTTTACACTAATACCTAAATGGTTTACCTATTTTATATCGCATCAGATTTATTTTAACATTGAAGCTAGATTAGACTAGTTAAACATATGCCAGAAACACAGGAGACTATTTTTACTATTTCGAAAAATGATACTAACTAATTGTATTCTTATTGAACTTTTTTGCAACGTAGTTACACAAATCTTTAAATCTTTAACTGTCACTGAAGTCATGTCATTTAAATGATATATGACACCTATTTAAAATACTGGTTGCTTATTTGCTTATATATATATAGTAAAATGAGGACTGAAGTGTCATAAAAAGTCCTAGTTGCTCATAAAAATACATAAGGTACCTTTTTAAATTTAACAATATATACATCGTATACATTTAAGTTAGAGTGCACAATCAAAATTTAAATCAATTGATATAAAATTCTAGAGAAATGTCGTTTTATGTAGTATAGAACTTTCAAGTAGTAGTTAATTCAGAAACAATCATTAACGAGCGACGTCAGTTACGAGTTGATTACCGATTCCGAATCCACTTCTTCTCATATATTTTATTACTTTAACCAGTTTTACGCTTTTTTTATACAATTCTTTTCTTAAATTAAGAACTTTAGCCTTATCCTATGCCATTCAAACATCAGAACCTAGTAAAACGTATCTCTTAAGAATCACAAAATCTTAATCAAGGTTTCAAATATGACAAAAAAAAACGGTTTACAAAATAATATCATGGTCTGACTTAAAAAAATATGTAGTTATAGAACATAATATTTACCATATTTATTTTATTGAAGATCAAAATAATAAGCATATACTAAAATTATATTTAAAATCAGGGATAGATTCATCACTATGTATAAAACATTCATCATTTAGTAATAATACATGAAATAAAAAGTTTTGAACTCATCCCTTGAAAAAGATATAAATATTTAAGTTTGAGTAACAGCTCATCAAAGATTGAATGACAATGGACAATTAAGTCAAAGTTTTGTGATAATTCGACGAAAAGTGATGAGAAGATAATTGGGATTTTTTTCTAATGTATGAGGATATATCATCTAAGTCTGAGAATGAAGAAACTCTTATCAAAATCGATTGATGAAGAGTTATCGTCTGCGTCAGACGTAGACATAATGTGTACTTTGGTAGATCGTGTAGACTATGAACTGCGCATTAAGCTATGATCATCAAGAATAAACAAGATTGTTTCCGGCAACCAAATAGATGAACAGTCTGTTAGATATGTTAGAAGGTCAGTTTCATATTTACTTGAAATATTACTTTGCCTTTTTTTTTAATAACCCCGTTTTTAGGCTTCCTACAATAATGTACATAATTAAGCTTGCTAGACCCGTTTGGAGACTACGAAAATTTACCTGATAAGGATTAAATCATCTGAGAAAAGTAGTTCATAGTAAGTTAAATATGTTTGGCAGTCATTTTTTTGGTGGAAATTATTAAGAAACCAATTATCACTTTAAAAATATATAACATTATACCCGACATAATAAAATGAACCTCCCCTTCAAATTGAAATCTGAATATAAAATGTATTTTTTAAAATATATAATAAATATATCTGATAAAATTTTGCCCCTCTACAAAGAAATTTGTTTTGCATGCACAAGTTTAAAAATTGCGGTTTTTATCCAACGCAATCATATGTTTGAACGTTGTTTTCAATTTAGGCTTGTTTTTATTTTTTCGTTTGGGCTTGTATTATATTTGCCTTCGGGTTTATATAATCCGTTCATCCTATTTCGACTCTTCAAAATTCAAGAGTCTATCCTAAATTGAGGTAAATTATATGGCCTTCCAAATACCGTTTCGATTCATAACATCACTGAAGAGACATTCATTGTTGAAATCCGGATATGGTGTACCAATTTTTGCACCTTATGTTTACGGTATACCATCTTTTCCGCAAGTTTATTGTTTTCTGTTTGGTATTAAAGTAATAATTAAAGATCCATTTTGTTACATCTGGTGATCCGTTTAATTGGCAACCGCCATGGCAGTCAGCAGGGTTTAAGAACATATGTTGTTCGACCAGCTAGTCAAATGCGTTTTGTTAAAATATACTTTTTTTTCACTTTTTTGGTCTTTTGAAAAATGTTGTTTGTGCTGTATTTAGACCCCTCTAACAAGAAATTTGTTTGGCATGCACACGTATACAAATAGCGGTTTTTATCAAACGCAATGATAGGTTTGAAGGTTGTTTTCAATTTAGAATTGTTTTAAATAAATATATATATAAATAAGGAGATGAAGTATGATTGCCAATGAGACAACTGTCCACCAAAGTTCAAATAAAGTGGATGTAAGTAATCATAGGCAGTCATACGGCCTTCAACAATGAGAAAAACCCATACCGTATAGTCGACTATAAAAGGACCTGAATGAAAAATGCATATATTTATATATGTATAATTATGTATATATATGTTTTTGCTTAATTGTATTATAATAAGCTTTATCACCTATAAAATGATTTTTTTTCAAAGTAGTTAAGAGTATTATAAAAAAAAATGAAATGTGAATATAACCTTGTCGACAGATGGGAAACAAAAAGAAATATTATAGCCGTGGTTGATTTCAGTCTTAATATAAGCGTTATTTCAACATATCAAGAAGTGATGACAAAGGATGAATTGTGTTATGCCTTTTCTAAGTTCATTTGTGAGATTAAAAAAGAAAATGGGGAGGAATACCATGGGAAACTCTTTATGAACTTTTGATAAGCATAAAGTTATATTTAGAGATAATGAAAAATATTTGAATTTTCTGTATTGTTTCATCCAGATAAAAAATACACTCGATTACACTATGAAAGAACGAATGCGGTCTGGTTTCAAAACTAACAAGGAAAAAGCACAGGGAATTACTTATGAAGAAAACATGCTATGGAAGAAGGGAATTCTTTGAAATACTACCCAGCAAAAACTCCTTGATATAGCTATCTATTTATTTGTTATAAATTCCCTCTTCGTGCAGGAAAGTAGCATCGAGATCTTAGATGAGAAAATAGTCAAATATCAGAGCACATGGATACAAATGCTGACTGAAATCTTGGAAGTGCAAGCAAAAAAATGGTTTTTGCCTATGAAAACAAAGACAATCATCAATTGTAGAATGTTATAGAGACTGCATATATCATTGATAGGTTTTCCTTTTGCGACAAAGTACAAATCATTAGTGTACTTATTTCCATTGTCAGAAATTTTCTATCCACAAAAAAGTGTTTTTTCATGAGTAAATTTTGCACAACTTGTAGCTTGACTAAAGGACGGAGAAACATATATTATGACAATAAAGAGATGTGGTATGATTGCTAATGAGACAACCATCCACCAAAGATCAAATAAAGTGGATGTAAGCAAGTATAGGCAACCGGGTGGCCTCCAACAACGGGGAAAAAACATACCGTGTAGTCGGCTATAAAAAGCCCTTACATGTAAAATATGAAAAAAAAATTCATTAAGAAAACTAACAACCTACTTTAAAACAAAACAATTTACGAAAACAAATATGACAGACATGAACTAATAACAACCACTGAACTACAGGCTCCTGACATGGGACAGGCACACATAGCACGTAGCGGGGTTAAATATGTTATTATATTTTGCAAATAGCATGGTAAAATCTACATTACAAGTATGAGGAAATTCTACCAGAGAGGAAATATTTATTGATGATCTACCTTAATCATGTAGCGCTGAATTACAATTTGATTTTTATCGAAACATGTACAATTGTTGACAACGGAAATTTAAGATTAACTTTTTAACATTCATACTCAAATACGATTTGACAGCTTCAGATTTTGACCATGACAGAAGAGGTGCTTGTAAACATTGAAATATATTACACTTAGAACTATACATTTTCTAAATTTCATTCATGTATTTAAAACAAAGAAGAAACGAAAAGTACCGATGTCGTTTAAGATAATTCGAAAAGAAACGTCAACGAGAAAGGTGCAACACAAACAATAATTATGCAACGAATATCTTTATTTGTATAACACACATCTGTTGACTCTATTAGCTAATTATAAAAAAAAATGTGACAGGCTTGTTTTTGATAATAAAATAAAAACCAAGACAGTTGAAGTTTAAATTAGTCCTTGAATTATACTTGACAGATAATATCAAGTGTTTTGTAATTTCATCCCCAAAAAAAGACAAAAACATGCCTTTTATTTGAAAGCGTTTCAAATATCGACTTGAAGTGTTTGATTTGCTGCTATGCCCGTGGGCATAAATATGCTGATTGCAACCTTTGCAAGATTATGTAAAGAAGCAAGGCTCCAATTCGAACCACTCGCTTTGCGCTACGGCTTTTAATAGATTGTACGAGGATGGACAGGGCGAACAACTAATATCAGAAATAACAGTCCACAAAAGCAACGATGTGTGAAAATACACACAAACGAACACATACATGAATCAAAAGGCTTATCAGATGACACACAGCAAGTCAACAACAACAAAACAAATTTTGTCAGAACGGCAAAGCGAAAAAAAAAGGATTGTTATTACTAGAGATGTTTAAACAGAGACACAAAGAGGTCATGCACGCAATGAATTTAACTAGAACTATCTGATTTTTTTTCATAATTCGTCTCTATTAGATTTTACTCTTTAACCGTTAAATTTGTTTTCAATCAATCATGTATTCTACACACACGCGTTCCATTTGATTGAGTTTACAACCAAACAAATGTTAAGGTTACCCAACACAGTTGAAAAAATTAGCAATTATGGTGTCTGAGAGCATTTGTTATCATTTCCTCTGTGTTCTGCATTGTCAACAACATTTGAGCTTTGGATACATATCGATCTTATGCACGTACACAAGTACATGGTTAAGACTTTGATTGATTTTGGAACATTTAAATACAAAATATAAGGTGAATTTTGGTCTGTTTTGTAGGGATTTTATATTAGCAGATATAGACTTTCGTTAGAGATTTTTTTCAACCCGAAATAGGTTAACATATGAATAATTTTGGTAAATAGGCATTCCCTAATTAGGGATATTATACAATTGAAAAATCCATGATCTATTTCCAATAGAAATATAGGGATTAATGCCTACAATAACATTGTTTGTAGTTAAGTGTTCTATATCCAAAACAGGATGTGCTTTATATTTTTATGGTGCTTGTCTATTCAAAAGACAATTGAACAAATAGTTACTCTTCATGTCCATAAATTCAATTCCTACATAACTTTATATATCTCTGTCAAATATTTAAGATATCGCGTTTTTAAATATCATGTTCAATTCCAAACCTTTTAAAAATGGGACATACAACAGTCTAACACTCACACAACGATTTGTTAATTAGTAAACATAAGTTATTTATTTCTTCGCTTATAATGTAATCTACTCACTCATCTCTTTTATAATTGAATGAACCGTGGTGAGTAGTGTAACATTACTAGTTAGTCATGATAGAACTTCAGTGGATTCTTGAAAAAATAATCCAGTTCCTTAAATATATGATGTCACAACAATAGTTTAGATAATATCTATATTCTCAAAATAAAACCTTAGCGTAGCCGTATTTTGTTGAATTGAGTTTATTTTCAAACAACGTCGAAAGCCAAAATTTGATTTTCCTTTGAAGGGTTTGAATTGGTATTTATTCACAAAGTTTTTATTTTACATATAGCACGTTTTAATCAAACTCTAACGATTTTTGGTCTATGAGTTTTGTTTTTTTTAAACCATAATTCTAAGAAATGAGTCAAATTGATAAGATTACAACGGAATTATAATTCATCCCCATCTGATGCAGTAAAATTGGTACCGTTTATATCACAAGGCAAACTGTTAACAGCCTATAACAATGCCTTTTCAATCGGTTTTGGTAAATCACGGAATTAACATATCTATGAATTATATTACTGCAACACTCGAACCGATGCATTACAATTATGACATTTTCTCTTCTTTATTTGAACTTTAAAAACATGAACGTTACTCAAACTGTTTAGGTATATACAATCTCTTTATATTCTTATTTATCAAGCGAAGAATATCTCGCGTGAAAAGCCCGAAGCCGAATGATTTATTGAGCAATTCAAGACGTTTTAACTTTCTTGTCCACAATTATAAGTGATAGAAACAAGTTATGATTTCATCATAATACAACTTCAACGAAATAAGTCTTGTGTAGGAGACTTGGTTATTTTTTATTTATTGGTATTATTTTTTTAATTTTTGTTTTAATTGTTGTTTTATTTTTATTGGTTTTTAGAACAGGTGGTGATAGTCGTTCCAGTGATAAAACGACTTATATATGTAGTCAGCACTGTCTCGATATTTATTTCTATGTAAAATGTAGATTTCGAAAAATAAAAATCTGCAAATTGTTTACATATAATCCTAATTCAAAACTTCACTACAAGTGCATCTTTTATGTTCTTGAATGACAAATTTACAAATAACGACCTTCGCTTTTGACCGACTTTAACATACAAACAGGTTTTCAGAAGTACGTTTTGTAATAGCTAAATACAAAGCATCGAACAACTCTCTAGAAATTTAAACAAAAAGTATTGAATATTTACAAGATGACCTTAAAACGTTCACTTATTTAAAATAACTTTGTCTGTGATACTTGGTAAAAAACAGAGGGGAAACTTTAAAACTTGTAGTTCTTGGAAGAAACAGTTCACGTAAATTCTAAATTAAGTCGAGGCAACTTTAATATTGTTTAGCAATAATAATACTGTTATAGTGGGTAGCGTGTCATTTTCAAAAGCGATGATATTAATATGGAAGTCATTATTGGAAAGAGATAAACAACTTATTTTAAAGGTTTAATATTTCGGGTAATTTTGACCGTACTGATGAAACAGTAGATGTAAGATAAACAGCTGTAATCTGAAAATTATCAATTATCTAGGCTTATGGTGTAACTGCTTAAACCCTTGCAGTCTGTTTTAATGATCTTTGCGGATTTGAGTAGTAATGGCATTTTGATGATACTCTATTCGTTGTTGGACAGATTTGTATGCACGCTCTTAAGAACAACATAATTTGTTGTACAATTAAGTTCCTGGTTCAACTTTACATACCTAATACACTAAATTTTGCTAATGACATATTAATAGTTAACGTCTTTTACTATTAGTCTTTCACTAATGCACGTCAACCCTGCTTAAAAAACATTTTAAGTCTGACACAACAAAAACAGCTAAACATGTGTTCGCTACAACAATGATGAAGAAAATTAAATAAACTGTAAAATATACCTACCCACATAAAAGTATTGTTTCACTTTAAATAATATATCACTGGAACACTTATGAGTCAAGGAAAAAAGAAATGAAATCTTTTGGGCATATAACTGATCGTCAGAAAAGTGAGCATTTTTTACATTGTGTAACCATAATCAGGATTTTTTTTGGCGATGATAGGAATTATTTTTGAGACTTGGAACTGTGTTTCAATATTCAAATTTTCAAACGAAGAATATCTCGCATGAAATCCACGAAGCAGAAATATTTATTGAGCAATGTAAGACGTTTTAACATTCTTGTCCACAACTATAAGTGAGAGAAACACGTTACGATTTAATTAAGATACAACTTTAAAGAGATAAGCGTTGTGTTGGAGACTAGAATATGACAACCGATGGTTCTCAATAGTTCAAAATAATGGATAATATCATGTCTTAAAAATGTCTCACGATTAAGGTGTAATTTGAAACGCAACACACCTGCATACCCAGAGTAAGATTATATCTATTTATTTTATACTTAAGAGCAGATATTTTAATCTTTCAACATAAAAAGACATTAACAAAACTATTCATCGACCTGGAAATTAGATTTCGCGTAAATTGTTTTATAATCATACTACAATTATTCTTACATGGAAATCGTAAAACTAAAGTCGTAGGCTTACAACTGTTTTACAACGAAAACAATCGTAATAAGGAATGGTCACTTACCCGAATTTAGCTTATGTTGATTATTTGATATTTAGCATTCAGATCATAACCTAAAAGACAACGGTACTTATCTCCGGATTTTAACGACCATGAACTGCACGCTCTTAGCTTAAAATTTTAAAACCTAAATCTGCAAAAGTTGTTAAACTATGATATCAGAAGCCTAGTTTACAGTAATTAAACGAACACAATGATATTACCAACATTTTAATAAATTTGTTGATTTACTTGTTGTATTTTCTTTAATTTTTGGGGGCATTTCTATTTTACTTCTATTAATTTTTGGACAGGTGGTGATGGCTATTCTTTTCTATAAAACAAATTATATATGTAGTCAGCAACTGTCCAGAATGTTATTTCTTCCTATGTAAAATTCGGGAAAACATTCGCAAATTGTTCACATATAATCCAAATTTAAGACTTCACTACAAGATGTTCTTGAATGACATTTACAAGTAACATAAACAAAAAGCGTTAAGGTTTCAGAAATGCATTGGTTTGAAATTTAACCTCTAATGGCTATTAAAAAGTAAATGCAAAATATTTCAACACTGTCTAGAAGCTTAAACAAAAGGTATCAAATATTCAGTAGATGACCTTAAATTGTCCTGCATTATTTAAGATGACGTTAGATGTAATACTTGGTAGATTAGCATGACTACTGTGTGAACAGGTGTTTAACTTGTATTTCTTGGAAGAAACGATTCATATGAATTTTTAAATTATATCGCGGTAACTTTCATATTGTTAAACAAAAAAAACTTTGATATTTGTTTTTGTGTCATTTTTCAAAGTGATGTTATGTATTTGTAAATAATTATTGGAAAGAGATACACAACATATTTTAAAGTTTTATTTATCAGGTAATTTTGAACATTTCTGGTGAAATATTTAATGTTAGACGAAATGCGGTTATCTGAAAATTAATTATTAAATAGGTTTATTGTATAACTGCACAAACTCTAACATTCCCTTTCAATTACATTTTTTTACATTTTTATCTATTTCGTGTAGTCGATATTTCTTCATTTTTTCTAAAGACTTTGTGTTTTTTTCTTTCAAATGTGTAAGTTTGTTTTTGTTTGTTAATTTTTAACCTTTTTTTGTTTTTTTTGTTTGATTTTTTTTTTGGGGGGGGGAGGTTTTGTAGTATTACATGTATAATGCACTATCCAGAAGAGTTTTGCTCCCTATCATTAAAGGGGACGCGCAACACTTTGACTTAAATAGATGTGGCTCGTTTAATTTTTATTAAATTTTTACAAAATATAAACTTTGACCTGTTGACAAAATTCTTTAAAAATCAAGAAATTTGAAACACGCAGTTCACAGGAGTAATTTCATTTGATATTTAACAGTTTAACAAACACTAATTTTGAAGTGCAGCTTGATTACTCTTTACTATTAGTTTTTGATTAAAACGTTCAGCTGATTTTAAAGAGTTATCTCGCTTAGGTGTTCTGTACCAACTTAATGCTCAATCTGATGAACATCTGAAACTCATTCTATTCAATATTCATTTTAGACATTTATTTAATATGCTTTACACTAAGACTTATAAACTAGTTTTTCAAATAACCATATTTGTTTCTGACTACATATTTTTACATAACCTGGTTTTAAGGTTTGTCAAAAGGACGTGTTTAAAGTTAATCTCAAGATGGTTACTTAGATAACCTAAAAGAAATCATCACTTTTAATATAAATAGCCAAAACTTTCAGCAAATATTTATTGAATACATTAGTTAAGAAGATAGATTACCTAATAACTTACACTGAATAGAATACAATGATACAGTTTAAAAAATGGAATTATTAGGTCACTAGCACACTGTGTAACGAGTTTATCTTACCGACTATCTTAACATGTGGTATTTAGACTAGTGGCCTATCAAAGTGATCAAGTCTTCAATACCGTTAGTATTAAGAACCTGCATCCATTGGTCATTGCAAAAACAAATGCCAACAATAAAATCCTGTTAACTTTAAATGTGGCTTATCAATTTATTTCAATCGTTCATTATCAATTTCTTCGTCTGTTGAAACCTTTCAGATTTTTCCTCAACACCGTGTTGTTTTTATAAACGGACGTGACACCATTACTAACCGTGTATTAAAATAAGCCCCGCCTACTAACCCCATATGAAATATACACGAGCTCCACGCGGTTGCTTTTAACCAATCATATTCTTAGTAATGTTTAGGAGGTAAGATAATTTTTCATATTAAGTCAGTGGTCGTATTCTATTTTAAACACATGGTCAACAAAACTCTGTTTTTCTCACAATTTTACATGTATTTTAAAACTAAACTATCATTGTTGCACATGCTTTTAAGCAGACACATGTCCTAGAGACGTTGACTTTCCTACTGTAAATATTTGAATGTTGTGTTTAATGTTGTGCTAAAATTGTTATAACAAGATATACAACTACGTCTATATTCCCCATGGTAAAATAGTCGATAAGATAAATTCTTTACACAGTTTGCTATTAACCTAATATAATATATAAGGGGTCAGTTAATTCCATATCGAGCTCGAGCTTCACTCGCACTAGCGCTATGTGGGATTTACTGACGCCGTAAATATGATATCATGTCACCAGCACAATGTGTAAGTAATGATATTATATCGAAGCAACTTTACTTTTGTTGAAATTGCATTATGGGAATAGCAGAAAAGGTTTTTAAATGGTGTCATTTAAGTACCTTTTCTATTTCATGTTTAAATGATATGCTAGCTAGTTTGAAATTGAGTTCGATTGTTTTCATTCACTTTTTTTTTCTTTGGTGTGTACACATCTTTGCAGCTTTAATCAGGAATGACATTTTGATGATACTTTGTTCGTTGTTTGACAGTTCTGCATACACGCTAATAAGAACAACACAATGTGCTGTACACTTAGATTGTAGGTTCACCGCTATCAACGAATTCCTCAAAATTGGTATTCAAATATCAATAGTAACCGTCTATTACTGTTATTTTTTAAAAATGCATGTAAACCCTGCTGATAAAATATTTGAAGTTTGACGTAACAAAAAAAACAGCTCAACATGTGTTCGCCACAACAGGAAGTCACAACTGTTGATTGAATTCCGCTGTTTAATAAAATAAAATAAAATGTAAAACATATTATCTAACCAAGCGACAATAGTGCACATTATTCATTTACTACTACTCTTATTGAACATAATATGATAAAAACTGCCCGTGCAATACAAAAGAGTCAATACAGAATAACTCGACTAATATTGATCTTTTTTCGTACTGACCGCGTTTTGATCTGATCAAGACAAGAGTTTTTATTGTCTATGGTTTTTAGGCCGAAAGTCATTAAGAACACCAACTTAGTGTTAACTATCATCTGGAATACGCTGTTTTAGACTCTCTTAAAACAGAAGCCGATACGTTTAGTGTGACAAATATTTCAGACCGAAGACACTAACCTTTATGTAAAAACGCCCTTTGTAAGCAGACAATTTAATTTGTCAGGTGTGGGAAACGAGTCTGTAGATAATCACAAAGTTTCTTTTCATGTCAATCTCATAACTGAGGATCTTGATGGGGTTTACAGTAACACAGGGGGTTAACAGTAATACAGGGGGTTTACAGTAAGAATAATAGTTAAGAAAAAAAAAAGAATAGAGAAAAATATGCAAAAAAAAATAAAGAATAGAGAATAATAGGGTGCAATAAGTGTATTATAATTATCTTCAAACTGTATATCTATTGATAATATTTTACTTTTCTTTTTTTTGGATGCATTTTTGTTACATTTGTATTTTTTTTGGTTTTGACATGTGGGGATGGTCGTTGTTTTTATAAAACGACTTATATATGTAGTCAGCACCAAGAAGAAAGATATGTCTTACTATGTTTAATTCTGACTTTAAAAAACATCTGCAAATTGTTTACATATAATCCTAATTTAAGACTTTACTATAGGATGTATCTTTTATGCTCTTGAATGACATTTACAAGTAACAACCTTCGCTTTTGATCGACTTCAACACAAAAACACGGTTAGGTTTTCAGAAGTACTTTTTTTAAGCTAACTCCTAATGGCTACTAAAAAGTAAATAAAAACCAGGTTACTAAAAAGAAAATAAAAACCAGGTTACTAAAAAGTAAATAAAAACCATCGCGAAACTGTCTGGTAATTCAAACAAAAGACATTTACCTTAAATAGTTCACTTATCTTAAACAACTTTGTTCGTGATACTTGGTAAAATACAGTGGGGAAACTTTTAAACCTTTAACAATTTGTTATTTTTGGAAGAAACGGTTCATGTGCATTTTAATGATGTCGAGGCACTTCTAAAATTGTGTAGCAGAAATATTACTTGGATATTTGATAGTGTGTCGTTTTCAAACGTGATAATATTAATTTGTAAATTGTCATTAAAAAGAGATCAGCAACGCATTTTAATTTTTTTTATTTTGGGTAGTTTTAAACACTTCTGATAAAACATTTGATGTAATGCATGAAAATATTGATTAACTTGTTTTATGGTATAGCAGAACAAACCCTTATATTCCATTTCAGTGATATTTTATGCATTTCAATTTACGTGGTGCTAGTCACGCTTTTCATTTATATTATGATTTTTTGTATTTGTTTTTCAAGTGTTTTTATTTTATTTAGTTTGTTTTTGTGTGATAACTTGCAACTTTTGTTTGGGGGGTATAGACAGTTTTTTTTAAATTGCTTTATTTGTTTTTCGCTTCTTTTACATGTATAAAACACCATCCAGGAGAATAAATCCCCCTATTATTAATGCCCACTCTAAAGAACATCTGAAACTGATTCCATTTAATATTCATTTCAGACATTTACTCAATATGTCTAACACTTATAATCTATACTAATAAACAAGTGTTTAAAATAACAACCTTTAATTCTGACTGAATATTTTTACATAACCTAATTTTCGTTTTTTCAACAATACCATATCAAAAGTTAACCTCAAAATGGTTACATAGACAATCTAAAACAATGCATCACATTTACTATACATGATATAATTAATCAAAACGTTCAACAATAGTTAATGAATACATTAGATAGGAAGATGCAGTTAAATGTCCTGTAATTTTAGATTATCTTTTAACGTACATAAGTTATCATACAATGAGATATTTGTAAAAATGGAATTCTTGAACGAAATGGTTCAATAGATTTACTTATTTTACCTCCAAAAAAAGTAAAATAATAAAATTACCAAGGAAAATTCAACGGAAAGTCCTTTATAAAACGGCATAATCAAAAACTCAAACACATCACGAAAGAATAAGAAAATGACCATACCAAAATCACATAATGGCGGGATGTATAAATACCGAGCCACCCCAAAAGTATAACCAAAAATGGACTAGACAGAAAAAGTTAAAAATATGCAAAGAAAAATGAAAAGAACGGATGTCAAGTCGGTTCACTATTCAACATTCAACATTCAACATTCAAATTTATTTATTATTTTTTTTTTTTTCAACATTCAATTTCAACATTCAACATTCGTTTTCAACATTCAGCATTCGTTTTCAACATTCAGCATTCGATTTCAACATTCAACATTAAAATATTTTGTTTTTTCATTTTTTTTTCAACATTCGATTTCAACATTCAACATTCGTTTTCAGCATGAATATTTCATCCCGCCTGACCAGGTGAAAATATTTTTTTTCGTCGGGAAGCTTCGTTATATAAACCAACAATGAACTGATCAATTTTGATTATCAAAAGAGAACTGGAAGACTTCTATTCAGATTCAAATGGGCGTCTGCTTATTCAGTTGTAATATATATAATTCATGTTTCATATATTTTAGACATTACTTGCAGCACTACTTTTGTGACTCGTAAATCGAATTTTGTTCCTCGCGACTCGGCTTTCTTAACTTGCAAACCGACTTTTGTAACTCGCAACTCGCCTTTTCCTAACTTGAAACTCGACTTTGTAACTCGCAGCTCGACCATTTAATACTTGCAACTCGAATTTTGTTAAATCGCAACTCGACTTTTGTAACTCGCAACTCAACTTTTTCAACTTGCAACTCTACTTTCTTAACTCGCAACTTGATATAAGAAACCCTCCCTAGATACAACCCTCAATAACCAAGAAAGTATTGTCCATATTTTACTCGCATTCGAATGAAACGAATAGAGTCATGAAAACGCCCATTGTGTAACTGTTCCGGACCATATGCGTATATACTTATATGGTCCGGGTAATTAAAACGATGAACGTTGACCAGTAATTGCGTTAATCATAAATAACCCTTCAAGTTGTCATACATTACTGATGTTCTCTTGTACACCTACGTATCTGAGGTTTAATAATAAAGTATTGACTATTATCTTTTAAGATTTCATAGCTCGCTAAAAAAGGACATTTTGACTTAGATAATAGTTTGGTAATGATTGTAACGTGATAAATGAAATACAATAAATCTTACTCACAAATTAAAATTTTAGTAGAAGCATTTTTGCATGGTCATTATTACCTTGCCTTGCCTTTACGAAAAACAATATGTCGACTCCGAAAATAACTGAATAGAAGTAAACTGTTTTACACAATAGCAATTGGAGCATTGAACCCTCCTTTTTTTCTTTATTTTGGTGTTTCAATTTGGTTTTTGTAAATTAAAAGGTCTTAAACATTTCAAACTAATTTCACTTAAGATTTAATTTGTTCATCATCCTCTTTATACGATTAACAACTACCGGTCAGGATGTCCATGCCCCAAACACCTGTGATTTCACGTACGGACGAAACTATTGACAGGATAAAGGTGGTTAAAATTGACTCTAGATAGCGAAGGCGAGACAACAAATATACCATCAGTTAATAACTTGTGCCAGTTTTAGTTCAGAGAACGATCTGTGTGTTTAGGAAGTTTGAATTCATTCGAAAAATACCTATATGGTCTAAATATTCATATGGTCCGGCCCGTTAATAACCAAACGAGTATGTACTCATATGGTCCGACCATACTGCTGAGTGATGAGTGAAATTAACGGTTATTTTTCACTTTAAAACCACGGTATTGTATTGCAACCAATGTAACAATACCTTATGATATAAAAACGAGAATAGATGCATTTAATGAAAATCTTTCATTTGAGGGGTCCATTGCCAATTTTATCATGCTGATTCTTTTGAAAATCTTATTGCTAATCATTTTTTGCTGTTCAAAGTTTATATGGAGTCGATAGACAAATTCGGATTGATGACTTATTGGCAGTTCGACCTTACTTGTTATTATCGTTTGGTGTGTTTACAGTTCCAGCCTATGCCACATCTTCTTATATCTATATACGATTTTTTGAGGAAATGGTACAAAATGAAAACAAAAATGGCAAAAAAAGAGTCAAATACGTGTAGTATCTCTTTTAACGAGTCAATTGACAATTTCATTCATATTTGTAAATGTTTTCTTTGTCTATTATAATTTTCAAGGCAATTACTAAATATGGTAACTAGCGTTATTTTAGTGCAATAACTACTATTAATTTGTTGATCATTTTTATTGTTGAGGTTTCTTATCTATCTATGAAAGTTTTTAAGATGACTAACAAAAAACACAAAAAAAAATATTGAATGTTGAAATCGAATGTTGAATGTTGAATGTTGAAAACGAATGTTGAATGTTGAAATCGAATGTAGAAATCGAAAAAAATAAAAAAATAAAAATTTGTTGAATGTTGAAAACTAACGTTGAATGTTAAAAACGAATGTTGAATTCGAATGTTGAAAAAGGAATGTTGAATGCTGAAAACGAATGTTGAATGTTGAAAACGATTAATAAAAATAAATAAATAAAAAAAAACAAAAAACAAAAAATTGAAAACAAAAAAATTCACAAAAACAAAAAAATGATTGTTGAATGTGGAATGTTGAATATTGAACCAACTTGACATCCGTATGAAAAGAACACAATTACACGTAATTAAGAATGGAAACAAAACGTCAGTACCTAGAATCTATACTCCAATTCTAGGAATATCATTTTTTAAAATCGAACATGTAGGAACCGTGTGTTGTTTATGTTAGGTTAGTGGGCGTATTTTATTTCACATACACGATCAGTGGACTTGGCTTATTTTAGATACATGCTTTGTAAAAAAAAGTTACGTGTTCTTTTAAAGGAATTGGTATCGTTCTCACAATTAAGATGTATTGTAAAGATACATACTCATAATTGTTCATGCCTTTAGACAAAACATGACTTAGGGACGGTGACTTTCTTACTGTAAATGATTGAATATTCGGTTAAATGTTGTGTTAAAATTGTGATAACAAGGTTTATAACTACATCTTAATTCCCAATGTTATGGTAGTCGGTAAGAACAATTCGTTACACAAAGTGGTATTGACCTAATACGAAATGTACAGGGTCAGTTAATTCCATATTGAGCCCGAACTTTATTCGCTTTTGCGCCGTATGAAATTTACTGACCCCGTGTGGCTTTTTCTTTCGTGCGTTCAATTGTTTAGCGCATTTAAGTAGAAAGGGCATATTTGTTACTTGACAGTTATGCATACACGCCCATAAGAACAACACAAATTGTTGTATATTTAGATTCTAGGTTCACCTCTATCTACGAAATACACTTAAAATTAGTATACGAATTTTAATAGTTACCGTCTTTTACTGTTAATTTTAGTAATGCATGTCAAACATGCCGATAAAACATTTGAAGTTTGACCTAACATAACCAGTTTAACATGTGTTCGCTACAAAAGGAAGTCACAACTGTTTGTTGAAAACTGGTGTTAAAGACACCAAAATAAAATATAAAACATTTAACAAGATAATTATTGTGTTGGTTTATAAAAACCGGTGGTTCTCAATAGTTTACATTAAAGGAACATGTCATGTCTTCAAAAAAGGTGTAGTTTGAAATGCAACACAACTGCACAACCATAGTAAGATTATATATTTTGAAAATATACGTAATACCAGGTATATCATTATTTCAACATAACCATTTTTCGTTCTACAAATTCACAAAACAATTAATCGATATAGATATTAGAATCGGGATTAATTGTATTATAATGTTACTCAAATTTTCCTAGCATTGGAAACTCAAATCTCCAGTCGGATGCATAGTTTTGTACTGCAACGAAAACTACGAGAAATGGTCACTCACCCAAATTTTAGCTTACTTTTATAGTTTGGTATTTACAATTCAGATCGATTTCCAAAACTACAACGATACTTATCTCCGTAGACGGACTTAAACGATCTTGAACAGCACGTTATTATTTAAAATTTCAAAACCCCCAACTGCAAAAGTTGTAAAATTATGATATCAGATGCTTTGTGTACCATAATTTAAATGAAGAAAATGATACACTTTACCTAAACTTTAATCAATCTGTTTCATTATTGGTATTATTTTTTTCCTTTTTTTCGTGCCTTTTTTATTCAATTGTATTAGCTTTTGGACAAGTGCTGTTTGTCGTTCTTTTTATAATAGATATAAGAATATGTGGTATGAGTGCCAATGAGACAACTCTCCATTCAAGTCAAATTTATAAAAGTCAACCATTATAGGTCACAGTACGGTCTTTAACACGGAGCCTTGGCTCACACCACACAGTAAGCTATAAAGGGCCCCAAAAAATTACTAGTGTAAAACCATTCAAACGGGAAAACCAACGGTCTAATCTATATAAAAAACGAGAAACGAGAAACACTTACGAACCACATCAACAAACGACAACTACTGAACATCAGATTCCTGACTTAGGACAGGTGCAAACAAATGCAGCGGGTTTAAACGTTTTAATGGTATAAAACTATTTATACATATAGTCAGCACTGTCTAGAAGGGTATTTCCTCCCTATGTTTAAGGCAGAAATCTGCAAATTATTCACATATAACATGTATAATCTAAATTAAGTCGTTACTACTTGATGCATCTTTTATGTTCATAAATGACATTTACAAATAACGATCGTAGCTTTTGAATCTGTCTTAACATAAAAACGCGTTTATGTTCTCAGAAGTACTTTTTTTAAGCAAACTTCTTATGGTTACTAGGTTACTGAAAAATAAATACAAAACATCGCAAAATTGTGTAGAAGTTCATACAAAAGATGACCTTAAATGTTCCCCTTATGTTAAACAAATTTACTTCCTAAAAGAACGTTTTAGATACCTGTCTATACATATATTTGACAACGACACTCACAGGTAAAATGTAATGGGACTTCACAAAGAATGCAATGCTTGTAGTGGAATATTAGTAGAAAAACAAAACGATGTGGTATGATTGCCAATGAGAATTTCTCTATCAAAAACCGCATGACGTAGAACTTATCAATGAAAATCCACAGTACGGCATTAACAATGAGCAAAATCCATATCGCAAAGTAAGCTATAAAAGGCCACAAAATAAAAATTTAAATCAATTCAAACGAGAAAACTAACAGCCTGATTTAAGTACAAAACAATAAACGAACAACAAATATGATATACAGCAACAAACGACTACCGATGAATAACAGGCACCTGACCTGGTACAGAATGTTGCGGGTCTAAACATATTTGCTGGTGCAAATCTCCTATGACACATTGTTGTCAATATAATGGAATTTTATGCGACTGTCATACAAGTGAGAGGTTTAGCTAGTTATAAAATCCTACATAAGGAAATGCCTATACCAATTCAGGAATATGACAGTTGTTTTCCATTCGTTTGATGTGTTCGCACTTTTGATTTTGCCATTTGATAAGCGACTTTCTGCTTTGAATTTTCCTTAGAGTTCGGTATTTTTGTTATTTTACTTTTTTGTAATAGTGCAACATAAGAACTAACCATAAAAATCAGTTGGAAAGGGCTTAACTCATCAGAAAAATACATTACACAAAACTACGAAAGGAAACACAAAAGCCACTCTGGCTTGTCAACTACTTCTTGCCTATATGTCTGTTATTTTTGGCCCAGCGACATTGTTTAGTTTCAGATATACAAGTTCTGTTTATTAAAAGTCTTTTTGTTTATTTTAATTGAGTATCATGGTAAAAGGAAAGGCCATAACAGTTCTCATGTCTTCATCTTTTTGATGTAAAACGAAAAAATATTTAAGTGAAGGAATTTCAAATTAGATAAACAACTTGTGTGAACTCAATACATTGTTTGGCAATGGTTGTCAATGGTTGCTAAATGGTTGCTGTATCCATAAGGACAAGATTTCGAAACAATAAGCGAAGCAACCGGATTACCATTTGTACAACTGTAAAATCCTCCGAATGGAACTGCAAACACTGTCCAAAGTTCGTAATCATCACTGAAACATACTCGAACGTTAGATATAATTGTCATTGGTAGGTAAAATCGCGGACATGATTGAGATTGAGTAACAAAACTGTTGGTTTTATCAGAATATAATCCTCCGGAGAAATATCCGCTATCCTAAGATACCATTGAATCTTTTGGAGCATGACACCAATAGGTGGTAAATGCTGCTATCCGGAGTATGATTCGTCTGTGCAGCAAACTAAGAGCCAATATGCCAGAAACCATGCAAAATCAAAAATATTTTCCAAATGGCATGTCGGAACTGTTGAAATATTTTCATATTTTTGAAATCTTATATATAAAGGAATGTGAAAATATATCATATACTTTGTTGCATCGTGTCTTTTTTAAGAAACAATCTCATTTGCATAAATGCCTAAAAATCACTACAATGCTAGTGAAAAATGTGTATAGTTTCACATAAATTCTGTTTTTTAACAGTTTTACTGGCCATTTAAACTTACATTTGCTAAAAATGACCTGGATAGACAAAACAAAACCATGTCAGGAAAGGTTTGTCCCGAATGATTATGCAGTGCGAGGGTATTAAAGAAGGTTTGTAGGCCACAATGAATTGTTAATTAAGTTTGAGCCCACCAATCTCCTAAAGTGGCCTTTATTTTTCATGAAATTATCCAAACTTAAGTCAATTACATGTCAAAGTAATTAATTACATTTTAATTACATTGATTTTCAAATGCAATTAATTACATTACAATTACATTACCAATGTAATTAATTACATTTCAGCCACTTTTATCCAAAGGACAAAATTTGTTTTAAAAAAAAGTTATAATTTTTAACGTCATTGTTACATTTAATCATCATTAGATTTTCAATGCTTATTATTTGATTGCATTTTTTATTTTTATAGGAAAAAAAATATAAAGATGAATATCGAAGGCTATTTGTTAAGCCGAAATATTTGTCAACACGATTTTATAACATCCTCTTCGTATATTACCGCCTTGTATTAGTACCGTTGTGTAAATCTTTAGACTTATATATTTTTTTCCTTATCTGCGCAGTATCGTCTTTTTTAGACGATCCGGTACATAATAAATTTGCTGGTTGGTCCTTTTTATAGACTTCTGTATCATGTTATGTGATACAACTCTAGATTCCACTGACGAGGAAAGGTACCACTAGGCCACCGAAAGCTGAATTATCAGTTCAGTCTAGATGGCCGAGTGGTCTAGAGCGATGGACACAGTGCAGGCGGTGTTGTTTCGATATCCCAATAGCTCGAATCCCGGACAGGGAAGAACAAAAATTTGCTACCGCAAATTTACAGATCTAACATTGTTGGGCTGTTATTTAGACGAATTATGTATACAGAATGTGTTTTCAGCCTTGTATCACCATCACTGGTGATCCGATGGATAAAACCTGTCGTAGAGTTGTCACTGGTTTAGACGTACTTATAATATAATTATTTCTGTGATTGCATCCTACATTAATTTGTAAGATCCTCTACGATAGATAATTCAGCTGATCTGTAATATTCCAACCTCATGCCTTATATAACATTTGCTGTGTTACGACGCTAGATAAAAACTGACGAGGAAAGGTAACACACGGCCACCAAAACCTTGATTTTTGTCGAGCCTAGGTGGTCGAGTGGTCTAGCGCGTCGGGCATAGTGCAAGGCGATTTGGTGTCATGATATCTTAGTAGCATGAGTTCGAATCCCGGCCAGGGAAGAACAAAAAATGTGCTTCCGCAAATTTACAGATCTAACATTGTCGGGCTGTTATTTAGACGAATTATATATAAAAATTGCGGTTTTTATCCAACGCAATCATAGGTTTGAACGTTGTTTTCAATTTAGACTTGTTTATATTTTTCGTTTGGGTTTGTATTATATTTGCTTTCGGGTTTATATGATCCGTTCATCCTATTTTGACTCCTCAAAATTCAAGCGTCTATCCTAAATTGAGGTAAATTGTATGGCTTTCCAAATACCGTTTCAATTCCTAACATCACTGAAGAGACATTAATTGTCGAAATCCGGATATGGTGTACAAAAACCTTTGCACCTTTTGTTTACGGTATACCATCTTTTCTGCAAGTTTATTGTTTTCTGTTTAGTATTAAATTTATAATTAAGATCCATTTATTACATCGGTGATCCATTAATTTGGCAATCGCCAATGGCAGTCAGCAGGGTTTAAGAACATTTGTTGTTCGACCTGTTAGTCAAATGCGTTTTGTTAAAATATACTTTTTCACTTTTTTGGTCTTTTGGAAAATGTTGTGTGTGCTGTATTTAGATCCCTCTAACAAGAAATTTGTTTTGCATGCACATGTATAAAAATTGCGGTTTGTATCCAACGCAATCATAGGTTTGAACGTTGTTTCCAATTTAGACTTGTTTATATTTTTTCGTTTGGGTTTGTATTATATTTGCTTTCGGGTTTATATGATCCGTTCATTTTATTTTGACTCCTTAAAATGCAAGAGTCTATCCTAAATTGAGGTAAATGGTATGGCTTTCCAAATACCGTTTCGATTCCTAACATCACTAAAGAGACATTAATTGTCGAAATCCATATATGGTGTACAAAAACCTTTGCACCTTTTGTTTGCGGTATACCATCATTTCCGCAAGTTTATTGTTTTCTGTTTAGTTTTAAATTTATAACTACGATCCATTTATTACATCGGTGATCCATTTATTTTGCAATCGCCAATGGCAGTCAGCAGGGTTTAATTACTTTTGTTGTTCGACCTGTTAGTAAAATGCGTTTTGTTTAAATATACTTTTTCACTTTTGGTCTTTTGGAAAATGTTGTTTGTGCTGTATTTAGACCCTTCTAACAAGACATTTGTTTTGCATGCACACGTATAAAAATTGCGGTTTTTATCCAACGCAATCATAGGCTTGAACGTTGTTTTCAATTTAGACTTGTATATATATATATATATATATAAATATATATAACATTTTCCAAAAGATCAAAAAAGTGAAAAAGAATATTTTAACAAAACGCTAGTCAAATGCGTTTTGTTAAATTATACTTTTTCACTTTTTTGATCTTTTGGAAAATGTTGTTTGTGCTGTATTTAGACCCCTCTAACAAGAAATTTGTTTTGCATGCACACGTATAAAAATTGCTGTTTCTATCCAACGCAATCATAGTTTGAACGTTGATTTCAATTTAGACTTGTTTATATTTTTTCGTTTGGGCTTGTATTATATTTGCCTTCGGGTTTATATGATCCGTTCATCCTATTTTGATTCCTCAAAATTCAAGAGTCTATCCCAAATTGAAGTAAAATTTTGTGGCCTTCCAATAACCGTTTTGAATCCTAACATCACTAAAGAGACATTAATTGTCGAAATCCGGATATGGTGTACTAATTTTTGAACCTTTTGTTTGCGGTATACCATCTTTTTCGCAAGTTTATTGTTTTCTGTTTGGTATTAAATTAATAGTTAAGATCCATTTTGTTGCATCTGGTGATACGTTTATTTGGCAATCACCAATGGCAGTCAGCATGGTTGATGAACATCCGTTATTTGCACCTTTGTTTGCGGTATGCCATCTTCGCCGCAAGTTTATTGTTTTCTGTTTAATATTAAATTTAAAGTTAAGATCCATTTATTACACCTTGTGATCCGTTTATTTGGCAATCGCCAATGGCAGTCAGCAGGATTTAAGAACATTTGTTGTTCGACCTGTTAGTCAAATGCGTTTTGTTAAAATATACTTTTTCACTTTTTTGATCTTTTGGAAAATGTTGTTTGTGCTGTATTTAGACCCCTCTAACAAGAAATTTGTTTTGCACACGTATAAAAATTGCTGTTTTTATCCAACGCAATCATAGTTTGACCGTTGTTTTCAATTTAGACTTGTTTATATATATATATATATATATATATAGATCAAGATTAATATTTTTTTTAATTTATTCTTAAAAAAAAATTCTGAAAAATTCAAATTTCTACTAAAAATGTTAATTTAGATTTTAAAGGTTTTCTTATGTACCTCATGTGACATTTTAAATAAATTTAAAGCTTTCATTTATTACAGAAGAGTAATGGTAGCATTTCCCAGACTTGTCTTTTGGCGAGTCAAAATTGTCAAGTATATTGGTTTCAATTCTTGTATGTTTTTGATTGCTGTATTTAAAATTTTGTAGAAAGTGCTTTAATGATATCCATCTGTACATATTCTAATATATAAATATGATGGTTTAAAAAAATTGCCTTTGGCATTTTAATCAAGGGACAAACTTGTACATTATAACTTGTTAAGTACAGCTATTTGCAAGATACAGGCAGGGGGTGATTCATGTATGTCTCAGAACTGCTTTATTCTTTTATATAATAGACAGCTCAGATTGAAAAAAAGGTTGCAAGCTCATTTTTTTATTTTTGTTGAACGGTTGCTATGGAAACATGCAGCCATTTTTTTCAGGAATTTATGATAAAATCAGACATGAAAATCGGAAAATGTCTGCTTTTTGGTTGCAGCAATTTTATGATAATGAGAATTGGAAGAAAAAAATAATTTCAACACATAATTTAACACGTTCAGGTTGTGAAATTTTTTTTTATATAAAGCTAAAATGGTATTTCAAAAAGTTGCCAAAATCTGTATTTTCACATTTTCTGAAAATAGCTTAAATATCACATTTTAAATCAAGTAAAATTGACATTGGGCAGACAATTTTATTATAAACTATGATTGCAGCTTAAAGTTCGTATATTGAATTATTGAAAACAGAAAAAAAACATCTGTTTTTTTTTGTATTTTTTTGTTACCATGGCAAGAATAATTTCTAAAATTCATAAAAAATGACAAAACAGAATACTTGTTCATTATCAAGATTTTTGCTATTTGTAACATTAATGCAATTTAACAGACTATAACACCTATAATTTGTTTGAAAATTATAAAAAAAATATATTAGTTTTAATTAAAATGGCTAAAAGACCATAGCAACAGAAAAAAAAGCCCTAGCAACCGACCTGATATTGCTGAAATAATTCAGAATCAGCATGAAACACATGGAAATCAATGTATTAAATACATTTAAAAAGTGGAGTTTGACTTCTATACTTAACATTTAGGTAGTTCACTCTGCTTTTGGTAACCATGGAAACAAAAAAGTTCAGATTTGATACAAACCGTTACCTTATAATATCTGTTTTGCAGTACTGTAAATGTACGTCTTTCAACAATAATCAACAAGCTATTATATTACTCTATATTTACAACTCATATCTCTTGATTTCATGAAAGGGTCATTTGGTTATTGTAATAATAAGGTATGGCATAGAAATTTTAGATGGAGGGACAGAGTTAATAATGTAGGACTGCTGAATTTGGTGGTTCCTCAAAAACTTGTATTCCTAATAACATGGATTTTTCTCAATATCTCAAAAATCTAAATTACATTTTGGTCTAGAATCGCAATAGTAAATGCATGCAATAATTTCTGAATTTACAGTATCATCCAGAAACAATTTCCAGTGACACATCTATTGGTAAACATTGTGATTTTACTGTTGACCTGCAGAACTCAAAATCATTATGATTTTCCTAGTCATCCCTCAAGTTTCATCTCAATCATTACAGGGAAACCTTATGACCAATTGGAAATACAAGGATTCTTCCAGCTTACAACAGTTGTCATAATATACTGAATGACAACAGTGCACTTGTCAAATATATATTCTTTTCTCCCATTCCAGAATATGACCATTGTGAGAAACACAGGGCTGTCTGACATGAAGCAAGACATTCTTACTTTCTGGAGCATCTGATGTTGAAACTATGAAAACGTTAAAAGTAAATGACCCATTACTGAATATGTTAGGTCTTTTAATACAATGGATACTATAAATGAACTATATATTTACCAAATATCATTGATTTGACACCATTAGGTTCCCTTACACTAACCATATAAATTTTAACCATGTCATAAACCATGAATGACTAAAGGTTTAGGCAAATCTTTTTTAAAACATAAAATAAACATTGAACTTATAAGATGTACCTTATCAAATGACATATGAAAAATATTTTATAACTAAAAATACTCCATTAGCAATATTTGATTTGTGGTAGGTCAAGTTTACGAGTTTATTCCATCTACGCCAATAACTTATAACCTTACGACTTTTCACAGTGCGCCAGAGGGTTGCATCCTGTTCTGCAAATTATATTTTGTATCCATAATGAATTTGTTTCATCAAAAGTTAAAAGATACCAAAATAACTTTTATAGAGTTACATAAATGCTGGTTTTTAGAATTTTCACTTATCATCTGTCATTTGAAAAGATATCATTTTATTTTAAAAACATTGCTTCATATCATAAACAGTCTGGTTAATTCCTTTAATAAGGTGACTTGTCATGGTCTGTTTTGATGAGTCAACCTCTACAACTGCACACTGACAAGCTTTGACTCCAGTTCCATCCACTATTGCTGCCTGCATTTTAAAAGGACTGGTGATGTTTTTCCTTGATGATACATACATGCACATTTTCAATCGCATATGGGCCATCTTTGCATCACAGATACTCTTTCCAGACTGTGCTTTACTAAAGTCGTAATGTGTAACTCTTAGTCCTGAAACATAAAACATATTTTCTTTGATCACTCTTAGAATCTATCACGAACATTACATCAGAAAAGTGAACAAAAAGAAGTAACTCTAATGACAAGAATAGTTTTTACTAAAAAAAAATAATGATCAAAGTTGGTACATTGTCTGCATCTGTTAGTCAAAATTTATATATCCTTGTTTCACATCAAACTGTTCGACACCTTCAAATTATTGTACCAATTGTTTTGTTTTTATATACAGCAAACACCAGCTTTATTCGAAAACTGACCATCATGCTTCAAACTTTGAACTACTGATTTTGATGATTTATCAGCAGATTACAATTCAAACAAAACTTTGAACTTTGATAAGGAGATAGTCAATCCAAGTCAATAAAGATTAGAATCTTGTGCACCTTTGCCTACTTTTTTTTGAACTCTTAACCTAAGTGTTGAGTGGCTAGTTATAACAGAAAACGAACAACTTATACCACTTTGCCACTGAGGCCCACATTTTTATGGTTATATTGTGATGTTTTAAAAAAATCTGAAATGGTCTTTTCTTAAGACGAGCATTCTCCAGATTGACAAATAAAGTTTAATTTTGAATGAGATTAACAAAGGATAACATTAAAGCAATTTAAACATGAAAAGTCTTATGTTTGCCCTTTTATTTATTGACCTCTTTTTTCTGTTTTAATAAAAGGGCCGAGTTTCAATTTCCCCCCATGTTGCACAGATAATATTTTTCCAAGGGCATAACTCTTTTAAAAAAGTCGATCATTCACCATTACAGAACTTGTCCGAGGTATTGCTGATATTTACCTACAGTATAAGTTTAAAAATAAATTGGCGAGAATTGTACCTGTGAGAGTGCTAGAGGCCATTTTCCATAAATTTGATATTTCCAAGGGACATTACTCTTTAAGAAAAAGTCGATCGACCACAATTATAAAACTTGTTCCAAATTTTGCTGAAATTTACCTATAATAGTACATGTTTAATAAAAATCTGGCAAGAGTTGTACCCATTAGAGTGCTGACTAGGCCATTTTCCATACATTTAATATTTATAAGGGACATAACTCTTTTAAAACAAGTTGACCAGCCACATTATAGAACTTGTCCGAGATATTGCTGATATTAATATATAGTTGAAATTTTATAGATTTCAACCTGATGAACATTTTTACCCCATGTCAGATTCGCTCTAAATGCTTTAGTTTCAGAGATACAAGCCAAAAACTGCATTTTATCCCTATGTTCTATTTTTAGCCATGGCAGCCATGTTGGTTGGCAGGCGGGTCATGGGTCATGAGTTTCAGAGAAGAAGATTTTTGTAAAAGTTAACGGAAGACGACAGACGACAAGTTATGAGAAAAACTCACTTGGCCTTTTAGGCCAGATGAGCTTATAAAGGAAATACCAAATTCCCTGACTTCACTATGGGGGTATTTTTTTTACCTGTGATGATACTTCATTGAGTCCAAGTGTATCAAAAACAACTAACAATTTTTCTGCGTGGTCTCTTTGTAACAGGCTCTTCAATTGTCTGGAAAACATTATTGTTTTGTTTGCAGTCACTAAATTTTTTTTTAACTATAACAATTTGTACAATTAGTGATATTTTTTGAAAATTTAGATTTAATAAATATAACTTTAAAACTAGAGGCTCCAAGGAGCCTGTGTCGCTCACCTGATATTTTTGTAAACATTAATGCAAGAAATAATGCAACCATTTTACTTTTGCTTTAGTTTCAGAGATTTAAGCCCAAAACTACATTTTACCCCTATGTTCTATTCTAAGCCATGTCGGCCAAGTTGGTTGGCAGGCTTGTTCATCAGACACATTTTTTATAAGATATCTTAATGATGATTGAGGCCAAGTTTGGTTAAATTTGTCTCAGTTGTTTCAGAGAAAAAGATTTTACATAAATTGTTTAAATTGACTATAAAGGGCAATAATTCCTTCAGGATTAATTGACATTTTTGATCTTGTTGACGTATTTGTAGATCTTACTTTGCTGAACATTAGAGCTGTTTACAATTTATCTCTATCTATAATAATATTCAAGATAATAACTAAAAACTGCAAAATTTCCTTAAAATTACCAATTCAGGGGCAGCAATCCAACTACTCATTATCTAATTTGTCTGAAAATTTCAGGGCATATAGAATTCAGCCTGATAAACATTTTAACATCCTGTCAAATTTGCTCTTAATGCTTTCGTTTCAGAGATATTTATAGCCAAAAACTGCATTTTACCCCTATGTTCTATTTTTAGCCATGTCGGCCATGTTGGTTCGCAGGCGGTGTCATCGGACACATTTTTTAAAATAGACACGCTGATAATGATTGTGGCCAAGTTTGGTTAAATTTGGCCCAATAGATTCAGAGAAGATTTTTGTAAAAGATTACAAAATTTACGAAAAATTGTTAAAAATTGACTTTAAAGGCCAATAACTCCTTAAGGGGTCAATTGACAATTTTGGTCATGTAAACTTATTTGTATATCTTACTTTGCTATTTAAAGTTTATATTTATTTCAGCATGATGAATGTTTTAAAAGTATTGAAATATCAAAGTACCAAGTGCATACTAATTGAAGAAAAATAAAAGTTATAAGTTGCATCAGAAAAGCCAAAAATGTTTAAAATTGACATGCAATTATTTAAATGTAGTTCAAAGTAATTGAAAAGTAATTCATAATTACATGGCAAAAAGGCAATGTAATTCGTTACTTTCAATTACATGTAATTAATTACAGCTAATTACAATTACATTGATGATTACGCCAGGTCTGAAATTAACATCCGTGAATAGACCGATGGATATTGTCAAAAATATCAAAAATCCAATTTTGGAAAATTATTGCAAGATATTGAAATTTGCATCTAACTTTCCGATATTTTGATAAAGTTCTGATTACTTTAAATTATAATTAAAACCCAATAACCCTAAGCTATGAATTAACTTAAGACATGAATAACATACATATACTACATGACACATTTGACATACAATGTCATTTTTTATTTTTATGCAATATTGCCAAAAAATCTATGAAATTTGCAAAAAAAGGTCACAGGTATTCTATGAGTTATCTCTCCTTATTAAACTCTGCGTTGTGAAAACATATTGTTACCATAAGGTGTCTGTCATGGAGAAGGAGAACGAGAAATATGATTTCTCATATTTACTGGTATTTCTTGTGGAACTAACCAAATTATGACAATGACACACTCAAAATACCTTTTCACATTGCAATGAGAACACGCATATACATTTGATTGACGTGCAGTGTCTGGGAAGAAGTCAAAGTGAACCCAGAAGGTTTACTTGATGCTAGATTGCTTCAGTAAAACATATGCCAGCAACGCAGAGACTTTTTTGGCAGTTATTGGAGAGGAAGCTTAAGTAAACTGAAATGTTGCTACCTAGAACATCCAGATTTCAGCAAGTCAACAGAAGACAGAGGTGCCTCTTAGAGAGTCTGCAAGACTACTAGTTGTTGTACAATTAGGTCATCAACATAGAAACAGGTAAGAATAGACCTCTTTCCATACACGAACACATAAAAAGATTCCAGAAGACCATTTGATTTCTTTCAGAAAAGGGGTGGGTTGGGGGGTGGGGTGTGGGGGTTGGGGGGTGGGGGTTGGGGGTTGGGGGGGGGGGGGGTTGCTAGTTATTGTAATTGTGACTTTCTTCTAGGTACATATTATGACATAAGTTACATAATTACACAATGCTTGATTCTCATTGTATAGTTTTTTGTAGAATTCACATTTTCCCCAGCCAATACATAAAGGCGGCTACATGTACACTTCCGATGCATAGAAAGTATAGACTCAGATATTTGCAATTTGTAAAACAGTGGCTGAATTCACAAGATTGTGTAAGTTAGTCGTTGCTTTTTTGAGATAGTGAATAGCACTTACAGCATTATGTCATGGTGTGCTATTAGGATTAAACTGGGCAAGAAGAAATTTGTGCTTTGAACAAATAGCAAACCTTCTATTTGTTAGAAAAACCACATTACTGGATTACTGTGAATACCTTGGATAATTATTCATTTGAAGGAGCAATTCATAGTGTCAGTGAATATTTACAGAGCATCATATCTGAATTCATGAATACCTTCGATAACTATTCATTAAAAATCACAATTTGGATAACGAAACCACATCTGAAGTTAATGATGAGATTGCAATGATTTACTACTACTAGGGAGTGTTAAACGACGTTGACTACCCATGAGAGTCTCGCACGGTCGGTCACTATCGTTTAGTGTCAAATGACTGCTTGCTGAAAATGTATATTGATAATAGCCTTAATTACTGTGTATAGCTAAACTGACATTTCAAACTGATCAAGCATATTAAACAATACTTCAAAGTATCATTTTATTTACATCCTCATTGATCATCGCTGCTTTTTGGTTAACAAAAGTCAGACAACTGTTAACAATCATTTAATAATATTGTAGTCTTGTACGTGTAATGGTATACATTTCAAGGAGACAACTATCAACCGTAGACCAAATGATGTAATTTGTAGCAACTACAGGTCACTGTACATCCTTCAACAATGAACAAAACCCATACTGCATAGCAAACTATAAAAGGCCTCGCCATACAGGTAACACAATGTAAAAAAAAAATCAGACAAGGAACTCAACAGTTTTATTTACAAACAAATGCAACAAACAAACAAATATAAAACAAAAACAAACGAAGCCACTTATGATAAGCCTGTGTCGCTGTGGTCCAAACCACCATATTAGCATAAAAGAATAAAGTTATTCATAAAAAAATGATTGATACAAAAAAAAATTGAGAAGAAAAAAAAAAAACATATGACTACCAGCATTTTTAGATGTCACCAGTTGGCGTTATAATTTAACAAAAAATAGGTCAAGGATATGAAACAATAATTCCTTGATGATCATTTCTAATGTCTCTCTTTTTATACGCCAATATTCAAGTATGTTTTTACACATCTATTTTATTTGCTACTGAATAAATGCCTTTTAAGTTCTAAATATCCTATTTTATTTTTGCAAAAATTCAACAAACACAACAAGCATGATAAGGGCATACCATGTGTTATTGGTGAGCTATTTATTCTAATTTTAATTATGGGTCGGAGCATATTTTTGTTTGTTGTGTTTTTGCTTTAATTTTGAAAACTTCTAGCAAAATAAAGAAAATAACCAGAAATACAATAAAAAATGGTATTAAAAAAATGGTTTCAAGTCGGAGGATGAGAATGGGATTTTTCTTCTTATGGCTGAACAATTATAATTAAACTGTATCTTCCGTAGCCATGGTGATTACACAGTGTTTATATTTATACATTATAGAATGATGTGAAAAGCTTATGAAATACAAATAAACTGAAAGCATGATAATAAAAGGGGTGATATTGAGTATACTGCTATGATGAGACATCAACCAAATAACAACAAAAACATAATCTAGAGGTCAACATATATCTTTAAACAAACACAAATGTCTTTTCAAGAAGACAGTCTATATATTTTATGCCCCTGCCGTCACCAGAGGAGGCATTTAGTGCTACCCTTGTCCGTACGTCCGTCTATGTACGTCCTGAAATTGATTTCCGTTTCTAAATTTAGTTTTCCTCAACCAAATGTTATGCTATTTATACACAATGCTTATTACCACAATACACAGATCTAATTCGAATGTGGGTGGCCTCACTTTTACTGTTCTCGAGTTATGCTCTTTTTAAACGTTATATGCAAGCGCGGGCATCATATGTGTCCCATCGACACATTCTTCATTTGTTTTTAAATAAGGTCATAATAAATAAAAATATGTGGTATATGTTTGCCAATGAGACAAATGTCCTCCAGAGACCAGATGACGTGGAATTAAGCAACTCTAGTTCACTGTACCGCTTTTAAGAATGGGAAAACCCAAATCGTATCGCAAGCTTTACACTTTTTTTTCTGTAGAAACACTGAATTGTCTCCTAAGGCGGCCAGTTAATATATTTTCACTCGGACCAGGACCAGAATATTTATTTTCTGCCCAGTTATAATTTAACCAAAAAAGTACCCTTCATGTCCACCTCCACCTCAAAATCAACTTTTCATCCCTTAAAGTAATTTAAATTTTTAGACACAGATCACCCTTTTAAAGGATACACATACAACTTCAAACAAATAGAGCAGTCAAAATGAAGACTAGAACATATATCTATACTATTAAACGAGAAAACCTCGCTTATCTTCCTTCCACAATAAATAAATCATCATGCCTCTGTGTCTTATAGGTACCATGCATAGTCGCATTTGTCATCCTCGCTTATGATTATTCAGTTTGGGTTATTTTGGGAGGAAAACGAAAATAAAGGCGTCCGGATATTGCTTCCGTCATCGGACGGACTTTTTAGTCATAGAAAAAGACTTCCGTTTAGGACTGTTTCAAAATTACACATAATTTTAAAAAAGTACTTGGGGGGACAGGACAATTATTTTCGCGTTTTTCTGTATACTATGATCATTCATCTACTATAAATAAAGTGTATTTGCTATTTACTATCAATTCCAAGTTTACTATACACGACGGTCACTGATATATTATATAGAGAGTCTCTATATAATATATCAGTGACCGCCGTGGATAGCCTCTTAGTCTATATAACATATCAGTGACCGCCGTGGATAGTAAACTTGGAATTGATAGTAAATAGCAAATACACTTTATTTAAAGTATATGTAGGATCATAGTATACAGAAAAACAGAAAAGAAAAAATAACGGACTTTGGAAAAAAAGGGAGAGGGCTAAAAAATATTGTCCTGTCCCCAAGTACCGATGACTTTTGATACCTTTCCTGAAATTCTCCAGTCATAAATCTTTTACAAAAATTCATCCTACAACAGTTTACATACTTTCAATTACGCTGTAATGCCCGCGATATCCCGGGTGTGTTCTAGTTCTATTTATACGAAAATATAACAGCATTACTATCAAGGGTAGATCCAGGGTCCAAGGAGAGAGGGGTTTTACTATCCAAAATGGTATAATTTCTTGTGAGCGTAGTAAATTCTATGCGCCCGACAATATCTATATCAATTGGATACCTTTGTAAATACATGTATGGTGAGTCGAAAATATTTTGAATATTTGAATATTTGGGGCCATAATATTTATTTTGTATGTGTGATAAGGCAATATTATTTATTTTCACCTAAATGGGGGCAAGAATATTTATTTCCACAATCTGCCATTGCAAAAGTATAATTTTCTGGTTCATCAATTACAAATAAGTCTGAGTTCAAGGGTTCTTTATTCATCAATTGTACATCACAGTCATTCATCTTACAATTACATACACTAACCCTGGAATAACAAATTAACAATAATTAAGGTAATGAAGTAAACCCAATACAATTAAGTTTAATAAAGTATTAAACATAACACTCTTAATATCAATTAAATTCACATGATCTTGTATATAGTCAAAAGTAAAATCACAAGAATACTGAACTTCGAGGAAAATTCAAAAAGGAAAGTTCCTAATCAAATGGAGAAATTAAAAGCTTAAACACATCAAACGAACGGACAACAACTGTCATATTCCTGACCTGGCACAGGCATTTTCTTATGTAGAAAATGGTGGATTGAACCTGGTTTTATAGCTAGCTTATGTCAAAACATCCTACATCTTGACCTTTTAAGCGTTTATAGTTATACAACAACTCCAGTCAACCGATCAGAATGAATAAATACTATCATCTTTTATTCTATACAAACGGTATGCGGTTTGAAAATATCAACACGTAAATTTACAAACAATAAACATCATTTTCACACAAATTATCATTACAGATAATTTGAGTTTCTTATATAATGTCTTTAAGGTGGTACCCAACACCTTGACTAATATTAATTTGGCTCGTTTAATTTTCATAAAAATTTGACAAAATGTTTACTTTGACCCTTTGACAAAAATATAAAAATTTCAAAAAATTTGAACCAACCACTTTATCAGAAAAATTTCATTGGTTATATAGCAGTTTGACAAACACTAATTTTGATCATTGAGAAGCTTAATATTTCCTTAACAATACAACGTAATTAAAACGTTTAGCTGATTTTTACAGAGTTATCTCCCTGTAGTGTTAGGTACCACCTTAAATATAGTATAAATGAATCATCATTTATCATCAATATGAATATACATTTTTAACTTCATGCAAGTCTAGCTTGAATGTTCATAATCAGGGGAGATACTCCCAGTGTAATATTTCCAAAGTGACAATGAAATATTTGTCATAGTCAAAAGTAAAATCACAAAAATACTGAACTCCGAGGGAAATTCAATCGGAAAGTCCCTAATCACATGGCAAAATCAAATGACAAAACACATCAAACGAATGGACAACAACTGTCATATTCCTGACTTGGTACAGGCATTTTCAAATGTAGAAAATGGTGAATTGAACCTGGTGTTATAGCGCTAAACCTCTCACTTGTACGACAGTCTTATCAAATTCCGTTATATTTACAACGATGTGTGAACAAAACAGACATTATAAATAAAATAGTCAAAATATGGGTACAGCAGTCATCACTGTGTTACAATATCAAAAACAAACAATTTATACAGGTAAATATAAATAAAATACAATTGCAAGTCAAGTTATACAGGTAAATATAAATAAAATACAATTGCAAGTCAAGTTATACAGGTAAATATAAATAAAATACAATTGCAAGTCAAGTTATACAGGTATATATAAATACAATACAATTGCAATCAATTTACACACTTAAGTAAACTCACCAATTTGTGGAACTGAGTTTGTACAATATATAACACCAACAGCTACACTATTTAACTTCTATCCTAGTGTCCTTATACAGATCAATATATCATGGATCTACTGGTCAATATATAATAGGATAACCTGAAATCAATAATGCAATTCTAAGTACAAGATTCTATTAAACAAATAAATCTTTACAAAAAGGTACTATCATTTATAAAAAACATAATATCATCTGACTTGTTTACATTAATATGTCTACGTCATTATTGATAATACCGTACCTTAACATAGGTCAAGGTCACTGTTAAAATAAATCAAACTCACCCGTACAGCAAATACACAAAACTCTCAAAACAATCAAATCATATAATCATCTCTCAAACTCAAATCTCACACTCACTTGGACATTGGAGAAACTTACTTTTACCTTGCATGTTATTAAAATATCATAATCAGGATTCATACTTCATCCATCTGTCAGAACAAAGGCTCTCAATGAAAGTAAATGTAACTTACCAAAATATGCTTTATTTGTGGTTCCTGATTGAATATAAATGTATCCAATAGAACTAAATGATTCAATCCTTATACGAAAAGTAAATACAGAGACTGGATACTAAATAATTAAACGTATGAAACTTTTATAAACAAAGACCAAAATTGACTTGCTATTACATTAAATTTCCCTTTGTCTAAATAATCACGAGACTTCCAATGACCAATAAAATAAGACCTAATCACAAGTAGATTACAAACCAATCACTTACTAATAGATAAAACAATATATAGTCTGCGAGAGGTATTCAAAATTATTACATATAGTATAACCAATGCAACCAGTAGAAATGGCAGAAAATCCACTCTACCACATCCTCCCTCTGGTTGCAAATGACGTCCTCGTCAACCTCAAATATAAACTATACAACTCTTTCCCCCTGGTCTTGAGAGAAAGAGACGTCCTCGTCGAATAAATAAATAAACATAAAAACATGAAAATATGAAAGGGAATGTTTATCTGTATCAGTGACAATCCTCAGTAAGGCATCTTTAACTCTGTCTTCAGATCCTCGGGATACTCCACTGGATACAGCATCCTTCAAAAACTGTGCTATCATCAACCAATCTGTCTTACGCTGAGTCTGTTTACACACAAAATCCTTGTATCTAGTCGTCGCTGTTGATGCCTTCGTGCGGACAGATCTTCGTGGAATGTCAGGTATTTCATCTTCATCATCTTCTTTCCCAGGTTCATCTTAGGTAACAGCTTCCTCAACTTCTACACCTGCAGTGGCAGCTGCTTTCTCTGTTTGTTCTGGAACTGGATCTTCTATCTCATTAGAAGAAGGAGCGTCCTCCCTATCTCCAGCTTCCTCTTGTCCTATGACACCCTGCTGATCTCCATCAGTCTGCTGTTCATGGACTTCAGCTACTGGTTCTTCAGACTTGTCATCATCATCACTGTTTGTGCTGATATCTGTGTCATCAGTATGCTGTCGTATCAAAATCATGAAAGAATCATCCTCGCTTTCACTGTCAGTGTCTAATGAAATACTGGCTGTAGGCTGTTGATCCTTTGTCGAAGGTTCTCTTCTTATCGTTCTTGGTTTCGGTACTGGTGTAGTCTCTTTCCTGTGTCGTAGTCTTGGTTTTGGTACTGGTGTATCTTCCGTTTCTTGTTCATCCATGGAGACGGAACCAATTAGTAGTAACAAGTTGCGATGCAATGTCCTCTTTCTCCCTTTACCATTTTCTTTTCTAACTACGAAAACAGGTATCTCTGTGTTTGGCTGTTCCAATATGATGTAAGGATCGTTTTCCCATCTATCTGATAGCGTGTGTTTTCCTTCAGACGCTAAGATCTTAACTAGTACTCTGTTTCCTGGATTTAATACTGCTCCTCTGATCTTTTCATCATAACCTTTCTTCTGTCTAGATTGTGCTTTCTCTGCTGATCTTCGTGCAAGCTCATAAGATTTTTGAAGTCTCTCTCTTAGTTGTTCAACATACTTCGTCGTGTTTTTCTGAGTAGTGATGTTTTCAATTCCAAACACAGTATCTATTGGAAGTCGAGGTTCTCGTCCAAACATTAAGGAAAACGGTGAATATCCAGTAGTTTCCTGTTTAGTACAATTATATGCATGGACAATTGGACCAAGATATTGTTTTCAGTTGCTCTTTTGATCATTTTGCAGTGTTTCTAGTATGTTCAGAAGTGTTCTATTGAACCTTTCACATTGGCCGTTTCCCATCGGATGGTAAGGGGTTGTTCTCGATTTCTTAATTCCTGTAAGTTGACATAGTTCCTTGAGAAGTCGACTCTCAAAATTTCCTCCTTGGTCCGAATGAATTCGTTGAGGAAGACCATAATGGATCACATAGTTGTTGAAAAAGGCTTCCGCAGTTGTTTTGGCTGACATGTTCTTTGTCTGTGCATATCGTGTGAAATGATCCGTGATTACAAGTATATGATGGTACTCCTTTTGATGTTTCTAGTGTTAAACAATTCATGCAAACGATCTCTTGTGGTTGTGTTGTTCATATACTCTTGAGTGGTGCTTTATCATTCGGTAATCTTTTCCTCTTTAAATATCCTGGACAGCGTTGAATCCATTCCTCTATGTCTTTATGTATTCCACTTCAAAAGTATCTGTCTTTAACAAGCGATGTAGTGCGGTCTCGACCCTGATGACCCATGTCGTTATGCAGGTAATTCAATACGGTCTTTATCTGAGATGCTGGCAGAATTAACTGATCTTTCGATTCTCTATCTACTGTTGTTCTTCTAAATAATATTCCATCTTTCAATATAAGTCTGTTGAAGTTTGAATGGAGTAGACGATGAAACGGTACTGATGAAATATCTTCTTTTCGAGGTGACTTCTTCTTCATAACGTTGTTTATCCAGTATCGTATAACAGGGTCACTCAGTTGTTCTCTCTTGATATCTACTTTTTCGTCAGTTTCTGTGATGTCTATATCCTCCATTACATTAGTAGATTTTGCCAAGGATTCAATGTACGGTTGTCGTTGAAGTAAACTGCATATGGCCTTAACAGATGTAATAGGTATCTTGCTGATCTCACTGATATGGCTGTAAATCTCATTTGGCGTGCATTCCTGGCGTTGCAGGAAGTCTAGATAAGGCATCTGCGTCTGTGTTCTGCTTTCCAGGCCTGTACTTGATATCGAAATCAAACGCTGATAAAGCTGATATCCAACTATGCCCTGTTGCATTTAACTTGGCTGAAGACAAAACGTATGTCAGCGGGTTGTTGTCTGTAAGTACAGTAAATCTGGCTCCATACAGGTAATCGCTGAATTTTTCGCAGATGGACCATCGTAACGCTACAAATTCCAGTTTGTGTACAGGGTAGTTCCTCTCGGACTTCGAAAGACCACGGATGGCGTAGGCAATGACACGCTTTTTACCTTCTTGTAGCTGGTATAGAACTGCTCCTAATCCAGTTTGGCAAGCATCCGTATGTAGTTCAAATGGATTCTGGTAGTCTGGGAATCCTAATATAGGTGGGTTAGATAAATGGTGTTTCAGTTCCTGGAATGAGTCTTCTTGTTCTTTATCCCAGTGCCACGGTTTCACTTCTACTGATGTCTTCTTGTGTCCTTTCTTTCCTTCTCATTTCTTGTTTGATGTTGATGGCATCAAATCTGTCAATGGTCTGGCTTTCTTGGAGAAATCTCTTACGAATTTTCTGTAATATCCCACAAAACCTAAGAACTGTCTCACTTCCTCTGGATTTGTAGGTCTTGGCCAGTTCATAACCTCATCAATCTTCTCTGGATCCGGTTCAATGCCTTTAGCTGACACAATATGGCCCATGTACTTTCCTCGCTGTTGGAATAGGGAACATTTCTTTGGCGACAGCTTCAGTCCAACTTCTCTTATTCTCTGAAATACTCTCTCAAGTCTATCGAAATGCTCGTCTACGGTCTTGGAAAAGATGATTAAATCGTCCATGTAGATGAAGCAAATCTTGGTGTGAAGATCTCCCAAACATTCCTCCATTAATCGTTGGTATGTTGCAGGAGAGTTGGCCAATCCGATTGGTAGACTGTTATATTCTAAGAAGCCTAGCGGTCCAACGGTAAAGGCTGTTCTCTCTTTGTGTTCCTCTAATACTTCCACCTGAATGGTACCCACTCTTCATGTCTAACACTGTATAAAACGTGTTCCCTCCTAAAGAATCAAGGATCTCCTCTATGCGTGGCAATGCGTACGAATCTTTAATGGTGATATCATTCAGCTGACGATAATCAACGCACATTCTTAAGCTGCCATCCTTCTTCATTACGAGCACCACATTTGAAGATCACAGTGAATGAGATCGTCGTATAATTCCGGCTGATAACAGTTGACGTAGATGGTTCCTAACTTCATCAATCATTAAAGGCGAAATTCTGCGATGACGTTGTTTAAACGGTCGATTATCCACTAAATCAATTCGGTGTTTAACCGCTGATGTGTGGCCAATGTCAGTATCTCCTGTTGAAAAGATTTCCTTAAATCTGTTTATCAAATCTTTTCCTCTATCCATTTCATCATCCTCAAGTACATCAGTTGGTATCTTTACAATATCTAAAATATCAGTAACGTCTGATTTCTCGGTTGGTTGTAAATCCTCAATGCTGACTGGTTGTAACTCGCAAATAATCGATCTTGGTGCTACTGTTACTGTTCTAGTGGTTATGTTCGATATGCGTACAAGTATAGCTTCTTTACGTTGACTGTTGTAGTTGACTATAGCTGGTACAATGTCAAGATCTGTTGAAAGGGTTGATTTTCCTGTAGCATGAAGTAATGCACAACCTTATGGGTATTCAAGTTGCTTGTCCATATATCCTTTTATGACTACTTCAGAATTTGGCTGGATGGTTATTGGTTTTGTCTCTGCTGATTTGACTATAGCCAATCTGTTGTGTTGTTTTTCCAATTCCTTGTTCCTTAATGTGATAAATCTAAATGCGAGATACCATGGCGTATAGAGATTTGCGTCCTGTAAATACCTTGGCCCAATCGCTTTCCTGATACCCTCCATATCTGCACTTAAGATGTTAGTTCCTATAAGCAAGGGTGAAGTAGCATTGTAATCGCTGTCTATATCTACGAGAAATAATCCTGGATATGTTTTCATGTAAGGTGTTGTAATTCCTTCCAGTTGAAGTTCTGCCTCTATAATCCTAAATACGGTAGTTGTAAGCCGTCTGCACATTCAATCTTTAATAGTCCTGAGAGTTGTTCTAACTGCATTGCTGAGCAGTGTTTGTTGTAGAATGTCTCACTCATCGTAGATACAGTTGACCCAGTATCCAACAATCCGTGTGTTTCCATTCCATTCAAGTAAACTGTTACCTCATTTGCCGTTCCTGTTTATCGTTGTTCCTTTGTATTTAGGCTTCAACTTATGTGTTGTTCCTCGAATGTTACTTGTCGAAAATTCAAAGCATGTTGTTCTTTTCCTTAAATTGTCCAATCTGACTCTGCATCCTACGGCAATATGACCTTGTTGTCCGCATCTCCAGCATATACTATCTCCTTTATATCTTTTTCTCCGACTGTTTATGTCATTTGGTCGTTGAACTATAGTTTCGTCCGGAATAAATGTTCTAGTTGAAATCGGGTTCTTGGTGAGCTTTGATGTTCTAGTTTCGTTTTCCTTTATTTGTGCAGTCAATTTCTGAACCATAGCCTTCAGTTCTGTTGTTTCATCTGATGAGATATTTTCTATGTCTGGTGATGTGGTGCACTTTTCCTTAAACACACTATCTTGATGGTTTTGCTCTTCTATTTCTCTCATGGCTATCAATAATTGGTTGAATTCTTGAATACGGTCAAACTTGTGCATGAAAACCGTACGTAGTTCTGGTCGTAATCCTTTCCAAAATTTAGCTCTTAACATTTCATCCGTATCATGTTCGTAATTATTTCTTCTTTGTAGTGCTTTATTCAGAATGTTCTCTATTCTACAACCCCATGGTGATACATCCTCATCGTTTCCTTGACATGCTGTGTAAAACTGTGCAAGAAGGACTTCTTTGACGTCTACAGATCCAAAGATGCTATCCATTCTGTCTGTGACATCATCAACTGTTGCTTCAACTCCTAATCACATAACAATTCGACTAGCTTCTCCATGAACAGAACGTCTATTGGCTTGGACTATGATCTCATGTCGGTAATTCTCCTTGATATGACATGCTACTTGGTATCTCCAAAGATCGTATGAAACATAATCTCCTTTGTTATCTCCTGAAAAGAAAGGTAGCCTCGGTATGTATGGCATATATAATACATCGTCCATCTTTGAGGTGGAAAATTCCTTCATCCAATTCTTAAACGCATCAGTTGTATCGGCATTCGGTTTGACTTTCATATCCTTAAAAGCTCTAACGATGTTCTGTATATCCTGTTCCGTCAATTCCTCAGACATGATGCTTAGCTAAATACTCACCTCAACGAAATAAGTTTTCTGAAATAAATTAAATAATCAACAAATTATTTAATGTACCTACAATCAAAAAGAAATTGAAATGATTAATAGCTATCTGGTACAATCTATCTGAAAATACAAGTATATTGATATCAATGTGGAAATATATATATATATAAGTATATTCACTCACCAGTCTGTTACTTTATCTTCAATCACACAAACTGAATACCTACCATTGTCAGATCACACACATATATCTATATATATATATATATATATATTATAATACCTGATGTATCATGAAGTTATGCTAGGCTTATAACCTAACACATATATCAAACCACTAAACACCAATCAACTAACCTAAGCCAAACTCAACCAACCAATATACCCACAGTACAACAATAACTGAACTCTATGCACTGTACTAACCTTTACAATAATATCTTATCCGCGTTAGGAAACAAATACTACTTGTACTATACTTACAATAGTGTACTTCTATCTATGCACATGTGTATATACTAACACTGCTAACCTAAACTTACATATCCCAAACTGATGTAAATACAAAACACCTAACTCCAATCTACTGTCTATATGTACCTACTGAGTACGGAGTATACCTACTATGTATTCAACTAGTGATGTTATTGTCTCATATAGCTCCTTGTACTAAACTTGTGTTTATTGTGTAGATCTTACCTTTTATCTTTTTGAGTACGAGTATGGGTGTATGCTATGGGTTTGGGATGGGATAGCTTTCTCTCAGGGGATAATCTTTATCCAACAATGACCTTTGTATTATAGTTACAAATATCAAACTATAAGTTACAATTATAGATAATAATGCTATAAATTACAAATATACAAAGTATACAACATCAAATAAACTACCTTCAAATCTTTAAATGTAAAATTTTACTTGTAAAATTACTTTTAATTCCAGAACTGTAATTTTATTAACTTTCTGAAAATTAAAAAAAATAAGCTAAGTCTCAGAATAAGTTCCAAAAATATTACAATGAAAAATGAATTCTAAATAATTTTTCAATCAATTTATTTTTAATCAAATAGTTTAACTGTTTCCCAAAATTTAAGTATAAAATTAAGTAAAAATCAAAAGTGTACAAATAAATTATCTACACAAGGTATATCAGTGATTACAATGTACAAGTAAAGCAACCAAAGTTCATGCAATAATCTATCAAATGTTCAAATCAAGTTATAAGTGTCTTCTTCTTTTATACATTCAAGTATTTGTAGTATTTAAACAAATGTCATGTAATACCAATCAGATATACAACTGTACTAATATACTTTCAGGCCACATTTATATATACATACTGAATATTCTAAAGTCAAATTAAAATCTATCAATCAATTCATTATACATCAGCAAGTAATATTCAATATAAAATGTATGTCATTCCAATTTCCATTGTGAAGATCCATCCTTGGAATAAATCAATTACGTGGGCGCCATTGTAAAAGTCTAATTTTCTGGTTCATCAATTACAAATAAGTCTGAGTTCAAGGATTCTTTATTCATCAATTGTACATCACATTCATTCATCTTACAATTATATACACTAACCCTGGAATAACAAATTAACGATTAGGTAATGAATTAAACACAATACAATTAAGGTTAATAAAGTATTAAACATAACACTCTTAATATTAATTAAGTTCACATGATCTTGTATATAGTCAAAACATCCTACATCTTGAACTTCTAAGCGTTTATAGTTATACAACAATTCCAGTCAACCGATCAGAATGAATAAATACTATCATCTTTTATTCTATACAAACGGTATGCGGTTTGAAAATATCAAAACGTAAATTTACAAACAATAAACATCAACTTCACACAAATTATCATTACAGATAATTTGAGTTTCTTATATAATGTCTTTAAATATAGTATAAATGAATCATCATTTATCATCAATATAAATATACATTTTTAACTTCATGCAAGTCTAGCTTGAATGTTTATAATCAGGGGAGATAATCCCAGTGTAATATTTCCAAAGTGACAATGAAATATTTGTCATAGTCAAGTAATACAGGTAAATATAAATAAAATACAATTGCAATCAATTTACACACTTAAGTAAACTCACCAATTTGTGGAACTGAGTTTGTACAATATATAACACCAACAGCTACACTATTTAACTTCTATCCTAGTGTCCTTATACAGATCAATATATCATGGATCTACTGGTCAATATATAATAGGATAACCTGAAATCAATAATGCAATTCTAAGTACAAGATTCTATTAAACAAATAAATCTTTACAAAAAGGTACTATCATTTATAAAAAACATAATATCATCTGACTTGTTTACATATAACAGTATAATCAGTTTGTTGATTGTGGCCATTATCTGACAGAAGCAGAAGCATTAATATGTCTACGTCAATATTGATAATACCGTACCTTAACATAGGTCAAGGTCAATGTTAAAGTAAATCAAACTCACCCGTACAGCAAATACACAAAACTCTCAAAACAATCAAATCATATAATCATCTGTCAAACTCAAATCTCACATTCACTTGGACATTGGGGAAACTTACTTTTACCTTGCCTGTTATTAAAATATCATAATCAGGATTCATACTTCATCCATCTGTCATAACAAAGGCTCTCAATGAAAGTAAATGTAACTTACCGAAATATGCTTTATTTGTTCCTGACTGAATATAAATGTATCCAATAGAACTGAATGATTCAATCCTTATATGAAAAGTAAATACTAAGACTGGATACTAAATACTTAAACTAATGAAACTTTTATAAACAAAGACCAAAATTGACCAGCCATTAAATTAAATTTCCCTCTGCATAATTAATCACAAGACCTTCAATGACCAATAAAATAAGACCTAATCACAAGTAGATTACAAACCAATCACCTACTAATAGATAAAAACATAAATCGTCTGCGAGAGGTATTCAAAATTAGTACATATAGTATAATCAATGCAACCAGTAGAAATGGCAGAAAATCCACTCTACCACACCAACCCCCTCAGAATGATACAGTTCAAAATGTTCCCTTCACTGGTTGGAGATGAATGTTATCAGAATACTGATCCCATTGCTTGATCTATGTGTCAATTTTAACATTTCCAAAACAAGGTAAAAGTGTTCGTTCACTATCTTCCTGTTGAATAATATATCAATATCCGACCGGCATTTCTGTAATCAAGTAGAAGTTTTTGGTAAACGTCAGTATGACATCAACTGTTACAACAAAAATCACAAAAGGACATCTGGAGGTCAGCACGTAGAATTCAACAAAAGACCGGAGTTTAAAAGAATACAAGGTCTAAATCATGGTGTAAATAAATAAGAGAGAAACAGTCAAAGATCTGCTCTCCTTGTCTGAAACAATGCGTGTCTTCTTTGAAAAAGTTTTACTTCTGTCTAAATCACGAGAGTTATACATTATGTATCCGAAAGGTATCCTGTCCTTAAGTACCTGTGATGAAAATAAGATAAATCAGTTGAAAAAAAATCGGTGAATATATAAATTAATTCGAGTCATAATATTTTTGCCTTAATGATGCAATTTATTGCCATACCAATGTGAAGTGATATTTATTAAGACAATTGAACTTCAGATAGACCACTCAGTACAACAAACAACATAAAGTCGATTTAATATCTAACTTAACTACTATTCAAAGGTAAAATAAAAAAAAAAAATGAATTAAAATATTTTTTTCCCTAGCTGAACGAGAAGGTGTAAAATGTTCAACATAAGATTGAAAATTAATTTTTTTTAAAATCTTTTCAACATAAAAATGGTAACAGTATATTGAACGTTATGATGCAGTTAGGTGATTCGTAAAACTCCAGGTATTGGAGAAAAATGGAATGCATGAAAAATTTACACCTTAGACTTACTTAAAAAATTGTCATTTTAGTAATTTTGAACAGTGTTAACTGTTACAGTTAAAGATAAAATTGGTTACAAAATATATTGTAAAACCTTTTTCGATTAATCTGATAGGTGAGATTTTTCACATGTCGTATAAAATGCGTATAAAATAGAGTTTTTGAACAAGATTGCAGGTATCTAGTGCTGGTTCAGATTTTTTTTAGACGAGTTGAGAGGCAAGGAAATTATTAAAAAAAATTTATAAATTAAACGCATTAAACACATTAACGGCGAATTGCAAAATGTTCAACGGCAAATATTTCAAACTATTTCTTTTTTCCAAGCAGTTAAAATTCAAATCAATATATTAAATGGGTATGACATTTTTGTCTTTTTTTCAACAACCTTCATATATTGCACACGGTGAAAAAGATTGACAAATGATCCAACCTATCCCGGACTGTCAGTCATTTTGTATCCGTGGCTTTTAACAGACTTGATAACTGTATCAATGTTTTGGAAGTTGAGACACTTATATATTTACTATTACTATCTAATGATTGTAGCAAACAAATTTTATCTGTAACAATGTATGACTGTTTCAACGTTTGCGTTGGAACGGTTATAAATTAACTGCTTCAACTTTCAAATGGTTGCAGCAGTTTCATGATAACTGTGACAACTTTTTTTGCGTTTAAACAGTTTATTTAAGACTGTTGCAAAGTTTTTCGATTAAGGAAAGTTATGATCAACGGTTACAACTTTAAAAGAGTTGTAACAGTCCATTTATTACAGTGACAACTATTTGCAGCGTTGTTGTTGTCGATTTATGCAAGAGACAAACACTTTTTGAGTTGGAAAATAACTGCCACATTGAAATTTAGCTACTGTTAGAACTTTGACAAATAGTATCAGTCATAAAATGACTGTTACTGGTATGTTTCTTTGTACAGTAGTGTATGACCATTTGCCTAAATTGGATTTTTTATATTATGTAGATATATGATTAGCGTTTAAGAAAAAGCAAATGGCATTCAAATATTTTTGCCGCTTTGGAAAAATATAGACTTTCAAAAGTCAGCAAATTTTACCATTTTAGCAGTTTTGTATAACTTCGGATATTTCGACCAGAATGAACAAATATAGGAAGTTGACCTCAGGTAATAACATATTTTGACAGTTAAAATACAGTATTACAACATATTCTTACCAATAAAACAGTAACATGTTAATAAACACTAGTATTTGTCAACTTAAAACTGCTAAAGTTTGCTAATGTTCAGCTTTATTTTGACCATAAATGGCTATATATAGATGGCGCTCCATAAAGTGACTGCAGTGTTGCACAGAGAGTAGTTGTCATGAAACTATCACGTATGCAAAATTTCAGGTCAATATGATAACATTGTATTTGGAGCTATTATTGGTTTTCTGGCAGACTTGCTCTTAAGAACATATAACCAGTTTGACATGTATGCTGTTGATGAGATTTGGATGTTTTACTGGTGTGTGAAAGTATTTGTTAGTATCCAGTTGCACAGCTGTAACTTTGTGTTTCGGTAATTTTTGTTCCAAACTGACCGCAAAAGTGCTCATCTATAAGATCGATGCTTTGTGATAACTCACGAACAAGATACTTGGATAATTTAGGTAATTTTGTTGTTACGAAATAAACAAATGGAAACCCATTTCTGTCAACTGCGACTTAATCGTCAGAAATTTCTGAGACCCTTTTGCCAAGCATAATATTGCCAGGGTTACCGGTCCTCCGTATGTCCTGATGTTCGAATCCGTTAAATGTGTTATGTACTTTTAAATCTTGTTATCAGAAATTGATTTTGAATTTTTGATGATGCATTATAGTCGTCAAGAATTGGAAAAGAATAGCTAGTGGCTAGTGAGATTGACAGCTTATTCATAGTAGGGTCCTGTTTAACTCAGATAATAATACCCGGTCAACGTTAACAATAAATGCCCCAGAGTCAATTGTTGTGATGACATGTGTTCCGTAATCGAGAACGAGTAACTCGATTTCGTAGCGTGCTGATGACTTGCGGTTGTGTTGTATATGATTGGCTATTTTAAGCAAACATGAACAAAACGAGGGATCTAGTTGAGCATCAGATAAAATGTCCGCTTTATATCGTACGTAACTTGCTTGAACTTTTGTTTTTAACGATTTGTCCTCAATCTGTTTTGATTTTACATGTTAAAACTCGGCCTGAAATCGTTCCTTCGTCTTCCACAGATCCATCCAGATTGATGGAAAATGAAGTATCAGTTTTGTACACGGACCAATGAGTGAGAACACATGCATACTACTTAATTTGATCGCTATTGTAACAATTCCATCTGGAATCAAAGAACGTTGGTCCGCAGTAGTTTTACATTTGGAATAGTTAAAATATATAACCATTTATTTGTTCTTGTTGACGAGATTGTCCCATCCTATACCTGGTAGAACCTCAAAAACATATAGTGGTTTTGTCTCGATGTCACACGCTCTCGGGTGTCTTATCTGAAAAGTTCTGTATGAATGTACATTGGATAAAAATGATGACCAAAAGAACATTTGTATAAAATAACATTTTATGCATTGTACGTCTGAAATAAATGAACATATCGTCTATAAATAAGAGGAAACAAAAGATAGCCGATATTAAAATATCAGGAATCAATTTAGAAGATGTTATTTCAGGTGAAAAATATATATTGATGGGATCACATCAACACTAAAAAGTGAGCATCTATAGGTTAATTGTCTCCTGATAAGCATTTATCAACTGCTTTGCCCATCAACATTTAATAAAAATGATACAGTCGGGTAAAATGACAGAATAAACGACGTGTCTGGTATTATATATATGTTGCTATTGAGTTGAGACGTCATCTTTTCCATGAAAACTTTGCTTGTAATTAAGTCGAGGCATTTATAATAGTATTGAATCCCCTTATTTAAGTTCTTTCATGACAATCCCCGGTAAAATGATCTTGAACAATACATGCGTAAATATAATCTAAACTCATAGCTTTAAAAACTATGGACTTCCGTATATATACAAACCAAAACCGGGGTTTTTTTTTCTTGGACAACGACTGTGTGGGAACTATTAATGAATTTGGAAAATTTTCAATTCTTTAAATTTATTTTCATTATCTTCTGATCTTAAAAATCATTAAACAACCAGCAGTTTTCTACGTTATAAACGTCTTGGAGATCAATGCTTACGTCTGGAAGAACTGTTTGTACTAACAGTTATTAAGGAATAATACCACTAATAAATATCCCCATTGCTTTCAATGTTAAATTCTGCAACTTCAAACATTTATAACTATTTTGTCTTAAGTTCAAATCTATACCTTATCCTGACATGTGCTGAAAAAATCAACATACCTTTAATTGCATGTTAGAACGCACTGGTTCCCGGAATTTGGGTAGTAAACAACAGATACTTCTGATCTAAGCAACTTGCTATATTGACTTTTGTTTTACTTATTTTAATTCAACGATCTATTTCACTTAATTCAAGCTCAAATTGGACTGGTAGTAACATATGCGTTATACAATGAAGCATGCACATGGATGATAAAAGTGACCAAAATGAGACTCTTTTCACTATTACAAGTTAGAATTTGTTAATGTCTACTCAAATAACAACGTTCATACCTACATGTGTATATGTCTTATGTTTTCAGAGATTGTTAATTGAATTGAAATATAGTAATCCAAATATAAGATGTAATTGAGACAGTTGGGAAAGAGGTATTTTAGTAATAAAAAATCATACTTGTAAAACGGACCAACAAGAGCAATGTTTGTATATCCAATAAAATATGAAAACTCACTAGATCATTTCACCAAAAGCTATATTTTTAAATTATTTAGTCATAATAGCTATGTTTCATTGGTTTCAGTCTAAACTATTGCAAACATTGAAAATTCAGGTTAAGGTTTGATGTAAATGAAAACATATTTGCCAGTGTTCGTCGCTTTCACATCGATGTATTTTCCTTATATTAGATAGGAAATATTGATATTAACCAAAAAGTAAAATCACAAAAATACTGAACTCCGAGGAAAATTCAATCGGAAAGTCCCTAATCACATGGCAAAATCAAATGACAAAACACATCAAACGAATGGACAACAACCAAATTATTCTTTAAAATAGTTTTCAGTAAGAACTTAAAAAATCTCTGTAGCAGCACGTCTTGCATTTAAAGCACTATTCCAGATCTAAGGTAATGATTTTGGTTGGAGAAATGCATGCATTTGTTAAATTGCTCCCCATTTCATATATTTTAGTCCCAAGTCAAGAGGATATAATTCAATAGTCATTTCGTTTTTGTCGTATATTGTTAGGCTGAAAATAAGGCTGTTTTTTTTCGTTTGATTTTCTTCCACCTTTTCACATGTCTAGTCTTTTGTAAAGGTGACTAGACGGTTTGGGATTTGCTCACAAAGATCACTTAAAGGACTAAAGACTGCGCATCATTAATCCCTTTCAATATTGAGGGGGAGCGTCGTTTTACCACAGAACACCACAGAATACCACAGAACACCACAGAATACCACAGAACACCAAAAATATACCACAGAACTTCGAAATATAAATACTTCAGACATTATATTATTGTTATTGTTAATTCTTTTTATAATTTGACATTTAATTTTTCTATTTAGGGTCGACTCACTATCGCTACGCCCCAAACTGAATTGGCCTATTACTGGGTCTATACCAAAAACACCTATCGGTATTAAAACAATTGTAATTCTGGGGTATTTATCGTTGTAGTTGTCATTTTTGTTTAATTTTATGTTAAGAGTTGTAACAATATGAATAAGTACATGTATATTATTAAATATTGAATAATAGTCCGTGGAAAACGTTCTCTGACAACACTAGCGGCAACTGAGATGGACATCACAAACTAGTAAATTAGTTTGGCTTTTGAAACACTGAATAGATTCTTGATACACTTGATGCAGTTCAAAACCAAATACTGTCGGCAAGTCAGATGAAACATTGTATACACATACTTTACTTGAGATGAAATAAAAGTCATTGGACAATATTTCAGATTTTAACATAATTTTGTATGCATTTAGAAATAGTTGAACTGCATCTAAATAATTAAAAACTAGCATATGAAGCATTACTATATAGATTCTATATTTTGAGTCCAAAATGATGATCTGAGCAAGTTCAACGGCACATTAAAAGAACAAAAATCTAATTAGATTATCTAATTTTGACACTCGTCGTAATCACCAATTCATCAAGCCAATTAACATGTCATTTAAGTTTTCACACCTGAGACATCAAATACATTTAATGGGGTGTCTTCCTGCTATTCCTTCATTTTGAAAATAAGTATTCCTTCTATTCCAATCTTTCAAAAACAATGGCAATGCTTAATTCGACTATAGTGCCGTTTGAACAATATGAGTTTTAATCAGTTGAAAAGAAAAGTTTTCATATGGACAGACATTATGAGTAAAAAACACAAGTGTATAAAAAATTGGAATTTTTATGTAACGAAAACATTTTCAGAGTGTAATGCAGAACATTTGTGTAACATTACAGAATATGTTCATAGTACTTCAGTTGTCAATACTATTATGTCTAAAATGTTTAGTAAATATGTTGAACAGTGGCAATGCAATTTACAGTCAGAGAAAGCTTTATCTGGTAAAGGTGGTAACAAACTTCGAAAATATAATTTATTTAAGAACAGTTTTGAAACGGAAACTTATTGTGCAATTCCAATGTCATTTTCACAAAGGAGTTCTTTTGTCAAATTTCGATGTGGTGTAGCACCACTAAGAACCGAAACAGGGAGATTTGAAAAATTACTTTTAGAGGAGCAAGTCTGTGATAGTTGTAAGGATATTTTAGAAGATGAAGCCCATGTTATTTTATCGTGCCCTTCAGTTATATGACGATTTTAGAAAAGAATTATTTGATGAAGACATACATTTTAATAGTGATTTTATATCTTTTGATGATAAACAAAAATTAGTGTTTTTATTTGCAGATGTTAATATGATTCGTAGCTGTGCCAAAGCCTGTATATTTTCTACTATTACTATTTTCAAACTGCACATTGATGAAAACTAACTCGTTAGGTTTGATTGATATTTACCTGAAGTTAATTAGCATTATGTTTTGACAATCTAATCTGATGATACCCTTGTTTATTCAACTATTCCTTTTATTCCTACATGGATTTCTTACAAATGACCCACATACAAAATTTTAGGAGGAATAAACCATTTAATTGAATTATACCTTGCATAATAAGATCGCAACTAGTTGATTATTTTGAAATTTATTAACATGGCAACTAGAATTCAATCAATCAATTGACAATTTTGTAAATAGTTGATTATTTTGAAATTTATTAACAGAATTGGGAGAACAAACTTAATCTTAAAAGTGTAATTGGCGCCAGGAAAATTCATCATGTCAACTGTTTTTTTTTTTTAGAAAAAAGCATTTTTTTATAGAAAAACAATTATTTATAGAAAATCATTTTTTTTTTTATAGAAAAACTTTTTGTTTACAATAAATTGTTTTTAAAAGATTTTTATGAAATATAGTTTAGTATCTCTACCTAATAACAAAAAGAGTTATGATCATTAAAGAAATTTATTATCTCATCCGGTCAAATTCGTCCTGTCATTAGTGTAGCCCGAGTTATAAAAATAATATAATTCTGAATTATTAGTTTTGCATTTTGTAAAGTAATTCAATGTTCTGTGGTATATTTTAGTAGTTTTATTGTATTTTGTGTAGTTCTGTGGTATATTTTGGATGTTCTGTGGTATTATGTGGTGTTCTGTGGTATTCTGTGGTGTTCTGTGGTAAAAAGACGCTCCGATATTGAGGTGCGTACGTTGACATATAGTGACTGAGATCAACTAGACTATTTGTTCTATGGCAATCATATCACATCTAATTTTTATATAAACATAAGTAGATGTGGTATGATTGCCGATAAGACAATTATCCACTAAGGTTCAGGTGAATTGGATGTAAGCAATTATAGGCAACCGTATGAACTTCAATAAAATAAGAGAAAACAGAAAACCCATACCGTTTAGTCCGTTATAAAAGGCCCCGACATGAAAAATATTTAATTATTAAATTGAGAAAACTAATGGCCTTATTTATAACAAAACAAATTTACAAAACACATATATGACAGACATGAAGTATTATACGATGATCTCTTACTAGACAGAAGTCAATGTTCAACTTTACATCGATTGGTAACAATGCCTAAAATGGTTATTTTAGTCCAGCAGATCGGTGACAAAATTATGTTTTTGATGATAAAAGTACCAAATTTAGTATTGTAGTAGTTTTGGGCAGATGGCTTGAAGCAGATGATAATGAAATCATTAAATATGTCTTGACACCATTCTACGCATGTACAGCAAAGACAAAAGGTCATCCGCCTGTATTTATCAGTTCTCATTGACCTATGTTTCAGGAAGAGATCTAATCTGTCATAACGATTCGACATTCCATCAATACAATCCAACAATGTGTTAATTTCTGCAGAGAATGTATATAAAATGGAAAATCAGAACAGTGGAACGGGGCAAACTTATTTCAGAAAAGCAATCGAATAGTTTTATTTAAGGTCTTCATCATGTTCATATAGAAATTTTGCGCTGAGAACCTAATGTTATTGGTTAGAAAATAGTGGTTGAACAAGTGCTCAATCAAGGAAACATAGTACTTCGTGAAGAGCAGATTCTTTTTACATGCTCTTATTCATCATGTATAGGACATTTCCATGATGTTATAGTACGTGTACTTCTCATTCTTATGCAAAGATCATGATATAATTTTTTCCGAGGAACTAGACCGTGGTGAGAACTATGTAGCATTGAAAAGCGAAGTAAAAAGAGGGAAATTGAGAGTCCACTTAACCACAACTGGTCTGTGACATTAAAGGTTGAACTGGACAAGTTGATGTGAGATTATTAACAGAATGTTCCTTCTGGCTATACACAGATTCCGTTAAACTGCTTATTCATTGGATCTTTGCATTTTCCGTCCAAATTATGGCTTTCAGTACCCGTGCGCGATTATATGCCATTTAAATTTATATTTTAAATGTTGCACACGTATTCTAAAAATGATAAATGTAGACCAAGCCCATGAGTAGAATTACACACTTAAGCTTGTAAAAGGAGAAGGTGGGGCAATTAGATTGACCATCAGTATCGCACAATTACAGCATTTAATGGTGTTTTGTCTAGAAATGGCCATAGTAAATAACAAGTTTCAATCCACCTTTAAAATATTATGGCGTGATCAGGTAAACCACATGATGTTCTACATCAGGAACGGTTTAACATCAAACACACAACATTCTCGAAGCATGCAAAAACTTTAGGCGGGGGAATGTGTCGGCCTTTAATCCAGTGTGCTACTTCGAGTGAATGTTGATGGCATATGCCCTATTGGACAGATGTAAAACGTATGTCACGGTAGATTAAAATGCGCTAGTACAATGATGGTATATATGGTACTGTTTATAATGTGGTGGGGAGTGGGGCAAAGACTAAATGGGCTGTCCTTAAGAAACATTTTTAAAAATGAATTGAAAATAAGTTGTTGTGTAGATGATGAAAAAGACGAAGAAGATACTTAGGCACTCAAAAATCATTAGTTAAACAAAACAAAATAAGAAAGATGATGAAGAAAACCGCTAAAAACGACTAATAGTAGTCAAAAAAGTACTCACACTACACACAACACCTGAAAATTTGAAAAAAACCAACCCTTCTTAAACCTGGGGATGATTTCAGGTGCTTAAGAAGGGTCATCAGTTTCTGTTGAATATGTAATACTTGCCTAAGTGCTCTTGTTTAAATAGATTGATGAGTCATATCCAGTAATGATAATATATCATATAGTAGTGGATTTGTAAATGTTTCTTTTCTAATAACAATATTTAAAACATTTAAAACCATTGGAACATGTAAATATCTAAAACTTGACCGAATGTGACAATTTGAAATGAAATAAGGTATCCCATGCCTGTACAAAGGATAAACAAGACTTTCACTGGTTGACAACACAGACATTGAAAATGAAGAGCAAATAACACAACATTGACTGCATAAACAACAGGGGTCAATGCAGGTGTTCCAGAAGAATGTTTAGTTTCAGGCCAACTTGTAGCTCTTGTGGTGTTACTTATTGCAAGTAAAACTCAGTGACTAGTCGTTTTTATTGATCATCTTGATGACACCACAATCAAGGAAAAAGAAAGGATTATGGCAAGGAGAAGTGGAACATTATCATTTGTGACTCAGATGGTACTTCACGGTCAAACACATTCTGCTGGCGTCATGAAAACGTTCGAATGATTCAATTTATGGGATCTTTGATTAAATTGTCTTGCAAGCAGCATCTCTAGAATATTGTATGAACTGCAAAATGCAATTCAATAAAAATAATATTAGCACAGCCTTGTCTAAGTTTTGTTCATTGTCACTTTTTGGTTGCCATTTTGAAATTGTCAGTCATTTCCTAGAAACGTTGGATTACATTTTATTAGTTTTTAAAAGATTTTGTTTAAATATCATTTGCTATAAATTATAAAAGGTTGTGAAATTTGAACTGATTGGCAGACATCTTTTAAAAGGCCCAGATAATTGTTTTTTTTCAGAGTGGGTCCATAACTTAAATTGACTACCAAATACATATTTACAATTGTGCAAAGTTTCATGCTTTTATCATCAAACCAACATTTTTTCTAAAAATATGCACGAATCAGCTGGACTATTGGATTAGAACAGGATGTTGTCATGACTTAAATGCAAATCAGATAGCATAATGATCTCAATTATCGGTTTTGCAAACCTGTTAATTGAATGTTTCAACGATGTGCATATACGATTTCGGATAATAATGGGCATTGATTAAAAAACAACGGGTAGCTCATCAAGCTGTTCAGCTTGAATAAGTGCTCGATAGTTATACTTTGAACGCGGGGCTGTGTTTAATATACAAAAACCTGACTGTGGTTGGTAGTAACTCGTGTTTGAATAATGAAACTCTGTATTGCATAGTAACGATCAGTATACTAGATTGCAAAGAAATAATCCTCCATTAATAAAGTGTAAATTTGTCGTCTCTGCCAATCACTGCATTTTTTCAATGGTATCCAAAACAGCTAATCTATCTTTTTCCGTCCCTGCCTTTAGTAACATCAAAATTTCGTTATTGATGGTTTGCATCACTAATAGGCTTACCATATATACAACCGGACTTTTGAAACACAATTTTGAATCTATCAGTTGTAGCGTCAAAATAAAGAAATAGAGCCTAAGTCAACTTTACCTTGTAACTGATAAAACAATATATTTATGGATAAAATAAAAAAAAAAACGTCAATTATTCAAACAAAACGTAACGTGTTTTCGGTTTTCCTGAACGAAGTAACAGAGTGAGGTGTATACCCATTTTAAAAAGTAGGCGATGATACTAATAGATATTCTGTTGAAGAACAGAGTATGAAAAGAGCCATTTCTGGCCCTCTTCTTCGCGAATTTTTAAATTTTTAAGATGAAACCCATCCCTTTAATTTCCATTCAGTATTTTTTTCAAATATTCAATTTAATCTTCCGAGTTGATTTTAAAATAAGGTCTTTATGAATCAAACTTGATACCGACCGTGCGAGGGAATTTACAGCCAGTCAAGGTCGTTAAAACACATCAAGCATCATTAGAATTTTACTATTGCCACCGTGCAAAACCCTTAACTAAGATTCGAAATAGAAATATAGGTCCTTTAAAAATTGTTTAAAATGTAATAAAGATTGGTGCATACTCCCGTAGCAGTTTTCGCAAACATTCCTGCGGAATAAGAATAAGCCTATACTTAAGATAAAAACACAGGTCAAATAAAATCAATGTAGACCAGTGTCTTGCGAGAATAAAAAAATATAATAATTCTCATTTAAATTTAAAAAAAAACACTCAACGATTCGTATTCAAGACAAAGTTTTCAAATAAGTAAAAGAAGACACTGTGTAAAAAATATGAAGATTGTAGTATGACATAAGCTTACCACTCACTAAAGGACTGACTTTGGACAAACATATGCACTAGTGGAATTTTAACACTATTTAGATCGAAGCATCACCCTTTTTATATTGAATAATTGACAACATAAAACCTACGTGAAAAACATGCAATATGAAAAAGTGCAGTTAAAGTATTTAACAACAATGTATTGATATAATAGATTACAAGAAGCTGTTTAAAAGGAAAAAAATCCGTCTAAAGTAAAGTTCATAATGAAAGCAATCTTAAGATACTTAATATATACTGTAAATGTATGTTGACACCCTATTTATATTTCATACATTTTTAAAGATTATTTAAGGACTCTTTTGTACTTTCTGAATGTGATAAGTTGTATTCATAAAATGAAAGATTGTTATTGAAATAGCATTTCTTTTGTCTTAGCTCTTGTTGTGATTTGCCAATAAAACACACTATAGAAAAATGTTTTAGTTTCAACATACTTTTCTTGCATATATACAAATTGGAAAATACCCATGGCAAACAGACTTATGCAATATTTGCTAAGTAAGTATCTAGGAATATGTGTCTTTATTGCTGCAGGTTCAAGCATTTATAGCTATTTTGTCTAAAATTAAATTAAGGGACAGTCATTGATTGTCAAACCTATAACTTATCCCAGAAAGCACTGGTTCTTAGAGGTAAGGTAGTACAAATATATTTTTATATCCCAGGGGGCAACATGAACCAAGTTTTGTACTGTTGCTAGGCAATATGATCGCTAGCTTATTGCTAAGAATTTTTTGAACTGAAATTGAAGTGACTATTAATTTGTGACTTCAAGTTAATCTTAACCAAACAATACTATTTTCAGTTGTGCTTTTGTACAGATAAAGCAATGTATAAGTTAAATCTCTCTCTCTTTCTCTCACTCTCAGTCTCTCTCTCTCTCTCTCTCTCTCTCTCTCTCTCTCTCTCTCTCTCTCTCTCTCTCTCTCTCTCTCTATATATATATTTGTCTGTCTGTCTGTCTGTCTGTCTGTCTGTCTGTGTCTGTCTGTTAGTCTGTCTGTCTGTGTTTGTCTGTCTGTCTTTTTATCTATCTATCTATCTATCTATCTATCTATCTATCTATCTATCTATCTATCCATCTATCTATCTATCTATCTATCTATCTATCTATTTATCTATCTATTATTCATCCATACATCCACTCTCTCTCTCTCTCTCTCTCTCTCTCTCTCTCTATATATATATATATATATATATAAACAAATCTAAATTTAAAACAACGTTCAAACCTATGATTGCGTTGGATAAAATTTTCTATACGTGTGCATGCAAAACACATTTCTTGGTAGAGGGGTCTAAATACCACAAACAACATTTTCCAAAAGACCAAAAAAGTGAAAAAGTATATTTTAACAAAACGCATTTGAGTAGCAGGTCGAACAACGGATGTTCTTAAACTCTGCTGACTGCCATTGGCGATTGCCAAATAAACGGATCACCAGATGTAACAAAATGGATCTTAACTATTAGTTTAATACCAAACAGAAAACAATAAACTTGCGGAAAAGATGGTATACCGCAAACAAAAGGTGCAAAAATTAGTACACCATATCCGGATTTCGACAATTAATGTCTCTTCAGTGATGCTAGGAATCGAAACGGTATTTAGAAGGCCATATAATTTTCCTCAATTTAGGATAGACTCTTGAATTTTGAAGAGTCGAAATAGGATGAACGGATCATATAAACCCGAAGGCAAACATAATACAAGCCCAAACGAAAAAAATATAAACAAGTCGAAATTGAAAACAACGTTCAAACCTATGATTGCGTTGGATAAAAAACGCAATTTTTATACGTGTGCATGCAAAACAAATTTCTTGGAAGAGGGGTCTAGATACAGCACAAACAACATTTTCCAAAAGACCAAAAAAAAAATGAAAAAGTATATTTGAACAAAACGCGTTTGACTAACAGGTCGAACAACGGATGTTCATCAACCATGCTGACTGCCATTGGTGATTGCCAAATAAACGTATCACCAGATGCAACAAAATGGATCTTAACTATTAATTTAATACCAAACAGAAAACAATAAACTTGCGAAAAAGATGGTATACCGCAAACAAAAGGTTCAAAAATTAGTACACCATATCCGGATTTCGTCAATTAATGTCTCTTCGGTGATGTTAGTAATCGAAACGGTATTTGGAAGGATTTATATATTTTGGATATATATATATTTGTTAAATATACTTTTTTCACTTTTTTGGTCTTTTGGAAAATGTTGTTTGTGCTGTAAATAGACCCCTCTACTAAGAAATTTGTTTTGCATGCACACGTATAAAAATTGCGGTTTTTAACCAACGCAATCATAGGTTTGAACGTTGTTTTCAATTTAGACTTGGTTATATATATATATATATATATATAATTCGTCTAAACAACAGCCCTACAATGTTAGATCTGTAAATTTGCGGAAGCAAATTTTTTGTTCTTCCCTGACCGGGATTCGAACTCATGCTACTGAGATATCACGGCACCAAATGGCCTTGCACTATGCCCGACGCACTAGACCGTTCGACCACCTAGGCTCTATAATAATAAAGCTTTCGGTGGCCAGGTGTTACCTTTCCTCGTCGGTTTTTATCTAGCGTCGTAACACAGTACATGATATATAAGGCATGAAGATGGAATTGTTACAGATCAGCTGAATTATCTATTGTTAAGGATCCTACAAATTAATGTAAGATGCAGTCACAGAAATAATTATATTATAAGTACGTCTGAACCAGTGACGACTCTACAACATATTTTATCCATCGGGTCACCAGCAGTGATAGTGATACAAGGCTGAAAATACATTCTGTATATATAATTCGTCTAAACAACAGCCCAACAATGTTAGATCTGTAAATTTGCGGAAGCAATTTTTTTTTTCTTCCCTGGCCGGGATTCGAACTCGTGGTACTGAGATATATTAAGTCTTAATTGAAAACAACGTTCAAACCTATGATTGCATTGGATAAAAACCGCAATTATATATATATCTATACTGTTAAACGAGAAGACCTCATTTTGTGTGTCGCTTCTCTTCTTTCCCCAATAAATTAATCATCATGCCTCTGTGTCCTATAAGTACCATGCATAGTCGTATTTGTCATCCATTCTTATGATTATTCAGTTTGGGTTATTTTGGGAGAAAAACGAAGAAAAAGGTGTCCGGATATTGTTTCCGTCATCAGACCGACTTTTAAGTGATACCCAAGACTTCCGATTTTAAACTTTACAAGAGGGGTAAAGGTTTTTTTTTCGAGCAACGTCTTTTGCCACTTTTTATTTCACGTGCAGCCGTGAAAAAGATTCGTTATTTACCGTGTTTCTTGAAATCGATAAAAAGATCAACGTGCAAGAATTTTTTAATTGTTCGCTCATCGTGAAATGGCAATTTTATTTCGCGCTCTTTCGTGCAGATACCTCCCTTTACTCCCCTCTTCAAACATAATTTTCATAATTACTCGGGGACAGGACAATTATTTTCGCGTTATTCTGCATGTATACTATGATTATAATCCTATAATATAAAGAGACTCTCTATATAATATAGCAGTGATCGCCGTGGATAGAATTGATAGTCAATAGCAAATACACTTTATTTATATTATATGTAGATCTATTTTCATAGTATACAGAAACGCGAAAATCATGCAATTTAACAGAGAGCAAGAAAATAACGGACTTTGGAAAAAAGGGAGAGGGCTTAAAATAATTGTCCTGTCTCCAAGTGCCTATGACTCAGTTTGATACCTTTTCTGAATTTCTCCAGACATAAAATCTTTTACAAAATTTCACCCTATAACAGTTTACATACTTTCAACCAAGCTCTAAATACCCGCGATTTCGTGGGTGTGTTCTAGTATATATATACATGCCTATGAATGTAACGTTAACACACTAATGAGTGTTATAAAAGTAGTTGTTTTATTTTATATATTCACGCAATATTTCGCTTAACAAATTAGCTGCATCAGGCGCGTGCAGCCATCCAGGTAAAAGTCGGATGCTGTAAAGATATTTTTGCAGCTAATTGTACATGTCTTTTAAATATATTTTTGCAGCTTATTGTACATAGCGATTATCAAATCAAAACAAATAATTGTGCTAATTAAATAATAAGAAGTTCAAGATTTATTCCTTTGGTTTTTATAAAACTGTTTTTCACCACTCTCAATCAGTCCATCAGGTTCAAGAGTACGTAGCTGATGCATCCAAAATCTCTCTCTCTGTTTTCTAGTTTGTGTGTTCCAATTTTGGTTGACCTCTATTATTTGAAAGGTGATATTTACACATATATAGTCAGTTATTTCTAACTCTCGATAAGCTACTTTTTATGAAATTTTAATAATATACGGATTAAAATACATAAACTTTTGTTTATGTTGGAATAGGATTGCATATATTTCTTTATTCTAATAGACAAAATGAACCACCGTTGGATTTTGATACTTTTTGTCTTTCATAAAATATGACGAGTATCAAAATTATGCAATGTTATTGACAACCAGTTATTTCAAATGCCTCTGGATAAGTTATTACTTATAAAAGTTTAAAAATACAATAAGGATATAAATACTTTTAAGAAATAACGTTTGTTCTGTGAAAAAGGAAAACAACTATTTATTTATTTTAACGGAAATCATGAACCATCAAATGTTAGTTCTTTTTGTACATCAGAGTGTGTTATTTTTCATATTATGATGAATATCAGAGAAAACTTACTAAAATGATGTTCGCGTTGTTTATAAATGCAAGAATTTCTTCTTTTGAAAAAAAAATGCAACGTTATTTGCAATAAGTTATTTCAAATGCCTCTAGATAAGTATTTTGTTTTTAATAAGATATGAATAATATAAAGATGAAAGTACTTAAACTTTTGTTTAAGAAGAATAAGAATGCAATTATTTCTTTATTTTAATGGCAATCATGAATCGCCATTGAAGTTTAGTAATATTTGTACATCAGGATTGGTTGGTTTTTTTTTATATAATATGATGGATATCAGAGAAAAGTTATTAAAATATTTTTCGCATTGTTTTGCAATTCCAATATTTCTACTCTATATAAAAAATAAAGCACTGTTTTTGCAATCAATCATGTTAAATGGCTCTCTATAAGTTATTTTTATAGAATGTAAAGAATATAAGGATAAAGATAATTAAACTTTGATTTTGTTGAATAAGAATGCAATTGTTTCTATATTCTAAATGGAAATCATGAACCGCCATTGGAATTTAGTACTTGTTGTACACCATAATGAGTTTTATTTCTTTTATTATAAAATATGATGAATTTCAGAGAACAGATACTAAAATGTTCCTCACATTGTTTAAAAATGCCAATATTTCATAAATTAAGCACTGTTGTTTGCAATCAGTAATTTCAAATGGCTCTCTATAAGTTATTTTTTTATAAAATGTAAAGAATATAAGGATAAAGATACTTAAACTTTTTGTTTGTGTTGAATAAGTATGCAATTGTTTCTTTATTTTAATGGAAATTATGACATCAGTCATTTCAAATGACTCTGGATGAGTTAATTTTTATACATGTGAATAATATAAGGATATAAATGCTTAAATTTTTGTGTTTGTTGAATAAGAATGCAACTATTTCCTTATTTTAAAGGAAATCATGAACAACCATTTGATGTTTGTACATTTTGTATTCCAATCTTTCTAATCAAAAATAAAGCACTGTTGATTGCAACCAGTCATTTTGAATGCCTCTATATAAGTAGTTCTTTTTATAAAATGTAAAGAATATAAGGATAAAGATACTTAAACATTTGTTTGTGTTGAATAAAAATGCAATTGTTTCTTTATTTTAATGGAAATCATGAACCGCCATTGGATTTGAGTACTTTATGGACATCATGATGAGTTTTTTTTTTTTTTTTTATAAAATACGATGAATTCAAAAAAAAAGTACTAATATTTTGTTTGCATTGTTTAAAAACGCTAATGTTTCGTCTTTTTTTTCAAAAAATAAAGCACTGGTTTTTGCAATCGGTTATTTTAAATGACTGGAGAAATTGTTTTTAAAAAAATGTAAAGAATATTAGGATAAAGATTCTTATGTACTTCTCTTTGTAAGTGTCCTGCAGGTTATTGTTGATTCACGATTCATGGCCCCTCTTCAAATGTCTTTACATATTGTTTTTAAAGGAGGTATGGTATGAAATTAAGTTTCATATTTTCATCTTTTGCTTTTGGCCCTTCTTGCCATGGAAACCATTCAAACAACATTTTGCATGAACACGTGTAAAATGAAGCCTTTGAAAATTGAAAATAAGGGAAATTTAAAGTACCGTGGAAATAAAGTTAATCAATACAACAATAAGCATTTTTACAATGTTGACAACCAAAACACCGCACTATAACTAAAAAAGTTAAAATTTTAGATTTACATTATAGTTTGTTTCCAAAGCAACCATTTAAAAAATACGATTAAATTCCATGATAAAAAAAATTCATTAATCGCCAAATTTTATTTCTGTTCATTTCCCAAGACCAACAATGCCTTAACATGTCACTGGCAAATTTTGAAAAACAACATATTAGATAATAATAAAAGAAAAGAAAAGTCGTGTGTTTTTTTGTCTTTAAACACATATTTTTATTCAAAAATTGTCCATGTTCACAAAAATCCAGACTGTCATTCAGATGAAGAATCAAACTTCTTGAACTTAATAAGACCAAATCTTCCATTTATTTCTGCATTTCGGACACACATTTGTTAATTATGATTGAGAATATATGATTTATGAAGTTATATTGGTACAGAATGAAAACTAATAACTGTGGATATGGTGCACCCCCCCTCCTTTTTTCGGAAAAAAAATCAGTTTTTCGAATGATCAAATTTGTCGAAAATAAAAAATGTGGTATTTTACTGTGCTTCCTTGTGAGCATTTTGAGCATTTAATTTTCCTGTTTAAAGTTTCTTCCTATCTATTACAATTTTCAAGATTATAAGCAAATATGAAAAAAAAAATTGGTAAAATTTGTCATTTAAGGACAATAACTCGTCTGATAGTTTTGATGAAACGGACATTGTATAGATCTCTTTATTCAGAACACTTCTGCTCTTGTCAGATTTTCTCTATTTATAGCGGTTTTCGAGATAAAAGACAAAACTTGCATTCTGCCCATAAGGTCTATTTTTACCCATGTCGACCATGTTGGTTGACAGGCGGGGTCATCGGACAGATTTTTTGTTATAGATATCCTAATGATAGTTTTGGCCAAGTTTGTATGCCAAGTAGTTTCAGAGGAGAAGATTTTTGTGAAAGTTAATGATGATTGGGACGACGGACGACGACGGTTGCCAAGTGATGAGAAAAGTTCACTCACCTCTCTCGTCCAATGGAAAATCAGTTGTTTCACTTCTAATTTTCATAGTACATGGCTTTCAAAGCACTATGAAATGCTACTGTATAAATGAATGATTTTTCATTACCGACCCTCATGGGTTGTCAAGGTTAAACACTCCTCAGTAGTAGTACTTTTTATTGTAGATTAATTATGAAAGTGAACTCTTAATAACTACACTAATGAAGTATACAATCCCCTGAGAGGCAATTTCTATAGAAAAAGGGCCAACCGTAATGATTTAAGATGAAAGAGATTGGAATTATAAAAACATTTTGAATATTGCAAACGTTTATAATGATACACATGTAGGACTCAAATCTATGGTGGGTTCCAGATCTATGGCAGATTCCTAATCTATGGTAAATATGACGTCATGCCATTCCCAATCTATGGCAGATTTTTTTTAAATCCTAATCTATGGCAATTGTTCAGTTTCCTTATCTATTGGGAACTTCTAGTTTTCAAACCTATGGCAGATTTTCGGCAAATGAACGACCAGTCACTACATATCTGACCAATGATTTCAAAATAGCCTTAAACAAGTCGAAATGTCAAAAGGTAGCAACAAAGCTGCTTTAAAGTAAAAGCCAGTATAAGGAAAACGGATTAGGAGTACGACTAGGAAGCAAATCCATAACCATTTGTGAAATGAACATAGATAAGGAAACTGAACAATTGCCATAGATTAGGATTAAAAAAAATCTGCCATAGATTGGGGATGGCATGACGTCATATTTACCATAGATTAGGAATCTGCCATAGATCTGGAACCCACCATAGATTTGAGTCCTACATGTGTATCATTATAAACGTTTGCAATATTCAAAATGTTTTTATAATTCCAATCTCTTTCATCTTAAATCATTACGGTTGGCCCTTTTTCTATAGAAATTGCCTCTCAGGGGATTGTATACTTCATTAGTGTAGTTATTAAGAGTTCACTTTCATAATTAATCTACAATAAAAAGTACTACTACTGAGGAGTGTTTAACCTTGACAACCCATTAGGGTCGGTAATGAAAAATCATTCATTTATACAGTAGCATTTCATAGTGCTTTGAAAGCCATGTACTATGAAAATTAGAAGTGAAACAACTGATTTTCTATTGGACGAGAGAGGTGAGTGAACTTTTCTCATCACTTGGCAACCGTCGTCGTCCGTCGTCCCAATCATCATTAACTTTCACAAAAATCTTCTCCTCTGAAACTACTTGGCATACAAACTTGGCCAAAACTATCATTAGGATATCTATAACAAAAAATCTGTCCGATGACCCCGCCTGTCAACCAACATGGTCGACATGGGTAAAAATAGACCTTATGGGCAGAATGCAAGTTTTGTCTTTTATCTCGAAAACCGCTATAAATAGAGAAAATCTGACAAGAGCAGAAGTGTTCTGAATAAAGAGATCTATACAATGTCCGTTTCATCAAATCTATGACACGAGTTATGTTCTGCTCATATATGTTATGATGGTATGATACTAAACCCCTAACGGGAAGGATTGTGCCTGATATTCATATGATGAAGACATAATCTTTCAATCAGTTTAATTGAAGTCTGGAGCTGGCATGTCAGTTAACTGCTAGTAGTCTGTTGTTATTTATGTATTATTGTCATTTTGTTTATTTTCTTTGGTTACATCTTCTGACATCAGACTCGGACTTCTCTTGAACTGAATTTTAATGTGCGTATTGTTATGCGTTTACTTTTCTACATTGGCTAGAGGTATAGGGGGAGGGTTGAGATCTCATAAACATGTTTAACCCCGCCGCATGTTTGCGCCTGTCCCAAGTCAGGAGCCTCTAGCCTTTGTTAGTCTTGTATTATTTTTAATTTTAGTTTATTGTGTACAATTTGGAGTTTAGTATGGCGTTCATTATCAGTGAACTAGTATATATATTTGTTTAGGGGCCAGCTGAAGGACGCCTCCGGGTGCGGGAATTTCTCGCTGCATTGAAGACCTGTTGGTGACCTTTTGCTGTTGTCTGTTCTATGGTCGGGTTGTTGTCTCTTTGAAACATTCCCCATTTCCATTCTCAATTTGATTGAATAATGGTTAACTAAATCGTGATGACAACCATAAAATGTTCTTGGTAAGGAAATTATATACATTAATATAGACTTTAAGGGTGAAATGATGTACCCAGAAAGAATAAGCATGTCCTACTCTG